>NC_137540.1:43179377-43869377 GCF_963082525.1 Nesoenas mayeri
GTACTCGTCTCCTGTGGCAAATGTGAGACAAACGCTCAGTAATTCACACCTGGTTTCTATACTTGAGACTCCTTAGCTGCCTGCTTTTTAGGCCAGAACAGCTTGGAGCACAAATTCTCCACTGGTGCTTCTGTTAAAAAGAAAAAGAAGAAAGGAAGTTTAGGTGCTTCCAGGGTTAAAGATGGGTTCCTTTTTTTGTTCGGTTTTTGAACTCAGGTATGTCAAGGTCCTTTTTGGAAACCTTAGCGCCTTGTTGGAGTTTAGCAAGAGTTCACAAGGATGTGAAACAAGGTTAGCGGGACCTGCGTGGAAAGGAAACTCTCGACACCCTCGCGACCCAGGGCACGGTGGCAGCAGCAAAACTGCCTTTTTCCGGGCACACTCCCCGTGTCCTGAGCGCCAAGGCACCCGCTGCGACCAAGCCTCCTGAGCCACCTGATGCGGGGCCGGCAGCGAGTTCACAGACAAAGGGACGCGCCGGCCGGTCGGTCGGTGCGGCCATCGCACCGGGCCGCCGCAGCCCCAGTCGCTGCTTTGCCCCGCGGGGCGCTGGTGGCTGGGGAGCAGCTCCCGCGCCCTCCCAGCTCCCCACAGCGGCTGCGGGGACGCGCCCGGAGTGCCTAAGCGCCCGGGAGCTGCAGGCGCGGGGACGCGGGCGGTTGGCAGCCTCAGGTGGTGGTTTGCTACCCCACACCGGTGCAGCCCCTGCGCGCCGCGGGCAGGGCTCGCTCGGAAGCAGCAGGGGCGCCCCTTGCCGCCTTCCCCCTCTCCTGCCCTCCGGCCTGCCCCACGCCGTCCCCCACTGAATGGTTTCTGTCCCGGATCCACGGCCGGGGCCTGCCCAGCCCGGCGGCGGCAGCGCCGGCAGGGTTAACCCTGAGGAATGCGGCGGGAGGAATGTGCATGCAGATGAGATGGATGCTAATCTCATGCTAATGAGCGGCGGCCGCGGCCGCCCGGGGCTCAGCCGGGCTCCCCGCGCCCAGACGGCAGCTGGGCTCCGCCGGTAACCCTGACCCGGGCTGCCGCGGCGCGGGCAAGGCGGCAGCCCAGGCATGGTGGACTGAGACCCGGCCGCGCAGGAGGGCTTTCCTGGGCTTCCGTGAGCGGCCTGCTGCGTGTTCCCAGCCCCCCTCCCGGCCCCTTCCCCGTCCCCCCGGCTCGGGTGGGGGCTTTTTCCCGCTTCCCGTCTTTCTTTCCGTCCCTATGGAGCAGCTACCCCCGCCGCCCGACCATGCCTAGGAAAGCGGGGAATGGGCAGCTCCCTTTACCCGATGGCTGGGAGGAGGCGAGGGATTACGACGGCAAAGTCTTCTACATCGACCACAACACCAAGCAGACCAGCTGGATTGACCCCCGGGACAGGTGGGTGCTCGGGCGGGGAGGTGGCGAGGCCCGGGCCGGCGGGGTGGGTTCGGAGCGGCGCTGCCGGGCCCCTCGCCGCTCAGGCGGATCCGTCGCAGAGGGACGGGGCGGGGGGGAGCACCGGAGGGTGCCTCTCTCGGGACGGGGGAGCGGGGTGAGGAGAAGCCCCTGCTTGCAGGCGGGTACGACGTGCCCTCCTTCCCATCGGCGTGGGTACAGCCTGTTTGAGTGAGCTGATGTTGGCGGGGTGTGGGTGTGCGGGACGCTCGTAGAGTTATTCCCGGAGGCCACGGGGGTCGCTGGCGTTCGAGGAGGTCCCGACAGGTACCGAAGTTGGCGAGTCCCTCCCAAAACGGAGGCGCTGGCTCTTCGCCATCCCTTCTGTTCCGGGCACCGCGCTGCGGGGCCGCCTCCCTGCCGGCCGGCGGAGCGTCCTGGCCGCCTGCCGTCCCTTGGCCCCCCCGCGCCCCGGTCCTGGGCACTGCCCGCCCCGAGAGCTCTGCGCTGCTGGGGGTGCTGGGCCTCGGTGCTAGCTAGGCCTCAGCCAGCCCAAATCCCCTCAGCACCCCGCCAGCCGGAGCACGGGCTGTTTGCGGCGCTTTCCCGGTCCGAGCGCTGTAAATCGGCAAAACTCCTTTGAAAGTGCTTCGGTGTGCGAGGTAAACAGCTCACAGGCCGGGACTCAACGGGGCAAGACTTGCAGCTGGGGAGGGATTCTGGAGCTTTGGGTGGACTTCAATAGCCGTTTTTAAATAGCTGGATGATAGACGTCCAAGATACCTATTTTAAAACGTGTATTTTGTCCAAAGTGGTCCCGAAAAGTAATTAAACCCCAAGCTTTGTATGTATTATGAAATACAGTGTTGCTATTGAAAACAGCGTGGGCTAATTATCAAAAACTTTTAAGACATTATAAATGTATGCAACAAGCTGCACTGAATTATAAATGAAGGCTTTGGCTTATATTTCTCTGGTGAAATTAGAAAAGGTAGTTGTGGTGAAGCTTGCTGGCTGTAAGTTGCATACTGAAAGTTCTGACAAGCATCATATGCTGGTTAGGCCCACTTCCCTGTGCTACTTGCTATAACAGCAAATTCCAGTAGTGGCAAACTTAATACTTAAATTCCTTCGTACTTCAAAACATGTTAAATGTTAGTTAGCTGGTAAGGTATACATGACAGTGTTATTAATTACACCCAGCCTTCTCGGATGATGTTTTTTTACATCAGACAGCAAAAACTTCTGGTTTTCCTGTCTCTAGAAATAGTGGATTTGAAGATCTATATAGTTTTAGACTTTTCATTTGTGTTTGCAGAGCAAAATACAAGATGGTATAATCATACCATGAGGTATGGGATATTGGAGTGTATTTGTTATAATACTGCCTCATGAATATACTAATTTTAAATATTTTTTTTTTACACATTCTGTAGTCCTGAAAAGTTCAAGAGTATTCATATTGGGTGGTAAAATTTGAGCCTTCACTCTCATAAACACTAGACAGCTAAGTGGGTAACACTTGTGTGTTTGCCACTTTAAAGGATGAATATTGTTTCATTAATACCTTGATTGCAGATGATAGAGAAATCAAGCTCTGAGACTTGATAAACTGTAATGAGAATGAAGGAAGTAAAGACCTTTTTCCAGAAAGAGTGGTGTTTGAAATAATTGTTAACCTATGTCAGTCATGCAAAACAAACAGAAAGAGGGATTTTGCCCTGGGTGCTTGAGAGAATTTGTTCTTTAGTTAGTGTACATAGCTCAACTGTGAAGCTGAATTGCCTGCACAGAAGAGAGACTGATAAGCCCATTTAATGTGCAGCTTACAGTATTTGTATTTATAATATCTGTATTTACAATCTGCATTTATAATGGTAACGTGGTTTGGAAAAGTGAATAAGAAATGCTTGAAAGTCCTGTGATGACTTTGCTCTAGATTCCACTGTATCTTCCAGGTACTTAGAGAATATATGTTCAGAAACCACGCAGGACATAATTAGGGCTTGCTGTCAGAAAAATTGAAAAATCATCTTCCAAGTTTGTCAATACAATAAAGTCTGGATTCGTGCTGTTTCTAGTACTTATCTTAAATTGTCAAAATGCAGATAATGGATTCTACAGAAAGATTGAAAACGTGTTCCCTTGTTTGATGATACTTTAGGACTCTCTTTTTTCAACTATTTTCTCTGGTCGGGGTCATAAAGTTTTCATAACATACTGGTGTAACATTATAGTACATGGGGTCCTAAAATCTTTCATTGGTAAAGCATGTGTAGAATACATAGATTTTTATGGACAATATTCCTTCTACTGCTGTTATATTGCATTCTGTGGATGATTAAATAGAAAAGACACACTGATGTTTTAAAACCATTTTTATCCTCTTTGATTTAGAAGATACAAATAGTGAAGACTAGTACTGTGAGACATCAGCTCTATGTCTGTGGGTTGCCAGGTGTATTTGAGAACAATTAGAAATGTCTTTGTTACTGGTTTAAAATATTCATGTCCAGAAATAGGCAGACAGTTGAAAACGCCATATTTCAAAGCTGCTTGAAAAATTTTGTGGTTTGTTGGTTTATTTTTAATATAGTGATGCTTTTTCTCATATGCTTTTTCTAGACTATTCTGATAGTACATATTCTAACTGCTGGTATGGTGCAGGTCTGTTATTATAATGATAGCCTTGTGTACAGCTGTGGAAAAAAAAATCAGCTTCAAGCTTGGGGCTCAGTTTTCAGTTTTGCCCCCTTCATTTATATGAGTAATCTGTTTGTTGTCTTTTAGGAGTGTTGTGGAAGCTATTTGAGTTGCTTTGTTCTTCAGGGTTTTTTAGTGTTTTACACTATTCAAGAGTGATTTTTTTATCTTCAGACACTTAGGGTACTGTGTTGATTTGTTTTGAAGACTGGTGGCCCAAAAGAGAGGGCACTTTAACATATAAAGGGTGAGAAAGAGAAACATAAAGGCAAGAATGTAGGAGTTGTAGCAACATTTTCACTCACTAAATATATAGATGTTATTTCTTTGTTTATGACTCTTCCAAGCTACAGCAAACTGAGAAATCATCGATCTTGACAGTTCTTCTGAAACTGGTTTATTGTAAGATGGGAAATAGCCCAAAATGCCAATCGTATCCTGCTACTACTTGACAAAGTTATAAAAAAACAACTGTGGACTGAAGAGGATGAGCCAGATGAAAAGGTGAGAAAGGGTTAGAGGAATTAATACTTTTCTTTGAAGTTCCCTTGAAACTCTTTCAAGTTCCTGGGATATGGAGTTACACTAAGGTGTTGGTGTGTGTATCGTTTTTGTTTGCTTGTTTTTTCTCTGATAGACAATTAAGAGAGGCTTGGGATGGAGACAGAAATTTGGAAAGGAAAATTTTTTCATTTTTTCCATTGTTCAACGTGTTATCAGTAGGCCTTGTGTTTGTTATATTCCTTAGTGGAACCAGCAGAATAGAGCGCCAAGGAGGAGCGGAATAGGAATCTCAGTACCCTCAAATCCTCAGCAGTTGGATGATGCTGAGCTTTCTCACCAGGAATGCAGGGCTTCTCATCTTCTTCTCATCTTGGTTTCTGTACAGTAAATTGTCCATACTCCACTGCTGATCACCACTGACTCAAAATAGATATGTTGTTTTTTATTTTTATAGCTTGCTTAAAATGAGTTCCTCAGCACAAATTCTGAAGCCGCAAGTGTTCTTTGTTAAAATGTTTATCTGAACTCCTGTTGGAGTGGTAAGGAGTGAGCTGCTATGAAAACAAAGCTATCCTTCAATTCTGCCTCCTTTTTACTTCTCTTGCCACTGAGGAGAAAAATCTGTTTAAAATAAATGAGTCCCTTTGAAATAGTTGGTAGTATACGTTTGCTACAGTGTTTCTAGAGTACTTACTAACAATATAACCAAGAAAGTGCTTGAGAAACATGGGATGTGCAGAAAATGGAGAACTTCACGAGTTAAGACATTGTGAAAGAGTTTTCTTTGTGGTGATGTGGAGAGGGAAGGCAGTTTGCATTGCTGATTTCATCTTTTGCGGAGGTGAAAACAACAGAATTTTTATCATAACTATAACTTGTACAAGATTTGCCTGAATTAGAACCTTTTCCAGGTTTCGGCAATTAAACGTTGCATGCCCTTTTCCCTTAGAAAAAAAAGGGCACTTTATTTCTTACTTTTTCACTGGAACTTGCCTTCTCATGTCCTGTGAACGGCAGAGGCTGTGAGGAGGGAAGATACTGAGGTTGAAGTTACTCGAGCAGGGGGACTTGGGTCCTGTGTCTCTCCTGGGCACTGCTGTAGCCCAGGGTGCATGGTAGGAGGCTGCCAGTCATAGTGGAGACTCAGAGAAACAAGAGGCATGTAAGATACTGTGGTGGTGAAAGTTCAAGGTAGCAAATAAGAGGTAAGCAGAAAACGGGACAGCATGACAGGAGGCATCATCAGAGGATGGAAAATACATTTGTATCTGTTCTTTTTTGCATGGAAGTGAGCTGTACTGTGACAGATGAATAATAACTTCTACTGTCTGAAATGCCTGGTGTCTGAGGCAAGTACTGTTCTGTGTGAAATTGGTGACTGCAGGACTTCAGCTAACACAGGAAAGAATTCTGAAACATTAAAACTTCTGGGTGGGTGGGAGTGAACAAAATTTAGCTGAAAAGCAGGAGTGTGATTCATCTATCCTTTGAAGAATAATGATGTTAAATTGAAGTGTTAGTCATTACATTTTGAAAGGGATGGATCTTAATTCTATTTTAAGTGCAAATCTCAACATTGCTGATTTAAGGTACAACTAGAGCAACTACCTGATAAATCCTTTCTTTAGGCAGTTGCCTGCTAAAAATGACTTAAATGCAAACCATTACCGAAAGGTTTCTGTTCTCATGCCCTTTCTATTTTCCCTTGCAACTCCCTTATTTGCTAGTAGCTGAGGAGGGAGTGGGTCTTTCACATTTTTGGTGGCACCCCTACATAAGTGATGAAATTCTAACCTTAACAAGAAGTAATCATCTGCTTATTTTGGAAAATTGTTAGAGGATCAGTCACTTGATGATGCTTCAAGGTGTACAACTTGCAATTATCCTGTAGTGAGACAGCACAATGATTTTTTTTTTTCCCCTAAATATCTTTTTCCACTCTGCTTCATCCTGAAGTATCATATGCTGGTTTTTATCCTAATTCCATATAATCTGTTCCTGTCTCCTTGTCTGCTCAGGAATGTGCATATTTCCCATGAAACTGTCTGATATCCCATTCTGGTTTCACTGACAGGTTGGGAACTGCTTTTACTTAATTGATGTATATTTATTCGAAATAAAACCCGTGATACAAGTACTGAACTTGCAATGAGAGACTAGCTGTGTCTGAACTTCTGACACCTTCATTTGTTTATCCAGTGTAAAGTAGAATTCTAATATTACAGTGCTAATATAGCTGTGATAGCATCAGACAGTGTTAAAATACATAGTGATTGTTGTATGTGGGTTTTTTAACTAGTCTGTCATTTGCTTGAGGCTATGTGTTGTTGATTTTAGCATTAGTGAAAATGGCTATGGTAACTCTGAGATAATGCATTTATTCTTGATTTCCTTGGGAGTGATAGGGCTGCACTATATCTTTCATCTCAGAGCATGTGAAGTTAACAAGTCAGGAAATGCTATGGAGTATTCGCTTGTGTGTGCAAAGTATGTACCGCTGCTTAAAGCCAAGGACTGTGACCCGGTATGTGAAGTGGGGCAAGTGGTCTAGATTTAGGTTTATCCAGACCTGTGTCTGTAGTACTTGCCTACTGGAGATATTTTGATTAAAACCTGTCTCGACTTACAAGATAGTATTACTATAGTTGTAATACACAATGTAAGCCTTGATGAGAAACTGTACACGTGAAGAAAAATACACCTTTTATCAAATGAATGGAACTGAGCTGTTTGCTGGAGATATTGTCCTACTACAATATAGTTAAATGAAGGAATCATTCAGAATTTAGACTTTCAGAGAAGAGGAACTGGCTTTACTTTGAAGTAATGGCTGTGAATGAAGTTTTCATTTCTACAAGTAAGGGTCAATATACAGATCAAATAGGACAAATTATTTACAACTTCAGAGAGCTGTGCAGATTACATTAAGAGTTCTTGTTTTCTTCCAGTTAAATAACTTGTGCTCAATCCTTTGGTTAAAATTCTGTGCTTTGAACATGTTATTAAGGTTATTAGAATAAGAGGGTTTCTCAACTTCCAGTCATTAATGAATGTAACATCTAGAGAGCAATTGAATTTGGTGAAGTAGATTTTGATTCAGTTTTCTTGCTACTTTTTTCTTTTTAGCCTAAAAAATAAATAGGTGTTTGAGATTTCACAGTTTTTATATCACACAGGTGACTGAAAACTAGAAGAATAATCATGGAAGTGATGGAAAAGACTGAAAATGGATGAACATACAGTAATATTTCCACGGTGACACACCTTCAGAAAGGCAGGAATAGAAACAATGCTGACATTCCACAACTGTTATGCTGGGACGTGTAAATTCTTATTACAGTGACCTGCAAGGGAAATGGCAAAGGATTGCAGAGGGGTAACACAGTCCACTGAGTGTGGGCTGTCATGATTCTGTTTACCTGTCCCTTTCCTGCCACCAAAGAGGAAATGGCCCCCAGGAGATGATCTGGCTAACATGAAACCCCTTGGGTTTAGGGTTGTTTTGCAGCAGAATCAGCTCATTGTGTCACTGGATGGATAGCGGTGTGAGACAGGAGGCAAGTCCAGAGCTGGGAGCAAAAGGCAAGAGCGATGCTGCAGAAACCAAGATGCACATAATCCTAGCTGATGTGGATCTGTCTTTGTAGATGTCCGTTTCTTTTGTTGGCTTTCTCCATTGTTTTCTTGTGTGTGTCTTTGTATTCACCTTTGCTTTACTGTGAACCACCAGTACAGCTGTCCCAGACATCTTGATCCTAAACACGTTTTCTGTCACCAAGAAACTTGTTAGAAACTTTTTACTGTCTTTTTAAATGTTTGTTACTGTGAACCTCTTGTTGAAGAGAAATTTTGTCATTGCACAGTTGCAGAACTAGATCCTGTTTTCTGGTAATATGTTGCTGTTGACAATATGCTTATGAATAGCTAATTTCTACTGCTTATGAAAGGAGATCAGAAATTCTTTGACTTTGGTGCATTTTTTTCCTAATTATTCATAAAATATGTTTTAGAGACCGCTGCAAAGTATCTCACCAGAATGTTGGTGTAGTTCAAGACTTAAAATGTTTCAACGTGCGAAGCAAACTGAAGCCATTTGTCTTCCTGTATTTGAAGGAGTCATCTGTATGGACAAATTGACTTGTCTTTCATGTGGAAGAAGCAGCTAGTGGCTGCAAAGGGGAGTGGTACAGTAGTTATGGTTTCCATTTTGTGTTGCTTGAGTATTTTGTAAGAATTTGCTCTGTGGGTGTAGGGTTTGGGTCTTTTTAAATAGCACATTTTGAGTGTTGCTGAACACAAATGCTCTTCCCACTAAGTTTTTCTGTGCAAAACCATTAGTGACAGTGAAGTTCCTACCTGATGAAGTCAGTCTCTGGCTCTTGTTTTTGAAATGCTAGTGAACGGACTTCTTGGGGGGGGGGCGGAGGTTGCTCTCCTCCCCAACCCCTTCTACCCCTGCCTTTACGTATACTTTTTTAAGGCTAATTTGCTTCTGGATTTTTTTGGTTGGTTAGGACTTCTGGGCTAGAGGCAGACTGTCAGTGGTATGAATGTATTCTGTCAACTGAAACAATCATTTGCATCTCATAGAACAAGATCAGATGCTATCCTTTGAACTCAGATACTGTTTGTACTTGAAGAAAGGCAACTTTATCTCATCAACTCTGAATACATATTGTATTCAAAGTGATTGTTTGGGTATGTAAAGACGCATTGTCTTGGGACAGCAAACTCAAATTTCTGCAAATTCTTGCTGCGTGCTATAAAATACTGTGTATTGGACCTGCTTTACTGTGTCTGTGCTATTTTTCTGACTTCATTAGATCAAACTTCAATTGTTATTTGAAAAACAAAAACCATACTGGGATGCCTTCCATAATATGCTGTTTATTCCAATAATCAGGCTTTCAGTGTCTAGAAACACCTTTTTTATTTTTTTTTTCTTTCAGTATAGAGGAAATGATGTAGAAGAATATGTATTTTAACTAAATCCTGCTAGGACACCCTCTTTGAATTAGCAACTTTCTCATGTTGTTATTGAAGGAACAGTACTTTACACACCTATTGTTTCTTTCCAAAGTACTTTTAAGTGCTAAACTGCAGTCCTGTCCAGATAAGCCTATCTTATGGCCTCCAGATGTGACCTGTGAAGAATTCTTACTCTGATTCAATGCTTTGCCCTTCGCTCTTAAGAGCTTACCACCCTCCCAGAGCTGGGAATGTCTAACAAATATGTAGGTATTTTTAATAATGTAGCAGATGAACTTTTGATATTCTGCAAATTATGTGCAAGCATGTCATGCCCGTGGTAGTAAATATGCCCCACACATGAGGAATGGTGTCTGCCTTTTAGCTGTGGGGCAGGCATGTAGGCATCTTAGTAGCATCTTGTCAAGTAACAGGGTTTGACTGAAGTGCAGGTGTCCCCTGTCATATACCTGCATGGCAGTGTATTTATTGGGATCACACTGTGGGGGAACAATTCTGGTTGCTCTTTGGGGCATTTCTGGTCATTGGAGGGCAGGGTGATTTACTCTGTGGTTCTCTAATACTTCCAGAAGAAGAGGTATGGCCTGTTTAAGCTGAAAAACTGGGCGTTGTGGCCTCACTCACTGTCTGTGGTGGGTTGCAGAAAATTGCCAGGGAAAGACTTTCTTTGTTCTTGGTGAGGAAACAATAGGGTGGGATTTTTCCTTTGTTTAATACCGTCAATTGTTAAACTGTAGTCTAGTCCAGAAAGGCCTGTCTCATGGCCTGATGACCGGACTGAGAAACGGTACTCTTATCCAAAGCCTAGTCCCTTCATTCTTGATTTCCTTGGTTATGCTTAAGTGTTTATGTAGACTTACAACTTTCTACCTCTTCACCAATGTTAACAAAATGTTTCTAAGAAAACTCTTATTTCTTGTTAGAAATAACCCTGTGCAAAAATTCATTTGGTTAATAAACACCGTGTATCAGAGAAATAGATGTGATTCAGATTTATGAACTAGATTTTTTAAAACGCTTTTGTTTAGCAAATGATTACAGTGTCATCCTGTGTTGCCATTCATGTTCATGAGCCGTTCTGGCTGTGCAGGAGCTCTAGGTGGGTGCTGCTCTCCTCACTGCAGCCTGACACAGAGCCCAACCAGGGGCTGCTGGTTTGGGTTTCCATTCCACAAAGACCCCGTGGAGACCAGTGGTTGTGGAGGAAGGTTTATGGTGCAGTAAGGTTGGAGTGGCTGGGAGCTGATCTAGGGAGGGGACATCTGAATGATTTTTTTCCTGTTGAGAGGGCAATGGGGAAAGTGGCACATGTAATGGAATCTAATGGACTGTCTGTGGTTACCATTGCTTACGGTTGTTAAGCTTCTTTGACCTATAGTAAGCCTTTGGTGTTTTTGTCTGAGATGTGTAGGATATAAAATTTCCTCATGAGCAAAATGACATTTCTGGTCCATAAATCATCCACTACTCAAATGTACTTCTCAAAACTTCAAATGTGTGTTGGTAGTTGAGGTTTGGTTTAAATTTTAAAACACTTCTGCTCTTGTGAGTTACACTGTGAATACCCAGCTTGAGGTATCTTTGTACATATAATTTCTTGGTACAGCATCACATAATGTAATTTAAATTTTTTATTATTTGTAAAGAGATATGGCAAGTATCCTGTGAGAAACTCAGGAGCCTTCAGAAGTTTAGGAGCTTAGTAGCTTCTTTTTTTAAGGAAGTGATAGCTATGTAGGAACATACTAACACATTACTTCTGTTCTTAATTTGTTGTTAAAACTTTGACAGAAGGTAGATCCTGGTTTTGCCTTAAGGAATATGGGGGACTTAATTATGCATTTTGTATACTACTGGGGATGTATTCCCAGGTGTACCTAAGCTCAGTGTCCATCCAGATCTGACCACCATATTTCCAAGGCCTGTACAGTGCCTCAGTGTGGTCACGTATTACCAAAAGAAAAATCAAGTCCTTTTCAGCTCATTCTGTCAGTGGCTGTCTTTTAACACATGCTATCTTGTACAGTAATTTGTGATAAATTTGCAAGTATCACCTTGCAAATATTATGTATGATTGTATTTTATTACATTGATTTTAATCACATTCCCAGTAATCGTCAACTTTGTTCGCTGCAGGATCTAACCCAAATGGTGTGGTGGTTTTTTGTCTGTTTTTTTATTGCTTGAGACTTTTAGTGCAAAGACTTGCACTTGCCTCTCCCTTTTTAGTTTGGATGGAATAGTATAGTGGTAAACAATTCTAGTTTGGTGTACCATGGACCTCTCTCAGAGAGATTTGCAAAATAAGCTGTGGTAAGAGTTAAAGGCACAGAACTATTCAGTACTGAATTTCAGAGTGAACAGTGAGTGACAAACTGCCAAAACTGGAACTGCGATGTCCACAGAGTTGGAGTGAAATAGAGAAAACAAATACTGCTCAGATGATGTGATCTCTGAGAGTCTGATGTGAGTTTCACCCTTCTGAAGTAAGTAATAGTGTTCCCTGTAATTTACTGGCTTGGAATGTAGACCCGTAGAGAACCCTCAGAAATTGAGGTTTTCTGTGTTTCTGGATCTTAGTGTTCCCGAACAGTAGGAGTTTTGCCAGAGCTCTTCCTATTTCCCACATTCTTTTGCAGTTGCCAGCCTTGTTTGATGCAGAAGTGGCAGGCTGCAATGGGGCTTCAGTGGGTTACAGCATGAAGGATCATTTGGAATGGAAGTATCACAGTATCACAGTGTGTTTGGGATTGGAAGGGACCTCAAAAGATCATCTAGTCCAATCCCCCTGCTGGAGCAGGAACACCTAGGTGAGGTTGCACAGGAACATGTCCAGGAGGGTCTTGAATGTCTCCAGAGAAGGAGACTCCACAACCCCCCTGGGCAGCCTGTTCCAGTGTCTGTCACCCTTACTGAGAAGAAGTTTTTTCTCAAATTTAAGTGGAAGTGTGAAGTATTAAATATTTAGAATATGTTTTGCTGAAGCATTGAATAGTAAATGCTTGTACATAAGAGGATGCAATTCAAGACAGCAACCTGACAAGGAGTAAAGACCTATTTCTGTCATGCTGTGAGTATTGCTATGTTTAAAGTGAACTGTTAACATATTTACAGTCATTCCGGTAAACAGTAGAATGCTATGGATGTGAATAATCATTTGAGACCGCTACAGGACATTCCTGAAATAGTGTTCAAATGACTAGAGAAATTATGGGATGCAGCAAAGCACACAAACACTGTAAGCCTTTTAGCCAGCTAGTCCAGTCAGTGGTTTACTACTGCTGTAAGGAAGGCTTAATTCACAGGAACTTACACAGTAAACAGATGATTTATTCAAGTTTCCCAGCTTTGCATGTTCTTTTCTGGTTTTTCTCTGTTATTTATACTTCCTAGGCTCTCTTTTTAGATCTGCTCTTTGAGAGAAAGACTTCAGTGAACTCAAGTTTGAGGTTTGCAGAGGAGTTGTTAATTGGTTACACTGCTGTGTTAGCTAAACTAACGATACTGTGGTCTAGAAGGAGAATTGCTCATAGGAAACAAATTATTATGGTGATATGGATTACACTTTTTGGTTCTTATTTGCTTGTCTGGTGGCTGTTCTGCCTTGCTAGCATGACTTATGATGATTAAAATGAGCCATGGGCTTCTGTGCTGTGGCAGGGTGTTGATTTGCATGCAGGACCTGGCTGGCCCATTTGCTCAGAATGTATGAAGCCATCAAAACTGTATTTTTTCAGGGAAGATTTTGGCAAGAAAATGAGCTTTGAGGACAAATGTGGAATAGTTAAGGGTTTTGTCTTAAACATCTTTAAAATCTCTTTTACTTGATGTTTTGTGTCCCTTTCTTTCCAGTTAGGTTTTGCTGAAAAGTTGTAAGGTATCTTCTTTCTGGTCATAGTTGTGGTGCCTAATGTGGCTAGTATAGTAAAAATGTATGAAGAGTATATTAAAACAAAAACCACACACACAAAAACAGACAAGCAAACCAACAAAACATACAACAACCAAAAAAACCCAAACAACAAAGTAGTGTTCCCATAATCAACACTTCATTTGTTATTTTATTCTAGGTTTGGCAGGCATACTAGATAGTTAAGCAGCTTCAGGCAGCTGCCTGCAGTTCTTGTGAAACAATTCCACTACAGGTGGCTATTGTGCAGGGGTGACAGTGCTTATCACAGGACCCTCCATGTGGCAGTACTGTCATTGCTGTTTATTGAGATAGTAGGTTTCTAACAGATCTTTGGGGAATAAACTCATTAACAGCTATTTTGTAATATTTTATTTGAAAAGCTTTTAAAAATGGGCAGAATTAGAACTTTATCTGAATGCTCTCTTTTTCATTGGGTGTGAATAGCATCTGTTTGAGACACACAGTGATGATGAATGCAGTAACATTCAGATATCATGAAAGGTTTCATGTGGCCTTGAGGATGGTGATGTCCTGATGGGGGTATTACAGTTACATAAAAAAACTGTATAAGAACTGAAATATTTAACATTAAACTTAAGGCAATTAAAGGTCATATCCCAACAAAAGCTTGTAGTACTACTGCATCAGTGAAAAGTTAATTTACTTTCTTTTTATTTTTCCCTTTTAAAAACTAGCTTTGGAGACTAAGGATAAGTTAGGTACAGAAGGTCTACCAAATTAATACTGACTGGTATTCCATACAGATGTTGATGTATGTGAAAGTAACAGCAGGCAATTGATGAAAAGTATATTTTTTTAATAGAAGCCACAGTGTTTTAACATGGAGATAGAATTTATACTTTTTGTTATGTTGAAAATGATGGGCCAATATATAATCTGTATCCCCAAGGAGCTTTAAAAATAATGGCAAGTGGAATTGCAATGATTTACTGAATTAAAAAAAGCGTGGAAGCATAGACTGGGATTTGTGGGCAAACACTAGAACACACTGCTCTGAGTGGTGGTGGACACGACTTGGAGCAACCTGGTCTGATTTCAGAGCTGTCCTGCATTGGGCCAGAGGTTCCTTCCCACATACATTATTCTGTGACTACCTTTTTTTTAAAAAGGGAAAAAATATTTTCTCTGGAAGACTGGCCTGCTATTACTAAAAGCAAATATTTCAGGATTTTATTACTGGCCTTTCCTTCATTATTTGTCTGGCATGTGTGGGTAAATGTGACTTTATCAGGGTTAGATCATCAAGCTAACTAAACATCATATTTTGGAAAAAAGACTGGTTTCAGATAAGTAATGTGTTGATGCAATCTGTTGAAATTTAAGGAGAGTACTTACTACCATACCCTGACACGAAGTCCTTAGTCCCAGACACCCGTGCCTTTAATAGAAAAATTGGGTGATGATAAAGTAGATGCAGAACAAGGAGACTAAAATGTACTATATTGGAATTGGAATTTTGAGGGTAATAGGAGGGTTACTAGTGCTGTTTTGCAATGTAATGGCAGTAACTCAACCACTGTCCATTTTAGTAATGTCTGTAAAATGATCTTTTTGCTCTAGCTGTCAATCCTGCAAGCAAAACTGTGGAAATTAAATTCCCCTCTCACTTTGAAGACCAGCTCTGCTCTATGTTGTATTGATATGCATCTCCAACACCCAGCAGTTAGCATGTACTAATAACTTGGATTTTAGAATTTGATGAGGGAAGTGTATATTATGTCTAGTGATTGTTTTATTAAAGATACACTGCAAACAGAATAACCTCCCCCCCGCCCCCTCCCCGCCCCGGTAATGTTAAAGTTACTGCTGCTAAATATACTAAAAGCATCCAGTTACGATTTTCTTGTGTTCCTTCAAATGTGACTTCGGAAGGCGCAACACTTTAAAGTTTATTCCAGAAGGCACTTTCAGAGATGGATGATTGAAAACAACTCTCCTGAATGGCACCTTGCTGTACTTCATAGATCATAACAGCTTTTATTCACCACTGTGATTGTTTTTTAAATTACTACCTGTGGATGGACTTGGATGAGTTGGCCTGCTGGCTGCATATTTGGTTTGATTGGGGCCTATCTTGAAGTTGCCTTTACATTACATGGGGTTCTTGATGACCCTAACATTTTCTAATCTTCTTTGTACTGCATGGCTTGTTTAATTTCTTATATTCTTGCCATTTTAGAAGCACAGTAATTTTATCATTAATTGCTTTCTTCTTTAAAAAAAAAAGGTGTCATTTCAACCTAAGATATACAGAGATGCTTCTTTTAGAATGACAAAGATGCTGCTTATTTTGCATTGTTTTTCCACTGGAAGCTGTAGATTATGTCATGAATAATTATTATACTAATAGTTGCTGATGGACTGAAAACTGTTTAATTTATAAAAGATACATTTGTCACAGGGAAAGCTCCAAGTGACATCCATATCAGTGGTGTACAAAAGCAATACTGCTTGAATACTTTATTTAAAATATCGATATAGCAGTGGCATGTTACTTGTTTTTCCACAGGTGGACATTTCATTTCAAGACAGACAGATGAAAAGAGAGAAAAGGAATGTCATAAGACAAAGTGACAATTGAAGTTAATTGAAGTATTTTGAATAAACTTTTTTTTCAGAAGTTGCGGTGTTGATAAGTCTAAATAAAACATTTCATTCTTCTGATTTGATTAATTTTTTTTTTTTATCAGGGGCTCTTTTGGGAGTGTAAAAGACTGGGAAGATTTTATTGCTTATTAGGCAGGGTATTGGTCTGGAATGTGAAAGAATCTGATTCCAGTCCCTTTCCTGGCTCAGAATGACTTGGTGCTATTGAAAAACCATTTTCCTTGAATAATGAGACAGAAGAGGGTACCTGAGCATCCCAGGCCTGGTTCCTGAACTGTTTTAACTCAAGGCAACAGGAAAATCTAGGTTACAGTTTTGAAAATTGAATATTCTGAAAATATTATGGGGAGAAAGACAGATGAATAAAAAGAAACAAAGCTGTAGAAATTTCTGTGAAATGTAGTTGTTGTCCTCTAGATAGCTCTAAGAGGTGTGTGCCTATCACTAGAAATATTTAACCAATCAAAGGATATCCGTAGTCTCCATAAATTCCTCTCAGATTTTTATCAACAGCAGTTCCCAGCTTCAGTTGCCATGTCCTGTGTTCCCTCTGTTCTAGCATTTGATCTTTTCTCTTTTCATTCAGAAAATAGCTTGAGTGAATATGCAGAAGACAGGAGTGTGGTGGAAAGAGTGGATCTCAGCCTATTCAGATATGTAGCTCCATCTGTATGAATAGTATGGGATAAATAAAAGGTGGGTAAGGGTGATGGCAACAGGAGAACACAACATTTTTAAATGCCCTGAAATCCTCAAAATGTTTTAGGTTGTTGACAGCTTAACCACACAACTAGGATTGTTAGCGACTGGCAGGAGGAGCATGATTTGTTCTGTTAGTTCTGGTTCTTGGGCCACAAAGATATGCTTAGCCAGGCCTTCCTTCTGCAGACCCTCAAAAATTGAGTTGCGGAGGCCCTAGCTGTGTTTTGGGCTACCTTTGCCTTTGGAAATTGCTTTCTCCCTTTTATTTTATTTTATTTTTTTTTTCCCCCCTGAGGCATATAGCAGCTGAAGGGAGCAAAACAAAAGGAAACAAAGACATGAAGGTCAGGGTTGGGGTGTTCTGGTCCTTGTATTGTCTTAGTGGAGAGTTTGCAGGCTACAGATGTTCCCCATACCACAGCTGAGGGATTTCTCTGACCCCTATCCACCTCAGTCTGTCCCTAGTGACTGCAAATCATGTTCTGCAAGTGATACTCTGCTCTATGGACAAATAGACTTAGCAGTTTTTCTGCCCAGTGTGAGTATCGTACCACTGGTTCATTTTGCCTCTATCCCTACTGTCTGAAGCAGTTACCACACTGCAGCACACCCTGTTACAACCCGTTCACAAGTACTCGGGCCACCTGTAAAGGACTTTGGTTATAGCCTAAGTGTAGTGAGCATCAGTACAGTACAGGTCCTTTAGACATCAATTAAACTTCCTAGAGAGGTTTGTGAAAGGAAGAGATTTTGTTTTCCCAAAGCCCAGTGAAAGGGTCAAAAAATGCTCTAGCTTGCTTTTTTTCAGCCGGCACAGTGGATTGCCATGCTCCATCAGCCAGACTAATTCTTTGGCTGCCAGTGAGGGTCACCAAGCACTGCTGCTTCCTTGCGTATCTCTCAGCAGCTGGTTTCAGAGGGACAACAGGAACAACAATCCAGGCTTGGAAAAACAAGAAGACAACGCTGTTAGTTACTTTGCAAACTCTATCCATTTCTTGTGCTGAAAGCCATACATTTCTTCTGCAGGCTCTGGTCAAAAGAAGACAGATGTCATTATTAAAAAACCCAAATGTGGCAGTGTTTGTTTTTTTAGGCTTTGTGTGTGTGTGTGCGTGGTTATGGATTCTAGGATTCCAAATAAAAGATGTCTGTTATTATAATTAGATTCTTGAAGGCAGGAACCACTTCTAGACAGAATGTCTTGTATGTGTTGATATAGAAATGCTAATAATGGTTGAAATACTGTAACGTTGAGAAATTAGCAGCACTGGTACCTGGAAACTGCTCTGGTACCATTTGGTGGAAGTCTCTTGTTCTTTAAAATGATATTCTGATTCATTCAAGTTTATGCACACCAAACCAGAGACCTTGTTACAAGCTGTTTATTGTAAATACAAGTGAGAGAACTTTAACATGGAAAAGGCAGTAAGGTGAAGGAGAGCAAATATGATGGGTAAAATTAAATGTTTTTTGTATCTGTGGCATGAAGCAGTGAAGTCAGCAAAAAGGACAGAAGTTAGACCCTTTCACCTGGACTTCCAATGAAAGCGCAGAATTTTTCCACTATTCAGTGTAAAAACTTATGAAACACAGGCGTTGGATTGAAAAAAAGCAGTGAAAAGCTATGCAGATCGCCTTTAGGAGGGAATGTGGGTGCTTTATTTTATTGCAAAACCCTGCATTTCTTCCTCACTGTTTTTGCCTATAAAAGTTCAGTTCTTCATAGCATGGCACAAAAAGAGATGCTCGGTATAATGACAGCTGAAACCCTGACATGATCAGCCTGCAAGTACGTTAAAAAATGATTAGAACTAAAAGAAAAGAGTGGATTTTTTTCATTAAATAAGCACGCAGCGCTGATGATTCCTGTTAACTTCTACCATTTCAAAGACTTGACAGAAGATCAAATCTCCCTTTTTGTGGCTGATTTAAATCAATCATTGTTCTGTCTGGCAAAATTCCAAGCCCACATATTAAAGCTCTTTTGAGAATTATCCTTCCCCCACCCTAGGTTAGATCTGCCAGATCAGGAAATTCCAGCTTCTTCTCTTAAATTTACTATGGAATCCCGAGAGTCTAAAATGCAGAAAACAGATTTTTTTTTTTTTCTTTTTTGGCTTTCCCTGGACTGTGAATAATCACGATCCTCTCTTTCTTCCTAAGCTTTTCACATACTTTCTAAAATAGATCTTTAGCCACTCTGAGTGCCTGCAGATAAGCTAAAAAAGAATTGCATGGACTGTCATGAGCTTGGAAATCTGTCCTCTTGTTAGGTCAAATTCCATGCTTGTATGCTTTCTGACTGAATCTTAATTTTACTTATAGTTGCTTTACTTAATATGCTGTAGAGCACTGAAATGCTTGCAGGTACCTAATGGTATTTTCAACAGATTAGAAGTTTGACTCCTATTTAATTACAGTGCACCTACTTTTAAGCTTTCCAATGCTTCTGGAAATTGTTTTAGATGACTCATGTCTATGGGACAAGTCAGAAGCCTAGCCTCCAAGTAGATATGTTTTAAAATAAAAGTTTGAATGATACATAAAGTAATTTCCCAAAGGAACCTAAGGATATCAGGTAGAACTGGAGGAAAAAAATAGTATCTCAAAGTATTAATATTTATGTTAGAGATTTTTCATGAAAGCAACCGATGTGGATTCATTTATAGTAAGATAGTAAGGTACTTCCATTGAGAAGCTTAAAGAGATTGCATAAGTAATTAGTAGAGATTTGTATATGGACTATCTTTTAAGAGCAATCTTTTTTATTCAGTTTAAAAGAATAATAAATGACAAATGGAGATGTAATGCTTATCTTGGCAAAGACTGACTGCATTTCCACTGTGAGAGCTCATGTTGAGGTTTTTCATTACTCAAACTGCATAAAAACTTTACATCTAACAAAATACTTAAAGTGATTTTTATGAAGTAATCATTTAAAAATACCGTGTCTAAGAAATTCGAGAAGTCTGTGAAATTGCAGCTTTCTAGTCAGCTGAATTTATTGAAACATTGCTTATATGGCAACTTGTCTCTTCCAGTACCAAAGATATATATAGCGTGGGAGATTACTGTTTAATCAATTGTTTATGCCTAGGTGTTGCTTTTCTCTGAAAGTGCCTCTGCTTAGTATTTGAGAAAGTATGGTAGTTTTCAGTGTCATTAGCAGTTGTTTTTTAAACTGTTTCCTTACTCTAGAGCCTAGTTTTGGCTAAAAAAAGTCAAAATATCACAAGTAAAACCTCTCACAGAAGGATAAAATATTTTTAGGTTTTATTTTGGCAAACCCGACAAAAGGTAACTAAGGTATTAATCACCTACAAAGTTTGCTTCTAGCATTGTTGAAAGCAATGGCAAGGCTGCCTTTGACTTTGGTGTAGAAGGAGGCTGCACGTGGAAGTTTCCTTGGCTTGTTCTGTGAAGTTGTGTGTCCTTCACAGGATTGGACACTTCACTGATTTACACTGTTCTCCTTTGAAATTCAAGTAGCCAGTAGATCAAGGTATTGCAATAAAAATAAATGTTCCTAGTTGCCCAAGGATTTCCATTTCATAATACAACAGGAATGAAATGCTGATCTCTGTAATTTTGTCCCTTTTCTCAGAAATAGGGCTTTGCAACCAGCTAAAGTTCATTGTTAGTCCAAAACCCCACCAAAATCCGCATAAAAACTGCACAAAGTAGTTAAGCACCCCTCCAGTTTTGCATGCTTAGTCTTTATATGTCTGTTTTAACAGCTTAATCGTTAAGAGTAGTAGTAGTAATCCCGTATACTACAGTACTGCCTACAGTCTGCAGCAAGAACCAGGGTTTCAGTGTCTGTTCCTAACTGTTGTTTCATGACTAGTTCACACCAATCCGAACTGGGACTGCAAGTGGTTCCACCCTTTCTCTTGCATTGGCACTTGTACCAGTAGTGAACTTGTTAGGCAGCTAAACTGGTTAAAAAAAAAAAGAATTCAATTTCCCCTACTGTTTTATTTCTTTGAACTGACTTACTATGGAGTCAGATGAGTGCCAGCACAAGTAGAAGAGAAGAAGCATGTACATGTAGCATGGAGGAAGAGCAGAACTGTGATAGCCAGGTCAGATCCACTTAAATTGTTATGAAACCTCAGTATTTGGTTTAACAAGTAACAAAGAATATTTTTTTGTAGTCAAGATACACACTGACAGAGTTCTAAGCTCCAAGAAATGAAAGCAAGGCAGGAGTGAATACATATATATGTATATGTGCACATGTGGTTTGGAAGTGTGGTGACAGCAAAGATTTAAAAATTATATGCAAACCCGATGATCAGCTGTGAGATCAGAGTTACTCAAGTACAACTTCTTGGGATAGCTTGTTCCACTGCATGCCTGTCCTCATGTTGATATTTTCTTTTTCCTTATATCCAGTCTGAACTTGTTTCAGCTTATGCCTGTTTTCTCTTATCCTCCCACCATGCCCACTCCTGCAAAGAGCCTGATGCAGTCGTCTTGAAAACTTCCTTGCAGGTAGGAGCTGCCTCTTCTCCAGGCTGAACAAACCCTTGTCCCTCAGCCTCTCTTCACAGAATAAGTGCTCCCAGCCATCCTGCTGGCCTTTCTCTGGATTTGCTCTGGTTTTTTGACATTTTTCTTGCTGTAGGAGACCAGAAGTGGATGCAGTCTGATTTGAGATGCAGTCTGCTGAGTGCAGAGTGGAGGGAGTAATCACTTCCTTTGAAGCCACACTCTGGCTGATACAGGAGACTGTTGGCCTTCTCTGCAGCCAGGGCACTGGATCACTGCCAGTTCACTGCCCACCAGGTCCCCAGAGCTGCTTCACAGCTGATCAGTCCCAGCCTGTGTCCCTCTAAGGAGCATTTCTTTCCTGGATGCAGGACTTCCCATTTATTATTGCTGAATCTCTGAGGGTTCCTGTTTGCCCATTCCTGTAGCCCAAGTCCTTCTGAACAGTGGTCATGTCCTTGACAATGTTGATTTCCACCCACCCCAGTCTGATGTCATCTGCAAGTCTGATGAGAACACACTCTGATGCCTCCTCCCAATCACTGATAAAGAGGTTAAACAGGACAGATCCCTCCAATAATCCACTTCTTACTGACTTCCAGGTAGAATACAACCCACGGACCACCCCAAAAGAAGGCAAGCCTGGACTGCAGGCTGCTCATACAAGACTAAAACAGATGGAGAGAACTGGTATAATGTTTTTAGTCAAAAGTGGAGAATAATTCTGACTTCTTTCCATTCAAGATGGAACCTGTTGCTGTAAGCATTGTGGGAGTTGTACTGCTCCAGTAACTGATCACTTTCTCAACTTGGGTTACCTTTCAATTTTTATTAGAATTCAATATTGACCATATGTCATTTCTCAGAAATTAGATTACTGTAAATCTAAGAAATGTCAAATTTGAGTGCTATTTATTTTTTAAAAACATGGTTTGTGCATATAACTCTACAGAAGAAGAAAAAAAAAGGAAAAACTCTAGTGGCTCATTATAAAATGTTAAATAAGTGTTTATTAAATAAGAATACATTAAAGGGACTTCAAAGATATATTTGCTTATGAGTTGCAGTAGCTCTGTAATGCTCTCTGTAGTGAGGCTGTTTGAAGAATTCTTTCTAACAAACGTCCAGTTTGAAGTGTGTGCACAAGGCCAAACTATTTTTTTCCCTCCCTCTGGGAAGCATTCTCTTCACTTTCATAATTGTGATTTAATTCTTAGGATTTGTCTATTATGTGTTCCTGTCTGTTGCCAAAGAAGAAAGACTGTGGCATACTGTTTAGCTATGCTGCTATTTTAGTAGCTGTCTTGAAAAGTATTGCCTCTCTTATGGGCTTTTGTTTGTTTTGTTGTCTTTAATCATTAATGTAAAGGTGAGCATCTCCTATGTAACCACTCTTTTATTTAAATTTACTTTAAGACAAGATATTGTATCTGACATGGTTTCTGTCTTTGGAGTTCCAATGGCCGGTTGTAACAGCCTCGGGAAAGGAAGGAGTAGCAGATTTAATTAATGTTTCTGCATGTGCTAGCAGAGGAGCAAATTTAGAATAGAAACTCCAATAGAAAAATTTCTGTCCTTGTAACTTGGTAACCAAGCTGTTTGGTGTTTTGGCTTCTGTTAAATGTTGAGCTGATTCAAAGAGCCATCCATGCAATCACAGAATGGTTTGGGTTGGAAGGGACCTTGAAGATCATGTAGTCACAACCCCCTGCCATGGGCAGGGACACCTTCCACTAGACCAGGTTGCCCAAAGCCCTATCCAACCTGGCATTGAACACTGCCAGGGATGGGGCATCCACAGCTTCTCTGGGCAGCCGGTTCCAGTGCCTCACCTCCCTCATGGTGAAAAATGTCTTCCTTATATCTAGTCTAAATCTACCCTCTTTCAGTTTATAAGCCACTACCCCTGGTCCCATCACTGCATGACCTTGTAAAAAGTCCGTCTCCAGCTTTCACGTAGGTACCTTTAGGTACTGTCAGGCTGCAATAAGGTCTTCCCAGAGCCTTCTCTCCAGGCTGAACAACTGCAACTTGCTCAGCCTGTCCTCATAGGAGAGGTGCTCCAGCCCTCTGATCATCTTCATGGCCTTTTTCTGGACTTTCTCCAACAGGTCCACGTGTCCTCCTTATGCTGAGGGCTCCAGGGTTGGATGCAGTACTCCAGGGGTCTCACAAGAGTGGAGTAGAGAGGGAGAATCACCTCCCTTGACTTGCTGGCTGTACTTCTTTTGATGCAGTCCAGGGTACAATTGGCTTTCTGGGCTGTGAGTACACATTGCTGGGTCATGTTGAGCTTCTCATCAACCAACACCCCAAGTCCTTCTCAAGGCTGCTCTGAATCCATTTTCTGCTCAGCCTGTATTTGTGCTTGGGTTTGCCCCAACCTAGGGCAGGACCTCAGGCTTGGCCTTGAGAAACTTTTTGAGGTTCACATAGGTCTACAAGGAGTTGAATGACTTCTTCAGTGGTGTTGGCAAAAATACATAATGTCTCCTGCTTCAATTAAAAGTTAATCAGCAACTGAATTTGAAAATGTGCAAAATAACCTCACTCTGGTATTCTTATCTTCTTTTCCCTTCTTGCATACACTTTCACCTTGAAAGACAGGGCTGATAAAACATTGCTGTTATGTACTCACAGGAGTATTGTGAATATTGCTTTGATGTTTGTAGGTTTATTTGAAGAAATTATGATAATTTAGTCTGTGCTATTAGCAACTATAGCCCAGGACTAGGTTTTAATATGTACTATGTTCTCTGAAGTAAATTTTTAACCTAGATTAGAATAATCTTTTTAAGCTAGTGATGCAAACTGCTAATAAACCTGAAGGAAGTGCATTTGCACATGTGAGAAAGGTACACAGCTCTATTCCAGTCTGGTCAGTAGAGCATTAGCTCATCTGGCAGTTCCAGGTTCCCTTTTACAGTATCTCACAGAATTCCTCAGCAATCTTTGCAAATTACTGCCTTGGAAGTATTTTCCCTGCTATGAACAACTGCTTGTGCCAAATGTACTGAGTAAAGAGGGATATGTGATAAGCAATTGTATGCTGGGGGTAGAGGAAAGGCTTAGAAGGCTTCAGTGCTTGGTTTTGTTCTTTGTTGACTACTAGAAAGCTTGCGATATTCATTACAGGTTTTGGGGTGTTTTTTTAAGGCAGTTTCTGGGAGTGGGTGTGAGGCACGGAAGTCACAGCAGAACACTTAGATGTTTCCTGTTGGATAATTGT
The DNA here is from genome assembly GCF_963082525.1 of Nesoenas mayeri. Taxonomy (NCBI): domain Eukaryota; kingdom Metazoa; phylum Chordata; class Aves; order Columbiformes; family Columbidae; genus Nesoenas; species Nesoenas mayeri. Next base: position 43,203,905 of record NC_137540.1, read on the forward strand.
TGCATATTTCCCATTCCTCAAACCATACTGCCACTGGGAAGAAATTTAATATAAAACTTGAATTCGGTTAATATTGTGAATAAAGAAATACAAAAACAGTAGAAATGCTGAATTAACTCTACATTGATTTTGTTTATTATAATACTATTTTGAGAGTGTCTTGGAATATGCGAAGAAAGGCAGTTTAATTTTAATAAAAGCATTATGAACTAGAGTTCTACATACTAAAATAATTGGTGGAAGGGATTAAATGTAGGCCAGAATATCTGTATATGTGAAGTCTTTTTATAATTGTAATTTTACAATACTGTAATGTTACGGTACCCTGACACTTCTGCATCTTGCACTTTTAAGTTCAATGTTAGATTTATGTAAAGGAAACATACTTGCTACAGCTGCTTCTTGTTATTTCAGTTTTGTGCAGTTTTCCTAATATATGTCATGCTGTGGCTTCCATCACTCTGCTCTCAAGAATGTAAAGATTTTTCTAGAGGCTGTATTCTGTGAAACCATAACTGAAGTTATTTGAGGGAACTTTGTTTGCACCAAGGGTTGGCAGACTTTTTAATGGTTTACTATTAATATGAAAATATAAATATATTCCTTCCTTTTTTTTAGTATTATGCTGCTTGCAGTTTTATAAAATCAATGGTGTATTTATTCATTTTCCATGCAAAAAAATTAATATAGTAACACAATAAATTATAATATCTATAAAATGTATTATAATTTTATTATAATTAAAGATTATATATAATATATAATTATATAATAATAAATATATAATATATAATTATATAATTTTATTATAATTAAAGATTTCTCTTTCTCTGGTAGCATCTGGAAATAGAGCTGCCCAGTGCCCAGAGGCTGGCCAAAGGACTGCGCACCCTTTGAGCTCTCATCTAGCTGTGTTCTGCAAAACACGTAATGATCTGATGAAGTATGCATTAAAAATTGCTAGAAAACAAATGATGGGATGAGAAGAAACTTCTCAGTGAGGGTGACAAAACACTGGAACAGGCTGCCCAGGGGAGTTGTGGAGTCTCCTGCTCTGGAGACATTTAAAACCCGCCTGGACACATTCCCGTGTAGCCTCATCTAGGTGTTCCTGCTCCGACAGGGGGATTGGACTAGATGATCTTTTGAGGTCCCTTCCAATCCCTAACATTCTGTGATTCTGTGAAGCTAGAAACTGGGACATGAAGAACTCAGTATGGAGAAAAATTGTTTGGAGTGGAGCGCTGTCTCCCTCTGGGCACGATTTGTAGGTCTGTAGCTGAATTGCAGTGACCTTGGAGTTTACTCAAGTTCGCTCCTCCCACCTTCTGGAATGATTGGAGTACTGGCTGGAGTGCTTTACAGCGCTGAAGTCCAATGTTTGTGAGGTTATTTGAGATGTTCAGATGGATGGTACTTTTCAGAAGTGCTTGTCACACATTTAAGTGTCCTGCTACTGAAATTGGTAACACTCCTGCTGACTTCAGTGGGAGCAGAGTTAGGTGAGGAGAGTCTTCAAATGTCCTCTCTATAAATCCAAAGGTTCCTTGCAATACAAGTGTTTGTTTACAAGAGGAGTGAAGGGGAGTTTGCAGCACCAAATTTTCAAACTAGTTTTCTATATCTGATGAGGTGAGTAGTGGGGTGATTTGGACTGGTGTCTTTATGAAATTACAGAAAGGAGGAGGGGGAAACGTCAGGGGCAGGGAAGATTTTTGAATGCTGATGTTAGCTATCATGACTCTTCTCTGGTTTTGACTGTGTTCTTTCTTGGAAATGCATTTCTCTTCCTGAGCCTTAATTTTCACACTACATAAGTCACAGAATGTTAGGGATTGGAAGGGACCTCAAAAGATCATCTAGTCCAATCCCTCTGCCAGAGCAGGAACACCTAGATGAGGTTACACAGGAATGTGTCCAGGTGGGTTTTGAATGTCCCCAGAGTAGGAGACTCCACAACCCGCCCTGGGCAGCCTGTTCCAGTGTTCTGATACCCTTACTGAGAAGAAGTTTCCTCTCAAATTAAGTGGAACCTCTTGTGTTCCAGTTTGAACCCATTACCCCTTGTCCTACCATTGGTTGTCACCGAGAAGAGCTTGGCTCCATCCTTGCGACACTCACCCTTTATTTATTTGTAAACGTTAATAATGTCACACCTCAATCTCCTCTTCTCCAAGCTAAAGAGACCCAGCTTCCACAGCCTTTCAGTTCTATACTTAATCCTGTGGTGGTGAACTATCTGCCCTGAAGATTGCTTTTGATACTTAGTGCCTGACAGAGAGCCAAGCTGACAAATCATCCAAAATAACAGAATAAATGTTTAAATTCCCTATTATAAGTGTTTCAGTTTTGATTTATTCTAATAAAGTATTCCAATCTATGGACATTTTCCTCCCATTGTTTGTTATACCATGCTTCAATTAAATGGTAAACCTTTGGGGACAGATGTTTCTCCTGTTTGCATATGGAAATTATTGCAGAGTTTATGCCTTTTTTTTGAATTCCACAAACCAATGCTTGACTGGGTCTGTGGTTTTGGTGGTTGATTTTATTTTTGTTTGGTTGGATTCTTTTACTTGTGTATTTACTTGTGTATTTCTAAGGGTACATCTTTGTATTGTAGAGGAATACTTTGACAATAAATGTATGAAATTAGAAGCAGAGTGGTACAAGACAGGTTAAGGAAACGTTTTCAAGTCCAGTTTGCATGTAGAAATTGTAGAACTGGGAGCACTTAAAATTACTGGGAAAATATAATGCTGTTCACGGTCTCAGATTAAAAGTAATAGCTGAGTGTCTTAACAGTTCTCCATTGATGACAACACAGTTTCCCTCTATCAAGAGCATACAGCCACGTATATACAAATAACCTATAGCAACCCTGCACATAATAGCCTTTTCATAATGTCACTGCATTTGAGCTTTCCGGGGGAAAGCTCAAAGGTCGTATCGTTGGTTTATGGCTGTGGAATTATCCCTGTGCTAGGGTATGGTTATCAGACATTCCTCACATTCCAGGTGTCTAATATTATAGTACTTACAGGCCAGCACAGGACCAACTGCTGTGTCAAAGAAAAACACAGGAGAAAACATGCATGGTATTAACCCATTTCCACTCTTCTGCTCCCCCTTTCCCCATAACCTTTCAAAATGTCTTCTTTGCATTGAACTTGGCAATGTTAAAGGGATAAACAAATTACAAGTAGTGATTTGGTTGGGGGATTTGCCCTACAAAAACAAATAGCTAGTATGCTGTGCTGGAAAATATTGGTTCTCCTTTTTACTTAAATATTTGGTTCCTTTCAGTACCCTCAAGGATAAAGTCATGTAGCAAAACATAGAGCTGTGTTCAACATGGGCTATTTTCCCTTCACTGATGGTAATTGTTAAGTGGAAGGCCAAAACAGTTTATCATAATCGAAAGGAAAAGGAAACAAAAAACCACGCCAGCAGGCAGTTTGACCTGGTCCTGCAACCAGTGGGTGTGGGTCCCTTCCTTCCCAGCAGCATTCTTCCCCTCCTGGTTCTGGGCTATTCAGTGTATGTGTCTTTTCAGAAGCACCTGTGAAGGGGCAGGGTGAGCTGACATGGAGCTAATGTTAACCCCTTTGTCACTGGGAAGAGGCAGATGTGCTCTGCTTCATTGTTGTTATAATGTGTTTTCATGGCAGCTACTAACACTCATGTGGCATCTGATGGTCAACTGGAAGGTGGCGTGTTCCCCCTCCACTCGCCTCCCTTGTCTTCTGCTTCTGGTACTGAAACCTTTAAGTTGTGTGTTCTCTACTTGCATTCTCTCATGTGCATGTGTGTGTGAGAAGGACAACGGTTCCCTGTTTTGTGTGTTTTTCTGTGGAGGACAGGCAGGTTCTTTAGAGACCCTGAAGATTTCCATCCTTAACTTTTCTGTATTGCATAAAGCTTAGGGAGTTTGTGGATGTGTAGGATTTTTGACCATTGAAAATAATCCTTTTTATTTCTTTATTTTAATATATTTTAAGTACTTAGTTGCTGATGATTTTGCAGGATACTTGCAAAACTAAGTGAAGTAGGATGAAATTTTTGGGGAAAACTGTGTGTTCCACCATATAAGTTTGGGTGTTTTTTTAAAAATTTATTTAGGTTTGATATTTTTACCCCCTTTGGTTAATTGCTTGGAGTTTGGTTTGCTTCACTACTGCGGATTTTATTTGTCTCTCTAAGACAAAAAAAAAACCCAGCTGGCTGTCCTTTATTTGTCTAAAGAGATAGCATTCATTATGTAGGGGTTTTTGTCATTGTTCAGTTATTTTTGTTTTCAAGTTTTGTTTTTGAAAACTTACTTGTTCTGCTGTTAAAATAAGTGGACTCAAATTCTTTACAGTTATAAGTAGATTTTTGGTTTAAAGAACTTGTTGCTCCCAATGTACAATGCATCTTTTCTAGTAAATACATGGCTGTATTGGCTTAAAGTTGTCCCAATGTACAATGCATCTTTTCTAGTAAATACATGGCTGTATTGGCTTAAAGTTGTTATGTTCGTAATAGATATTGGAAACTAAGAATGTTTGAGATTTCGTTTTTTTGGTGTTGCACAAGTTTAGTAAGTGATGAGTCAATATATTGAATTTAGGATTTTTTGTTGTGGTGGGTTTGCAGAAAGGTTAGGTGATTTGTTTTCATCCTTGCCCCGGCAGTTAAATGTTTAACTAGAACAAGAAGGGTAGTTCTGGAAAACATTTGAGGAATGGAGCACAGTTTTCTACTGTGGTTAGTGCTTGTGCTCAAGACCAGTCATGGGTGAGGTACCAGCTTTTCATTTCTAAGCAGCACTTACTGAATATGGTGTGTGGTTGTGTGCCATCGTTCAGTGTACAAAACTCTGAGCTGGTCTTCAAGAAGGGCTTTTGGCAGTAGCAGTCGGAACTGATCACAGGCTGATCCTGCCGTTTCACGTGGCAGTGTTGTTAAAGCCACTGCCTCTCTGGAGGGCTCTCTGACTGCAGACTGAGACACCGTGCAGCACATGGCCCTTCCCAGCAAAGCTTTTCAGAACAGCCTGGAGTACTTGGCCTAAATTACAGAGAAGCTGCTCATCCAGGACTCAAACAAGGTTTAAAAAAAACCCCAAGCCTATGAGGACAGATAAAGATTAGATTTTAATTTCTGCTTGATCTGTGTGCTACCTGAACACAATACTGTGTTCACCTGGGCTGCTGGCTAGTTAGACAAGTCTTTTAATGGGAAATGTATTTTTTAGTTTTAGGTGTTCCTCGAAACATCATTGAATGTGGTATAGTCCTATCTACATGAACCCGTAGCTGTCTTGTAGTATGGGAGATGATGTAAACCACTGTCACGACAAGTTCGGTACTGGAAACCAAGTTTTTGAACTTGTAAAATAGTTGTGAGAGCCCATTATCCCTGTAGTACCTACCCAAATAACGTCCAGCCATTCTATCTTGCTGTAAGGTGGTGACCTTATGTATCTGTCTTAGTATAACCCCCTATCTGCATGGGTGTACATTCTCATTTACCAATAAAACCCTCTAAAACCCAATAAGAGTTTTAAGTCCTGCAGCCTGTTTTAACTATTCAAGGTGTTAATATAATCATAGGGTAGAAATTGCATGCTATTGAAGATGACACTGTGTACGTCCATGTGTTTTTTAGAAAACTAGAATCAGTGCCCAAATATCTCAGGTTTCCATTATTTTCATAAAAATTGGACTTCTTCATCTTCATGTTACCAAGAGCCAAATGAGCTGAAATCTGGAAAACAAGTGAAAATTCGTGAAATGTGTCCAGGAAATACTTGCTGATTGAGTGAATAAATCAAAAGTGTTTAGCTCTGCTGTGACATTATTCTCTGCAGCTAGTTTTTGAGTATCCAGTTGTGGTGCAAAAAGGTGAAGGCATGGTACTGTTCATGTATTGCTGACTGCCCCATGTAAATGCCAGGAGCGTGGCTGGGAATGTTTGCCTGTAAACCTGTCCTGTTGGGTGCAGGCATGTGCGATACGAACCAGGCATAATGGTGCACATGCTAGTGGCTAGAGGCATAGAGCGGCATAATTTAACGTTCCTGAGAATTTTTTGTAATTAAAGAATGGGGTGATATTTAGTTTCAACTACTCTTATTTATTCTGTGTTGGTGTAGAAAAGGTAACATGCATGTTTGCTGTCTTTTAAATATAGACATTTGTTAAGGTTTTGTTGCACGCATCTTGTGAACAAGGTAAACAGATGTATGACCTTACTGTATTTATTTATTTTACACCACTATCTTAAAGCAGGGGCTGCCTCTGTGCTACTCCTTAGTTGATGTGTTTTAATGTTGTACTGATGTCCACTTAGTTACTGTTTCAAAATAATACGTGTAATGAAGTGGCAGTATATCTTAGTAATGCCCTTGTTAAAAGAGAATGTACCTAAGCAATACAAAGCTTGTACATAATGTCTTGGCCCAGCACCTGAATGGGAGGCACTACTGTGTTAAGAACATGGTGTTTAGAAGCTGAAATCCTGTCAACAGACTTATGAATGAGCTTTTTGGAGAGAGGGAGGGATTGTGTGTGGGATTTGCTAGTTTACTGAACTGAACGAATAAAAAATATGGTAAAAGGGTGCTTCATGGGTATGCAAATTCTGCCCTTTTCTACAGATAAATGGCCCAGTCATTACTTTTAAAGTTAGGAAAGTGACAGCAGTATTATTAATAAAAAGTAAATGTATTTTGTTGCAGCTTCAGCCACTGTAATTTGTAGAAGAGAAAATTGTCTTCCTGATGTAACGTAACTTTCATGCTGTTAATGGATACTGAGCTCAGCCGTAGGGAGCAGTATTGCCTCTTTTTAACTCTGACCTGCAACGTGGAACTGGAGCTTGGTCTCTTTTGCCATTTTATATGCACTTTGCTGCCTGGTATAGTATTTGTCCTGCTTAAATTTAGTTACCTTGTATGTGCTAAGGAGCATTGCATTCAGACTCCTTCTGTAGTTACTAGTAAGAGAGGGAAACCTTTGATGTGATCAATCTTTAAATAGATGTGTTGAATCAGACTCTCTAGGGAACCTAAAGGAGTAATTTGTGTTAGACAACTAACTTTTGAAGTTAATGAGATTGATTGCACCCCTGAGTTTTATATAAGAAATCTGTCTTGGGTGCCTAAAGTGAGTAAAATCCATGTTTGGGAGTATATCTGGGATGCAATTAGAAACATGTTTATAGATCCTTCAAAGTCACGATGTCTATTGCGTTAGAAAGTTGGGTAGGAATTGAATTGATTTTTAAGATTCAACTTGAGCACTAAATTCAGGAGTTCTAGTGAAGAATTCAGAGCCTTTTTCTTCTATTTATACATTCCTTTCCCTGATCAGTTGATTTAAATTTTTACATTTGCTGGTCTTGAGCTGCCGGATCAAAATAAGAATTAAATATTTCGTCATCCTTTTGCGAAATGAGAAATTAGCAGATGCTGATCACAGGTTCCTATTCTGTGTCATTGTGCTAACTGAAAATACTTGTGGGGAAGTGCTCAGAGGAAACTTTTTGTGTTACTGTTGTGTTATTGGTAAGTCATCTGTGCACCGTTCTATAATGGTGTATGTATGTAGTTAAATGAGCCAGATTCCAGGTAGGTGTACACGTGGTCCTTCCATCACTGGGTTGCTCTTGTTACAATAGGTGCTCATTCCTGCACATCTAAATGGTAACTTGTGTTTTGTCTTCTCAGTTCCCAGACTGTGGAGAAGAGGTATGTTTTTCAGAACAGTTTCTGTCTAGAAAAAGTAATAATGCATTGTAAGAGAATATAAATAATGTGTAATGTACAATATATGAGAATAAATGGATGTGAAATTTAGTCAGTACAACACTTCATGTAAGTGTCATGCAAGATCTTGCTACATGGCAAAGAACATGAGGTCATTTGGGTAGGGGATAATTGGGTTTTAGAGAAAGTTTTCAAATGCATGTTGAAGTTGTTATACAAGTTGAGCATTGACCCCAGTTATAATTGAATTCAAAACTACAAGTCTTGACTGTAGGTCAAGCACCACACAGCAAAGGATTTGTTCTTGGAAGTAGTTTTGAAAGAGATTTAGATGAACCTGTTCATAATTCTGTACCTCTTACCAACGTGCATTTTCTTCCTTTCTAATTGAGTAAGTCTCAGATTTTTATTTTTTTTCCCCCTCTGTGTCTCTTCCCTCTCCCCCTGCCTTTCCTGAGATCCACTTACTGTAACCTTTCTCTCTTCCCCACACCCTCCACCATATATATTAGAAATCACAGTCTTACAAAATTGATGCAAATAATTCTACCTGAGTAAAACATGTCAAGCTGTACTTGCATAGTCCTTCAGAGTGTGGGTAAAATCAGGTCTTGAAGTATGCTGAGGAGGTCAGTGGTGCTGGTATCATCTGGCTTTAGAATAGAGAGAAGACCAAATTCCTGAGTTACCTGTCAATAAAGCAGAGTCATAATCATAATATGGGTAACCTCTGGTTCAGTGTTACAGTTTATTTAATCCTGAGTGGATTCTGGAGAAAAAAGGAGTCAGAGCAAGAATGCAGCATTACTCTTGCGTAGAACAATGTGTTGAAAATAGTGTGTGTGTATATATATATACACACATACATATGCATACAGATTTTTAATAACATGCACATTGATAATCTCAGATCACAAAAGTGTGAAATAATACAGTGGATTGTCCATATCTTGACAGAAAGATAGCATTCACTAGTATATGTAATAAATTTCTCACTTTTTGTGGACCCTGACCTTAGGAAGAAACCTTTCTTCTGTGAATTTTTGTGGTCTAGGGAGTGCAGCAAGCAAGCAAGTGCACAAAGTTGTCCAAATGGAACAACATTGCACTGACAGTCCATCAGTCTGTAGTTATGTTTCTGTTTCACAGTGTCATCAACCTCTTTATCAACTTCAGATGCACATACAGACTCTTATAGGTGTGGCTGCAGCTGCAATAGCAACTATTAATGATAACACATATATCAATGTAGAGTCTACATTTTAAGATCTTAGCTTAACTTTATATTTCGAAAATGTTAAATAAAAGTGTGGATTTGAGGTGGCAGTACAGCTTCTGAATTTGCAAGCTGTATTTGTCTCCTGTGTTTTCCAGGGCATCTGTGAAGTGATTTGCAATAGCACAATTATATACTGTTTACATAATGGAAATACAGAATTCTTCCTGGTTTTCTTAAGAGTAGCTACTTCTTGTTACACATGCCTGCTGCTTTTTCTCTTGATCTGGGGAGTACACTTCTATCCGTATGCTGAAATTGGACTGTTGCAGCCATATAGGGTTAAGTAGATAAAAATGTTATATATGAGCTAAATGCTAATAAATTAGTCTTCACTTGGAAGGAGTTCTATAAAGTTAAAAAAAATTAAAAGTGCCCATAGCTGAGAATACTTGAGCTTAATGATATGTATTAACCCCCCACACACCTTTTGTTAACTAATTATACTTCACAGTATACTAAATGTGGACTTTAACTCATCCTTTTTAGAGTATTAACATTCTTTAAGAACATGTAAATTGATGACTACAAATGGAAAAAGAATTATAAACCACCTCAGAATATCAGTGCCCTGAGACACAGCACTTAATCCTCTACTATGATGCAATAAACCTCATTTTTCTTGGGTCATGGTTAATTAATGTAATGGCAGTCTGTCTATCATAGCTTATTATGTCACAGATAATGATCTTCACACAGAAAAGATTTCTTCAGTCCTTGCTCTCAGGTATTATTTCCTTTCCAATTACATCTCGTAACTCTCTTTGCTTTCAACTTTTGTCTTGCTAATTTTCTCTTCCATTTAACTTATCTTCATGTCATGGTAATCTCATCCATTTTCCATATGTATTTTGAAAGAAAATATTGTTTATGTTGGGACATTTCTGAAGACCCAAAGCAGTCTAATATCACCCTGTGCTGGTTGCTGCTCAGTTGTAAAAGTCTACATCAGGCTCAAAAAATCTTGTGCTATTGAAAGACTCTGGAACAAAAAATAGAGTCATAGGAATGTAACACTCTTAAGTAATTGTGATCTTGTTATGTACAAACCTTTTCGTGTTTTAAAATCTATTCAGGAGCAGTTTTCCTGACATAGTTCAGATCTTAAGGCTGCAATGTCCAAGAACGATCCAGCAGAGCAGAACTTGTCCAGTACTGCCTGTATTTTGGGGTCTCTGTCTCCCTCTTCCTCTTTTGTTTAAGGTCCAGAGTAAGTCACTCAATTAGTTTTCCAGGTTTTTTTAGTGTCACTTTAATTTATGGAATGTCTGGGATGAGAGAGCGGCTGCTATTCATTCTCATGGTGTCTGATTTCTGACAGGTGATAACACCTGGACAGCACGTCCACATGGCCAGAGTGGTCTGTGGTCTCACCTACAGAATGAGCTATAATAGTAATAAGTCAGTATTTGATTAAAAATAAATTGATATGGAGTGCAGATGAAAAGCCAGGATAGTACTGGGATTATATCCTTCCTGTGGAGGTAGTTTAAACATCAAGTCTAAGTGAGGTGTGTATTTTTGATGAAAGTTGAATGCTTATGTAGAGTTATAAATGCATTTATTAGATACCATCTGGGCATGTTTATGCTAGTTTATGATTTCTGCTAGATGATGTTTCAAATATTTTTACTACTTGAACTACAAGACCTGTGTTTTGAGTTAATGTTAAAACATTAAGGCTAAGGATAACATTGAACTTTGTTGTTTTTTTTTTTTTAATTCGGTTTATGACACGTTTTATGAAAATCCACAATTGTAATGTAATTTGAGGTGAGACCTAACAGCAAGATGTGCCCTAGTAGTTGGCACAGGTTCACATGACTAACCAGGTTTACCAAGGGGCTGTTGCTTTTACATGATTGACGCTTCCTCTGAGCAGTCGTGTTCTGGAAACTCTGACATGGGTATCCGTGTTCCGTCCGCTGTGTGCTGTGGACAGTCTGGCCAAAGTTTGATTGTGTGCATCGTCCTGGCTTCCAAAGGCTTCTCAGAGCAGCCTTGCTCGGAGCAGTGCCGTGTCCGGGTTTAAAAATGAATGTCAGCAGTGGGAGAGGATACAACAGGTAGGCTTGGCTTACTACTACAGACCTGGTTTCTCCCTAGAGATCACTGGGAGGTTTAATGAATTCAGAAGGATGGAATAGGGAAAAACAAACCTAAAGCCTAAACTTTAAGAGGGATAAACCAGCTTGCTCCCTTTTCTCCCTGCTATATTTTTTTAGCTTCTGTCTTAATAGGTATTCGTATGGATAACAAACATATGTATGGAAGAGAGAAAAGCTATACCATTAACTTGTTTCTTTGGTTTTAGGTTAACAAAACCCTTGTCATTTGCGGATTGTGTTGGGGATGAGCTACCGTGGGGATGGGAAGCTGCGTATGATCCTCAGATTGGTGTATACTATATTGATCACATCAACCGTAAGTATTTTTCAGTTCACCATATTGATTATATAAGAAGGCTCATCATGATTTAGAGCTTCCTAAGTAGCTTTTAAAGCATGACTGAGAGTACGGAAAAATTTATTGTGAGAGAAGTGTAGTTAAAGTAACAATTTCTGATTTTCAGTGGACAAACTACCCCATTTGTATGCATGGTTTTGTTGGGGATGGTTGCAGATGTATTATAGCTGGCTCAAAATTATTCCTATGACTCTTCATCTTTTGCTGTGGAAGAAGTCCATGTAATGTGTAGTAAATAAAGATAGTTTACTTCTGTTGGTATCTGTAAAGTATATTACGTTTGGTGGCTATTAAATGTTCAGTAATGCACACTGGCAGAGAGAGTCTGTATGAGTAACAAAAACTGGCTTCAGTTTAACTACTGAAAGAAACTATTGTGGATAAGGTAGTAAGGAATGTGTGGGCTATTTGTAAAAGGGTTACAAGAAAATCTGCTGATACAAAATGACTACACCTAATTTTACATCTATTTTTTATTTGCATGGGAATTATGTCTAAGCCATAAAAAACTACAGCAAAATTTGAAATACAATGCTTGTTGACTTATTGAAATGAATATATTCCTGAAAGCATTTTAATCTTCTTTTTATAGGTCTGTTACTCCATATTAATTGACAAATTCCATTTGAGATCAATACCTGAATATACGTGCCCGCATCTGTGCTAGCAGTGCTATGTACTTAAAGAATGTTAAGGTGTCTGTGGCCATGTGAGATGCTTTAGGTTAGCAAAGCCAACTGCATGAGGTCAGCAGGTATGGCATGGACAATAAGAGACCAGTGGTCTTTTGGAACAAAGGTGGAGATGAGGCTCATTACCCTATGGCACTCTGAAATGTATGGGCAAGTGAATCAACTCTGAGATGTTTAAGCTGCTTTTTCAGTCAATAGTTCTATGGTCAATACAGCCTGTGTAATGTAAAGTGTGATGTAGCTGCCTGTTTGGGTGACTGCTTTGAAGAAGAGCTGATTTTGGCTCTTTTGGTTGGGTTGGACTGGGATGCTGATAACCAGAATGAGACATTAGACATCTACTGTGCTTATTGAACCACCTGCAGATAGACACCTAATCTTGAACTGAATCCCATCCAGTAACCTCAATTGGGGTTTTATAGCCCAGCTTTATTGGAATAGCAATGGGAGTCCTGTGATCTTATATGTGGTGTTAAATGTTTTTGAACTTTAAAAAATTAGGGACATACCTGGTCGAATTCAAAAGGTGAAGAAAGAAAAGGATTTCCTTCTGAATCTAAATGCGGTTATAGAAGGAAACTTGTCTTTAGCTTCTGCTTTGGCTAAAACTATAAAATTTAAAGCTATAAAATTTTGAGCAGGCAATCCACATTTCTGGGTGTTTTGAAAGTGTTTTCAGATTGCTACTCTTCGTCACTCTGATAATTGTGCTCTTTTATTCCATACATGCTCAAAACTTTTTGTCAGTTCTAAAAATCCCAGCCTTTTAGTTTTGTGCCTTAAAAAAGGGGGGGGGGGGGGGGATTAAATATTTTCCTTATGGTTAAATGCTATTTCTGTGCATTGAAGGTGAATTCCTGAACACTACCAGCTGTTCGTGGGTTGAAGTTCTGCTTCACACATGTGTAAACTCTTGAGGCTTGGACAGCATTGTCCTGGAATTCTCTTGACATTCGTTAATATGCTGCAAACACTGATGTTTTACTTAATAGAGGAGTTGTGTACATCCATCTGTACACATCTTTCTGTGGCTGGGCCAAATAAGTATGATTAGCTAGGTTTCTTTATATTATGTTACTGTGTATGATGGATGACAAAGTGGTATACTTCGATATAATTGAACTGTTTTCCATCGATTGTTCAGTTGTGCATTTGGTTTCTGTTACGGTAACATACACGTTGCGTTGTAGCGATTTAAATGAAACTTATTATTTTGTAAAATGGTGTATTTAAGTTTTGTGTGCTGTATTTTGCAGTGTTTTGGTGAGAGTACTCGAGTCAATGGCAGGTAAACTGCTGAAGTGTTTAATGAGCAGATCATTTGCCTGATGTGCGAGGTGTGGAGATTATAACTTCTGCTTCATCTCACTGGAGCACATGTGTTGTTTTGATGCTATTGAAATTTTGGTATGGAGGTCACTAATAATTAGGGAGGGAAAAAGCCTTTCTAGAGAGTGTTTTTTGCGCCTGCTTACTGCTTTATTAGCAGTGCAATAATTCAGATGTGTTGAATACGCTTTTTGGATTTGAAATGTTAAAATACTCAGTCAGAACAATGGGTATGTTAGAATGAGGAAGATTCCTTTACTCTTTTACCTGCATCAGTTTTGATTTTGTTAATTCTTTCTTTTATTGGACCAAGAAGTTCAGTGAGAGAGAAAAAAACTGCATGCGCTGGTAGGAGAAGGACCAGATGGGTAGATGCCTGAAAAACAGGTTGGATGACATGGAATTTTAAGACTGTAAATGGCAGCTTGAGGGATAGTGCCCTGGGAAGAAATCTGCTCCCATGTATTAAGTAGGGAGAGTTGACTAGAAACGTTTCATGTTCACTGCCTTCTGCCTGGATTCATTTCAGCAAAATGTTTGAAGGAAGGCCCATTGATTCTCTTCTCTTGCATCCCATAATTAATTACTCTGAACAGCTTTTCTATTATCTGCTCTTTTCCCCCTTCTCTCTTCTTTCTTTTCCCCCTTCTCTCTTCTTTCTTTTCCCCCTTCTCTCTTCTTTCTTTTCCCCCTTCTCTCTTCTTTCTTTTCCCCCTTCTCTCTTCTTTCTTTTCCCCCTTCTCTCTTCTTTCTTTTCCCCCTTCTCTCTTCTTTCTTTTCCCCCTTCTCTCTTCTTTCTTTTCCCCCTTCTCTCTTCTTTCTTTTCCCCCTTCTCTCTTCTTTCTTTTCCCCCTTCTCTCTTCTTTCTTTTCCCCCTTCTCTCTTCTTTCTTTTCCCCCTTCTCTCTTCTTTCTTTTCCCCCTTCTCTCTTCTTTCTTTTCCCCCTTCTCTCTTCTTTCTTTTCCCCCTTCTTATAATGTCAATTCTTAAAAAAAATTTAAATCAATGCATATTTTTAAATAAAAATAAATATTTTCCCAATCTGTGTAATTACCTGTCTCAGTCCTTTACCTTCCCTTCTCCCATACAAACCTGAGCAAAGCCTGTTTTCCTTAGCTGCTGGGAGAAACTCAGTTTCTCCTCCACAGTGGGGAAGAGTTGGCTGTGAGCAGTCTGCAGTTGTAAAACACTCCTACAGACGTGAGGAACTTGCTTTTGGTGTCAATATGTCTAAGTGTAATTTGTTTGGTTTTGTCATCACACATTTTCTATAATTTTATATATTTGTATTAAGTTTGGGGTTTTTTTATTTTGGTTTTGTTTTTTTTTTCAAATACGGTGTTTGTGGTTTGTTTTTGTGTTTTCCTAGCTCTTACTGATTGTCTTAGAGCTTTCTCATGATCCTTTTGGATGAGGTAATACGCTTTGAGAAACACTGACTGAGGTCATTACCTTCTGAATATATTACCCCAATTAAGAGTTTTAATGTGATGCTTTCAGCTTCAAGGGAGACCAGATTACGGGCCATCTGGCAAGGCAGAACATGCATATGATGTGGGTAGCTAATACCATAAGAACCTAAATGCTTACCCTGTGGTTCAGTAGCACCCTTTGTAAGAAGGATGACTGAAGGGATATTATTTGATGGTCAGGGACTGGGGTGTTCCTTTTGTGCAGAATCCATCTTACTGTGGTTTGGGAGAGTCAAAAATTTTTATAGCTTACACTATTCACTCTTACAGTCATTATTGCTTGTATGTACTCATGTATTTATCTACTTCAGCTGTCTAATTTGCCAACATTTACTAATTTTGCTAAATAACATAGTCAGGAACTCAAGGCAATACTAAAAATAACACAAACCTATTACTCTATTTTGTATATCTACAGGCAAAGTCATCACTGTCACATTTTTCCAATTCTTTTGCAGGCTTTTCAACATCAGGCGTTAAGTGGCTAAGATGCAAACGTTTATGCTCTTAGAGCTTGGATTTGCAAACACTTTTAAGCTGATATAATCTCTGAAAGAATTGGTCCTACTCTATTGCTACCTCTGGCCTTTTGTTCTGTTCCTGCAATGTTTTTGCTTATACTGGCATGAACATTTCCATGGCCAGACAGTGAATCAGATCAGGGAGCTGATTCGAGTTGAAACTAATCTGATATGGAAAAAAAAAAGTTGCTGTTTGTTCTCCTTTCCACACCCCTATTTATGAGAGCAAGAGAGGGAAGGTGACCTGGGAATGCGAATGGTCAGGTGGAAGAGACAGGGGACAGCTGCTTTTCATGGTAGCACTGGTTAAAGGTATTTTAAAATTACAGCCTTGAACTTCCATCTGTACAGGTTTGCCAGGAAGCAGTTTTGACTCTGGGGCTGTGATTTGCAGGTGCACTTCTCGTGTGGTGGCAGCTGATGCAGATGTCATTGTTTGCTCTGATTCCTGCTCCTACATTGTCTCAGCATGAGGATGTGTAGTAAACGCAGACAACGGGGAAGCTCTTGGCTTTCTGCCGCGTGTGAGTTGTCATTCCCCTCCTTCCCTTCCCCACAGCCACTCAGGTTTTCTGATCCAGATTGTTGCATGGGATGTGTGTAGATAAACAGCTGTGGAGGTAATGGGAGCAAGAAAGGGAAGCTTCTACTTCTGGCTTGACATGAGTCTGTGGGAATCCTGAGCTGGGTGGAACAAGTTCTGTCTTGCCTTCAGCACCCTACATCTTCCTAAATAATTTATCCTCTTTACTTCCAGTTCTTATTTTCAGGCTCAGGAATAACCAGGCAAGTGGTTTTCTTCATTGCATTGGTCTAGTTATCCTATAAAACACATACTCTGCTTTTAGCAACGTTTAGTGACAAAGGTAACAGGAACTGAATCACAGCATTTAAAAGATAAGGATGGGAAGCAACAACTACTCCTAGCCCAGTTGTATTTCAGACCATCACAATCGCTTTCTTTTTGCCACTCTGTACTTTGTATTCAATATGGTGATTTTTCTCCCTGCCCTCCACCCCCAGAACTTTTCTTCAGAACAGAGTTAGACATCTGCCTTCTCTGCTTCTGCAGCTGCTCCACACTTAGTTTTAGTTGTCCTCTTTGGAAGCATGAATGCACTTTTCCGAGGGACTGCATTCTACTACTGTTTTGTCCTCAAAGAAAAAGAAAATTGGGTCAGAATGATGCTAAAACCTCAGGAAGCATAGAGGTAGAGGGATTTGTGTTTGCTTAGCTTGACCATAGAATTCACTGGAGGTCTTCATTTCCGCACTTGGTTTCCTTTCTTCTGAAATGTTCAAAGCCTCGCTATTTACTTACACCATTTGGCACTCGTAACACAATATTATAACTACAGGTATTCTATTTCTTGCTGTAATCTTAAAGGCTTTCAAGCCAGTTTGCACCTGTGAACTGGTTTATCTAACACGGGAATTTTTATAGATAGCCTGACTCTTCTCTATTCCAGCCTGGGACTGTAGTACATCTGCATCTATGAAAGTACGCCAGACTGCTTCAGAAAAGGGAGAAATCTGAAAATCCCACCATGAGTCAGCAGTTACCATTAACTTGAGGGAGCTGAATGATGTATCATGATCATAAACATGCAGTGTTTGTTCCCATGACCCATCACTGTCTTCTAAGCAAGTGGTGACATGCAGGCATTTGGGAAACAATTGTGAAGCCTCTTCACTGTCACCAAACACACGGTGAAAACCTAAGAGCAGTATATTTTATCTTGAATCTTATTTACAGGTAAGTATCTTCTCTGTGCCCTGACTCCCGGAAGGGATTAGGGTAATCTGGTGCCGTGCTGGCTGCAGAAAGAGGGCTCGAGCAAGGAAACCTCTGAATTCAAGATGATTTTAGCTGCTGACTTTTATGTAAACATCATACTTCTCTGTTTTTCTTATGTCTCAGTTCTGATTGCCATAGCAGTAGAACATTACCTACTTACTGTATAACATAGAGCAAAATGCTCTGAGTTTCTACTGCATTTGACTGAAATATATGAGCATATGCTACCCAATACCTAGAGGAAACTAATGTGCCGTAAGGATAACATACTTAATATTTCTTCGTAAAAATTTCTGAATAAATATTTCTTGGAAATCTGCTCATGCTTGCACAATGTAGCTGGAAAATTTTCTCTCATTACTCAAATTCAAGCACAGAATCATTTCATGGAGAAGTGAAGAAGGTGTCTGGTAGAGAGAGACATTTTTGTGTGCAGGCTCCGTGGCAGGAAACAAACTGTAGAGGGCTTGGTTGAGAGCATACTCTGAATAACCTAATTTTCCTCCATGTCTCTCTTTATAACCCATATTCCATCTTATTATGTGGTAGATCGTGATTTTCTATGAGTATCCAGCAATGTGTTAGATCATTTTTAAGACACTGTATATGTCATCTTGTTGGGCTGCATGGTCTTACTGAAACTGCTGTCTCTGTAATGTGCTATTCTTTATTTTTATGTACCGATTGAACAAATATATCAGTGTGAAATGATGTAGTATTTGTTTGTGAGTTCTTCCTCTAATTTTTGGGTATGAATTGCCTTTTTTTTTTTTTTTTTTTGAATGTGAATTGTAAGTATTTTTAAAAGTGGGGGGAGGGGGAAGCAATAAGAAAAAAAAAAAAGGCATTCAGAAAGCCTCTGGTATGTAAACAATAAAGTGCATTCCTTAAGCTAGTCAGTAACACTTGGTTATTCTCCCTGACACTAGTGCTGGTACATTTGCTCCTTTGCTGTTCATTAGGACTTGCATCTTAATTGCCTACAATATTTGTTATGCCAGTTGAAGTACAATAAAGTGATATTTGCACTCTTTTTTTCTTAAGTGTACCTTTTTCTGATTGCAGGCAAGAAGTACTGGAGATTTGAAAGCCAGTTTGTTTATCATGAAACGTGGGATATACTTGTAGAATAAACATATCCGCAGGGATTACATAACATTGTTGATAAAATTGCTGTCACCACCCGGCACTGAGCTAACTTGCATTATTCTGTGGTGGTTGATAGCAGACACCATTTTTCCTCTTCTGATGTTTTATGTTTCCACCATCTTGAAACATTTTTGTGTGAGATACCGTTGATATCTTGATTCTCCTTTGCTGTGACTGGCTCAGTTTGGCTTACCCTCAGCATGCAGTAAGCTGCTTCCCAGGTATCCCCTCCTCCTCAAACCACCTCTGTGGAGCAGGATGTAATCCTGTCACAGCAGAGACATGGGGGGCTGTTAAAAAAACAGTCTGGATTGAGCTTGTGCACTTTTTTGAGCCACTGGGGTTCAGGAGAAGCACCTGTGTTACTCGAAGATGGGATTTTGTTTGGTTGGAGGTAGTAGTCCTGCAATTATTATGCAAGACAACCAGAGATGTCGGGTGTAATGGAATTATCTTTTCATCACTTACTGTTTCAGGCAGAGATATTGCCACCCTGACACAGAGTGCCTGGCTGAGCTGTGACATGGTGAAGCCCAGAGCACAGCCAGCTGTGTGGCCACAGACTTCTGTGGTGGTCAGAACCTCTTTTCAGGGCTCAGCCACTGCAGTTTGCCACCTCTTGTCTTGTAGCCCTGTTTTCCAGGTCTGGAAACTTTCCTGTAAGTTGTATATGAGGGAGAAGGTGCATGGTATTGATGCGTAGATCCATATTTAAGATTCTAGTGGATGAACAGATCTGTAAGTGGGCTTGCTGCTGCCAGAAAAAAAAGGATGTCTAGTTCCTTCCCCAGCTGGATTCTTCTTCCTTTATACTGGCTCATTGGATCTTTGGTGACATGGCACAACTCACCTAACCTGCCAGAATGTGATGTATCTTCATGTTACCTTTTGGAACCAGTTGAGTGTTTGGGTGAGTTTCGTGCTTTGTGCTGGGTTGAGCGAGCACCAGAGACTCTGCGAGACACAACATGGGAATGTGTAGTGTTGGGGAGTGTGGGTTGAGGTGACATGGTGGAAACCATCCCTGCCAAAAAGGAGGGCTGTTACAGCAGCTCCAGCTGTGGCACACAATGTCCTGTTGCTTTCATCCTTACAGATCTTAGATCTCTGGTCCTTGTTTCTAACCAGGTCAACCACTTTCCCTTGGAATAGTTGCTCTTCTGAGGCGATGATTCTGCTACATTTACAAACTGAAAAAATACAGTCATATGTTTAAAAAGGTGAAACTCCTCTCTTCAGGGTGAAAAGTATAATGTCACAATTTCGTCTCCTCTTGCTATGTGTGTATCCTCAAGTAGCAATCTAACATCTCCAGCATTTTTTTAGTGGGAGCTCTTGAGGGTATTCATGCTCTGTGTTGCCTAAATGCAACGTGTCTGACCGAGCACTGTTTACATGTGGGTCATTCTAGGGCCAATCAATTCTATTGTTTTGTTTGGCAAGGGGAGATGTTGGAAAACTATTGCTTCCACATATTGTTAATCCTGTAGTAAAATGTCCAATTCTCTCTTGTCTAGCAGTAGGGCGTCAGGGAGCCATTCCCTTCCCTGTGGGATTTTCTAGTGGGATTTTAATTTCATGTACTTTAGGGAAATACTGCTGATAAGGTAATAGTTTCCTTCTGTTCAAGTAGACTGTAAAACATTGGCAGAGCTTCTTGATAGAAGACAGGAACATAACATATGAAAATATCACATTTTAAAAAAATGGCATGCCTGACTATTGTCTGTATCCTATGTATAATATATATCTTATGTATAATTATACAGAGCATGCATAATGTTGATGCCCTTGAAGCAAACTCTAGCCAAAGGAATAAATGAAACTCTCAAGGTGTAAAGTCAGTCCTGGCATTTTGGCTTTGAATTATTGTTCGGGCCAAATTCTTTGCCGAATTTAAGTGTATCAAACCTGGCTGGCAGGGAGCCAGGAAGGGTGCATTTCACAGGGGCAGTGTGATTAAAGCCAGCACAGCTCGCCCTTCTGAGCTGCAGGGCTGTGATCATCTCAGTGCACAGGAACATCCTTGGGTGGAGCTTGTACGGTCCTGCTGGGCGAGACCTCAAGTGTTTTCCATCTCACAGAATTTCCCCCCAGCATGAGTAGTCACTCAGATCTTTAAAAATAGGAGGAAATACACTACTTGTATTTTTTTATGAATCTATTAACTATGCACTTGCAGTAATTTGTTTAAAGTTAAGTCAATTGGTTTTAAATCAAGATCTCTTAATAGAATTGGGTAATTTTGATCTGCAAGTGGCTTTGCCAAATGACGCTAAAACAAGTTAAATTAGGAATGTGTAACCAGAATATTAGGTGCACCACCATCCCCTCATCCTGTTAATATGGATTATTGTGATTGGACAGAGAAAGTTGGTATGTAATTTCTTTTATTTTTTATTTTAATCTAAGCAGTGCTTTTGATAGAGCCCGATGTACAACTGTAAGTTTTTTAATGATCCATTTTAAGAGGATTCCTTTAGTTTATATGTAAGTTCATGCCACAGAAAACCATAGCCAGTATATCATTTTCATTTTCTGTACAAGAAACAACTGAATTCTTGAATTTAACTATCTAGTGATGCAGAAAGTGTTGGAGAGGTCATGCTCGGTGATTTGTTTGCTCTCCACTGCTGATGATTGAAGTCCAGTTAGCAATTTCTAGAACAGATACAACCCACAGCTCTGGCTGGTGTTCATAACCAGCGCTTACTCCTCACCTGACCAGCAGAAACAACATCATCTCATCTGTCTGGCAAGCAATCTGTCTGTTGCATGATTAGTACCTGCTGCAGATGAGGTTGTAAGGCATCCTATTGCAGTCACCAGTGGAAACATTTATGTGCCCTAAAAAAGGGAATGACACCTCCCAAGTTTGTTTTACATCAGCTGTTGAATAATAAGGGTAGGAAACTGTTTGGATGTTCTTTGTGGTTTAAATCACATTCTTTGGTTTAAGTGTGAAGGGCTTCACATCTCATTTTGAAATGTTCAGCAAGCTGTTCCCTCAATGATATGCACGTAACTATCCCAATAATATTCTTGTGTATACAAGTTTGACCTTAACAGCAGGTGCTTAAAACATTCTTGTCCAAGGAAAAAAATCCTTACCTTTGTGAGGTTTTATTCTGAGAAGTATAAATATTTGGTTTTGAAAAAACTCTACTTTTAAAAAATTTTTATTGGCTCTTGGAAGATGGATGTGCTCAAATGAACATGCTTTTCAAAATGCAGCACTACGGTACCAGAAATATTATCCATAGTTGTCTTTTTTTTTTTTAAATCTGTGGGGTAAACCTACTCATTAAAATTGAGATAACTGAAAATTAGGGATGAACAAGCAGATGGTGCTGCTACACAGGCACGTGTTTATAGTTATACATATATCTGAACAACTTGGCAAATAAATTATATGCTTTTTTGAGTTTTCCAGTTCATAATATTTAAGAAAAATACTCCAGAGCCTTCTCTGCTTGGTAAAAGTTGAGTAACAGTTCTGCGATAGTCATTCCAGTACTGCTTTGCTTTTTCCAGAATTAAGTATTTTCCTAGCTGCATGTTCCTTCCAAAATGAAATACATGCAGATAGAATAGCTAAGAATAATTTGACCAGTCAATGTACCTATACGGGCAAATACCCAAACGTCAGTACACTGCAGTTAACAGTGTGCAATTTTTAAAAAGCAGGGTCACCTTTAACTCACTTATGACTCTCGGTATAAAAGATTTCAGCTCATGTAATCATAGTATTGTTCTGCACATGCAGCCTGGGGAAGCAAAAAGAAAATGTTTGATTGTATTTGTCAGCAGTACAAAATGATCTGCTGTTGATCAGCTTTGTCCTTCTCTTGCAGTCACAAGGACAGGGCATCTGTAGGCCACATTTTAGGACTCTGCAGGCTACATTTGGTCTTTGGGCTGCATGTTGAGCAATCCTCCCTTAAAACCTACAAGGCAATTACCTGCAACATGCTTGAAGATGAGACCTTCCAATCTTGTAAGATTATTTGGTGGCTGCTGGTTGCACTCGTAAAACGCAATCACATCATTACATTCTTGTAAAAAAACAGCATAACTGCTTTTATCCTATTTGATCATTGACCCATGAGAATCCTGCTTCATGTTCTTCATCCTGCTTCGCAGAAAAGGACACCTCTGGATACCAGCACTTCTTATCTTGTCTAAATAACTGTGAATGTGGAGGTGTGTTAAAGTACAGCAGCAATAAGTGGCCACAGATGGGGACATGTGTTGACCATTTAGGAGAGAAAAGGGACCAATTTGCTTCTTTGTGTACCCAATATCTTTGTGGGAAAGAGCAGGTAGCTATAAACTTGGATATATATATGCGTGTGTCCGTAACTGTAGTTAGTTTTTTGGGAGAGAGTGTTCCTGTTGGGATTATTGGAAAACCAACTGTGTATAAAGCTTCTCTGCTTTAATCTTTTATGCACTGCACTTGATTTTACATGATTTATGCTCTCTATGTATCTATTTTGTACATCTGAGAAATACCTTTCCCAAGTATAACAGAAATGCAAAGGCTTGTCATGTTTCTAAATGGGGGAGTGGGGTGGGTATGTATATTTATTTGTTTTTAAAAGCATCAGTAGTTCCACAGGCATTGTCAGTTCAGGATTCTGCAGGATTAGTTTTATGTGATGCTCCTTTTTATTTGCTTGTCTTTTGTTTTATGTGATATTAAGACCAAAAAAGGCTTTTGAGAAACTGGTAGTCAGTCAATATGGGAAATTGTTATTAACCAGAGCCTGTCCTGATTAGCTTTGCTGTTACAAGATCTTTTTTCATCTATGGAGCTGAAAGAGTGCCTTCTCCCCAAGAGTGCACTTCAGCTGCAGGTGAGAGCAATCAGGTTGGTTGTGCTGCAGTTCTTTTTCCCCCCATGCCTTCAGCCACATGTTCCGTTTCCACACACCCCCCAGCATTGGTTCTCACTGTAAAGCAATTTAAAGAACTGCCGCTAAAGTGGTAGAAATCTGACCCAGAGAATAAACTTACCTCCTCCCTTTTTTTTGCAGAAAAATTCTGAAGTAAATACTCTGCAATTAAATACTTTGGTACTGAATGTCACTTTTTATCTCTGATCTATGTAGATTTACAGTATGTAATTTACAAAGAAAATGCAGCGTGGTGCATGTTTGCATTTAGATTTCCAACTTTTCGTGGCTATGTCTTATGAGAATGTTTTTGTATTTCTCGCTTTAAAGGAAGAATATTCATTGTACAGCTTCAAAAACTGCTGAACTAAGTCAGGAAATACTAATGATAAGATTGAACTTTCAGCATTAGCTCTTCCTCTTTGGATGTTTATATTAAAAAAATACATAAAAAATCTTAAAACCTATAATTAGATTGATCTTATCACATACTTTCTTAATATATATCACTTCATTATGTCTAATCCTTTCGTCTACACATTCTATGTAATTCTGTCTCCTGTATGGCCATGGTTGCTGGAGTTAAAATGGTTGACCTCAAGCCCTTTGCAAATTAAGGGCTTGTTCCAGCTCACTCATTTATGTTACCTGGGCAGTCAGTGGGAAGCAGCAGACACCTCAGAAAGGCAGTTTGGTCCCGTTTATCTTGGCACCTGTCTTTGGTGGAGCCAGGTGCCCTCTGAGGGCAGCCCTCGCTGTCTGTTGACCACAAAAGAGAGTTCTGTCTTAGCTCGGATACTTAGCTGTGGTCAGGGTAAAGTGAGGTGAGATGATCTGGAGAGTTAATACTCTGGTAGTTCAGTTACAGGGAAAGTTCAGGGAGGGAAAGGAGAGAGATAACTGCTATAAAACATAAATAACATATGGCTGTAAAAATTAATGAAGTGGAGAGGAGGGGGTGTTGAAAAAATATAATAGCCGGGATTACTTTTCATTTTTGTTCAGAAATGTGTTCAAGATGTTGTTGAAAGACTTTTTTGATTCCATCATTTCTGAGTACTGTGGTGCAGTTTTTTTTTTTTCTTGAGTTTTAGGATGTTATTAATTCAAGGTTGAAGATGTAGGAATGATCTACATAAGCATTTACCTATTGTACCCTAATTCCTAGTTTTGCAATTGATCCCTTAAATACTTTTCTCGCACATGCTATTGTGGCAAAGAAAAACTTAAATAAAATTGAGTATCTCCTTACCAAAGACAAGCTATGATTTATACTTCTATAACTGTGGATTACAGGCAAAGAAACAATTCAGTTGCCAATGGATTTCAGCAGAGGTCTCTTTAAATCCTTTCTTTTTCTCCTATAAAGAAACAACACAAATAGAAGATCCCAGGAAACAATGGAGGCAAGAACAAGAGAGAATGTTAAAAGATTATCTTATGGTAGCCCAGGATGCTCTGAGTACTCAGAAAGAGCTGTACCAGGTGAAGGAGCAGAGGCTGGCACTTGCACTGGATGAGTATGTACGGTTGAATGATGCCTACAAAGAAAAATCAAGCTCTCGTACAAGCTGTAAGTACAGTAGAGAATACAATGTAACTTCATTGATCTGCACCTTGCAGGGGGTCTTGTTTCTCTTTAGGATGAGTTTTCAAGGTTTGCTATGAACACCTTGTACTCTGGCTTTTTTAGAGATATCATCCCTACTTCCTTTTTTTTTCTTTTTTCTTTTTTAAAATATATATAAAGATATTCTGCTGGAGAGAGCCCTCTTCTCTCTGATACAATTGAACTGCTTTGAACCCTGGTTTGGAACAGCTGGCTCTGAAAACTGTTTTTCATGCAGTTTGTCAGAACAAAATTCTGCCCAATCTAGGTTCAAATAGGATCTCTTGCACCTCATGATGCATACTGCAATGACCCAACTGTGTTGACAGCTATCTGCAACAGACCAAGGAGGGAATTTGTTGCTGCTTTATGAGAAAAGCATACAATGATTTTGTAGCCTGTGTGCAGTGATCAGGGGTGAAGTAGAGATACACGTAGAGGTACATACTACAACACTGGGCAAGGAATTGGCATGCAGTAAAGTGCTGTCAGAGGCTTGTTGTTGGCCAGACATCTCTCTCAGAAGCAGATGGTATGATAAAAGTAACATGTACAGCTGTGGAGGAACTGAGTGGCAGACCTCTGAGGCTTCTGAATAAATCTGCTTCTCAGAAATCTCCTTAGAAGGTTACAGCTTCCAGGAAGGGGTGACCATGAGATGGCTGAGCTAGAAGAGTGGGAACAGAAAGCAAGGGAAAGAAGGCCAGGGAGAATGAGGTGGTACTTTAGGATCCTGGGACAGGCAAAGGAGGAGAGATACCAAATAATAGTAAGGGAATAAAGGGGGAAATTTTGATTATTCATTAATTATATCCATCCTGCAATGCTGGCTACTCTATAACAGGCTATTCATATATATATATATGAATTATTATTATATACACACATAGTATTATATGTGTTTCTGCACTTTGTAGTTTTAGATCAATGTGGATTCATTGAGGAAGGGACTAATTAATTATTTAAAAGTACTTAAATATTTGTCTTTTTTCTTAAGTATTCTCAGGCTCCTCATCAAGCACAAAGTATGACCCTGATATTTTGAAGGCTGAAATCTCCACTACAAGATTAAGGGTGAGAGTGATTAACTTATTTATTTCTATACTGTGTGCGAAGTTTATGACTATGGAATGCAAAGCTTAATCTAGCCAGAGGCATCCTGTACCCTGATACTGAAACCTCCTAATATTCTCATTAAATACCACTCAGAGGTTTTTAATGAATTTTTGGAGCTCTCTGTTACTTTCAGGTAATCCATTTTGGAGTAATTTTGGCAGATATTCTAGTTAGATCTGGTTTAAATAAAGCTGATAACTATTTTCACTTGTATGCTTTTGTTTTTAAAAGGAAGAATAGAAAACCTTAGGTGAAAATAGAAAAGTAGTAGGCCAAGGTGAGCTGCAGCTAGATGACTGTTTTTACGCAGTTTGTCTTCCGTGAGAAATGCACCATTAACTACATGAACTGCCTCACAAACTTATGTTGGTTTAAAAAGCACTTTTCAATAGTGGTGTGAAACTTCACTCTATTTTGTCAAAATGGAAGAGTTCAGATAAAGAATGAGTTTGTGTTCATATTTTGAAATTGCTGCCAAACAAAAATCAATTATTTGGTTAACTCTGTCCAGTATGGTAACTAACAGACTCCATGTAAAGAATTTTCATTCACAGGTTAGTGTGTACTGAATTAATTGTGAATAAGGAGGCGATGGTGTGGAGGGCATTTAAAATCTTTATAGGGAGTGCATTTATTTAAGCTGTGGCATATAATGCTCTATGGATAGCCTGAGCTTTTGGTAGTTTGTAATGAAAAAAATTAGATCAAACCACGGAGGTTAAAAAGGCAGCACCTCAGAGCATGGTCTTTTGATGATGGCTGGAACACAGACACTGCAATACAGATGCTGCAGGAGCAGGAGCAGTGCAAAGCAACAGCAGTTTATCAGCTCTTCCATTGCCCCCTCCTGGTTTCCTCACAGACCAGCACTCGTAGAAGCTTCCCAGAGTAACATCCTTCCTCCTTCACCGGGAGTAAGAGTTATGATGAGGAGTCTTAAATAATTAATGTTTAAAAGGAACTGTGGAATAGCTCATTCAAATTTTAAAACCCAGTATAAATCAGGGAGGATGGAATAGACCATAAAACTGGTGTCTGGATGTTGCCCTCCTGACTGCTTGTACACTTGTTCATCCTTACCCACCTCAGTTTGTAGTCCCTTGTCCTTTAAGGAGAAGGGACGGTGGTTAGTGAGAAAAATTATTTCAGCTCTGGAGGAGGTGGGAAGAAAAATTTTTAAGTTTAGTAGGGAGAATCAACAGCAGTAAAGACCCTGTCAGGAGCAAGAATGAAAAGACAAGGCGAGAGCTTCTTTC
This sequence comes from Nesoenas mayeri, assembly GCF_963082525.1. Classification (NCBI taxonomy): domain Eukaryota; kingdom Metazoa; phylum Chordata; class Aves; order Columbiformes; family Columbidae; genus Nesoenas; species Nesoenas mayeri. Next base: position 43,231,240 of record NC_137540.1, read on the forward strand.
TGAAACGAGTGGAGCAGTAACAGATGTTCCCTTTGGCAAGGGGATCACTAGTATATTTGGGAAATTAACAGTGTTCTTGAAGAACAAAACACAGGATTGAATTTAAATATAGTCACAAGTCAAAGAGGGGAAAACTCAGACGTGGTCCTGTGCTCAGTTTTTCCGGTGGCTTAGATCTGTTCACCTCCCAGCTCAAGATGAAGGAACACTGGATCACCTTTTGGCTGCAGATTTACAATTTGTCTGTTCACTGAGAAGAGCAGGTGTGTTAATCACAGTAATTCATTTTCTGGAGGTGCTTTCCTCTCTTCATTGTTCCTTGGAGTCAAGGAACCCAATATCCTACTGGTTCCAAACACCTGATTTATTGGCATTGCAAAGTCCAAGCTGCATATGTGCCTAAAATAGGTGACCTGAATCTTGTCTGCAGAGTTTAGAAGGGTGCAGTCCAAGAATGTCTGTGTCAGCATAAAGTGTGTTGTCATCCAAAGCCACTGGATATGAAAATCATTGAGGTAAGAAAAAGGGGAACCCTGTAATTCTAGGACTGGAAAGTGGTTTTCACAGAAGATGGCAAGAGAGGTATGACTATTATCATAGTTTACCCTTGTTGGAATGTTTGAGGATGCTTGCTACTGTGCCACCTTTTGGCATTTTACACTATATGCATGCGTGGACTTAATGGGAAACAAAGTTAGTCATTAGGAAGCTGCTAGCTAGCTATTTAGAATTTGCACATTGTTTAGTGAACTATTAGGTCAGATGTACTAAACCTGTTTCTCACACTGGCCAAGGCTTTACTGGTATCATCAGGTTAATGGTGGCTGAAGGGGGGAAAATCGGCATTTGAGGAAGTTCTGAATGGGCCTTTGGCCTTTTCCTTGTTAGCTGTGCTTAATATATGCGTGTGGAGCCTTTTGGATAAATGAATTGCCTGTTGTGCAATAGGTTGTGGAGAAAATATGACAGAAATCAGACAGCCGTTAAATGAAATAAGCAGAAGAAAGACCTTTCTCGTTAGATCAGAATTGAAGGATCTGATCCTGCAGTGGACTTTGGGACTTTAATTAGTAATCAGATAATTCAAACAACACATATATCATCACAGTATGTTTATGCATATGCAGTGTGTAGGGGATGCACCTTTATAAAATAACAAGGTGGGGCTGTCGCTGTTGTTCCCTTAGTACTTGAGCACTGAGAACAGCAGAGGTTTAGTGCAGGAGACGGCTTGAAGGTGCAATTAGGAGAAAGAAGCGAGAGGCCTGTCAGGTGACTGAAGATGATGTGCAGAAGCAGTAGGAAGGGGTTGAAGGATAAAACAAGTGAAGAGTTGTGAAAAAGTGGGAATTATATGAAAGTTTTGAAGGAGAAGACAAGGAGCATGAGAATAGCTTAATGTAAGTATGATGCAGTAAACAGAGTTTGTATTATGATGTAGGTCACGTCCTTCTAGGATAATGTGCCTAACTCACATTTCTTTATAATGAAATGATGATGAATTATGGCAGAGGACACTCAGAAGATGATCTTGAGGAAAAACATAAGGGTTTCTGAGAGATCCAGTCCTCTAAGTTGAAATCAAGTGTGCTTTCTACTATTGCTAATAATTATCATTTCTGATTTAAGAAAAAAAAAAAAGTTGTGTGTGTTTCTGAGAAAAGTTGGGACTTCTTCATATTTGACACAGTATTTTACCTGGACCACAGAGGTGATATCTGTTCATTTTCTATAACCTTGATCAGAACACTTAAGAGATTATTCTTGGGGTTTTTGTGCTAGTGAAGGAATAAATAGTTAAGGAACACTGAATGTGAAGAGACATTGCCTATTTATCATGCTAACTATTCAGTATGGTCAAAATAAAAACAGTTTTCTGTTAAGCAAAGCAACTGGAGGCCATATTTTGCAAAAGCCTGGAACTAACCCCTCATCTAAAGAACAGATATTTTATAATAAATATTTTATAGTGTATTTATATTTGCTAATAGCTGAAATAGCAATATTAAGATCAAAAAGTACAGAATATGCAAATTTAGGGAAAGCAGGGAAGGTTTTGCCAGAGATGTTTCTATTTAATCGAGGTGCATATTTGTGATCCAAATGTGTTCAGTGTTTGCTGTCTTTCAGTGAAGCGAATGTGAATCATATATTTAGTGATCCAGCGTCTGTAAAGCTTTATAAGAAAGGATGGTTCATAGGAAAAAAAAAAAAAAAAGTCTACACGTAGTCTTTTACAGTCCAAATGATTCGAGAGCTTCCTGGAATGAAAAAGTGAAAATATAATAAGCCTGAAAATAAGCAGGCACGTCCCTGTAGGACAGTTGGAATGCATGCTTAACAAGTAAGGAGTAAATTACTTGTTAAAGTTCTCTCAGGTTTAATAACACAGTGTGGTATCGATACAAATAAGCAATGTGATTTAATCTGCTTGTGTCCCTTTAATACTAAAGCATGTTGCCCATAGACATCAGGAAGAGAACAGATCCTTTTGTTTTTAATATGTGTCAGCAGAGCAATCTACTCTCTTTTTTTGTCTCATCTGATGTAGAGAATATATTAATTGTTCAAAGCCATGTGTTACGCTGTTTTAACAAGAGGAATTTTCTAACTCTTGCTTTGATTTAACACACAAGGTTAAGAAGCTGAAGAGGGAACTCTCTCAGATGAAGCAAGAGCTGCTGTACAAGGAACAGGGCTTTGAAACACTGCAACAGTGAGTAAAAGAAAATAGTAAAAACTGAACTAATTAAGTCACCTGATTTTTTTGTCATGGAATTGAATCCATCTTATGTGAGAGAATTATTGGAGGAGAAAACGAGAATCTAATAGCTCTTTTTGTTGTAGTTAGGAAGCAGGAAACCTGTAGAAATGGCAAACCTATTGTGTAAGTGTTAACATGACAAATCTGGTCCCCTCCTATTTTTTTCCATGAGGTAGGTTGTGTTGCAAAAAGGTAGAAAGAAGGACAGTGGTTAAAGGTTCTGAGGAATAATTTAGCTGCTCTCTGTGTCCCGTTTAAAAATTTTTTAAAAAAGGTAATTAGGTCTTTCCTCCTTCCCACCTCTAAGATCAAAAGAGAGACAGAGAGGAGAGTGTTGTTCTTGGAGGTATAAATGGTGCACAGCTGTGTAGGGTTTGAAATGAGTCACAATTTCACAATTTGAGGATTAGAGACCTGACTTTCTTTGTTCCAGTTGCTGGGATGACTCGTGTCCAAAGGGCTGATGCTGAACTGGGTGAGCATTCTGGGTATTTAATCAGTTGGATTATTAGGGAATGAATTTTTTTCAGTCTGAGCATTCCCTGCTGCTCCTGACTTACAAAGTTGGGCCCTAAAATATTAGACCTAGCTGGAACTGTCACCACAGAGAACTTGCTGCAGAGGAATCCTTGCTAACAAGCATGTTTTCTTAACTAATGCGAACAGAAATTTATTAATGCTAGTTGTTTTCCATATTGTGGCATGTACCCATACCTTAAGGATACATTACATGCTGAGTTGTGTGCTCTTAGTACACCAATTCCAGTAGCAGAAGCAATGTTGCAGCATTAATGTAATATTGTCTGGATCCATTTACCCTTTTTGTCAGGACCTCCTGTGTATGGCAGCGTTCTGTCAGATAAGTAACAATTTTTATCCTGGAGAGCTTGCAGGATATATAGGAAGATTGACAAAAGATGGGAAAAGTGCATTTCTGTCTTCCAGGTACTAAGATACAAAGTGATTTGCAAAGGATGACAGAGCATCTGTCTTTGAAGCTGAGAGATTTGGGTTCGGTTCCCAGTCCTAACCAAAATATCTTGTAGGCTGTTGCCTGTGTATTTTAAGATATCAGTTCTGTACAGTAGGATTTTTTTTAATTGGGAGAAAAACATTTCTGGTCCAGGAAATGGCCACTTATAACTAGATATGTGAAAACAGACAACAAATATTTTTCTGCTATGAAGAGTTTGAAGTCAATTTGGAACTGAAAACCCTCAGCATCTTAGGAGGATGCCAGTCAACTCTCTATCCTCCTTCATTTTGACTAAAACAGAAATGTAAGTTTTGTCATTTAAATATATAAAGGCTAGCAAGGAGTGAAGGGAGAAAAGGATTGTTGATTGAATTTATTTATTCATAAATTAGATTCATTTGAAGCAAAATTTAGAAGAAGAAAGACATATTGATTCCAAAGCTTAAGGTAATAAAAACTCATGCTGCTGTCCCAGGATTAAAGGTTAGCCAGTCATGCTGGTTTTATTATATTAATTCAACAGTGAAGTATTGTTTCAGAGCAGCTTGCTCACAAGCCATTTTGATAGGAATCCAAAGCATGTTTCAGAAACTGTCAACAGCATTCCACAGAAACACAATGGACATTTGTTGTTAAAATTCAGTGAGCCACTTTCCAACAGTACTAATCCCATTAATTTAAAACAGGAAGATGAAATATCTTACATGTTAGAGATCTGTTTTGTCCATCTTAATTATCTACAGAGTTAAGCAGTTGTGATTTGAATGTGGCACATCATATTACTTGGCAGCACGTGATGTGTTACCCAGTTGTTCATTCATGATCCAATTGTTGGCATATTCTGTATATATTTGACCTTAGCAACCTGATCAGTTACCAAAAATTGAGTGTTGTCAGACATTGAGTGCATGCCTACCTAGGAAAGGGTTTGAGGAACGTTCAAGCTGAAACAAATATATCCTTGAATAGAAATCTGAGTGCTGAGTCACACAGGTAATTTTGTTACAAAAATGCAGTTCTAGTTGTCAGGAAACCAGAAATGTGGGGAAAGGAAAACAGACGTGCTCACAGCTTAAAATGCTGCTTTAGAACCTTGATATCTTAGTGCACAAAACTGGAAGTAAAATAGAATACTGTTACAGGTGTTTTGTGCAAGCTTCTGTTCTTGCAGGAGTTGCTCGAGATAACTTCTGATCATTAAAATATTTTTTCATTACTGACTCACAAGGTTAGTGTCTTCTAGCTAAGATGATGGAAGATGATAAAAACAGAAAACCAACTGCATTATAAAATAATTTATCCTCTACTTGATACTTGACTTTTGTGAAGATGGCTGTTGTTTTTAATTTTGTGAAGCACAGCTGCAGTCATTTCTATATGCTATGAAATATTCAGTTAAACCAGAGGTCAGAGAAATGTGTTTACAAACCTTACTTCTTGACGTAAATAAGGAAATACTAAAATGAAATATCTTTTTATCTATAAGTTTGGGGGCTTTTTTGTTTTGTTTTTACAAGTTACAGTTTTTAAAATCATTGATAGTCCAGGAATTTAATAATAAATTGTCCAATGAAAGACAGATGGTATTAATTATCCAGAGATTTTGTGAGTAAAGAGAGTCTGGTGACTGACTGAGCAGAGCAGCTTTTCTAGACTGTGTAGTGCCTGGGATTATGGTGAACGAGAGGGAAGCTGTGACAAGAGTGGAGCTGGTTATGCTGCTTCTCTGCAAGGCTGATGAGCACCAAGAAACCTGCCTATGTGCCCATGTCAGGATGTGGGTCTGGGTAGAGGAATACCGCTGCTTTCTGTGAGGGTCACGGACAGCTAGAGGTACTCAAAAGCTGCTCTCTGCTGCAGAGAGCTATGGTGGGGATGGGAACTTCCATAGTCGTGTCAGCAATGCTGCTGTACTCATGAGCACTGTGTGTGTGTTAGCTTGACATTTTTCCCAATGATTAAATAGTAAGTATTTTAATTGTGATTTCAGTGTCCTTTTTCCTTTTTGCATGTCTGTTACAGGAAATGCTATCTTATCTTCTTCCCTTCTGTTTCCTAATTATGCTTCTGCCTGAAGCTGAACAGCAGAGATGTTACTATTATTTTCTGTATCCAGTTTTAATAATCTGTATTCCCACAGAATTGACCAAAAAATGTCTGGAGGTCAGAGCGGGTATGAACTATGTGAGGCCAAAGCCATCCTGAGTGAACTGAAGTCCATCAGAAAGGCAATAAGTTCAGGGGAGAGAGAAAAACAAGATTTAATGAAGGTACTTTGAATGGTTGACATAAATATTTGTGTGGATTTGTTTTAACGTGAATAACTTTCCTGATACTAATTACTTAGCATTTTTTACTTTTTAAGCATTTCTCAAAACTCTTTGAGCCAAACTAGTATTAAAATCAGTTTTCAGATGCGGCAACTGAAGCCTGTAACTTTCCTAATTCAAAAAGCCACTATATGTCAGTCAAATAATACAAGTTTCTGAACTTCTATGTAAGGTACAATGCAGATGTTACCTCCAAAGGACTACTGAAAATATTAAGTGGACAAAATTGAGGTGTGTTTCTGTGATGCATGGGCATTTTCTAACTCAGTGGTAGTTTTCCAAATGGAAATTGCCCTATTTCCTTTCCTGAAAGCAGACTCTTTTTTTTTTTAATCAGCTAAGTATTTAATTGTTTGACAAGTTTAAAAAGAAAAGGGCACAAAACCATATGAGTAGCTTAATATGAAGTAAACCCAGAACTTTTATATTCAAGTCTTCTATGTAAACATCTTTTGGAGATAAACTGGTATAAACACAGTAAAGTACAAAGGAACTTTAACACCACTGTCTTCTCTGTTTCCTGGACAGAGTCTTGCAAAGCTAAGAGAGAAATTCCATCTTGACCAGACCATTGGAACATCTCAACCAGACTTGAGTTCCAGCTCTGTAAACTCCCAGCTGTGTTTTTCTAGACAAACTCTGGATACAGGGTCTCAGACTGACATTTCTGGTGAGGTGAGCTTTCTTCCAGTTTGACAAATGTAAAGAGAATTTGAATCAGAGTGTCGCGGTTAATGGAACTGGAATAAAATGGTTTACTGTTGCTGATAGGTGTGTGTGTATATATATATATTTATGTATATATATATATATATATATGCATACATGTTTAAGAGAGAATTACTTAGAATTTTTCTCCTTAAATTTTAAATCAAGATTCAGATCAACTTTCTATGTTTGTCATGAAGCATTTATGACCATTTTATTTAATCAAATAGTTCCAGTACAGTGAAGATCAGCATAAGTAGATATTATTCTTCTGGTCTATCTGTAGGGTATGTTTCACTTTGCAGACTTAATTCGGGATGAAGACATTTTTAATTTTCAGAAACAAGATCTCACAATTTAAATATGCAATTTCATTTCACAGAGCTGAAAAACTGTTAGTGGAACTACTTTTTCAGTGATTGATTAAAACCTCTTCTGTTTCACTGACAGTATATTTACATACACAGAAAGCTGTGCTTAATTTGGGTACTTTCTTTGAAGTTCTGTGAACTAAGTTTGTAAGGAAGAGGCTGTGCAAGGTTTTCCAAGCAAAGAGCTAAGCTTGTCTGGGTTTTGTAGCAAATTTATTGAAGTCTTACTTTGAAATGCACTGACTTAGTTCTAAATTCTGAGTTCAGTGGAGTTCAAAGTAGGAGATGAAAATTTTGGGTGCGACCACTGCAAGACTTCTTTGAAAATGCTCTTGCTTTACTCTGGTGGGATACGGACAATTGGTAGTAGAGTAGTTAATAAGAGATGAACTGGATCAGAAGAAAACAGCACTGCTTTGTACATCTCAGTAGATTCCTAACTATGCATTTAACAGCAAGTCCGTGGCTGCAGGTGAGTGTGGTTTTAGTTTAAGTCATGATTGTTCTAGCCTGTGCATAGTCTTTGTTGATTAATTTAGCAGCTTTACACAGCAATAAGGCAATTTTTTAAAATTAATTTATTTATTTATTTTTCTCAACAGGTTGGAGCAAGAAATAGATCAAATTTAGCAGAGAAGGTCAGATTAAGTCTTCAATATGAAGAAGCAAAGAGAAGGTAATAAGGCTAGAGGCTTTGTTAAGTTACAGGGTTGCGTTGGAAAGGTGGCGTATCCCCCGGCACGAACGCTGCGCTTGCACTGACATCTAGTGGGCTTCTCTCCCGAGGCACCGTGGGCTTCACGGCAAAGTGTGTGTGTATTTCTTCAGAGGGCAAGCGGCTTTCAGGAGCAGTTGGTGCTTTTGAGCAGTAGGCTTTACGTTCAATGCTAAGTTAAATGTGTTTAAAAAAAAAAAAAGATGCAGATGGTGACAAATTAATGGCCATTTCTTCTTGTCCTGTTGCTTGTTACCTGGGAAAAGAGTCTGACACCCAACTCACTACAGCTTCCTTTCAGGTAGCTGTAGAAAGCAATAAGGTCTCCCCTCAGCCTCCTTTTCTCCAGGCTGAACAGCCCCAGTTCCCTCAGCCGCTCCTCATCAGACTTGTGCTCCAGGCCCCTCACCAGCTTCATTTCTGGGGTCAGCCAGCTTTCCACTGAAGGAGTCACCAGATTATTTGTGTCCATTATATCCTTCTTCCAGATCGTCATTTTGGTTTACTATTCAATGAAGGCTCTTCAGCTTTAGAGTTGCTCCAGACTTCCAGTGCAGATTTAGTAGGCTTAATTGTTTCTTTTTTTTTTTCCCCCGGGGAATTTGAATAATTTAAATATTTATTATCACTACGGTGTTGGGTGTTTTTAATGAATTTAGCCTAAGGAGAAGAGAAATCAGGAACTGCTCCATTGATGAATGTGGAATGCCTTTCAAATGAAGTTCTGCAGCAGTCGCTCATGAAAGCAGTGCCACTTGGGTGAATTGCCACAGCACTGAAGAATGGGCATCAGAAAGCAGAACATTCAGGGTTACAATGATGTGTTTTCTGGCACACCAAAAGTGTGGCACAATACCAGGGAAAATTTTACCATTTAAAAAAGTGTGTGGGATATCTCTCTATTAATAATTTATTAAGTGTATTGTATTATATTCTAATACTTTTCACAAAATTAGGTGTCAGCTATACAGAAACCTTACAGTTTTTGTTATGGAGGTGCTTTGTAATTTAAGGGGAATAGAAATCTAAAAAGTTATCCCATACTCAAAATTCCCTTTTTACTATAAAGAACTAAACAGGGTGATAAAATAAAAAATAACACTTTTCTCCAGATGAAAGCTGTGCCTAAAATTCCATTTAATCTGAGATTTAAGTATTATTTCAGTTGGAATACTGTGGCATAGTCAATTACAAAACTAGGAAAAGAAATTTGCAGCTTGTAAGTACACAGTAAAGGCATAGTTAATTCTTATGTTTTGAAGGCAGGAGGCTGCACAACCAACTTTTTTTTTGCTTAATTTCAAATATATACCCTCCCCATACAGAGTAGTAGCTACCATCCTTGCCAGTAACAGCAGTAATCCTTTATATCCTTATTACAGATCATAAAATTTTATTATATATTCAATGCATTCAGCAAAGAGTGCTAAAACTGTTGTGTATGTTTAGTATTGAGCATGTTTGATTTTGGCTCAGAATCATCATGTACACAGTGTTAATTGTCAGATGGTGTTTTAGATGCCGAGACATGGCATTTTTTTCCTCAGGTGTAACTGATACAAAACCAGATCATCTTCTCTTTTGACTATGTCTTAAAACCAAGCAGTCCCATCATTGTGTTCTGTCTTTCATCTCTATCATCCAACAGCTGTCAGTAACAGGTCCTTTCAGAACAAGGTTAGGGGGAACCAGTGACCTGGAGATGAGTCTTAACAAATGTCTGAAATCTGAAATTATTCGGTTGTTTTCCCTCTGAGTACTGCTCCTCTAAAGGACTGTTGAATATAAATGATACATGTAACAGCTGCAAAATATGTTGAAATGCTTCATTTCATCCCACCATTTGGTTATGGTAGTACTGCTGATAGCATTTCTGTTTATTTTACATTGTTTTTCTGTGAAAATACCTTGAGTCACACTTGTTCTTGCAGGGCTTTGGTGGGAGTGTTGGTTGTTTTCATTTTTGAAGCGTTTTTTTTATATTGAGGTGCAGATGAGAAGGAAATATTACCTATGGAAAGAAAAAGGGGAGTGGTTCCCTTTAAGCTTCTAGTATAAGCAATGAAATAGTTAGATTCAACATTAACTATTCTTAGCTTTGACCATAAATAAATGCCTCAATGTGCTGTAAAATTAATACTGGAGATGCAAAATAAGCATGATATTATTAGTTTTGTTAATCACAGAAAACAGACTGGAAATAAGAAAAATGTATTCCCCGAAATCTATTAGAACTGCAGAAGGATTATACACACCAAATTATTTGTGAAGTATGGCATGGGTCATTACCTTAGGTGTAGTGCCTGGTAACATTCAAGTTGCACAGACTTTTAGCATTTGTTGAGATGACTGAGGTGTATTTATCTATGGTAGTTACAAATAAATGAAAGTAACAGATCGGTTCCTCTTGCCTGAGATTGTATGGAAACTTCTTCCTATTTTGATTTCTCACTTCTTGGCCTTTTTCCCAGCCTGCAAGAGGGAGGTGAAGCAGGCTAGGAGCTGTTACAGAGCTCAGACCTTCCATATCTTTAGCTATGCAGCTGCTTCAGGTATGGCTAAGGCTGGAAGTGACTGAAAGGTATCATCCTGTTAGATATGTGGCACTTCTAACAGGAATGTATAGGCTTTCCCAGTGGACAATGAGTTTTTATTGCAAGACCTGCACTTTTAAAGCTACACTGCTGAGCCCATGGACAGCACGATTACGGAGACTGAACACTGGAAATAACCTGTCCTGATCAGGACTGAGCTATAGTACAATAACAATGTAGGGAAGTTTCTGCTTCCATTATATGTGTGTATCTGTGCAATATGTGTGGATAATGAAGTCTTGTGTGTCTTAACTCTGTGGTTCAACATCTGCAATGGGAACAGCAGTTGCGCAAACTCACACGTTTCGAGTTAATGATCTCCTTTCTCTTTAGGTGGCCGCTATACTATTACCTTTATTATAATCCCATAGAAGAACAATGCTTTTGCCTGTTAAGATTTGCATACATGCATGCTGTTGAGCACCTTGCTACGGTGTGTGTTCTTTCTCCATTGTCATTGTTGTTTCTGAGGAGCAGTCAGCCTCCAACAGCTTAGGAAAAATCCATGGTACTCCTAGATGTGCCACTACTACATTACCAGATATTTATTAATGTTCTGATTTTTACTTTGGCTAGGCATTTGAACAGGAGCAAATAATTTTTAATGCATATGCATGTTGCTTTTGGCCTGGATAGATGTCCTGCTTTTCTAGCATAGTCTGTATCCTTGTGAAGCAAAACTAATTAAAAGTGTGACTTTGAGTAGAAAATGTTGTGATATCCTGATACATTTCATAATATTGTATCACTTCTCTCTTTGCTGGGATTTGTGTGCTGTGCTGGGCTCAGACAGATCTGCTGTGTTTTATTTTAGCATGGCTAACTTGAAGATTGAACTCTCTAAGCTAGATAGTGAAGCCTGGCCTGGGGCATTGGATGTGGAAAAGGAAAAACTGATGTTAATCAATGAAAAAGAAGAGCTTTTAAAGGAACTCCAGTTTATTACACCATGCAAACGTACTCAAGATGAGCTAGAGCAGCTAGAAGCAGAAAGGAAGAGGCTTGAAGAAGAGCTGCTCTCTGTAAAAAGCACACCCAGTCAAGCACTTGCTGAAAGGTAAGGGGTTGTCTTTTGCTAATATTAAATGCTGCTTTCTGCAATCTAACCTTTGTACTCATTACAGACCCTGAACTATGCCTTGATGGGCTCTTTTCCTTCAGTAACTGTTCCATGTAGATCTTAATTAAATTTGTTATTAGCCCACTGGGCAGAAACACAAAGAACTCTTCTGTACTGTGAGAGAATGTGAGCACCCTGTATGTGCTCTGCAATATCAGTTGCTCTGCCTTTGTTACCAGCATGAAAATGCCTGTGACAGATGTTAAATAACTGAAGAATGTCAACATATCAGCAGGAGGGCAATACATCATTCACTCGTTTCTGATAATAGCTGTAAACTATTTGAACTCAGGTTACAAAGATTATCTTGATTGTTGCAACATCTGAAGCCTTTGATTGTGAGTTTTATTGCATACAAAAATGCAACCAAAAAGGGGGGCAAAAAAGAGTTCAGAGGAGGCACATAATTGCTGCAAAACTTTTCTAACTTGCTTCTACCTAAATGGTAACTGAAGCAACTCCCACAATAAATTATTTCAGTCAGATTCAGAGTTTGAGAACATCAAAGGTGACTGCCACAAATGGACTTTTCATCAACTGTAAGTGGAAATAAATTTATGGGCACCTCTAGCACACATAAAATGCAATAAACATGAAATGTCATTGTGTGTATTGGTGTAGAAGTAATACAATCAGCACTGTAACCCTTTCCTACTTCCCTCTGCTAGGAAACACCTGCTATTGCTCCAGTTTCACTGAATGGCGGAATTCCTCTTAGTGGCATTAGAACTTGGGTCTTAAACTGTAGCTGAGCAGTGAGGCATTTCTTTTGTTTACAAAGTACATACGTGTGTATTAGGCATGATTTTTTTAAAATGTATTTGAACACTTTATGGTCATTTCAATCGCATTATATTGATAAGCCTTCTTCTGAAACATGTTTGGATTATGTCCTCCTGGAACTATCTATTTTTGTAGGAGAAATTACCTGTCTGTAGTAATAGTGGTATATAAATTGCCATGGATCCATTGCTTTCTGACTTCCATTTATACATGGAGACAAAGGGATCAATGATAAAATCACATTCACAAATAAACAATTGGAATCTAAGGTTCTAATAATATGCTGTTGTTAGTAATAGCTAAACCTTGGTTCATGCTGTAAATAAGTAGGTGGTTTCTTAGTCTTGTGTTTTAGATGTGCCAGTTTAGTGCCAAAGAAAGTTCTGCACCTGATCATTTTCATGTATGTTTCAGATGCCAAACTTTGCATACCAAGGGAAGTAAAATTGTCTTCCACTGTCAAAAAGAAATGAAACAGCATATTTTTCCATGTATGTGTGACACAAATAGTTGTTACAGCTTGAAGTTTTTCCCTCTATTTTCTTAATTTTTTTCTCTTTTGATTTTCACTCCTGAAAATGTGGAATTTTTTCCTGAGGTTACTGTAAGATTTCATGTCGTACACTGCTGGTTGAGGTAGGATTTATGGTGGCTTCTGGTTTGCTTTTTTGCCAGTCCAGTGAATTCCTACCTGCAACTCTTTATGATATTAAAACTGTCTCTCTTGATGACTTCTTTCACATTAAGCTATTTTGAGGTTTATTTCTGGTATTTCTGCTATAAACATAAAGAAAATTTTCATTTTGTAGAAGGATTCAGATGGTGAAACTTTTCCTGAAATGTTAATTTGAGAAAAGGACACAGTTAATTCTATCTCATCAACCATCAGCATTTTAATTTTAGGAGATGAGGAAGATTCTCCTCTCCATTATGAGTGGAGGAGCCACACCACCTCCAAGGCGCTGCACTGTTGTTGCATTACTATTTTCTTTCATAAAGTTTCATGAATGCCTTAAGTTTCCAGTGTTCGTGCACGTACCGATACTGAAGCAACAGCGTAAGAAGCTATGGATTGTGTCAGAGTTTGATGTGATGAGGATTTTTTGGTGTGGCCTTTTTTATTATTTTAGTTTTTTCTAAAGGCGGGGAATAAACAGAAGACTTGCTCTGACTTAAAAACTTTACAGCATAGCCTGGGGTTATTTTGGAGTAGGATGCTGAAATTACCACTAGTAGATGTGCTCTGAATCAATTTACAGAAGAAGGGTATAAAACATAACATATCAGCTTCAAAAATGCAGAGACAGGGCGTACTCTGACTGCTTCGAGAAGCCCCGCAGCAACTATATAGCAATATCTGGAATGTGGAACTGTTGAGAACTATTTGCTATTATACTTTCTTGCTTCTGTGTTCATGCCGGGGAGATTCCATCACTCCTTTAGTCCTTGGCAAAGTCTTCTGAGTAATCACAGACAATTAAACAGATGCATGATTTAACTACTTGATTGTGCTGTTGCCTGTCATAAACAAGTCCATGTAAGTTTGCACTTTAAGTTTGTAATGTTTTTTAAGAGTCTATACCCCTCTCAGCAATGTTACAATTTAAGATCAAAACTGGAGATAGATGTCTCATTGACACTCAAGTCACTCCTGCAACAAGTAATAGGTTAATTTAGATAGGAGGGGTGCAAACAGGCTAGAGGGAGATCCATGTTAGAACAAGTAACAGGATGTTTAGGTGTTTACATGGGCTTTGTAATATTAAAGTTCCTGCTGAAGCTATAAAGAGGGAAGGTTCATTGTTGGAAAGTTTGAGGGGTGGGTTGTTTGCTTTTAATTTGGCTTGATGCAGAATGAAAAAAAAAATCCTCGAATGACAATTTGTTGTGAGATAGTAAAAATATTTCCTGTGTGTCTTGGAACTTCCAGGAGTGATTTTATCATCTGGCTTGTGTTTGTGGCTTGTGACTAACATCTTTCTGAAATTTACTTACAGGTATTAATACTAGTTCTTTAATGACTAGTAGCTCAAATTATACCTAGGAAAGATTTATTTTTTTTTCCAGGAGCTAAATTATATGGGATAAGTTACATTTTATCAGCTTCCTTAAAATAATAAAGGAAAACAAACTTTCACTTGTACTTTGGAGGAAAACAAACAAACAAAATCAAACCCAAAAACTAAAGCAAAACAACCTTTTAGTTTAGTAGTGCATATTCAGTGGAACAACGCTAGCTGTCTGTTTTGAGGACTCCAGTCAGGGAAGTTCCTAAGCTTTTAATTTTCTTTCTTGCCTTTTGCCATTGGTAGTTGAACACATACAGCCATTTATGTGCCCTTCCTTGAAGACAAAATGATAGTTTAGTATTGAAAAGCCAGAAAAGAGTGAAGAGCACTCTTTCCTGGGAAAAGCAGGCTAGATGAGGCTTTAGAAGAAGGCAGAAGGCGATGATAAATAGTAAAATGGTAGGAAAGAGAGTCTGATGCCATGGATGAGCATAATTCTTGGTTTGGAAACCTGTGTGCATGTCTTCCTGAGCAAAGAATGAAGCACTGTGGATGCTTTTAAGAGTCCTAGCAGGTTTGGGCAGATGAACACATTAGTGTCGTGTAAGAGCACAGGCAGCGGAGTGGAAGTTCACACCCTGGCTGACCTCGGGGTAACTTATTCACCTTTGCATAACCCAGATTTGCTCGCTGAATAAGCATGGGTGTAAGCAAGTGCTTTTCATGCTTTACTGAATTGAGGACTTAATGTCTTTTTACTGGTATCTGACACGCAAAGAGTGTGAATTCTGGGAACTCTTGAGTATTTCATTCAGTTTGCATTAGAAAGCAATGGTTGGTTTTGAGGGCTTGTTCTTTGAAGTGTTCTCTGCATTTGAATTTTAATTTGTATGCCCTTGAGATGCCAGAAAGGTCAAAGGAAAGATTTCTGAGAATAAACAACAAACCTTTTTTTCCCTTTTTTCTTTTTTTTTTTTTTATTAATGGAGGTAGGTAATTTGTCCCTCAGATTTGTTGCTTGAGAACTTCTGACATGTGTCAGTTGACTGAGCAAGGGCTAGAGGATGATATACTAATCCACAATTACAGGAGGGTTTAGCTGAATCCACTGAGGGAACGCAATTTATTTGGTGTTGTAAATGGAGTGATAAAAGGGAATTATAAAAGAAAGGATCACTGTAAATGTTAGTGAATCCTTTCTGCTTGCAGCCAGCCAAAAGGAATGGGAGAGTTCTACCATTTGCGATTTTAGAGTTAGGTTGGATAGCAATGCAGGAAGCAATAAATCTTTCTTTTTCATAAAGGTGAACCTTGATAATGAGCATTACAATGCTCTGTGGCTCTGAGGTGATGACAAAGCTGTTGGGGATGTAGAAATCTTTACCAAGGACTCCTAAATATGGTCCATCATCTCAGAACCTTGTGGTTGAATGCTGCTTTGATTTACTGTGCTTTGTCTCTATGTGAAGACTCTGAAATCAAAGGGAGTGCTTTAATTTTAAACTTCCTGCAGTGCTACTCCAATTTCTTGTGTTCTCAGAACTAATGCTGCTATTTGTGTTCCTTTTTCTTTTATCTTTTTTTTTCCCTGAAACTATATAAAGTGAGGAGCCAGTCTACAGCATGGCATTAAAAAACTGTATTAGTGCAGATCTTGTTCTCCTGAAGTTGCAGCTATTTTCCCAGAGCTTACCTGTGACTCTTTTATTGGGTGTGCATTTCCCTTGGTGCAGTGTGAGTCCACCAATGCTTTGTACGCTTAGCAGGTCTGTTACAGTACTTAGTATTCTGCAGGTAGAGTCACTCTACTGGTGTGGTTTGGCTTTTACAATACGACTGAGAGCTAACACAGTCTCTTTGATTTTAGTAGTTGGCAACCAGATAAAAATATGAGGGATCTTCACTTTGTTTCTGTCTTATCTAGAAAGTATTTTAGTCTCTGGGTTATTTTGTAATGCTTTCCTATATTTACATATATATGTCTCTTTCCAGGTTGAAATTGGAGGAGAGAAGAAAAGAGTTGGTACAGAAACTTGAAGAAACTACAAAGCTAACTACGTATTTGCATTCACAGCTTAGGAGGTGAGGTTGTACTGCATATTGTAAAGCCGGTTTTCAGCAACAGCCTAGTGGAGCTGGCTGTCTGAACTTCATTCTTATGTTGTTCTCTGAGCTGGAAGCTGAACAGAATTTGTTTAATATTTACATAAGACAAAAAAGTCTAATGGCTTTAAGCATTTTGCCACCATACAAACCTGATAAACCTTTATAATTTCAGTAAGCACTCGGGACTGGATTGAATGGATTTTTTTGTGCAGCTTCTATAATTAAGCAGGGAGACATTATTTTACTTCTGTGTAAATAAATAAAACAGGAATTCTCTAATTGGTCATATCTCCAAAATGCTGTCATCAAGGAGACCAAATAGCTTCTCAGATTTCTGTCTAAAATAAGTTATTAGAACTGTAGCCTTTATTCTGTGTAATAACAGGAGAGGCTCAATGAGTACATGTATGCACATAAACACTTAGGTGAATAGTTGATTCTGGTTTCAGTCTTCAACACTGACCTATGTTTTCTATAGACAGAGAAGTACCCTCAGCAGGATATTTTTTTTCCTGGCAATTATTGATTCAAAATTTGACTCTTGGTTTATGAAATTCAAAGTGATAACAAAAAAGCAATCAGGTACAGCGACTGTGAACTCAAACTCATTGTTCTGATAGGAATTCTGATATTTAATGTACATGTAACCTCCTAAGGAAGGGTTTCTCTCCCTTCTGGACTTGCACTCTGGGCCACCAAACCATATGTCCATTATATTTATTTAGAAAATCCTGAATTTGGTCAAACTGCTTGCATAGCACAGTGGGATACACCAATCAGACACTGCATTGATGTTTACCAGTTCTCTTAGAAATCAGAAAGGGGCTTTAAGAGGGAAAATGTTTTTAGGTATTCTATAAAGGTCCTCTCAAAATAAGCCATGGCATCCCACTCCTGGGATCTAGGCTGGCTTAGTCATTTCAAACATAGGGGAAGAGTCTTTAAATTCCTTTTTTCTCTTTTTTTCTTTTTTTTTTTTTTTTCTTTTTTTTCTCTTTTTTTCTTTTTTCTTTTATCTTTTTTTCCTTTTTTTCCCTTTTTTCTTTTTTTCTTTTGTTTCTTTTTTTCTCTTTTTTTTTCTTCTTTTTCTTTTTTTTTTCTTTTTTCTTTTTTTTTCAGGGTGCTTCTTTGTTTGGAATTGTGAGTCTTTTTATCCCATTAAACACAGTTTTCTAGTCCAGTGGCAAAATTTTAAAGTTGATAGCTTTCCTATTGTTCAGTAAACATCTTTGAAGTGTGTAGAAAGGACTTCCTCGAATTACTTTTCCTGATACTTTTTCCCAGCAGAGTCCTCCTGAGCCCGGGCAGTGACACTCAGTTTCTCTGGCCTGGCAGGGCATAATTTGGGCATAAATTGCTTCAGAGGTGGCAGCACTGCTCTGCTGCCATGACATCCTTCCTGGGGATCCCTTTCCTGTCACATGGACCCCATGAGTGCCCACATCAGAGTGGAGCAGGTCTCTGAGGGAATATGGCAGCTGAGAAGCTGCTGTTACTGCTGGACCAGGTTGTCAAATCTGCAGCTTCTTCTGGAAGGAAAGAAGCTCTGGCAACAGGCCGTAAGCTGGATTAATTGCCACGATGGTGTGCAGATTGGGTATGCCAATCTATGCCAAGTGTGGCTGCTTAAAAAACTTAATGTTCCAAGCAGCATTCGGTTGTAAAAAGTTCATGTGCAGCTCCAGTCAATCTTGTCTGTCCTCATACCATTTTGCGCTGATTTAGTTTAGTAACATCAGTGTATATGTTTGTGCTTTCCTTGCAGCCTCTCAGCTAGTACGTTATCTGTGTCTTCGGGGAGCAGTTTGGGATCCCTGGCATCCAGCCGGGGATCTCTGAACACGTCAAGCAGAGGGTCGCTGAACTCGCTCAGCTCCACAGATCTCTACTATAACCAAGGCGATCAAATAACAGATTTGGACTACCAGTATAAACTTGACTTCATATTGCAAGAAAAGAGTGGTTACATTCCTTCGGGACCTATCACTACTATTCATGAAAATGAAGTGGTCAGTTCCCATGGGAGACTGGGTTACAATGACTCTCCTTCAGCTGCAGACCATCCCAAATTGACTGAACCTCCCAAATCTGTGACATCACTGTCTTCCAGATCCTCTCTGTCCTCCTTGTCCCCTCCAGGCTCCCCATTGGCTTTAGAAGCTGTGTTTTCAGTGTCAGCTCAAAATTCCCCACTGCATCACCTCACTGCTGACTTTGAAGACTCTGACCTTTTGGGTGATTTTGCAGGCATTAGTCTCTGTGAGAGCCAAATATTATTGGACTCTGAAGCCAGCACAGGATCTCAGATTCCTCCAGATGATAAAGATCTTAATGAAGGCGTTAGGCAGCCTCTGCCTTCTCTACATGAAGGAAGTTCAGGTAATAAAAAAAAACTTATGCCAAATGTGTATGTTACATGAAAATTTTGAACTAACAGCAGGTTCTTGAATGGGGAGGTACCTCATGTAACTGAAGAGTATCTTGATCAGCACACCCATTGGCCATGGTGGGCAGTCAGTAATTCTGAGGGATGTTGAATCTAGTTTTGGGTACAGAGAGCTATGATCGCCCCAATTTCATCTACATTTTTTCAATAGCTGCCTCACAAGGAAAGTTCACGTATTGCAGACTATGTCATGAAGAAGTAACAGAAAAACCTGGAGCTGGATCTTAAAGACACGAAGGATACACGGTGTTCCCTTGTGTTCCTAGGTATTGTCAGGAATGTGTGGGGATAGAGCCAAAACACCCTCTGCTGGTTGTTGGTAGCTTGAAATCAGATACTTTGTTTCTCACTGACATATAAGTTACAAACTGACATCCGAAGTAAAAGAGATTTCTGCAATTGAAGTTAGAATATGTGTGTATGTATATCTAGTTATTTGAACCTGCTGTCCCTCAAAGATCTGCAGTTCATTGTTTGAGTCAAGAGATACAAGTAGCCACATGCCATGCAAGTTACAGTGAGACTCCTCCCATTTCTAGCATGGATTGAATAGCTTTTAGCTTTTTATCCACGAGTTGGAGCAGAGCTCCTAAGCTAGTCTAGGCTGCCCCTGCAGTCTGTGGGTGACTTCCATAATGGTGGGTCATCCTATCTGAAAACATGCTTCCCTTTAAGGAGGGACTCTGTGAAGGACTGATGGACTCTGTGAGTTATCAAGGTACCCTGAGTCACTAATTAACTTTGAGATGGCTGAATTAGGTGTAATGAATCCCACTTGTAGTCTGTAGTAAAAGCCATGCAACATACTGAGTCACCTTGTATGGTCAAAGCCTTTAGCAGAGTTGGAACTCTGAAAACCCCAGCTGTCATGAACTGGTGGCTTGTTCTCAGTCTTAGACCATTGAGTTTGCTACCTTTTGTTAGGGTTGACAGTATGTTGTGCTTCCGCTGCACATTTATTGACTTTTTCTAGTGTCATTGTTTTTAAGTATGTTGCAAACCATTCACGTGTTTACATTACACAGTGGCTCTGTTTTCCCCAGGAGGAACTGGGGGTGCCAGATCTGTGCTAGTGCTGGGCACTGGCAGCCCCATTTGAAACGTGAGCAGTACCTGGCGTACCCTGCTCCACGTGTCCAGGCCTGAGCTGATAGCGAAGTGGCTAACTAAGGAGTTTGGGTGTCTTAGAATAAATACAGCCTAGCTCTAGAGAGCACATTGTCCAAATTCGTGGCCAAGCTTGAACCGTTGTGCCTGGAGTCTGCTGGTTTTCAATAAAAGTACCTGGACATACTGATACAGATATATATTTTAATGAGAAATTTGCTTTTATTTATATATCAAGAAATGTTTTAACATCTGTTAGTTAATCAGATTAGGTTAGTGCAGTACTGTCGTAATTTCAATATTGACCAGAGCAATGTGGCACCAGAATTTATGGTATATATAGTACAAGCTGGGACTTCCCTGCGTTGTTCAACTGTGCAGAAAGAAAAAAAGAAATTGACTGAAGTCCTAATGGTCGGAACCTGTGAAATGCAAAGTGGAAAAACATGGAAAGGGATTAGGGAGGGAACGGATCATTTTGTCCTTTGTCTTTTCAGCATAGTGTAACAGTCTTTGCTTTAGAGCTATATTATGAAAGTTGGAAAAAATAATTAATTTTCCTGCGCATATTCCAGCAGCGCATCCTTTCCAAATTAACAACTTTCAGTCTCTCTATCTTTGTAACGTGGCTGCGACTCACCTAGTCTGTGAACTGGATTTAAGATGGCTTGTAATCTGGGAACACAAAGGGTTATGAGGAATCATGTATTGTATTGTTTTATATTTATTGCTTTAGACCATTATTTTCAGATGCATCGTGAGGTTGTCTAACATTTTTAAGGTTTTTTGATGTCCTGTTATTCTGGATAGTGTCAGGGTGTCTTTTAAGTCTATAAGTAGTTATGGTTTTAACACAGAACTTCTTCATACTGATACTCCCTCATGTAGTGTCATATATATGATACAAATTATCTTTAAATCTGTATTAAGACTATCAAAACAAGCACCCAGATTTTGAAAAGCCAGATATTAATTTATTATCCTTCAGTACCTCTAGTGTCCATGGTAAGATGGGCCTTGTGGTGAGGCCTCAGCACATTAGCAGTGAGACATAGACCTGGGGTTGGTTCAGTTTTTCTACTCCAGTTTCATTCTTGGAACTGCTGCGATGCTGAATGGGAAAGTTTTCAACAAACTCAGCCAGAGGCGGAAAACCTGCATGGAAGATTTCAGCCCACACACTTAAGACAGCAGATCTGAATACTGCTGAATTTTAACTTGGAGGTAGACAAAAACATACCCCAAGACAGTCTAGGTAGTATTGTCGTGTAGTAATCTGCATTGCCTCTTTAGATAGAGTGCTCACCTGCTTCTCTGTCTGTGACTTTTCTGTACAGGTGAACCATACAGATATTTGCTTCTCTGCACATGTCCCTGCTGTCAGAAACCAAGTTGGAATATCATGTAGTTCTTCCACAGTCACTCTCTGTCATTGTCAAAGTCAATTCAGGCTGCTGTGGTAATTCCTAAGGGTAATCAATAAATCATGTCATCACCTTCACCCCTCGCATGGTGGGGGGGAAGGGAAAGAGCACTTCATCATCAAGCAAAAAGCATTCCTACTGCCATAAATAAAAGCACAAATGCCGCAATCAATCATCTAATCTGAAGCCTTATATTTTAAACATCTTAACAAGATGTAAAGTCATGATTCAGGTAGGGACAATAGCGCATACCAATATCCTCACCCCTTGGCAGACACAAGTACTGCACAGGCCCTCAGCTCTCTGTACTGCAGAACGTGGCTTTCCCTGAGTGCTGCTGCTTCACCGCGTGACACTAGCGTATGGATGCGAGTTGAAGATTAAAGCTAAGTAGTAGTTGATAGTAAAGAGACCATAGCATAAAAAGGTTTTGATGATAATAAGCCAGAGGGGATTTTTCATTTCTAGCAGTTTTATCACTGGGGACAGGGTGTCTGTCTGACTCCTGAATATTTAATAAACAGTAGGCAATCACTTTGCATGTAGCCAAAGTGTTACTGCAGTGCAGAATGAGAACACAGCAAATACAGGTTTAAAGATGAGGATAATGAGGGTTAATAATGAAGATAATGAAGGATAATAACTAGCTCAACAGCTACGGGTGATGATAGGAGCCTGTAACTCTGGGAAGGAATAATAGTTGTACATTTTCAAGTTCATCAGTGTGGTTATATCCCTAGCCAGGATATGTGGTAACAGCAGTACAGTCTCAGAATGTTTAATGATGTGAAACAATGCTACTCTGTGATACTCAGTTATGGGTCACCGCTTTCAACTTAACGCCTTTCTAAGCTATGTGCTTCTCTCTTTCTGACTGTTCATCTCTTGGACTAATTTCCATTCTTCTTTCTTTTTCTAGGTGATGACTTCCCGCGGAGAACAGGTAGTCACCTGCTGGAGGAGAAGACAGCCTGTGTATCTGCTGCCGTGTCCGATGAGTCTGTAGCTGGAGATAGTGGTGTATATGAAGCTTCTGTGAAACAGTAGGTTTGCGTAATAACACAAGTCTTTCCACCAAAAATTTAAATATATCTATAAGCAATTACATAATATCAGCATAAGCAGTTTATTAGTCTTGCCTTTTTTAGTAAATATTTTGTCCTTTCACATTGAAAGGAAGGCACATTTGCCAAACAATGAAGTTTAATTGCTTTTTTAAGCTAATAAGTTTGCATTAGTTTGCTTGTATAACTTGCTTAAGTATCATTAATATGCTACCTTCTAATCCTGTTTTTTTTTTTTCTTATTAGAAGGCATTCTCTTTCCTGAGAGAAAAGCTATATTTAAACTCTACAGATTCTGCCATGTGGCTGTATTGACTCTACTCAGAGTGGCTCTTACTACTTCTTGTTTTGTTTAGGTGTAATATTAAGATTGCATAGTGTTTTGCTTGAATATTAATATAGATTTTTTTTTTAAAGAGAATACAGGAAAGATAAGATCCTCAGTTGTGATGTCAGTATAAAAAGAATCCAGTATGGGGTTTAACATTCATGCTTCACTGTGGTTAACAGGATACAAGACATGTATTTGCTCTTGTTGCTTTTTGACAAGACAGAAGTTCTACAGGATTCTTCATACTAGTTTATATGGTATTGTCTGTTTTCTGGCAGTGAGAACACTGGACTTTAGACTGCCTAACAGAAGACTATTGCAAACTGGGAGAGAAACTAAAATCTTTATTTTCCACCTCAGTTTTGGCAAGTTCTTCACATTTAGGATTATTTTTGTCCTTTTGAATATTCAGAGGGGTGTTTTGGCAGGATCCCTACAAAGATGTAGATGCATGTCTTCTGTTGCCAGGCAAAAAGCTTTTCTATTAGGACAGGTAGAGGTGCGTTATGGTATCATAAATGCATTTTATTGGCCTCTGATAAAATTACTTCTACTTCTCAAGTCTTTCACAAATTAAAACGTAATAAAATGGAAGAGACCAAACAAAAAACCTGAAATACAAAAGGGATTTTTCCTAAAGTGTTACTACGGCTCTTCAATTTCATCTTAGGTCATGGACCCATATTTCACCCTGAACTCTGCATCCTAGTATTAGTATGCTCCATGTCTTTAGTTAGACCGAATGCAACTTCTCAGGCTGAAATAAACTCCCATCTATTAAAAACTTGGCCTTTGCTTGACTGAGCACCAGTGACTGTGTATTTTGGTTCAGTAACCATTGTTGTCTTCCCATTTGGTTTCAATTCTGAGCCAGTGTGATCAAAACTTATTCTCTGCTCCAGTTATAAGCCCAGTGGATAGAAATGAAAAGGCACTGCACTAAAAGCCATGGATGGTTCTGTGGAGAAAGTCTTTACCTGCCCTCTCCAATGGCTGCGAGTGGTGGGACAGCTGGAAAACAGAACAAATTCCTGTCTTCTTCCTGTCTTTACTCACGAAAAGACAAAAGGCAATAGTTGCATCCCTTGGACCTATGTACAAAAGGAAACTGTTGCCATTGGTGCCAGCTGAGATTTACAGACACTAGTTATGCCATGATAGCTCCAGGTGTGGATACTCTTAATTCTTACTGAGTAGGAAATAGTGAAGAGGCAATGAGTGTCTCTGTGTGAGTTGCTTATGCTTAGTAGAAGTGTCTTTATGAACACTGTGTATGGAATAACTTATAATTTGTCTGTGCTCCTGAAGTTACAGTACAGCGATTTCTACTGTACAGACCAGTTTGCATTGAGGAATTTAAGGCAGGGGAGGAAATAAATACACTCTATAAAATTAGCCATAAAATGAATAGTAAAAAAAAAATCTCTAAATGCAGAGTCTTAAAATAATGCTGTCATGTCTCGATGAGGCGTGGGATGTCTGTGTCATTCTCCACTTTTCCTGTCTTGCCATTTCTTATTTTGATCTGGTTTATTGATCTCAGCAGTCTAGTTTTAAAAATCAATGAAACACATTAATACCACACCCTCACTCAAACCTCCCAGAAGATGACTGGAAATTATTTTGCCACATGGATTCTCTGTAATTCCATTCAATGCTAGAGTTGCTCTTCAGCTCTGAGACCTGAGTCGCTTTGGTTCTTTGAGAGCTTCTGCAAACAGGCTCAGAGGAAAGATGCTTCTTGTTTGCACAGAAACCTCTTCATTTTCCAAAGCTTCTGCTTCTCAAATATTCTCCAAAGCAGCATTTCATGTTCAGTTTATGTATGGTTTGATGTTTTGAAGAAACTTTAATTTCCAATTTTGTATTCTGGTGAGTAAAGAAATACTAAATATGTATAGGAAAATGTCATGAGGTTTTGGGGGTGTTTTTTTCCTTGTTAGTCTGGCCTGCTTCAGTAATCAGCCTGAGGCCCTTCCAACTCATTACCAGAGTTGTCAAACTGTTCGGGCAGCGACTGTCCCTAAACCAGGTATTGCTATTGTGTAGGCTCTAAAATTCTCAGTTGGAGTGCATGCTGTAATTAAATCAGCCTGTTTAGGAGGATGTATATACGTTCTGGGTATGCATACCTTAATTATTGCTGAAAGCTATCTATAATTTTCCTAAATTTGAATATTTGCTTGTTTCCCTAGACCAAATGAAACTGAGGACATTGTATATAGTGAAGATGATGCAACAACTCTAGAGGCTGCCCAGGTACAAATAGGACTCAGGTAAGTGACCAGTAAAGGGAATATTTCTGTTCATACATAAATGCAAATAGTAAACTTCTCTCATGTTGTCCTTTCTTTAACAGATACGTCCACGGCAATTCAAGTTTTGTGATAATCATAGCACAGCTCAGAAATCTTCCAGTGTTTTCGGTCCCCCTTGGCTCTAAAGTGTAAGTCAGACAATCACTGAGCAGTAGTGTTGAAATATCAGAGTATAATAATAAATGATACAAATTTTCCAAAGGAAGGGATTGATTTACTGCTTAGTGGCACTAAAATGTGTTCAGAACTTTTCAAACGGTAGTAGTATTTAGCTTTTACGTATTCCAGCAATGCTGCAAGATGAAGTTATCAGGAAATTTGTACATTCCACTGAAGTGGAACAAAAAGGATTTTTTTAAAACGATGCTTCATGTAATGTTTCTAAACATTCTGTAGCTTTGTGAGTGCAGAACAGCTACTTGGTAGTTAATAAAAATATTATTTTGATACTTTGCCATTCTTTCAGCTCAGAATGTTGTATTTTTATACTTATCTGGCATTTCAATGTAAAATGACGTTAAAGTAGTATGTGTCTTTTAAGTGAGCATTTAAAGGTAAGGGGTAATTTGATAAATTGCAAGTGGACAAGCACAGCCACATTGAGATACACCTGCCCGAGCAACGGGAGCTTGGAGGTCTGTTAAGAATTAGTTCTTGTGTTGAATTGGACAGAAAGGTCTAAAAGTAATAACAGTGGAAATCATATGTAGGAAATGAGCAAAAATGCCTGAATAAAAATATATTACCACTGAGATTCTAATCCCAAACTCTCATCTGTACAAATAAGTACAGCTTGCCTCGGCTCCTTGGGGACACTTGAACTTCAGTGAGCTTTTTTGCAGACTGGAAAGCTACCTTAAACTGTTGAGAAGCTTCATAAGATTAGAATAAAACATAATCAGTCCCTGGAAAATTGAGTTTTCTTGCTGGTTCCCTTCCCCCTGTCTCCTGTCACCTTGAATTTGATTGGCAGATCAATAGGAAGCCACTGAATATGGAAAGGATGCATAGGGATGCAGGTCTGGGTGCTTGTTGGGTTTTTCTGTTTGTTTTTAATAACAAATGGTTGTCTACTGCCATCCTTCCTTCTCTGACCTCCATCTTTCCACTGCTGACCTTCCAAGTCCTCTAGCATTTAGCACAAGAATATAGAATAACTATTGAAGAAAAAATTGACACAGCTGAGAGGAAAAGTAGATAATGTAGAATCTAAAAAGAACATCAATAAAATGGTCAGTAAGATAAAGTTAGGTCATAGCTGGCATCTTTTTAGAAATTGAAGTATAAAGTTGTAATTAATAGTCAAGCATCTTCAGAGCAAAAGTCCAGACCTGCTGCTGCTAAAAAGATTTAATAAAACTAAAGCTACCCAAAATGAGGAGGAAGAAAGGACAAGGTAAAAGAAGAACTTTGCAAATAGCATTTTTTCTGTCATTAATGATTGTAGGCATATATGTATAGACTGTACAGATATGTACAATGATAAAAAATATTGGCTGTGGAAAATGATGTGATAACTGTATTTTCTAGAACATCAAATTGGATAGATTAGTATTTTATTGAACCTTTACACAGAGAAGAATAGATTTGACATGAGGCCTTACTGGTATCTGTTGCCACTGTTTGTAGAAGCTGTTCACTTTTAGAGTAAGTAGAGCCTAGCTGAGTACTTATTATTTGTGTCAGGATCATTTTTTCATCAGTTGAGAAGTCACAGGTTTGTCACAGGGAAACCTGAGGCATTGGCTGACTTTTCAACTCTTTTAATTAAAATGAAAGTAAGCGCTCCTGTAAAACAAAGCCAGTGAGCAATTTTTCTTTTACTTCCCTGTTAACCCCTCATTCTGGCCTGATGCCAATAAGTTGGCTAACAGTTATTACAAGAAAGCTCCAATGAACCACCTTTTAAACACACTTTTAATGTAGTTTATCTTCTATTCCTACCTCTTTTCTAAGTGTTTCCTAATTGCTCGATCTATTAAAATCGCTGTTTTCAGTAGACCATGCAAATAGCTCACTTACATATCTGTGAAAACAGCAGCAACATTACTGGAATTACATTACGCTACTGCTTAACTTTGGGATTGTTTTGTCAAAATGCTGGATACCTGCTTTCCAGGCTATACATGCGAACCAAACCACTTAGATCTTACTTTTTATCCCAAGAAGCTTGGCACAACTGGGGAATAAAGGCTATGCCAAATAACAAAATTAAGTATCTCACAGACCTAATTTCTTTTGGTTTAATTAATGTAAAACTAAGTTTTAAATCATAATAGCAGTAACATTACCAGAAACAAGTTTTTCCTTTGGTCCACTTTTTCTCCTTGCTTTAGCTAGCTTCATTGTTTCATTACATTCTGTTCTACAGTGAATGTCAATTATATTTAAAGCCAATTCTGAAAATACACTAATGCATAGACAGAGAAAAGATGTATAACAGCGACTGTGCTCATTCATGTGTATGAGAAGCTGTGCAATAGGTAAATAACATGTACAGATTGCATTAGGAAATGTCTTTATCAACTAATGCGAGACCTGCAAGTTAGCAAGTGTTACCTGTATCCACATAGTAGCCATTCATATTTGTCTGTAAAAAGAATGCAGCTGCATAACAGTTTCAAGTTATTCCCCGTGCTTAAGTTCAGGCTTGCAAGATGCGTTCTTCTAAGTCTCACTTCATGTGGCCTGAGCTATTTTCTTCCTCAGTTTCCTTAGTTTTCTCTTTTTTTTTTTTTTTTCAGAGGTTTGATTCTGTTTCTTTCAAAGAGTAAAAGACATTACTGCTTTTCAGTGCTGCTCACATTATTCTAACAGTTTAATTTTTACATCCAACCGGATCTTTCATATTTTTTTAATTAACATTAAGGTCATGTTTCTTCTCATCTGTGACATGATCTTCAGTGTTCACAGTAATAAACTGGGGGATAAATGTGGATGGAGACAGGAATAGCTACCTTTCTTGCTGCTACCTTACCAGGCACAGGAATTCCTTTTTGGGAGATGTTTGTGTGAGGGGCAGGAGGTGTTTCTCACTTCTCTTTTTCACTCACTCAGTTTCTGATTTGTTGCTCTTTCGTTTTTCTTGCTATGCAGCCCATTAGTCGATGGGGTCAACTTCTATCATGTGTCACCAGCGAGTACCACTTTAAATACAGGTAAAGATCTGTTTTGTTTCTGGCAGGTATATTAGACTTGCAGTACTTCCATCCTCAACTGACATCAGCTGTCTGTTCCGCACAAAACTCCATCCAGCCACGGAAACCATCTTATTCAACGAGATATTCAGAGTAGCAATTTCCCAAGTAACACTGCTACAGAAGACGCTGAGAGTAGATGTTTGTGCTGTCAGTAGAAGTCGTCGGGAAGAATGCTTGGTATGCAGTTTTATTTCTGGCCTCTTTTTTTTTTTGCATGCATTTGTTTATAGTGTCCCCTCTGATTTTGATGGTCAAGGCTGCTAAAATTCCCCAATACTTGGAAACAAACCCTGAAGTGTAACTTAGTTGTTGTGACAGTACTTAAAATACTGCCTTTCTTGGAAATTCCTGATACAGAAGCTAATCCTGGATGGAAGTTTCAGGAGGTGTTTTGGTAATTCTAACACTGCATTACCTTAACCCTTTAATTACAGATTGATATTCTGTCTTTGCGGTTTTATACATAAAAAATCTCACCCAACTTCATTGCAACATTAGTCTAACAGTAGATTTTAAAGTAAAAGCTGAATCAGATCAACAGTATGTCCAAAAAAACAAAAAAGCAAACCCGTGTTATCACAACTTGCCACAAAGAACAAACGAAATTATATTTTTGCATGTTGTTGTCAATTATATGATGTCCACCTTTTTAGTCTTTCTGGTCTGCAGAAATAATAAAAAGGCACGACAGTTATAGACCAGCCTATTGGAAACTGGCACTTTTTAAATTTTGTTATTAATTGTGGCCGTCATCTAATTTGTGATGCTTCATTTACTTTCAAATTGCTTTTGCATGGTCTGGTACAACTCAGTTTAGTTTTTCACCATGAGGCTGACTTAGTAGCACAGCAAGATTTTTCATTACAAGATGCTGAAGAGATGCTGGAATCTTGTGCTGTTCATGTGCCCTGACTTCTGGGCACAGCCTCTCACTGTCAAAAATGTAGAAATTAACTTAATTCCTGGGGAATGTGTTGGCCTTTTTCATTATATAAGAGGTTTCCCCTCAGCTAGGGGAAGGGCAGCACGACAAAAATACAACAGAATGCAGGATACAAAGGTGAAGAAAAAAACCATCAACAACAACAACAAAGACGCACAACACCAAAGACACAAGAGTTAATCACAAGATCAAAGAGTTGGGACTACCATCCCCAGCAGAAAGCCCTGGGCAACATGACCAGAGTCTTGGCAAGAGCCATGTTTGCAGCCCAGTAGCTGTGAGGATGGTTTGTTTTGCCAAAGAACAGTGTGTTTTGATCTCCAAGGCACAGCCCAAACACAAATACTTCATCAGTTTTCCCAGAGTGCCAACTCAGTGGATGTCAGTGCTTGTCCAGATGAAAGGGTTTCTTAATCTCTTTTACTGTCTTTTCATCTGTTCTTCACTGGTTAGAGCAAACAAGGTCATCCGTTATTGTTTGCCGTATTGATGGTTTTTGTGGTGGAACAACTGAAAAATTGACTGAAACTTGCTGCTCCATGAGTTGGTGCTGCAGCTTTCACTGACAGTTTTTCATTATTGAATGCTATAGAAATCAGACATGTGCATTGCAGTGATATAGAGGGTTTTGTGTGTGTGCACGTGAGGAGAAATCCCACAGGCTGAAGAGATGGCAGAATGGACAATATGAAGGACCTTTCCATGTATTTCTATTTGTTTCTTTTAACTAGAAGTGGAGGGAAATAAAAATTGTACCATTAAAGAGGGAATTAAGATTCATGTCAAATTTGTGCTCCCTATTTTACATGATACATACTGCAAAATTTCTTTTCAGCTGTCTCTCAGGAAGAAGAAAATATTTAAACAATTTCCTCCTCTTTCTTATTTTGTGCAGGCTGGGACTCAGATCAGTCTGGCAGATTTATCATTTTCTCACGAGACTTGTACTCTTTGGTACAACCTGTTGCCTTGCAGGCAGATTGCCGGCAAAAAAAACAAGGAACAAAATGAAGAATCCATGTTTCTGTTAAGCAAGCGGGCATCAGACTTACTGGACTTGGTGAGCGAAGTGTTGGCTATTACTGTAATAGCAAGAAAAACCCCATAGATTCTAATTGTGCTGTTGCACTGTGATTACTTGAATATGTAAGTTGCCCTACCCTGAAGGTCCAAGGCCCTGTTGTCTTGCAGGCATTTTTGTCTATAGTGCCTTTGTGTGGGAGAAGCTCCTATATGGGATTTCAGGCTTGTTAGCAAGTGTGGATGGAGCTGATGCTGCTTAGTGGGATACAAAATTGCACTCCAAGTTGAAACCCTTCAGCTGTGTTTCATTTTAAAAAGAATGTTATTGAAAAGCTTCCTTAGATTTACCGTTGATTTTAATATGCACACATTAAAAATTGCTATTTATTAATTATTTGAATTTGCATGCTTAAAGCCATTGCACTGAAAATGCTGTTTATGCGAAGCACATACTAATTCTTCTGGTTAAATAAGTTTTTTCTGCTTTAATACCTCCTTGAGAACTATGTTAAAAATGTAACTTTTAAGAACAACCTTTTTTTACAGAGGCATATTACAAGTATGAGAGGGAGAGACGAGACATTAAGGGATGACAGGAGTGTATTTGATTGCATCATCATTTTACAATCTATTTTTGATTTAGATTTACTCTATGTGTGTGTATATATATGTGTATATATATATATATAAAAAATCTGTTAATGTGCTAAACACTGACAATTCAAACGCCTTATAGTTGTGATCTGAGTCACATTTTTGGTGGCATCAGGAAGAAGCAGGATAATGCAGCTCTTGTAAGATTTGTCGTTTTTTTAACCAATGTTATGTATCACTGAATTTTGGTTTCATCCTCTCTTTCCTTGTGAGCAGGATGCTGTGTCAGCTCTGCTGGAAAGGACATCGGCTGAGCTGGAAGCAGTAGAACAAGAGCTGGCTGAAGATGAGGAGGAGGAGGAACAGGACCGAAGGGGCTCTGAGGAAGACTGGTAAAGCCACTGTTCCTTCCTCACTGCTCATGCCTGAATGACTCCACTCGTTCCTCCTATTTTTAGGCAAATGAAAGGGTTGTACTTTTGGAGGATATCATAGAATGCTTTGGGCTGAGAGGGACCTTTAAAGACCATCTAGTCCAACTCCCCTGCCATGCCATGGGCAGGGACACCTTCCCCTAGACCAGGCTGCTCAAAGCCCCCTCCGACTTGGCCTTGAACGCTGCCAGAGATGGGGCATCCACAGCTTCTCTGTGCAGCCTGTTCCAGTGCCTCACCACCACTGGAACTGGTGTTAAATCTTGTTCTCTTGTAAAGTCAACGCATTCACCTTCTTTTAGGTTTATGGTGTCTTGGCTGCTCCGTTAACTCCTGCTACTGGTGCTCCTCCATTCCATGTACATCTTCCTGTGAAACCACCTGGGGAGCCTAAGCACTGGAGGTGTACTAGAATGTCTCATACCAACTATTAGTTGCATTAACTATAATAAGCAACTAATAGGATTTGAAAGGAGAGAGCTGCTGTCTGCCAAAGCGTGTATGTGTGCTTCCACTGATGCTCTTGTTTTTGAAGCAGTTCCCAAGAAACAGATTTCTTGCTGTATTGCAATGTTGAGTCCTGTTCCTGTGCAATTTCTTAGCTGCAGTGTAGAAATAAATACATGCTGTATGGTGAGCGAAGGGGAGACTTACTAATTTGTTTTATTAATTTATTGCAACCAAAGTTCTTTGACGTTTTATCAATATAAAGCTATTTAATGTAGTGCAGGGTTATCATCATGATCTCAAAGGTAAACTATAGTAGAGCTTGCTGGGTTTTATTGGAGCATATAGTGAAATGTGCCTTCATGTGAACTTAATGGAAGCGTTTGGGTGATACTCTTGTTTTCCCTGTCACAAAAATGTGTCTGTTATAGCTGTGTGAAGGCCTAGGCCTTCTGATACCTTTCTCTGGTGGGCTTTTTCAGTTTGAGAATAAGCCGGGGATACTTCTGTTGATGCAGGTTAGAAATGCTCGCAGAAGCCTCTGATGAAATTGTGGATGAAGAGGAAGATGACATTAAGCTGGTAGTAGAAGACAACTGTACTGATGACATGGGGTTACTCACTGATGCACCAGAAACAAATGAAGACAAGGACAGGGAGAAGAGTGATGAGGCCCTTCAAAGCCACCAAGCTTCTTTAATACTAACACTGGTGAGTATCTTAAAATACACATTCCTACAGTATCTCACTGTTTCTGAAGATGTATTTCTGAGCAGTTAATGTAGAAGTCTGCTGCACCTGAGCATTTACTGTTGGATGTGGCCTTTGCTGTAACACTTTGCTGTACTTTTAACGGAAACGATGTGGTCACTTCTGAACTTTGAAGAAGGCATTTAGCAGACATGCTGGGCAGAACTTCGAAGTCAAAGATAATTATCTAAACATGTCTATCTTCCCCGTTTTTGTTGCATAGGGAGAGTATTTAAAATACAAGTGCAGTTCAGTAACTTCCATTTGTGCACATTTTAAATATTTTTGCACATCTGGTTCATTGTTTTTTTTATTTTTTAATCTGATAAAAAATGGGGGAGACAGAACAATGGTCAAGATCTTTAAACCAGTGAGGGGATTTCCTTATTTCTTCCTTTTATTTTAGGATATGAAATACAAAAACTGGCTTAGCAGAGAAGAAGAAGAAAGATTAATGAACGGAAATTTCCAAAATGTGTAATAAACTATCTACTATTGAACTACCCACACGCTGCACATAACAAATTCTAATTCCATGTTCTTGTTAACTGTTTGCTTTAAATTACATTCCACCTGTCTGAAAGCACTTTTAGTAAATTTTTGGTAAACGTATCCCTGATGTGGTAGCACATGTTCTCGAAATAAAATTTTTAGAACACCTTTCTGCATCTTAATGAAAAATCTGTAAAACAGCAAAGGTAAAAAGGCAAAGAATCACATCTTTTTCCTTCATTTTTGTGACGATACAACAGTCTTAACACTTCAGTGGACTTGCTGGAAACTGTAATTAACTTCCAATTAACGTGGCAAGATGCCAAATGAGCTAAGGCCATGGTATTAAAAGGACTGACAGTCTGCTGGGTAGCAAGCAAATATAGATCAAAGCCCTAACGCAGCAAGAGGAGACATCAAGGACAACATCTGAAGGTTGGGCACGCACACAAGTGTTTTGCTAAGCCTGAGCTGGATGGACCTGGACAGTGAGTGAAAGACACAGCAGAACTCATTGTAAAGCCAGCCACAGTATAGACCTTCGTGTGCCAGATCCTCTCCAGGTTGCAGTTGTGTGATTTAGGTCATTGTATTTATCACCTGCATGTTGAAAACCATGAACCTCTTTAAATTACCCAAGGTGAAGAAAATGCCCCAGTGCACATGGTTAACAACAAATCTGCCAGCTGCTGCGGTGCTTGTTCTAGCCGAGCTGTCAGGATGATTGCTGCATGTAAGCATGGGCTGTGCCACCTACGGGGAGGCTGGCACCTGAGGCTCCCTGTGGCTCGTGTGGGCAGCTGTAGTAGGCAGCAGGCCCTTCTGAGGGACAGCAGCTAGCAGAGTCTTTGCCCTGGGTTGATAAGGCTGGTGCAGCTCTGCAGATTGCCCTAAAGCAGCCCCACTGCCAGGGTTTGGGGGACATATGACAGTATGTCAGGATGAACCTGGGCAATGTAACTTTCCCAGCTGCCCCTTTAGTGTGCATGGGCACCATCTCTAGCATGGCAGAAACTTGCTGTTCTGCAAATGCAGAACAAAATAAATATAAATGTGCAGTAGTAATAATAACATCTGCAAAACACTTGTTGCACCATGGTTGCATCAAACCATCTGCAAGGCAGCAAAGGCCTTTCTGCAAAAGCCTTGGTTTTACTGGATACAAAGAGTACCTTTAACGACTCCTCACGCACTGTGAAGTGTTTTGGAGTTTTGTGTTTCTTTACTTAGTATAGCTTCTCTGTATGTGCAAGATACTTTTTGCCCCTGATATTTTTCCATCCACTGCAACGTAACAAGAATGCTTGTAAATTCCAAAGGCACAAAATCTACGTGGTGGCATGTGTCTGGATATAGTGAGTTCTTATAAACTAAATTCCTTTTCATAGGTTGATAAAGAGACTAACACTGAGGAGTCTGTTAATGAGAACGCAACAGTCCGACCCAAGGACAGAGCCAGCTGGAGCTCAAGACAGCGTCCTTTTGTCAGGAACAGCATGATAGTGCGCTCACAAACCTTCTCTCCAGGCGAGCGGAACCAATACATCTGTAGGGTAAGAGGAAAAACACTTGGAATGAAGAGCTATTAACTAAAGAGTCATTTAACTTCTTGGGAATGATGCATTAATGACAGTGAGTCATGTACCAATTTTCCCTGCAAGAGGCAGAGCCTGTGCTTTCTCTAGGTTCTTTCTTTCCCTACCTGACCTGATGCGTAGTAGAACTGACTTTCAGCAGAGTTGCATACTCTTGCAAAACACCTCAACTAGGGCAAAATTACATCCCACTGGAGAGAAGTAACACAGATTCCTGTGCTGGCTGTCTGCAAAGTGTTTTGCTACATGTCAGCAACTACAGCTCTCATAAAGAAAAACAATTTGTTAAAATGTAGAATAGAGTTCACTGTAAACTGCCATTGCATTATCATATTTTAATAATGTAACCATTTAAGGGTAAGAGTGCAGAAAGAGCTCAGTCATCAATTCTAAATCTCACTTTGTATCGCCACTGGTTTTAAAGCCCAAATCCTGCTGTAATTATATCTTTGAAAGGTGTGTGAACGCTGCCTAGGGGCTGAGTTTTAAATATGGCTTTGGTAACAAAGCTCTCCAGTCTCTCTACATCTATGGTAGCATGGAAAAAAAAGAATTAAATTATCAGCCCTGTTGCTGCTAAACTAACTGTGAAAATCATGTGTTTAAAGATTCAAGCATGGAATATCAGCTCTATGGATTTTAATTACAGACACCCAAGAAAAGGCAGTTTATTTTTGATCTTTAGTTTTTATGGGTTATTCACACAAGTATGACTTTTTTTAAAAAAATACTTATGCTTTGATTCTTCTCCAGTTCGGTTAGTGGTAGTTGCCTTAATTATTTGGGAATATTGAAGTTCATCACTTCTCTGTGATTATCATTGGCTTAAAAAAGATACATATCTATAGTCAGTATCTATGTACTTAGGTAACTGTTCCATATACCCTCCAGAGTGAAACACAGCAGATTGTTTTATAACAGTCTTTACATAATTCGGATAGATTATTGGCTGAATTCAGAACCTAGCCTTCATCTTCATTCCTCTACACTGGAAATTAGTTGTATTGGCAAAAAATGTAGCCTTAGTTTACTGCCTGTGGAGGTCTTCAACAGGAAGTAACACTAGTTGCTCTGATAGTTTAGTTACTAATAGTATAAACTCCTGAGGTTTTTGCATCTGGAAAAGTATTGGCCTTCTGTAGCTTTGAACATTGCTATGTACCCACTGCCAGAAGCCAGAATCTAAACCAGCATCCCTTGAATAAACCATTCTCTTTCTCACTGTGCACAGTATTACCTGGAAGCAAAGTAGCCTAGGAAAAATGCATGTTTGCACAGATGTATCTTTTGCAGGTTCAGAAATACTTGTAGTCTGCTGTCAGGGCTCGAGATTGGGCACTGTAGCTGCACCAGAGTCCACCAGGAGGGCTGAACAACCCAGGTCTCCCCAGCCCCGGTCCCCAGCTTGCACCACAGGGATATCCAGCCTCGCTTGCTTTGTGGTGCTGTGCCAGAGGAAAGCATCTGCTGGATGCGCTCTGGCCGACTACCAGCTCTGCTCTCTTCAGAAGAGATGGCCTGGATTTAACAAAGCACCTACTCTCATATGATGTTATAGCAAACACAAAGATTTTTGAGGTGTAAGGACAGACCCGAAGTCTGTTTGTGCTTTTGAAAATATCCCTTGATAAGTGGTTAAAGAACAGTGGTGATGATAGCCACCTGTGCATACCCAGGGCTGAGCGCCCAGTAGTGGCTCCACAGTGAAAAGACAGATTTGTCTCTCAAGAGGTGCATCCATATTGCAAGAGGTTGTATTTCTCACCCTCAGTTCCTAGTCAGTCCTGCGTAAGCATGCTTTGGGGCTCTGGCTTTGGTTATTGGAGTGTCAGCAGGATGATTCTTTTCATCTGTCCTTTTCTGAAGAGGTGAAATAGATGTCCTGCAGATAGATGCTTCTGCTTTCTCTGAAGGTTACCACCACATGTGCTGACGTATCTAGCAATGAGTCCACACTGATGTATGTGGAACTAATGCCAGAATTAAGAAGCAGCTACTGCTGAGCTGTGGTGCGTATTTTTGAGAAGCAGAAAGTGTTTCTGAAAGAAGCTGTAGGCACACATATACTTGTTACAAAAAATAATAATAATACAAAAATACCATTTGGACAGGTGCATGTCTACAGTAATTTACCTTCCCTATAGTAAATTTGTCAAAAACCTATCCCAGGTAAATGAAATCAATAGTTTATAATCTGCAGTCATATTAAAGCCAGGTAGTGACTTGGCAGTACTTAATAACCATACTTATCTTCCTTACATTCCTAAAGAGTCTGTTGACTATTCAGTCAGTGAGATCAATGGCTGTCTTGCTTTAGCAATGGAATTTGAGAGTTGACATGTTCTAGTTGAAAAAAAAAAGTTATACTAACAGTGACCTACATGTGTGTCAATACTGATGTTTTGTGACTCATATTATCAATACAGATGTATTTGTACATGAAGATGCTTTATATCTCTGTTGTATATGTTTTGACAGTTGAATCGAAGTGACAGCGACAGTTCCACACTAGCCAAAAAGTCTCTCTTTGTGAGGAATGCCACAGAACGGCGGAGCCTACGAGTTAAAAGGGTATGTGCTATGTTACCTGGACGCTGTTTAAAACAAACTGTGGGGAGAGTAGGAGTAGCAAACAACTTAAATCATATGCTTTTTTACAAGTGTTTCAGCAAAAGCGATGCAAGTGCCACATGTAGTTTCAGGTTGAAATCTCAGTGCCATGGTCTCAGTCCTGCATCTTCCCCCACCAACAAAGCTTAAGTTGTTGTAGTTACAGCTGAAGCCACTAGCAGAACACTGCTGTCCAGCAGAGGTAAAGAACACAAATACTACAGAGTGACCCAAGGTGGCTTATGCTGCACAAAAGTCACTAGCAGCAATATATCTCTTGAGCAAATTTTGGTGGAGATTTTAAGGATTCTGATGTCCTTTTAAAGTGGGTTTACTCTTCTCCAGGAGTGTTTTAGCAAAATGGCTGAAGGACAAGAGACTAAGACTCTATTTCTCTTGCATGGAGTTCATTGTTATGTAAGTTGAGAGAGGTATTGTAACTAAAAAACACTTCTGCAGAAGAGTTTTTACCAGAGTTGTCATATTTGGCATAAAAAAGGAATACTGAATAGTCTGGAATGGCTTCTCCTGCCTAACTTATTCATGTGAAAAATTGCTGTGAAAGGACAGTAAATAAAATGTGAAATACAGTAAAGAAATGCATGTTTACAGAGTTCATAACATTATGTGTTTGCTTAGGCCTTGAAAAAGCAAATGCTGATAAAAATAAATAATGTAGTTGAAACCTATAGGGAAATCTCTGTAGTTTTAGTCTTCTGGCCTTGTGTCGCCCTGGGGATCAGAATGGGTTTTTTGTTTTCAGCTTGTAAATATTGTACACCTGGTTGGAGAAAGTTGTGCATTTACTTTTAGCTAGTGACTGAAGGAAAATTCCAGAATAAATGAATATTTGGACTTGGATCTCATCATAGCAGCTTTCTGCTAAAGAAAAACAAAAAATATTTGAGCTTTTCTACGCGTTTTATGTGAAATCCTACATGAGCCTCTGTGGATATTAATTTTTATTGTTCTGTTTCCCAAACAATTCAGCCTGTTTGCCAACCAATCATGCGAAGAGCTACGCAAGAGTGCCCCATACGCACGTCTCTTGACTTGGAGTTGGACCTCCAGGCATCACGCACAAGACAGAATCGCCTGAATGATGAGCTTCAGGCCTTGCGGGATCTTAAACAAAAGCTTGAGGAAATGAAAGGTAGAGGAGAGACAGACCTTCCCCTGTGTGTGCTAGAGGATGAACAATTCCAGAAACTCTTGAAACAAGCTGAAAAACAGGTATGAGCAGCATACAGATATTGTGAGAATGTGTATGCATATGCCCCTGCCTTTCCTATAAATTCATTATAAAAATCAGTCAAAGGTTTTTACAGAAGCTCACATTTTGACTAATTATACATCTGAATTACATAGTGTAAACAATATTTCATTATTAGTTAATACTACAACATTGAAACCTAGAGTTTGAGGTAGTGCCTTTCTAGTATCCTCTAAATACTTTGGTAATTGAGAGCAGAAACTATTTGGAGTAACAGTTGCGGTTGATGTAGTAAAATAGTATAGACACCTACTTAATTTAAAATTCTCGCATCCCAGACATACTTCTACAAACACACATATGCTTTTTGTCCTTTGGCATCAGTTGATTTGCAGTCTGCACAGAACTTGTAGCCAAAAGATCTTTGTAATGGGTAAAGAGAGGCAGTGACAATTACATACAGTGATGGTGGCATGTGGGAAAGGCTGTACTGCCTCTGTCGCCTATTTCTTTATGCAGGACGTTCAAGTTTTGACAAAGGAAAGCTGAATTCTATTCTCTATGTTACGATCTCTCAAATAATACAAATATAGGCATTGTCTCTAAAGTGCCATAAGGCAAGACGGGATGTCCTGAGGATATAAGACAAGACACAAGATAGAAGGAGTGAGAGCCAACAGCGACAAGTTGGAAAATTCTGACAAGATACATCAAAAAGTTGGATGTTGTGGGATTTTTGTTTTGTTTTGAGGAAGTTTTTTGTTTTTATAAATTGCGAGGGTGATCATACACTGGAATAAGGGCCTAGAGAGGTTGTCAGAGGAGGAACAAACCCAACCAAACAACAACAAGCCAACCTCCATAGCTGGAGATATTCAGAACCTAACTGGACAAGACCCTGAGTACCCAGCTCTGGCTTCACCTGCTCTGAGCAGGAGGTTGAAACAGATGTCCTCTGGAGACCCCTTCCCAGTGTCAGTCAATGTACACCAGTTTTCAATGAGGGCAGGTTGCTACTGACATCCAGGAGTGACTTGTACTCTTCAGCTATTTATGGTTGATAGAGATTAGTTATTCAGAGTAATAAACATGGGAAGCAGTTTTAACAAGATGCAGAGGACCCCCTAAGATGTGACCCATAGCTGTTGATTTATTTTTTTAAAGCTAAATCTCAGTACATAGATTTATATAGAGCAGTGAAGAGATGATCCTAATCTTTACATATACAGAGCTGAGCTCTGAGTTAGATGTTAGGAATGAGATACTCCAGATATAAAAAAAAAAACATCAGCCAAAACTTCACAGCAATCAGCAGGTGTCAAAAAGCAAGTAAGGCAGGAATTACTAAGAAAAGAAGCTGGAACAAAACAAATAATTGCTTTATGATATAAATACATCTTACGTATGTAACTTAAACATTGTGCAGCTCTGGATCCCCTTCTCAAAGTGGATAACAAAACTACAGATAGTGGAGAGCAATGGTCAAAGGAGGAAGCATATTAGGTGGCTAAGTAGCTACAACTGAAGTCTAGAAAACTGTGAGTGGAGTGAAAGAGAGCAATTAATCATTGTCTTTTTATAAAACAGGAAGTAGGGAATTGAAGATGTGGCAGGTTAAACGCAAGTAAACAAAGCACAACACTTAGAAACTGTAAAAATCTTTTCCACAGGACACTGAGTGCTGCAAGTTTACATAGGTTCAAAAAAACCAGTTTGATAAATTAATGGAAGAAAAATCCATGACAGATCATTAACCATAACGATACCACATACTTCGAGAAGCCCTTGACCATCTGACAGCTTAGGAAACAAAGCTTTTTCCCCGTATGTTCTCCCAGCTCTGCATTTATGTCCTGTTATGAACTGCGTGTCTTCCTGTCTCTCTTGCCTTGGCATTTTCTATAGCTAGCACTATA
Organism: Nesoenas mayeri; assembly: GCF_963082525.1. Taxonomy (NCBI): domain Eukaryota; kingdom Metazoa; phylum Chordata; class Aves; order Columbiformes; family Columbidae; genus Nesoenas; species Nesoenas mayeri. The sequence goes on from NC_137540.1 coordinate 43,271,623, forward strand.
CCTTGGCTGTAGCTAGTGGAGTTCTAAAATGGCTATAAAATACAGGCAGAGTTTAGGCTGAGTGTTGACAAGTGTTCTGAAAAACCCTTGGGTAAAATGGGATAAGACAGCACATCTGAACATCACACAGTGTAACTGTGTGGGCATTTCACCACGTGAATTCACTCTATGAATTTGATCTTTATAAGTTTTAAGCAGTAATAATAGAAGCTTATATAAAAGAAGCATAGCGAAATTTATTTAGAAGTTCATAGCTTCTATCTAATGCTGGATGCAGGATAGAAATTATAATTTTGAATTGTTTATTTAATTTTAAACTACTCCCCCTCCAAAGCTATTCCCACTAGAACAGAATATGCCTCTGCAACATATAATATTATAAATCCTTTGGATTTGTGCTTTCTTATTTCACCTGACTCTTTCAAGGCAACAGATAGGTTGGTCAAATTTTGTATCTCTGGTGTCAGTGATCAACACCATGACACAGGCTGTGATGAGGAATAAGGGTAAAACATACATTCTTAAAGTATATGCAGGCTGCAGCACAGCATTTAAGTCCTTCTTTCCAAGCTAAAAGTCACAACAACAATCACAGCCACTCCACCTCTTTGAAGAGCGCTTACAAAGTTTCTAGAAATATTTTTACCCTTAAACTCTCATTGCAGCCTTTCCCTGCAGAGCAAAACAACCCTGAAAACGCTGTACTCTGCTGTCTGTGTTTCTTCTTGTTTAGCAAAACACAGCAGCCTAGACAACATTGTCATAGATTATTATTTAGATCCTGCAGGCATTATAATGGCTCAGACTAATGCAGCAGCTGGAAGTGCCAGAGAAATTGAGAGTCTCAAGTAAGAAATGAAACCACAGATGTGGGGGATGTTGAAAATCAGTGGCTGCTTGCTAGCATGCAGTTACTCTGCTTGAAGCCAAATACACAGACTCTGTACCTTCCCTCCCTTCCTACCACACCTTCTTAAGTACAGCAAGTACATAAAGCCCACTAATACCTGCAGATCAGAAAACAGAAGGATTTTCTCTTGTTTAGTTGCATTTTTGTGAGATATCGTGCAGTATTTTAAATTTTGATTCTTAAGTCATCGTACAAGTTTTCAGGCACCTAGTATCCTCTGAAGTACTACTTCTTTGTGTATGTCCAAAAAGATTCCTGTGAGTGTCTGTAAAGATCATCTTTATTTATTTTCAGTACATCTTCTGTGTAGAAGTAATGTGTAATTATGTCATTAATAACACAAATATGTCCTTGTGCCAGTATTTTGGGTTTTTTTGCACAGTTAACAATTTTTCTTTAGATTCGCTTCATTCTTTTATACAAAAGCCACTGGACAAGACAGGAATTAGCATTTCAGCTTTAATTTTGATAGTGCTGCTTCTTCGTTATCTCATGCTTGAGCAAAGTGCAGATACAGACACTGCTATCTGGCTCTTACTTTTGGCACTTATTGAATGTATGCCCAACGTGTGTGTGCTTTTCTGTATTTTATATGATGGAGGGTTCACCATCTTTATAATTAACTCAAGAAACATGATGTAAATATAAACCTACTCATGTACATACCTTCTCATGTGCATACTCTTGGAGACATTGGGCTGAAATCTAAGTTCCTCTGAGAGCATCCTGAAAAAATACAAGGATTAAAACATGAAAAAGGACTATAAGGTAATGGAGAGTATTAAAACAAAGAAGTCATCTTTGCTGTTAACTTGAAATGCAGTAGACACAAGAATCTTCTGTATAGCTAGGGAAACAATAAAATTAGAAAATCTTGAAATATGGTATATTTAGTGCTTTGATGATAAATATCAACTAGGGGAGTTGATAAAACATATGGCTAGTGACATATGTAAAATTATTACACTACCAGTTGTAGGTTGCAAATTTATGTTCAGTAGCTAATAAGGAAAATGATATTTATAGGTTAATTTTAGAGTCATAGCTATTTTGGAGTTGGGTACTGAAGAAGTTAACAGCAGTACAAGCTGACTGGATTTTGAGTGCGTTTTTGAAAGGATGGTGTCCTTTCATGTAAAACACTTTCAACTGGAGTGCATTTCAACAGACAGAGGGTACCACTACCTTACTGTGAACAGATTTCTATAAATACCCAGTATGAAACTGAGAGTATGGACTAACTTTTATGAATTAGTTGCTTTTGTTGGTTGGGAGTCTACTGGATTGAATTCAGAACTGGAGATGTGAACTCCTAAGTTTCAAACTAACTTCCAAGATTGCTGTTTCTGGCTTGGGGGTGTATCTTAATCTGCAGTAACAGAACAGCATTTTTCAGGTCTGAGTGCCTAAAGTTATGCATCAAAAATTAACCTCTAAAGAACTTCAGAAATTAATAGAAGCAGTTCACGTTCTTAAACAAATTTTGATGGCTGGCAAAATTCAAATACAACTCTTAATAGTAGTCTGTTGCCAAAATGGTGGATGGTAGAGCTGTGACTGTCCTGTTGATAGAGCAGTGCTTGGTAAAGACATATGTAATTGAGCCAGCAATGGTGAGGTACAGAACTACCGTAATGTACTGCTGTGCATGTAGTTGCTCAACAATGTTCACATCAAGATCCTTGATCTCTTCTTACCACTGGTGTTCTGCTCACTTGCCTTGGCTTTTACATCTCTACAAATGAAAGAATTGAGTCTCTTGTGCAAAACAAGTGTCGTGTCATGAATAAAAGCACGAGAGTTCATGAATATTAACTTTGCTAAAAAGGTCAGCAAAACTGGAAAGTGTATTTTGAAAGCATGCCTTCTCTACTCTTCTTTTTTTGTCTGTCATTTTAGAGTAGGTATAGGCAACTTTCGTGGGAGCTTTCATAGGAAATAAAAGTATTTTACATGAGAAGAGAATCACTGTATCCCAGTTCTAAAAACATACTTGGCTAGACAACATTTGTTCATACAGATTTAGGTATTGTCTGTCTGCAGCCCTAAGAAATATTCCATCAAAATTTGCAACACCTAGTAGCCACCTGTGATGGCATGGGATTTGCTCTATTTATTTTTTTAGGAAAAGCTCCATTATCTTATTTTGTGCCTGTAGCACAGGCTGGTGCTGTTAGTCTTTTATATTGCTGACTCTTTCTAAAGAGATTTTCATAGAATTATTTAGGTTGGAAGAGTTAGGATCACCAAGTCCAACCATAATCCTAACACTGCCAAGTGTTTTGTGTGACACAGAAGAATCTGTCATTTCTTCGAAATGAGTAGTTGGTCATTGTTAGCAAAATGTAGTGGTTTTCCCCATTTACAGGCTGAGCAGTCAAAAGAAGAACAGAAACAAGGTTTAAGTGCTGAGAAACTGATGAGGAAAGCTTCTAAGGATGTATGTCGGCTACGGGAGCAGAGCCAGAAAGTGCCGCTGCAGGTGCAGTCATTCAGGTATGGCCTGTTTTGCTTTTCACGCTCTTTTTATTTTAGTCAAGTAACACAAATTATTTCCAAATATAATCAGACATGCTCTGCAATATTAGTCAAAAATCCACATGCCTTTGAGTTGCAGGACACATCATGCATTTCTAACATAGCTCAAAGTTGGAGTTTGAAAGGGCCAGATGTCAGCTGAGCTGAGGTGGGGAGGAAGCAAAGTGAAAAGTTTCAGACCCCCATGTGGTGTCTGCTGTGGGCAAGCACATGTGTGTGACCACTGCCATGGCTCAGCAGATTGACAGTAGACTTTAAGTAATGGGATCTTTTCTAGTGGCAGCAGGTACTTGAAGCAAATCACCCCTCAAGAAGTACAACAGTATCCAGCTCATCAGGAAACTGATTAACCCACTACTTGTGCCTTGCTCAAGGCTTATTATTCAAGAGAAATCTTGAATCCCTCCTTCTTTTGGTTGCAGGAACAACCACCAATTACCTGAGGCAAATGATGAACTGTTCTTGCTTAGTGTAAGTGAGAATGGACACTTTCTATCTCAAACTTAATTCTAACTGGTCTAAATTCCTAAAAGGCTGGACAATAAGTGGCAGGCTAGCAGCCCAAAGGCCACACTTCTATATAAAAATGAACATAAACCTGTTGATTAAAAAAAGTTTGCTTTTCCATACAGAAGCAGTACTGCAAGCTTATTTAGTCTAATTTGTCACTAACACATTTTTAAAGTTTGATTTCTGAATTCCTGTATAGGAAATGTAAGTCAGCTGCTAATATGTGTCAGGATTTTTTCCCTTTTTCAAGTGAGCAGTTTGAGAAGTCCATAAGCGAATAGGGAGGCACACACTGCAAACCACAACTGTAAGTGATGCAGAATCAAAGCAACAGAGAAAGGAAAGGGGTTCCTCAGCAAAGAAGCATTGCAGCTGAGCTCTTTTTCTTCAGTATCACATTCAGAGCATCTTCAAAGAGTTTTTACTTTCTCTGCAAGTCTTGAGAAAGAGTTTTGGTCAGTGCTGGTCATTTAACAGTCATCACAGAGTGCTGCACAACATTACAGGAACACGTAATAGTTCTCAAGGTATCATTCCCCTGCAAAAAGGGTATTGTGAGACTCCATTCTCCTTTATCTTCTAATCACCACACAAATAGCCAAGGAATACAGTTTACATAGTTGATTTTGCTCTGAGCTACTGTTTTTGATGGGAACTCACACTTAGCCAGTGGAAAACATGGTTTAGCCTACTGGACAAATAGTTACCTTCTAAGGCTGAATTGCACTCACCCTGCTAGTTAGATTTGTTACATTACTGTGGCTTTGTGGTGCCTTGACCCTCACTGGACACCGGGTGCCTACCAAGCTGCTCTGTCACTCCCCTCCTCAGCAGGATGAGGAAGAGGAGAAAATAGGATGGAAAAAAACCTCGTGGGTAAGATGAAGGCAGTTTAATAAAACAAAAGCTGTGTGCGGACACAGTGGAAAACAACACATTTATTCTCTAGTTCCCATCAGCAGGTGATGCCCAGCCTGTTCCTGGGAAGCCGGGCTTCAGTGTGCATGGCTGTTGCTCCAGAAGACAAATGTCGCAATAACGAATGTCCCTCCTCCTCCTCCTTTCTCTTAGCTTGTATTGCTGCGCAGATGTCATACAGTATGGAATGTCCCTTTGGTCCCCTTGGGTCAGCTGTCCTGGCTGTGCCCCCTCTCAGGACCTTGCCCAGCCCCAGCCTCCTACTGAGGGGGGACGTGGAGCCAGCCCTGAGCTGTCACCAAACGCTGGCGTGTTATCAACACCTGCCCAGCACAGCACTGCGAGGGCTGCTGTGGGGAAAACTAACTCTGGCTCAGCCAGACCCAGTGCCGGCCTCCAAGACTAATCGCACAAAGGCATTTTTGAAGCTCTCAAGAAGAATGACTGTTCTGAGCTTTAGTTTTTAAGCCCCCAATACTTATCTGCTTTCTAGGCTGCTGGCAGACAAGTTTACACAAACTTGTTATGCTTCAGTAATCCCTCAGTTCATAGGCAATGGAAATGGTAACAGCACAGCGGCAGCAACTAGACAGTAGCTGACAATTCTGCTTCTCTGAGTCTTGCCCAGACTCAATTATGATTTTTTTTTTTTCCTCACTTTTCCCAAGTCAGGATAAAATGTTTTATTTTGCCTTTTCATCCTCCCACTGAAATATCATCATAGGAAATTTAGTGACTAGATCAATATTGCAGTTTCATCATTGGAGGTATTAGTGAAATATTGATTTTTATTTTTTTTTTTAATCTTCCGAAATTGGAACTGCTTTTTACATAAATCTGCGTAAGAAGGGCATTATGTCAGAATGCTCTGGTAATCACATTTGTTGTAAGTAAACTGACTGTGGATTTTCTTCACTGTATGTTTTCCAAACCTGTCTTTTAAAGATCTATGCTGTAACATCAGCAACTCTACAGCAGATGACATTGGAGCCATGCTATAAATAGTAAAATAATAACTTGTTTTCTTTTCTAATTTCAGGGAGAAGATAGCGTACTTCACAAGAGCAAAGATCAGTATACCAGCCCTCCCAGCAGATGATGTGTAATTGATTGTGATGATGCATTTTCATTGAAGTGTTTTTCCACTTGCTCATCTCTTTTCAGATGAACTTCGTAGTTCCAATGACCTGCTTTTGAAGATCTTCTATTTTACGCTCACTATTGATGTGTTTCTTTGTAAAATATGATGAATTGAATTGTTGTATGCTTAAAAAATGGCAAAAATACCAACCACCGGAAAACCAAAGTAGACTAATTTTGGTATACTGATGCTGATTTTGTACAGTTTGTATGTATTGCATGTGTGTTTTTATTTTGTAAAGATGGAACAAAGGCAGTACCAAGCATGTATACTGTTGAACTGCACTGTGTTGAGAAATATTACGTTCAACAGAAGATTATCTTTATTTTCCTGTCAGCAGACTGTGAAGATGGCTGTTTTGCCATGCAATATTTTTGTACAAGAGTGTGACTTTTATAGATTAAAGTTAACCACAAGTGAAAGCTCCTTTCCAAAATATCAAGGCTGCCTCACAACAGCTGCTAATCAAGATTCAGCACTCACACTGGAATTTTGTTTCTGAAAACAAATTTTTCTGGTTTTGTTTTCTAATGCTTTGTAGGAAGCTACGGAGTTCAGAGTTTAGTTTTGTGAATGGACAGTACTTTAACCTGCACTGAAGGGTTTCTTGTACCTGTAGGAGAGTGGGCCAGGCAAGGCAGGCAAGTAATGCTAAAAACTTGTGAGACTACCAAAAAGGGGCAGCTGCTTTCTGAACTGAAGGGTGAATCAGATTCATAGTACCAACACTGAAATTGGAATAGTTATAACCACTGTACACTTAAAAATGAGAGATTCTCTTTGTTAATCTTTTGTCCTAGTGGCTGTCTTATTGCCAGCTAGGAATACATAAAAGTGTTTGTTAGGTTTACAAATGTGAAGGTGTTTTCATTGAAGTATTTGTACCAGAAGAAAAATCTGTCACATAGTAACTCAGCTATCAGAAGCCTTGCTGGAAAGGTAAAGCCTTTCTGAAAAAGAAAAGTTCCTGACTAGAACTCTTCACATATTTTGGTACCATAAAGTAACATTTTTTTCAAAATAAACGGTTGACCCTGTGTGCAGCTGAGGGTGCACAGGTTTCATAAATAGATGTGAATGGCATGTTTCAGATTTCTCTTACGTGCTAAGGAGAAGCATCAACTTGGATATATTTTGTTAGAAGTCCAGAACATCAGGTGTAGGTGTTGAAGCAGCCCTGTCTTGCTGAAGCAGTTGGGCTCTTCTGTGGGTACCGTGTAAGTAGGTGCACATTGCAGATAACAGGATTATTTTATTTTCCACTTAATATGTTGCACTCAGATGTATTTAATTAATTGGCGGAAGTTTTCTTCCCCAAGCAACAAGCCATGTATATACGAACTTCATCTTTCAAAAAGGCTATAATTACTTGGTGAGAAAACGGAAGCAAATATAACCACAATATGGTAGCAGCTGTCTCAAATTCAAAGTGACAATTCTGTGAGGAGAGGTCTGTGTAACACCCAAGGGTTTTCTTATGCACAAATGTATCAGTTCACTTAAGTGTATAGACAAACATGCTACTTTCTGCAAGATGACTGATTGAACATCCTTTACGAGTGCCCCATTTGTTTTTCATTTCTGAGGTTTGAGATAACATTCATGTTTGAAAGGTCAATTTAAAAAAAAATCTGCAATTATTTATGTAGAGGTGAAATGAAGGTTGACAGTTTCAACTTCTCAATTTGATTATGTAAGTTGTTTGTAGAATGATGTTTAGAGGTGTACTTTATGATTTTTCTTTTATTTATTTACAGTCTTATTTATGTTCTGTTTAATATAGTTCAGTTCTGGCCATAAAAATATTTGACATGGAGGATGCTATTGTGAAAAATATTTAGAGCTAAACAAATTCTTGCCAGGTTAGCTATATTTCAAAAAAAAAGTATTGCAGTCTGATTTGTAAGGATAAGGTGAGGTTGAAATTTCAGTATTGCTGGCTTTAGCTTGCAAAACTCATTTAAAAATGAGACTTAAGCATATTCATGTTCCTTGTTTTCCAAACTGGTCAAGTTGAACATATTTACAGGCAGCTTTTAACAATTTGGGGGTTGGTGTTTTGGGGTTTTTTTACTAATTCAGATTACTCACACTTGAAACACTCAAGAGAATAAGCTAAAATAATACATACAAATAAACCCCCATCAGTTTAAAATTATAAATATTTCTCTTGAATTGGAATTTACTCTGCACAGCAGGGGAAAATGAATGTAATTAGTTCTAGTTCCAGGTACCAATGTCACTGCAGTTGCATATATCAAAGTCTAAATACTACTGGTACAAGCATATTTAGCCAATGAGCAAAGTTCAGCAGAAATCGTAATAGAATACAAATCAAATAATTTTAAGGTTTTGGTTTTTTTACTATTACTATGTTTATTCTATATTAAATATCAAATGCTCAGGACTGAACTAAATATTTAATCAGGTTATATTCTGAATGTGTTTCTGTTCTAATTTTGTCTGTAAAAGTATGCAACTACATCACATAGATTAACTTGTCTCTGCACTTTCCATGTGTTTCAGTGATTGGAAAATACATTTTTTAACAAAGCTCTTTTCCAGGCCAGTGTTTCATGTAATTGTTTTATTGCAGTTTTATGTCTTTATACGCTCTGCAGAAACAGATGGCTGCTACAGCTTTGTCAATGTAAAATCATTGCAATTTGTAGAAAGTTCACATCAATCACGGACAAGTCTTAGGATAAGTTATATAGAAGCTGATTCATATACTTGAAGTTAGTTCTTTACATTCATTAAGTAAAAACTCTAATAGCAATGAACATGGTAGACTCTCCACTGGACAAAGTCTCCTTATTACTTGGAGACAGTGGCTTGCCAGAGAGAGAGATTGTGCAGGGATACATTCCATCTATCTCTCTCCCCTTGTATTACATGACATTATGTCTGGGAACATTTAGTTTATACTGGTGTAAATGATACAGGTCCAGGGAACTTCATTCAAGGTAGTGCTATATTAGGTTTTTGTAATGCATGTTGAACTGGCACTACAAACTGTTTCAGGACTTAAATACTATTTTTGTAAAAAAAACATTGTATCAAGCAGCCTCAGTAGGAGTTCTGCCATTCAAAATCTGGTCAAGTCTCCATATATGCCTAGAGATAAAAAAAGTTATTAAAAAAAACCCACCAAACCTGCAATTGATCAGATTTTGTGCAATACAGTGGTGACTTTAATCACCTTCAATTTTAATTACAATGATTGATGAACTGTGGAAAGTAGTGATTAAAGGAATTACTTAGCAAGAAACAGTCCCTCCCCTCCAATCTTGTAAACAGTAACCTGTCTGTTCAGCAGACCTCTCTGATTGTAATGCAGGAGTAAGGAATCTGAAAACCTGAGATCTACCCTTTTTAAAGTCTTCCATTTCCAGATGTTGCTGGATGTCTTGGAGATCTGGCATTGCATACTTGCTCTGGTGACTGATGCCCAGACGATAAGTGGGTTGTGGAGAGGAGTAGAGAGATCTCTGGAGTTATAAAGAAAGCCACCAAACCAACCACTGAGCAGTGCATCCCCTGGGATGTCTTCATCCCAAAATTCTTGCATTATATTAGGGACAACCCAAGAAACAGGGACTAAGGCCAGAACTCCAGCCATCCACAGGAGTAGTCCTCCAGGTACTAACAGCTGTTTCTGTACTGTCTGCTCTGTATCCTCCACCTTTAGGCAGTTTGAACCACGACCAGAGATCACAGGGCTCAGAAGTCCTAGTCCATGTGATGTAATATTAAAATCCTGGAAATCTTGAATTCTAGAGGCAAAGCTAGGAAAGAATCAAAACCTTCACACCGTGTCCCTCCTACACGTTGGAGTATACAGATTTGCCAGGGTCCAAAGCTCCAGTACACTTAAGTCTAAACTGAGATTTTTCCAGTCTGGTAAAAAGTTACAGGTAGCGGTTAAAATCCATCCTAGTACAGCCAAAGAAATCCAACTAACTGTAGCCTGTGTCTGTGGACCAAGTTCATTTTTAACAGTAACAGAAGCTCTAAACCACTCACTTTTTCAGACACCATTGTGTGCAATTCTTTGTCATACCAAACATAAACAAAAGTTAAACAATGCTCTATAAAGCATGAAATACTCCTCCCCCTCCTGCTTTGTGTTGCCTGATTCCACCTGTAGTGTTTGAGGATAGGGAGATAGCAAAATAAACCAATAACTGAAGGGTGTGACCACAGCTGGGCTGACTTTTCATTAGTTTTGATTATATTAAGAAAAACATATATTTTACTTTTCACCGATCTGCTAAAGTATTACAACAGTTCTGCCGGTTTGGCATCTCACAGTTTGTTTTCAAATTAAGTTCTAACACCACATTGATAGATTTCTGCTTAGAGCAAATGAAGCTGTCTGCTTTGCGGCTGCTTAAATAGAATTTGTTTAAAGTCAAAGGTTCCATGTTCAGCACAACATGTTGCTGTAAATGAATGGAGCTTAGAGAGCCTTTGATTGGAGGCATAATGCTTCCATACCTGTATCAGAAAAAGAGCGTATAAGTATCTTTTAAAGTAGCATTTCCCAGACTATTTTTGTTGCATAAAGTATGCAGGTGCCAGAAACGCTTAGAATAACTTGTATGAGCAGCTTAATGTGCCAGACTGGGAAAACACAACTCGGTTGCTATGAAGCACCCACCCCGTACATCTGCAAAGCCTGCTAGAATTTCAGAAACCTACAGTTTTCTCAGCACAACAATTTCCAAGTATACAGGAAAACAACTTGATGCAATGCATGTATATTTAGTCTGTTTAGGATGTGAAAACTCTCAAGTTTTTATGTCCCTAGATTAGGCAAGTGGAGAACTGCAACCGGGAGTCAAGCTTTGAGGCTCATTTAATTGGTGCATATAAAAAGGAAGCATATTCTGGTTAAAAGCCAAGCTGTAAAGGAACATGCATATTCATTTTCAGGATTTTACAGTGCAGTTGAGAAAGCAAAAGCAGCTTTTCTGTGCAGTCTATGAAAACTTCAGCATTCTGCTGTGGAACACAGTTTTAAACAGGTGAGAAAACACACCACCTTCCAGGACCAGTTATGGAGAAAACACCTAAGTTTAGGAAATCAGCTAGATAACAAAGAGTCCTTTGAATCACCACTGGAACAAGCTTCTGGCTTGCATGAGGGTTTGAAAAAGATAGGGCAGTCTTTCCGTATTCCTTAAAACTTTCCATTTTAAGGCCTAGTTTCAGTTTCCAAGTGTTGACACTGGTCTTGCTGTTCTGCTACTGTGTAACGGACCGAAGAGCGATGAACTTCAGTCGAACAGATGGTGCAATTAAGTAGAGATCCTCCTAATATGAGACAAAATCCAGCAAGCCAGCCAACAAATAACGCTTCCCCAAAATCCCACCTGGGAACAATATCTGGTATATTCTCATCCCAAAATTCCTGGACTGTGGAGTGGGCAACCCAAGAAACTGGGACAATAGCTGTAATCCCCGATATCCAGAAGAGCATTCCTCCAAACAGCAACAGCCGCTTCTTTTGTTCCTGTTGTCTTTCACCAATTTTCAAACAGTCCAACCCAAAGCCTGAGACCAAGAGGCCCAAAAGCCCTGATCCATTGGAAAAAAACATCAAAATCCTAGAAATCCTGAGCTCTGGAGGCAAAGCTAGGAAAGAATCAAAGTCCTTGCACTGCATCCCCCCTTCTTCCTGGACAACACAAGCTTGCCAGAGTCCCATGGTCCAGATCTCCAGTTCATTCAGTTCCAAGTTAAGATTTTTCCACTGGGGTAAATAGGTGGTGAGACAGGATAGGACCCATCCCACCAGAGAGAAGAGCATGCCACTTAATTGCATCATTGGTCGATGCACCAAGGCCATTATAAGGGCAGAGTCTTAAAAGCTTGCGGAGGAAGGTCTCCCCGGCAGTTCTGGAACAACTGCTACCTTGAGGGACAGTGGAAGCTATGATGATTTTACTTCTCTGCTGCCCCAAATATAAGCCTTTGCTATTAACCCTTTGTAGGCTCTGAAACACTTTTTTGTTCTTCACGAATATAAAGTTTCACACAAAGGACGAAGGACTTCACTAAACCATGAGTTAGGCTTTCCGATAAGGATTTGATCTGTTACCTTCCAATTTGCTTGGTAAAATTATATCCCAGTGCCTGATGATTACAAGCCTGAGGATGAACAAAGAGGGCTCTATGACCCCTCACCCTAAAACACAACAGAAATCTTTGTGCTTCAATACGGATTAATTAGATTTTAAGTGGTGATAAAAAGTCAGCTCTGTGTGCAACAGGAGTTCATTGTAATAGCTAAATTTGAGATTTCAGGGATGTAAATCAAGGCCTTGTAAAGAAAGGTGGACTGTTTGCCTATAATCTTTATTCTTAGACTTCCTCAACATACATAACGGCTTATCTTCCACTGCCCTGTTTTACGTCCCCAGCACTGTAAAAGACGCTTTGTAAAAGATCCTTATGTTTCACATTTTCTACATTCATGTCTTTTAAAATAGGCTTTGTTTTGACTGACTATTAAGGGGAAAAGGAGACGGATATGGTGAAAGTCCCATAGAAAATGAAATCCTAGACATTCCCCCACCATAATGAACCCCGGCATGTCAGCAACCAGCGTAAACTTTACTTGCCCCAGGACTTCACCATGGTAGCAGCTTACACCAGCTCAGTGTCCCCTTTCCTAGCGCACATGTCCCAGATGGCACAGAGTGTATACACTTAGTGTTTAGCAACATTTGGCACTCAGTGCTCCCAGGGCCAGGAATGCCTAGTACCTTTCTGATCAAAGCAAGATACCATTATGCCATTACCCCATTAGGAAACCCTGCTTTTTTCTGCTCTCCTATCAGCTACACTTGTGCTTGTCCACTGAGTCAGCAAGGAGAACATTTGTCTGCTGCTCCCCTGTGCAGATGTAAGAACACAGCCTGTACAGGAGGGAGCTGAGCAGTGTGAGCACATACACACCTGTACAACACAGAGGTGCTTCTCAGTCTTTCTTGACTTCATTTCCTAAATGCAATAATGTACTCGTCTGCATATTTTAGTTCTCAGTTGCTCAAAATGGGTTATCACATGATGGAAAAACACAACACTGATTTTGAAGGTTTGCAAAATCCTAAAGATTATTACTAAGAAATTTCACTGTGAGAGATCTCTTCTTCACTTCTATATTGAGTCTTAATTTCTAACCCGTATGTTTTTTGTGTCACAAGCTACAAAGAGCCAACACAAAGATTATCATCTCCTTCCTTTTGTTCGTGTACCAACCCAGTCCAATGACTTACACCTGGTCAAAAAATTACCATGCACAAGAGTAGCAATCACTAAAGATATCACTGACAACACTGGTAACAAACTGATGCAAGCAAGGCTCTAATTTTGGCCTTCCACTAGGCAAAAGAAGAAGAAAATAACAACCCTGTATTCATTCAAACTCCAGATTGTATTTTCAGATTTGGCAATGTAATTTCTCTCCCCTGTCTGTGTTCAGAGCAAGAATACTAGTTCTGGAAACCATCACAACATTCAATGAGAAACTCCATAACGCCGTTTGAACAATTTTTGAGATAAACAACTATGCTTCGGGAGTGCTTCTGCTCATTCAGGGGCTACATGCTTATTTGACTTTTAAATCACAGCTTCTCTCGTCCGTGAACTTTTAACATTTTCTTCCCTGCTCTTTTAATTCCAACATTCAATACAGTGTGAGAGCACAGGATCAGGCACGTGAAGGCCATTCATTTTACTAATGTTGACCACAGCTGGAGCAGTGTGACAGCCTTTAAATTTCAGCAATCAGAAGCAATCAGACTGCTGCATCAGTAAGATCTGCCAATTAAATTCTGCCGCTTACTGTTAAGCCTGCACTAACTTAGAGCAAGCACAGTTTCCTGATACTATCCTGTACAAGATTATAAAAGAATCTGGGTGGATGGGGCAGGGGGAGAGGTAGGAAATAATTCTCTTATTCTATTCTGTTCTATGACTTGTCACCTGGATAATAAAAAGGGCTGAAATTACTTAACTCGGAACTTACTGATCTTATGAAAATTCCAGCAGACCCATAAACAACAACAATGAAAGAACTTCTAGCTGAACTGAGATACGTAAATTCTTGGCTCAGTAATGGCCTTAGTCCTTTCTCCCTTATCAACCTTTCACATTTTTTCCTCCCCACTATTATTTGTCTCACATCTAAAAATGTCTCATTCCCAGAGTAATTTTATTTTGGTAGACTCGTGTCTGCACAGAAGGTAACACATCAGAGTTACTGCATATCCTAAGGGCTAGAATTGGGCAATATACAGCAACCACATGTACACCGCAGAGGTCCATGTCCCAGCTGTGCTAAACCCAAGCTGAAGGGCCTTCTCCACCACTGAGCCCAAATCTCCCATCAGTTTCTGTTTCACTGTTCAGGGTAATTTAAAACATAAAAACAGAGTGTACTTTTACAATGTAATGACAAAAAACATCTGCTGCTACCATTCCACCTGCACCAACAGCAGCTGCAGCGGCCTGACATCTCCAGGGGTTGCAGTGAAGGTGGCCAGTGCCCTCCAGGCTGGTGGTGCAGAGAAGCTGCCTGCCAGGGACCTCCCCAGCCATTGCCACAGGGCCACACACGGGTGAGCTGCTCCGGGACAATTTCACCCCTTCTCCTTCCCCTGCCCACCCCGCCAGCCTCTGCACAAGGACTGTGCTTGTCTAACACAAGCTTGTCAAGAAGACAAGGAAGGGCAGGTACACCTGTCACTGAGCACTGCACTTTCAGGCAGGGGGATGAGGATGAATTTAGAGGTGGTTTTGACTAGTTTTAGAGCTGCTGCCTTTCTTTTTTCCTTTACAGACTTTAAATAAAGTCTGATGTGAGCAACACCCACAGCAGCTTAAGCAGCTAAAATAATCCAAACATGAGATGCAGAGAAGAGAGACTTCTGGTCACTTCCCCAGGGCCCGCAGTGCCTGCCACATGCAGGAGCCAGCAGAGACTCTCTGGAGCATCAGCCCCACCAAAGCCAGGAACTTGCCGAAGACACACAGATTGGTACATCTTACACATGCTGTTGCCATTCGACCATTTCAGCAGCCAGTTCTGTGAGAACTTTTGTAGCTCTCATTACACATGATCCCCAGGAAGAATAAAGCATAGGTCACAAGCAGGTTCCTACAGTTCCAGTAACAGTGTTTAAGGCATCAGAGATCACATCATTCCTTCAAAGTAACTCCAAGTATCATTTTGCAAACTGATTTTTGACTAGGCTAAAGCAGAATGGGGATGGTCAGCATGCATATAATTTTATCCGGGTACGTGCTTTAAATTTTTACTCCCCATAAGACCATTTCAGGCTGAACACAAGGATTCTGAATCCTATTGCAAGTAATAGGACTATAGGACTATACTTACTCTTATGGGAACCCCCTGGCCAGAGACAGATACAATAATACTTTATCCCCTACAAAGATTATTAGGGAAATGTTGTCTTTGCACAGCTCTGCAGCCCACACAATTATCCAAATGTTTTAGATTCAGCATAAGCAGAAAGAAGTATCAGGTGCAGCACTTTGGGGGCTGATTAAGCAATTTAATCCCACAAAAGCAGTTGGTGTATTACAAGAAACTGATTCTTCACCACATTTCAGTTCCTTCGTAAGGCATAAACGTGTTCATGTTGTGGGCTTGTTTATTCTCCTCCAGCAGTCCAAAAGTGTGGTCATTGCTCATTTAAATAGCTAGTATTTTCATTAATCATTCACAGGTGTTTCTTATCTTTAGATTCCCATCTTATAGACACGTATGCAAAATATGGAAGTAAGAGCCAGTGAATAGATTTTCTATAACTGAATCTCAATTACAGCCAGTAAAACATAGCTGCTGTCAGAAGTTGTCAAGGTAGTGTCTTCATCATCCTACTACAAGTGAGTTAATTCATTCAGCTTGGCAGTCTTTTGCTTTCCACCTTATTGCTTGACCTGGAAGTTGTGGGAGTTAGCATTTTCTTACCCAGCTAAGAACCCATCTCTTTGTGAGGCTGGAGCGTATTTGGGTTTGCATATCCAATGTGCTCTTCAGTGAAACCCATCGAAACATCAAGCAAAGAACACAACCCATACTACTATCCATACAGACTTACTCTAGTCTGCATTTAAGTCACCTTTGACAAAAGTAATTATTTGTATTGGTAGATCCTAAAGTTTCATGGTGCTTCTGAGAGCATCACAGTAGAGAGAGGTTGACTTCTCCCTGAATAATTATCTGTGTGTCTCCAGCCACTGAGAGTCATAAACTTTGCAACAGAGCGATAGCAGGTACATTCTGGCCTGCTAAGAAGTGGACTGATCTGAATTTTATTTATTGCTAAAATTATGGTTCTTCTTCCACTTTATTTCCTCTTTGTTTGCCTCATTGAAATTATAGTACCAAGTTAGATATAGGCTCGTACAGAGCTCAAGGGTAGAGTCCATTGCAAAAGCAGGGTCTAGAGGTAGTATGGAGAGGGGCACGCTGGTGATGGAGACAATGACAATTTCCATTTTGAAAGGGTAAAAGAAAGTAACTTTTAAACACCCACAAAGAGTTAGATCTTGGTGTCATTACACTTTCATAAAACATCTAGCTCAGTATTTAGAGGTGATGGTTTATGAGACTACATTATTTGTTTCTGTAGTACATCTGAAGATAGTGCCCCTCAGGGCGCTGCCAGAGCGAAGAAGTCACAAAACAAACAAGCAAATGTTTTGCGTAGAAGTTACAGCAGAAGGAGACAGCCCAGCAGAGACAAAGCAAATCATCACGAAGGCCACATCACCTCTTTTGATCCACTGTCCCTGATGCAGGCAGAGAACATACCCCAGCAGTGCAGCCACTGCTGACAATTTGACACCGCTGCAGCACCAGGGCCAGCAAGGCAAAGTGGGGCAAGAGCATCCATGGAAGGTGAAGACTAAGTGAGCACACGCCACCTCAGCACCTTCAGAAGAGCCAGGAAGGGGGTGCAGAACCTTCTCACAGGGGCAAATGGCACAGCCATTGCTGCGCCTCTGAATAGGACCTCCCTCCCTTCCCTCTTCAAGTACTAGATGGCATTTATTAAGCATCTTTAACAAGAACCTATTTTATATGCAAAAGAAATGCACTTCTGGGAATGAAGGACCTTGCTGACAGTTCTGTAAGATTAATCAAAAGCTTGAAATAAGATGTCATGTGGGATTAATGACAATTGGACAAGATCTGGAAGGGAAAGGCACTGAAAGAGTTAAGCACAGCAAGGTGAAACTGCCTATTTCCACTTTAGGGATTTATTCAAAAGATTGAAATGAGAGAGGGTAGATTTTGAATCATTATACTGGAAGAATAAAGAATGCTTTAAGGCTCAGTACTTCAACCTTTGCAGAAACTTTTCCATCACCATCCCAATCCAGACTTCAAAGTGAGGGCTGACTGGGTTAGAAAATT
This sequence comes from Nesoenas mayeri, assembly GCF_963082525.1. NCBI lineage: Eukaryota > Metazoa > Chordata > Aves > Columbiformes > Columbidae > Nesoenas > Nesoenas mayeri. The sequence goes on from NC_137540.1 coordinate 43,289,098, forward strand.
AGCCTTATTCTTCAGGGAACTATTTTTGACATACTGTCAATACAGGAGGTTACTGTAAGTATGAAAACTCATGTCACTTGAACAGTGATTGGAATGTGATTTCCTTGAATGATGAAAGTCTAAGAAATTAATTTCTGAGCTGTGAAATATGTAGGTTTCTTTATCATTATCCATCTCTTATTATGAGATTCTGGTTTAATAGAGTGTTACACATATATATTTCTATAATGTTTTTCATTTAACACCTGCAAACAATTATTATAACAAGCTTTCTCATTCCTTAAGAGGTGTTTCTTATTATCAGTAAACTTATGAGAAATTATTTGTACTACCCAGCTGAACCTACATGGGATATTGTTATTGCATGACTACAGGGATTACAAAAATAACATGGACTTGTTAACCATAAATTAGAAGAGTGTACATACCCTTTAACATCAAGCTAGCCAGAGTGTGAAATGAGCCATGAGAATTTCTGACAAGTTAAGGAAGTGAGGGGAACCTGTGGTGTTTTGCTCATCTGCTATAATTGAGATTTGGGGTGAAGGGAGAAAAGAAGCTGAACAAATTATGTTAGTCATTTGAAATATGATTGTTCTTCAGATTCTACTGTGTTTAGTGTTTTACTATGTTTAGTGTTTACTGCTTTAGTGTTTTACGTTTTAAGGTGCAAGGAGCTAGGAGACAGAGAAAGGGGAGGTTGTTCCTAAGCAAGCAATTGTTCTCTCTAACATTACAGATCTTTTTGACTGAAAAAAAAAAAAAGCATCTTAAAAGCTTTCTTCCCTTACAGGATTTAACCAGGATTTAAATATGCCCTCAAACTGAAATCTAAGCAAGTTTACAGTTTAAAGAGTTCATGACACCCTGTCATTAACAAATTAAACCATTAAGATTTGTCAGTATTAGTTAAAACTTAAGTATACACCTTGCTGTCATCTTCTGTCATATTCATTCCTATCCCTTCTCTCTACTCCCTCTCGCCTTCCCTACTTTACATTAAAAAAAAGCTAAAAGGCCTTTATCCAGGTTCCTTCAGGGAGGGAAGTGAGGAGGGAGTCAAGCAGAGATGTCTATGGCTCCTCCTAAGGGAGGGCAGGAGGGCGCAGGGAGGGCAGGAGGAACAGCAGTTTCCTCCCTTCACTTTCCCCTGGCCCTGCCGCCAATTGCGGCCACCCAGCAGCATCCTCAGATGTCACATACTGCCTGCAGAGGGGAAAAGGATCACACGCAGAATCCACTAACACATGTCATGCATGTGTTTTGCAATACAGTATCACTGAGCCAAGTGAGACTGCAGGAGTTCTGATTAATTCTGCATCAGGAGATTGAGACAATGCCTGACCATGTTCATTATCATCCCAGAGAGAGGGAACTGCTGAAGACTTCTAATATCATACCTCTGCAACAGTTATGTGATAGTTATTTTTGTTTTAACTAATTGGTGATGACTGCATATTGGAAAGGAGCTAAGTATCTTCTGCAAATCTAAACACACTTGCATAGAGATGAGGGCTACCTCTGTACCATGGATTTGAACATTAAAACACAGTGCTTTATCCTAAATGAAAGACTGTGGAGAAGCTTAGGTTCTAACTGCAAGAAAATAATTGTGAGGATGATTACAACTGGTATTTCCCAATATAAAGATAACCTGTGTTCACTTGAGCAGACATCTGCTCTGTTTGGTGATGTCTCTTGTGGTGACCCTACCTTACCACTGTCAGGATTCAATACAGTGTGCACACTATCATTCCGTAACAGAATTAATGGGGGAAAATAAACCTCTTCTTTCACACCATGACCATCATGATTGTCATAGTTCTGTTTGTGTTCACCATACACTTTAGCACAAAAAAAACCCCAAAACAACAACGTTAAAATCTTTCCTGAAGTTGGAAATATTGTGAACAGCACCATCTTGGTCACAACAACCCCCTGCAGCACTGCAGGCTGGGCGCAGAGTAGCTGGAGAGCAGTCAGGCAGAAAGGGACCTGGGGGTACTAATTGACAGGAAGCTCAAAATGAGCCAACAGTGTGCCCAGGTGGCCAAGAAGGCCAATGGTATCCTGTCCTGTATCAAAAATAGCATGGTAAGCAGGACAAGGGAAGTGATCCTTCCCCTGTACTCTGCATTGGGGAGGCCACAGCTGGAGTACTGTGTTCAGTTCTGGGGCCCTCAGTTCAAGAAAGACATTGAGGTGCTGGAGCGGGTCCAGAGAAGAGCAACACGACTGGTGAAGGGACTTGAGCACAAGACCTATGGGGAGAGGCTGAGGGAGCTGGGGTTGTTTAGTCTGGAGAAGAGGAGGCTCAGAGGTGACCTCATCACTCTCTATAACTACCTGAAGGGAAGTTATAGCCAGGTGGGGATTGGTCTCTTCTCCCAGGCAGTCAGCAATAGGACAAGGGGGCATGGGCTTAAACTCTGCCAGGGGAAATTTAGGCTGGATATTAGAAAGAAATTCTTTACAGAGAGAGTGGTCAGGCATTGGAATGGCTGCCCAGGGAGGTGGTGGACTCGCCGTCCCTGGAGGTTTTTAAACTGAGATTGGACATGGCACTTAGTGCCATGATCTAGTAAACGGACTGGAGTTGGACCAAAGGTTGGACTCGACGATCTCTGAGGTCTTTTCCAACCCAGTCGATTCTGTGATTCTGTGATCTTATTGGTATGTTGGTATCTGCATTTCACCATTTGGGGAAAATAAGAACTCTAGCCCAAAAAATGAAATGGAAAAAAAAATAATTCTCTCCACAGCAGTCCAATTGAAATCCAGTATCTTCCGCTGTAAGATATGATTTTTAAAATGGGTATTTTTTTGTTTAAATAGGAAGGATACACTCCCAAGCAGATGTAAAAACAAGTTTCCTATAATATTCTGCCAGATGCACAGATGGCATGAGATTAGGAAAAGTGCTCCTGGCACCAAGTGCATGAAGATTTTCATAAAGTATAGGTTCGGTGATTGGGAATAATGCATCTGTATTCATGTGAAAACCCTTTATGCTACATCATATTATCATGCTTTCTCTTTACTTAATTATCACTTCTCTGCAGGAGAGTGACCACGGAATTTGCTGCTATTACGGTATAAGGAAAAATGGGATATTATATCCCTCAAGGAGGGCAAGTGAACTTCTCTGACCTGTATGTCCAGTTACACAAACCACAACCCACAGGAACACCACTGACAGCAGGGTGCAGAAATATTTTTCATGTGGGGAGTTCCCCCACAAAGGTGGAATAAGATTACATGTAGTTTCCATATAAATTGAAAGAACCATTAAAAGTAATTTTGCCCATCTTTTTCTTACAAGACAAAATAAAGCAAACCTACACTAACAGACAGTTACTTAGCTTTTCTTTAAAAATTTCTGCTGACAGAAAAAATACAGCATTCCAAAGCTACCTATTCTAATGAAGCACTGGAATACAAATCGCATTTTTAAGGCCACGTCTTTTTTCTCCCCTTTTGTCCTCCTTTCTTATAAAAAACATTCCTCTTGTTGCAATCCCCAAAAGGAAGTAGCTTGTTGTTGTTGTTTACACCATTGTTAAATCAGATTCAGTTTATGATTCGCTATGATTTTGAATTCTGGTATGATGTTCACGTTCCATGCAGCACACACATATGCATTCTGTCTTCTGATGATGTTGAGAGGACAAGGACCTGTCCTAACTCCTAGCACATGTGGGGGAGAAGATGGGGGCTGACAAGCATTCCCCTCCCTCTACTCCCTGCTAGATGTGATGGAGAACATGCAGGTTTTTCCTGGCAGAAAAACCTTTGTCTCTCACCTCTGCAAGTTGTTTGCTTTCAGAAATGTTTGATTGCTGAGCTCCCTGCTGAACTCTTACTACATCCCCACAAATGCAAGAGAGAGGCAGCCTCTTTCAGGTTTCCGAATCAGAATCAAACAACATCCAAATTGTGAAAGGCTGGAAGTGGGGTGGCTTGAGGAAAGAAAAGGGAAAGGATACATCTTGGGAGCATCTTGTTAAACATTTGGAATTCAGTTCCTAAATACTGTGCCCATACAAGGCATAGCATGTATCAGAAGGTGAGTCAGGATGCAGCTCTGGCACTTTCTCCCTCTTAATTACAGAACAGTCACATCTCTTCGGATTATTTTCTAGGGCACAGAAAACTCTAGTGTGCTCAAATCATCTCACAGCCACCACACAGAACATTTACCTTTCTTGTCGTCAGACTGTGTTCCACCAAAGACAGCAAATAAACTGGCTTCTCAGAGTTGTACAGGAAAATATAGCTCTAGCTCCACTTGATCTGGGGTAGCCCAAGCTGCAAAGCCAGCAATCCTCATGGGGCTGAGGAGACCAGCTTCCATGGAACCAGCAGGAGGAAGGAAGAGCTTTTATCAGCATAGAGCAATAATGCTGCACCACAGTCCTCAAATCCCAATGTAACAGGATCTTCTGACCCACTGTAGACTTTGGAGCTATGTTATTTGTGCAAGACCAGGAGAAGTGGGCAAGGGAAAGGTCTGGGAGATCCTGTGGCACTCCCAGGAGTGCCAGGCAAAACAATAATAAAAATCCTGGCTCCTTTGTTTTTTGTGTGATTTAGCTTTCTGTATCAGGGAAGAGCAGAAGTGAAAATACACTGTTAGAGCCTAGTAAGTGACCTAAACAACCAATAACAGATAAAAAGATCTTGGAGTGTGATGGAAGGAAGATACCCAAGTTTCGGTAGAAGGATCTACAGTGTCAAGTACCGCAGCACAGTCTGGGACTGCCACAATCCCCAGTGCCAGCTAGAATAGAAATTAAGGGCAGACATGAATGACTCTTGCAAATGAGACAGGAGCTACAGATGCATAATTTGAGAGTTTCCAACAGCTCAGGGAAGAAGCAGTAGCTGATAGAAAGCTGAGAGCTGCCTACTAACATTTCAGCAATAAAGGCAAGAAAGATTTACAGTCAGCTGGGCAAACTGGGACAAGAAGCTTTCTTTGAGAGTGTCCCTCACAGAAATGCTGCCAAGTAAAGCACATAAAGATCTTTGAAATGCTACATATATTAAGTATTAGAAAAGCCATAAAGAAAACTCAAGACTCTGCACTGCCAAGAGCATCAGATACAGATAAAAACCTAATTTATAAAGACACACCTAGGGCCTTGAAGGCAAAAAATAGAAAAAAAAATCGATCATAAAGCAAAGAAACCCCATTGTTAGAATTTGATGAGAAGCAGTCAAGCGGGTGGGTTGTTGCAGGAGTGAAAAGGCAGTTCGTATCTAAATACATCTTGAACTGTCTTTGACTACCTTGTTTTAATTTGCTTTTAAATGTGGGGGCTCAGTTATTTTTGAGAGCTCAAAGAGTTTTAACTGCAAACATACTGACAGCCCTAAACAATAAGTGTTCTGTTGCCCAGACACACACAGATCATGCTAAATCCATTAGGAGCACAGACCGCAGCCATACACCCAAGCACTGCTTAGCCAGCATCCTATTTCCATCAGGAACTAGTGGTGGGTGCTAGAGAAGAGAGCAAGAAGATAGTGCTAATTCCCCAATATCTTCTCCAGCTTCCACCTAAATGCAGGTCAGGGGCTTCCTAATTCTAGAGGTGGTGTCTCTGCATCCACTAGACCTACACTGTTCTTTCATCATTTTGTCCAAGCACTTACTGAAATCACGTTCAGCTACAAAAAAAACTTCTCAGGACAAGCCTACAAAAAACTCTTGCCAATGAAACAGTGGAAGCTTGTGGCGATAGCCAGTTCTTTCCCTCCCTTTTAAAATCAGCACCTAAATATGTTTTTCTGCTTGTACAGCTTATTCCATTTTGAGGGAATACAATACATTAGACAACAAGACATAATAGAAGGTTTTTCTAGTTCAGATATCCAAGCAAGCCTATTCTAGGCTCTAGAAAAACAGCCAGGTGACAGAAATAGATATTTAATAGTGCCCACAGAAATTAAACATTTAAATATAAACATGTATGTTCATTTTGGTATTACATCTATTAAAAAAAAGGTCCAAGCTGTTCCAAATTTTGTTTTCTGTGAATCAAAGCTTACGCTTTACTTTCAGAAATTGAATGCTGTTCCCAGTAGTCTCATCTCATCCATCCTTAAAGCATAATACTTACACTGCAAACTATTTCTTGGGGTTCTGGAATAACTGAACAGTGCTTTATGCCTTCTCTTTGTTTAGTTATGTGCAAACTAAACACTAATCCCCTCCAGGCAAAAAACAGACTTACTGGTTCTATGGAAGTGACAAGAACCTCAAGGGTAGCATAAAGTTATTGTACACCAGTAATCACAACAATAAAATAACTTTTAATGCATTGAAATAAGCAGAAAAATCCCAAAAAAGCATTAACAAGTAGAGCTTCCATGAGTGGCCATGAGAAGATCTGAGCTCAAGCTTTTATCTCCACACAAACTGGCTTGCTGACAAATAATCACCGTTCCCAGTTCCATAATACAATCTGGATTCAGTGGCTCTCTAGCCCGAGCAAAGCAGTATGTAACATGCACAACAAGGAAAATGACCAAGGGCTGGAAGTCAGGCTCTGGTCTTTTTCTCAACCCTGATAATGGACTTACTTTTAAGAAGCAATTTACATTTTGTGTAAGTACTCTGTTTTTCTTCACCTATAAAACGGGATTCAGAGCAGAAAAAAATCATTGCACATCTAAGGTGGCCAGAAAGAACAGAACAGTTACTGTGTAATGTATTTGTACAAGAAGCAATCTAATTTTGCATACTTATAAGGCAAATCAACTTTCAAAAGAAAAAAGGCTATATTGGGTGAACATTTTAGTGCATAGCACATTTAGGAATAAGTCTAGCAGTGTCAGTATTCTGATGAAGAAAGTGGTCCTAAGGGTTGATACATCTTATGAGTATAGGAGAATTGATGGAAGAAGAGAATTCTTTGATGTTTTATTTAAAAGTTTTGCTCAATAATTCAATAAAGAGATCCATTATAAATCAGGAAAGTGTAAGAACGTGCCACGAGTACAATCCAGTAATGAATAAAAACCAAACCAACACAAGGATAGCAAGTATCTGTAATTTAGGAAGCATATAATTCACTATTTAACCCGACCAAATTAAGTTACCTGGGGTATAAACCAGCACGGAGTCTTGGATCTAAATAGTGACCCTACTGTAACTCCCTCGTCCTGTGAGAGTGAATAGATGAAAATTACACAGCAGCTCCAATGTTTTTATTAACAGACATGCAATGCTCTACCTTTTGATCACCTATTAATGCCAGATTATTTCAGGCTTCCAGGTGAGGCAAACATAAAAAGTAAGATGTATGTGTTTTGTTGCTGTATCATTCCCACTCATCCCTCAACTAGTATTGTCAGGTCAGTTAGATACCCCGATGCCTATTAATTAAGAAAACTCTGTTGCACACAAATCCCAAGAACAGGATTAAACTGTATTCATCCCAAAAAGAGGATTAACCTTTATTTCATGGAAAGATATGTTGCCTTAGTGCTCCCAAGTGTCAAAAAGAACATGTGGCACAACACAATTGGCTTTCTAGATTTCTGGTGGATACACCTTCATGGACACCTCATGTCCCCTTCAAGCTGCCTGTATTTAGTCTCACATATAGATGATTAAAAATACAAATTTCTTACATTCCCACATATGTTGCCATTCTGCATTTTCTAGCAGGAAGCATAAAATTATTTCACATAACCTCACAAGGAATCTGCTAGCAGCAAGGAAGCCAAACCAAATTAGGAAATGCACTTCCACAAGTCTTCCATCAAAACACAGCAAATATGGAAATTTCCAACAGCTCAGCAGGTTGCTACATTGCCATTTGCCCATAAATTCCTATAATACATAGCTCTGGGATCCCATTAGCATCCTAGAGAGTGAATAACAAGTGAGCTATAAATCTCAAGCCCTATAATCACAGTCACGGCTACCTATCCCAAATCTTTGAATCCAAAAATTTTTTTTTTTTAAATTGCATTAGTTGTTTTTACTTTATTTTGTGCCAAAATAAGCAATTCTGAACTGAATGTCACCTTTTGTCAGCTTCAGCTTTAACGTTGTCATCTACCACCACTTTCTCTAAACAAGACATCCAGGTAGAAAATAAATATCTAAAAATCTGGTGTTCAGGATCTGTTATTACAGCAGCAACATCACCATTAGATATAGGAGGCTAAGCACTTCGTGCTTCCTTCTCAGGAAGTAATATTTCTACCTCTTGCTATTCTCGCCTGTCCCCCCAACCCCTCCAATACCTATTCTATTCCAGATAGTCCTGATTGTCCCTTCAGAATACATCATATTTTGTCCCAGATGCTTCTCTGTAAGTACTGATTAAAATAATAATCACAGCTATCTTTCTTCCTGACCCAGGTACCACTGATGCTCCCAAGGTCAATATCAACACAAGCCAGAATTTAGCAGGACACGACAGCGGTAACATTCGCAAGGAAACAAGATCTTGCTTTAATCAGTCTCCTGCTGCTTTATATTCTTAATCTGAAGGCAAATGCCGCTAGGTTGATATGCCTTCAGGTAAAGAATAGCTGCCTTTGTTTGTTCATCCTAACAGGATTGTGAAAAGAAAATCAATTTTAAAAAATCCATGTCTCTAAAAGATTACTTAGTGGTAAGTTCTGAGAATCATATAAACCTTTCTTATGCTATGATGTCAGGCACAACTGGAAAGCCAGAAGAAATGGAAAATATAAGCCAGAAGAACTAAATGCAAGTGAAGCAGAACTAAACCATCTCCCCTTAAGCGTCTTTTCTATTTCTCTTTCTCAGTTTTGGAAAGCTGTAGTAGAACTCTCTTCCTTTACAGACATCCCATAAGTATTCAAATGTAAAACTTCTCAGATTGTGTAACAAATCTTCAACCTGAGGCATAGGCTTACATAGCTGGCAATAGAAATTAGAAGTTTCTATTCTTGCCATTAATTAAATTCTTAAAAGTCAGATCTGGCAGTCATCACAACTATGCTAGGAGCTAAACACTAAAAGGGTGTGTCTTGTAAAGGGTTGTGGTGGCATTTTTATGCTTATTTCATCTGTAGGATAGGGGGGTTATGTTTATGCTGCTATTGTCTCTGGATATTCTCTTTCAAAAAGGCTAGAATCATTTACTGTACCATAAACTAGCCCAGACATGCCAGATTGAGCTCTTTTTAAGTAAAGCTCCTTCTTTTAAACAAACGACGTAACAAGTTATTCATGTGCACATTGTTTTCTGTTGCTATGTATACTAATATCCTTTAATGAGAATACAGTTTTTAAACAAGCAAAATGTAAGTGTATTTCTGCAAAACCACGATCAAATAGTAGTAAAGTGATGGACAACAGTTCCAGGCAGTTTTTCCTCAAATAAGTTTCCTCTCCACTTACACGAGAGACATTTAGGGATTATTTCCAGAGGCAGTTTATGTGTATTCATAAACCAAACCAATTTGTTACATACCTCGGAGAAAGTTACAACAAAACATTGATTAATGTTATATTTACCTCTCTCACAACTTCTCTTATGTTGTGGCCTGAGCCAACAGCGTTTTCAAAGATTAAGTTTTCAACTAAATGCAGCTCTAGTTCTTCAGCATCCGAGAGACTAACTGCTAAACATCCTTATTACATAGCTTACATTTTAACACCAGTGCAATAATGTAGGACAAGTTGATTGTTATTGTTCTAACATAAGAAAGGGCATATGGTTCCTGTCAGACTATTCTGTTTATTTCATTCTTACAGCTGTTGTGGAAGCAAATAGAAATTTTAGGTAGACCTCTCAAAACTTTAATTGGTTTCTGTGTGCATAGCTATTTATGCTAAAAGCTTTCATTTAAACAAATACCTCAGTGCAGTTTGCACAACGCAAAAGCAATTGAGAGTCATTCACCATTTGTTTTTCCTTTCATTATATGACTACTCAGTGATCCCAGGCAGAAATGGAACAGCGCTGGGAGACATGCTATGACAGCAGACAAAATGTTAGTGCCTGGTCCTGAAGGACTTTCAGTCAAAAAAAAGATTAAATCCTGGTGTAATAGCTTCCCTGCAGGCCTGATGAAAAAGCCACATTTAATATTATTGCAAAAGTTCACTGAGGCTCTAACCAGTGCACAACAAAACTAGATGCTGTGCTAAGTAACAACACTTGCCTCAACTTTCTTTCTCTGCTCTTGAGTCCCCTTTCTTACTCGGAGCACAGCCCATGATCAGATGGGCAGCCTGGGGCTACTTAAAGAAAACATTCATTCTCCTCAGCTCTATGACAACTATTAAACAAACAGTTGTTTAAAACTGCTTCCAATTTTGGAACATTAGAAATGGCCTCAGTAAAAACAGATCTGTAAGGCACAGAAGGCTGCCAGCAGTGAGGAACAAGTTCAATCAATAAAATTTACTACCTCTCCATCTGATGAAATCTGACATGTCTCTTCAGACTGTAGCAAATACATGCAAATATGTTCTAACAAAATATTTATTTCATCACATCTGGAAAGATTATAGCATTTTCCCCATGTAAATGAAAGCAGCAGCCTGGTAGTATGTATGGGCAGAGCAGATTCAAGCGGGAGTACCAGCTTCTGGAGTCCAGCAATTACAACCAAATCTATGCTTCCAGTTTTCGATCATCAAATATAGCAAAGCATGCGTGAATTTGCAGAAAGATGAATTCAATTGCTTTGGCAAATGCAAGTAACTTCTTGATCGTGCATGGATTGTAACCTCATGACTCACTGCTAGACCCAAAGAACATGGATGCCTTCCAAAACTGAGCTGTACAAACGCAATGGCCTCAGCCAAAACTGTTGCTATACAGTCCATATATTATACTTATCTTCAGTAAAGCCTGCTTGGTATTGCTCCTGGCACTAATCTAAGGGGGCATCTGGAAACAGAGAAGACTCACTGCTTGGTATATAAGCAAGTTCTAGGACAGTACGCACTTATAAATTTGAGTCTGTCCAGAATGATTCTAGGTGCGCTTGTCATTAGCATATAACTAGCAAGGAAATAAATCCTACAAACTACATCTGTGCCCAGACAGTAGAATTAATAAGCAGAAGGAATAAGTGTGCTTCACATTTCTATTAGTAATGTATTATCTTGCTGTAAATATTAACTTTGTGGTAGTTTAGATCGCTAAATGCAAATTAATGGAAAGCTATGGGAACATAGAGAGACTATGCTCTTAATGATCTTCTTAATACTACCTTTCAGCATACCAGTGGGAATTATGGAGAGATGCATTGTGAGATATTAGTTCTAGTGCCATTAGATCCTTAAGACACACATATAAAAGTGTAAGATGACATAAGTACGCATAAGGAGGATTTTAGTGACTTTTTAAATGACTTCTTAATCATAGAAGTGCTTCTAATACAATTGTTTCCAGCATGTAATTTACATTGAAAGTTAATATTTAACAGGAATAGATGTAACGAACCGGTTTTAGTAGGTTTTTGTATTAGAATACCCCAGTTTTGCCAATTAGCAGAAGCTAATATTTTAATATTATACACTGCCACAGTAAAAGACGACAGCTCTGAAGGGTTAGAAAATAAGTAACACTGCTTCTTTGTTCAGCCCTGTTTTGTGATAGACACCAAATACAATTTCTAACATGCCATTTAGAAGGGTTCAGAGTGGAAAAAAAACCAAACCAAAACAAAACCAAAAACACCCATTTACAACTTATTAGGGAGAAAGCAGCTGAGAACCTTTATTATGGCAAGACAAAACATGTATCTCAGCTACAGGGAGACCATTTTGTGTTTGCAAAAGAGATAATTCCTTAACACAAGATTAGGATAGATCATCTCTAAATCAATTAAATGCTTCCCCTTTAAGCAAAGTAACTTCTAAATGGCAACAGAACAATCTAGTGAAGCTCTGCTGAATAACATACAAGTTCAAAACAGTAGCCTCTGCAATTACCTAGGCAGATTTGTTGATTTAGATCTGTCCTGAGTTTTGCAACAAGATGCAGCTCTTACACCACACCAATATGATGCAAGACATGCTCTGTGTCACCAGCAGTAAACTCCAGGGCTACAAAAAGGCCTCAGGTAACCTATAGACTCCCTGCCAATGCCACTACAGATACAACTAAGTAGTGTAAGAGAGGAAACCTTGCATCATTTGTGTCTCTCCTTGACCATTGAAGTTAGAACTATGTGCAGGGCGGGGGGTGGGAGGGGAGGAAGCAGTTTCCTTGCCTGCATTAACTGATGGGGTATACAGAGGTATTACACCACTAGCCATTTTGAGTCACAAATTCCAGGTTCAGGTAAGCCTATGAAGCAAACAAGTCCTACAGTCAAAAACCCCAAGTCTAATGACAAGTCTGTCAGCAATGCTGCCTGTATCCCTCCTGCAAAGCCAAGTTTCAGATGCCTCCATCTCAGCCATTAGAAAGAAATCCATGAGCATTCATTCAATACACCTGTGTATCACCAGACATTCACATGAAGGGGACAGACAGGACATTACTTATGAACACCAGGAAACAACTGGGAAAAGCACCATAATATGAATACCAAAGCACCCACTGCCCTGCCGCAGGCACACATACATGTTGCTATGTCTGTCCTCAGGGAGGTAAAAGGTTAATTTGCGGGACAATCCATCAAAGCTATCAGCCTCTTTCCAAGTAACACTCAACACTTCCCTTTGTTCGATCTAATGTCTGTCTGCAAACAACAACTTTCCACACCACTGCTGCCACACAAATCCTGCTGGACTGTGCAAACTAGAGCCTCAGTCAGGATTTAAGCACGAGCACCACAAAAAACAGAGCTGCTTTCAGGGTGCTCGGTAAGGCCTTGCTGTAGCACTTCACCTCACAGAGCAGCACAGCCTCCTCTACTCCTGCATCTCTTGCTAAAAAACACTGCAGAGCAAGAAGGTCTGGCCCTCTCACAGCACAATTCTATGCAGAGCTCCCATTTAATCCCAGTCTTCCCTCACTCTAAGTGCAGCCCATAACCTCAGTTTCAGCTCCCACCTGTGTTCCTGCAGCTCTGTTTCCTCTTCCAGTTCACAAAGATTTTCTAAATTTGCAGCCAGTGTCACCATAGAGTTCTCCTCTTGTAGGTCCTTCCTGTCCACCTTCCCTGCTGCAGCCACAGGTACCTCACACCCCCAGGCACAGCTGAAGGCTAATGAGGTACTCAGACAACATTAAACCTCCTCCCTGCTAATTCAGGGTTGTACCTCTGCACTATTAGGATAGATCATCTCTAAATCAATTAAATGCTTCCCCTTTAAGCAAAGTAACTTCTAAATGGAAACAGAACAATCTAGCCAAGCTCTGCTGAATAACACACAAGTTCAAAACAATAGCCCCTGCAATTACCTAGGCAGATTTGCTGATTTAGATCTGTCCTGGACAAGAGTTTTGCAACAAGATGCAGCTCTTATACCCACAACAACTGCCCATCCCTATGGTGCAAAGAGGGCAGACTTCGATCTCCCTTGTGCACAGAAGACATTGAGGAGCTTCCAGGTTGCTTTTGACTTGGAACAAGGCAAGAACCAGTCTGCTTTCTACCATTACAAAGATTTGCAGCTGTTTCAGAAACATATTTTGGTTTGCTTTGAGATGGACCTGTATGGTTTAAAAACCTACAGGAATAAAATGAGATAAACCTGCTCGCTTCAGAAGAGTAAACAATTCTGGTTGTTCAGCTGAGATCAAAGACCATCTATTCCAACGGATTCTGACCTGTGCCTCTTAGATTTCAAATGAGCGTCCCAGTCACTTAGGTATGCTCACACACGTGTACTCGCTCTTGACTCCGAATGCCATTTACACTGGAGAAGTTTGCAGTGAATGGGTATGTTCTTGCAGAAACTTCTGAGTTACCAAACTAGCACTTTCTACAAACAAAACCACTTCCCTTCCCCCCAGAATATGGATACTTTTGCCTTTAATGCAGCAAACTGAACATGAAGTACTCCCACCACCATGCTTCATCAGGTTTAGGAACAGCATTGAGGAGCTGCTCCTTAATCCAGGGTGAAAGTACTCAATTGAACAGCCCAGTTTTTAATTTTTGCATGTATGGAGAGTAACCTCTACAGCATGGTAGTTAGATCTCCATAAGGGAGGACACATGGATTTCAGTCCCTCTTTTGGCAGCTATCTACACTAATTATCCATAAGAACCAGAACCCCACACCTTCCCTTTTCTTTGGGAGTTCTCTAACCAGCAAGTGACACACTCACTTTTCCCGACCCAAAGCATATTTAATTATTCCATGCAAAACATCACTAAAGGGAATCCAGTAAACAGAATACTAGAACACTTTATAGCCCAGCAATTAGGGCATTGCCTTTCAAATTCCTGCAAGCCATGAAAGAAATGGACTTTGTGTACCTACTGTCTGCATGAACATTCTAATTGTTAAGGCTCTGGATAAACAAGGGGAGGGTATAGGCTACTCTTGCCTTTTACCAGCTTAAGATTGTAAATAAAACTTTTCTATCTCAAGTTCATTTTAAACACAAACGAAAAATACCAATAGCATGTCAACCCACAAAGAAGCAAAACATTTTCTCTATCCTTTCTCTACCTGACTCTTCAGGCCAGAGTGCAGGAACGGGCCACCATCACACAGAGTCACCTGGCTGCCCACAACCCCTGAATATCCATCCTTTCCAGAAGCACTCAGCTTTAGACCACTCATTTCTCTTTCCGGACAGGTAACTAGTTTACACTGTTCAGTATGAATCAGGCACCCACAGGTTGTTTTATTAAGTATTACGGCTTATTAAGTATTCTCTTAGGCCTATGGAGGACCCCTTTCTCCATATTTCCTCTCCTAAAAAGAACCACTGCCTGTTCCTGAGATAACTGTGTTTTGCATGGAGCCTGTGCTTGTTAAGTCCAGAATGACAGCTGGATTAATTTCCATATATGAAGGAGGTACCTTACCTGTGAACCTCAATGGAACCTACATAGATGAGAGGGAGTGCAGAGCTCTCCAGCATCACCAAGTGTGAGACATGCCCGGGCATGGCACATGCTGTGTGGGAACTTTATCATCAGAGAAGCAGGCATCTGTGGATTATAGATCCTTCAATGCAAAATTGCAGCAGAGTATAAATCTTAACCTCACATACATCAATACCACTTAAATCCATTTGCGGATCTAACCTTTAGGCCTTAAAAAAAAAAAACAAACCACTAACCTCAGCAGATATTTTTCTCACTTTACTATTAATACTTTTCTCTTTCCCATCTAACCTGGAAATTGAAAGAGTCAACCAGTCTACAACAAGGCTACAAACCACAGTCTGGAAAATACAGAAGGCAAATTTGCTTAACATCTACCCCACTCAAATGAACCCCAAGTTCATTGGGCATTGATCCTTAAAGCACACAAAAAACCTGTTCTGGGATAATCGGTTTACGCACATTCCCAGAGTGTACCATTCATTGCATGCCCAATACAAACCCCTGTTCTGTGCTAAAAGACAGAAGGGCTCTGTAGGTTTACTGGTCATGAATGAAAAGTCTTGCTCTATATCACAATGTAAGCTAGTAAATGTATCATGAAGCCAAGCCAATGCATTACAGTACAGGATAACATTTTTTAAAAGCATATCAAGATACCTCCTTAAAAACAAGTCAGACTATAAATTCATAGGATAGCTCCCTCCCAGGTACTACTATGAGCTAAATGCTAGTTTCAAATCCATGCAGTAGGCTCCTTGACTAACATTTGGCTCTCAATAAAAAGATTACTGTAGGATTAAGCCTTACCTTGGGAGGTAGGGAAGAAACAAATCTCTAATTATCTCTACTCTTGTACTCTGGCCATGATTTCTTTTTCTCTGGGGAAAAATAAGCTTTGTATTGTCTAAAGTTTAATGTGTGTATTCTTTCAGTTAGTTTTAGTATACTTTAAAGTATTAATAAGGTAAATTGTAACTTCTATTTTCTAATTGTTACATGTACTTTTTAATAAGAATTTTTTTTTAATTGTTACTGCAACATATACACGTCCATGCTAAAACACTCTTTTAAATGTTTTACTCTACAACCTGAAATTCCCTTTTATGTAAGACCTAAACCACTTGAACCAATACAGGAGAAGGAATTTTGGATTTGTAACCAAACAGTTTACTTTTTGTTACTATTTAACTAATCTGTTGACAAATATTTGCAAAGCAAACTCTCTTGGTTAATGACTAAATACCATCAAGAACAAAAATAACCTTCCTCATTTTGAGAGGAACGCCATCCAAGGGGGAAAATTTACTATCTTATTCTTCCTCCTAGGGGCAAAGTTGAAATTGGAAGAAAAATAACTGAGGAAAAAAACAAGGAGGTCTTATCTAGAAAAATAAAATCATGGCTCTGCTGAGTGAAGAGGGAAGGAAATTGAAGGAGCTGCTTTCTAGTAACATGAGAGAAAACATAACTCAGTGGGTGACTCCAAGGGACAGAAGGGGAAGTTAGCGGCAGACAGGAACTACAGTTTAAAATAACTTTAGAAAAACACATGAGATGGTGCTTTTGGTAAATTTGGTGAAGAGGAAAAAGAAAGATGAATGCAGAGAAGGAAATATGTATAGAAATGAGGGAGACCGACAAGCCATCACAATGAGGTATGGGAAGAGAGTAAGGAAAAAGCATGAGGAAAATGTGAGAGAAAAACATGGATTAGTGCATGAGAGGAAAACCAGGATGAGTGCTGACGTTGCACGTGCAGAAGGAATTAAAGTCAACAGTAAAAATCCACTAAGCTACAATGGGCAGGGGAGGGAGGGGGGGAAGAAAAATAAAAATTAAGAAAACCTTAAGTTATCTGTCATTTTCTCATTTGTACTAAACCTAATCTAAATTATACACACTTTTGTTTCATTTAGAGGAAGTCAGGAAAGCTCTACAAATATTTTTCTCCCTGAAAAACGAAGTGTACAAATCACATTTTTCCTGAAATGTTTCTATTATTTTAGGAAAGCAGAACAAAATATGTTATTCTGAGTTAAGCTGAACTGGTGCTAAGTTTGCCTAACCAATCAAACCCCCTTATTTGGGGTTAATCTATAACTAAACTTTTCCTGTGTGAATTGTACCGTTTCTGGGGAGTTATTGTTCAACTACCACATTCTATTCAATGAATTAACTTTCCCAAGGAGGATTGCAGCTTCTCATCTGTCAAAACTGTTACATTATACACTACTTGCAGGAAAACCAGTATGTCACAGGAGACATCGCCTAAACAGACACCTAGTCTAGAGAGGAAAATGGGAATAAGGCACAGAACTGTTTCTTTCATAGAGGCCCCTTCCCACTTGTACTCATTCTTCGCTTCCAGTCCACAGCCTTATTATGGTTTTCTATTTCGTACTCTCACCTCCTCTCACACCGAAGGATATTTCTTCTACACTCCATTCTATTACCACTACTACCACATTTCTTTCCAAATTACTGCTGCCTTCTCTCTGCCCTCATCCTTATTTACTAGACACTGTCTGCTATGCAGACTAGTATGTCTGCTATGAAAAGTAATATGCTCCCCTTGGTATTTCAGGCACATCAGCTTGTCCAGGAACCTTCATTCTCCAATGACTGCCTCTCAGACCCTTTTCACAAGCTCAGAAAACAAGCCTCTTTCTTAGCCTCTGCTATTTAAGGGGTCAGTGGAGAATGTGAGTGTGTTTGTAAAACAAGTCCTTGGTGTGTGTGTGCTCACACAAAGGATACATATTTATAGATTTAAAAAAAACCCAAACCACATTTATAAGCTAAAAAAAAAAAAAAAGAAAGAAAGAAAAAAAGAAAAGACTCAGTACCGACAAAGAATTTCAAGCATAAAAAAGAGAACATTTTTCAATTACATGTTGTGATGTATAGGCCCAGGGCATATACACGAGCACGTATGTTCTCATGATAGGTATGTGTGCTGATGATAAGAAATGTTTTCAGTTCCTGCTGATTTCTTTCTTACCCCTAGGACTTGTTATAGAAGAAAATAGATTTCCAAAAATCTATTACACAAAGTATGGTAAGATAGTTACATTTAAGGTATACAAAAGGAATTTAGTCTCGGGTTATAGTTCAATTGTAACTAGGTTTCTTCTGGCTTTTTTAAAGACCGCAACTTCGTGTATTTTACAAACTAAATAAGCTTATATGCAAAATTAACCACCATATATTGCAAATTTGTAAGATATTTTAGCCTTTCCTTCTGAAATCAACTAACCTCACTCATCAGTCACACAGGACAAAACCTTTTCAAAGCTTCCCTCCAAAGAACATTTGTGACTGAATTGTGAGAGACCTAAAGGATGAACCAGTCATATGTTCTCCAAATCCTGACTAAATCGGCTTTGTGTTGTCTTCCTCCCCCACAAAGGAATTTCAAAGGTGTAAGTTATTCAATGTACTTGTATTTTTCAACAGAAATAACAGATGTTCTCAAGTTTCTCCAAGCTGTAAGTCCAACTGTTGTGCTGAAAAAAGTCATAACCCAGCTCTTACAAGCATATTAAAACTGATTTTATTTCACTTTACATTTTATTAGCCAGTTATTCTATTTATACCATTAAACATGATGCTTTCAACGACAAAGGGACCCATCATACACTAATTGAAACCAATGTCAGCACTCCAACTGAGTGCCAGAGTCCTTTACACATATTGGCAAGCATATTCAGTGAACTCATGTTTAAAAATGTCCTATATTTGCATAATTTCTAATGTCTTGTATTCAGAATACCAAAATAATAGCCACAGGAATCAAAGCTTTTTTTCAAGGATCTGTCCCTTTCTAGTTACACCCCAAAACTATAAGGTTATACCTTCTTTCTCTCTATTATTAGATGCCTGCTTGAATAAAGCACATGTGAATCAGTGACACAACCATGGTATAAAGCTCGTGAACTGCTAATCTGGTGCAGGGCAGGACTAAATCAAGTTCACAGAGGATAAGTGTACCTTTAAAAATACACAATATCATTTGCATGTACTCTTTAGTCCACTTTGTCCCCTACCTGCAAGCTTGACAAGAGGTAGCACATAATGTGCAACTTCTGAGTTACGCATGTACCTACTGGTCATCTAGCATACCTTAGGGAAATGGTAACAGCTGAGCTCCTTCCTACACCTCTTCACCACAATAACCTTCATATGAGTTTCTACCCACCTGTCAATATTCACTAAACTTGCAGGATTCCAAGTGATTATGATATTTAAAAACTATTTTCTTCTTAAACTTAGCAGAAATTGGTGCATAGATTCAAAACTTATTATGGACAGATTGATAAAGAGCATGAAACCAGGCAAAATAGTAGCATTGCACAGAATTAATGCTGCCCATGCTGAATACATTAAAATGCGTGATTGACAGATCCTAGAAAGTAATTACCATGGTGAAGTCATTAACTAGTGTTGTGTTCACTCTGTGGAGCTCTGCAAACAAAGATTCTCTTTTAGTCTGTCAGTGGCTTAAGAGAATAATATCTTTCTCTTCAGGATTTATGGGCTGAAATACTAAAAGAGTTTGTTATCCGAGTCATACAAATCTATCACAGTAAAGCCTTCACTTAAAATCTCTGTTGATAACACTAGTTGATTGTTACAACATATTCATAATCCCAAGAAACTTTCTTAAGCACAATACAGGTTGCACTTTAGTACTTTAGGAAAAGTATATTTAATTTTGTCTCCCTCATAGCAAATTAGACAATTTTTAGTTTAATAAAGTCAGATAAAGAATGCCTGTCTTCTCACAGCATTGTCTCAATCAAAATATACTTCTGCAACAAAATGTGTTTTGACTGCTGACAACTGAACTGATTTTATACAAAATAATTTCTCTAGTGTCTTGTTTCCTACACACATCAGACAAACATTTGGAGCCTCAGGTCTCTACATATTCATGGCTAAAAAGACATGAATGTGTAGCCTTTGAGACTTTTTCACATAAAGGAGGGAGGCTTCCTCAACTGTAATCAGAGAGGTTTTGTCTATGGATGATTTATTCATATAGTGTGTACATTATTTGAATGACTTAAGAGTATGTACCTGCTAGAATCAATACTTAACATCCAGATGATTAATGGGGTTTGCAGCTTGGGAATCAAGTCTTTCAGAATACTAAAGAGTCAAATATCTAGTGATGTTTATTGGGTGTATAATCACCTTTTAAAAGCATAAATATTCTGAAAGGTCATGGCCTGTCACCTTAATTAGCCAAACCATTAGGCAATTCAGACATTTTATTATCAGTGCTTTTTATTCCTGAGTGCTAGAAAAAACAGTTTTGCCTTTCATTGCCTGCATGGAGAAAGCGCTGAGAAATTGACTGAGAATTGTGCTGAGAAATGTAATGAAATCACTGAGAGAAAACTTCATATAATTTAGTATCAATAAATGGCATTAGAGACTGATCGCCATCACAGAGGGGCTGAAACACTCCACTCTCAACTGGCACGTGTGTTCACACTGCCAGGGCTCCTGTCCTACTGATGGCTTGGAGAGTAGTTTTCGCCCTTTCACTATTCAATCCAGACACTCTGTTGATTCGTCCTACGGCATGTGAATGATAGCTGGATATTCGTCAAGGTATCTATATATCTATTGTGAACTGGATTGAGTCATGCCCTGCACTAGGCTCATTTTAAATTAGCAGTTCATGAGCTTTATTCCATGGTTGCAAAGACTGGACCACTTTAAACTAGAAGCATGATGACATAATAAAGTAATGGAAAACATGGAAAGGAGTCAGGCTTACTGCAGGGAGCTGTGATATAGCAAACAACCATACAGAAAAACAAGTTTAATTTGTTTGCTTCACATATATCTCTTCTATGTAGGCTGCCGTATAGAATAGAACAAATGCCTAACATAAACTCTAGTGTATTATGTCAATAGAATCATCTTTATCAAATGTACTTGTAATCTTGCCAAATATTTTTTTTCTCTCTTAGTGTCTATGGCAAATTTGTTCCCGAAATCTACAGATTTAAGCAACTTTGGTATGGCAAACTAAACATCTTATGTTGGAGCTACTTCCTGGATGTTTGTTACAGACTTACAAACAAGACAAATAATTTGGTTTACCCTGTTTTTATTATTAATACTGGTCTTAAAATTCCACCTAAACCCACCCTCCTTGTAGCTTGCACTGTACTGACATAAAAGGGCTGTTTTGAGTCTAAAGTGCTTATTATTTTATTACTAGGCTTATAGAGAGAAGATGAACAGGACGAAGATGTGATACTGAAAAAGTGTATCTAGCAAAACAGCTATGTAGCTATGCTTGAACTCTGACAAACCTTGAGGCAAAGACAAAATGCTTGAAAGAGCAGAGGAAGATGGGCTTAGGGGTATTTACACAGATTTTGTGCTATACATAATGAGCAGCATTGGTGAAAGCATGGAAGTGAATGTACGAGAGTGCTTTAAAAGACTGGTGTCATCTATATTATGGCAGTGAGGGACTAGTTTTTGGTGTTGTAGATGAGACATGGCTTGGAAAGTAGAGAGAAGTCATTTGTATTTCACACAGTGAACAAAGGGGAGCCAATGACATGGTGCAAAAAAGAAGAGTGACAGGACTGCAACAATGAGCCAAGAAAATGACCTTTGCAATTGGATTGAAAGACAATGAAAGTGTTGTTAAGTGCATATATGTTATGCACATAGCTTCCAGCAGGTTGTTCTAGGGGGAGGGAGGCAGGAGGCCACTGGAAGCTGAGAAGGTAAGATATACCTGAAAAAGATAAAAAGCAGCAACAGGGCAGAAATCAACCTTGGAAACACACCAAAGCCCAGAGATTAACAACTACAACAGCTGGTTTGGATGAGAAAAGAGCCAGCACACGTGCATCCTACCATTGTGTCCTGCTATTAAAGGTTAGAAATACTTTCTAAGACATTCATACAAATCAGACACTGCAGTCTGGAAAGTAGTGGTAAGGGAGACCTGCAACTCAGAAACAGTGTCAGTCCTGAAATAGTTAAGTACATGCTGAACTTCAGGAAAACTGGGCAGTTCTTGGTATTTGTTTTATTAAAACAGAGGTGAACCTCAATTAAGTTTAAAGCAATTGTATTGTAGTTAGGGTCTTTCTCCCAGTGTCTCTGTAGTTTTCCCACTAGGACTTAAAAACCGTGAGCAAGCAGAGATGAAGGACAAGTCTCAAGAAAAAGTCTGTCTCCTGCCAGAACTCTTCAGCACGGATTTGGGGATAGAACAAAGATGTGGATTTGGATTAGCAGGCTACCCATGGATTCTCCCAGCATACTGAATTCCTCTGGATTGTAATGGTCTGGCTATAGCATAAACAGTAAAACATGTCCTGCTTTGTCCAAGAAAAAACCCTTTATTTTCACATTCTGTCCAGGTGTTGTTCTGCCAGGGAAAAGAGATTTGCCATAAGCCTTTAAGTGTTGTACACTGACCAAACTCTATATAAAAAAGTTCCATGTGGACAAATCAGACTACAGCACACATTGAGGGAGACTTGGGAGACCTACAGGAGCACTTTCATGCAGTGATAGCAAAGAATAATCTGACAGCTAGAAAAACTCTGCTGTGAGCTGCTAATTATCGTGTGCTCCAAACCTCTTTTCACAGGCTAAACCCCTTTGCAGTTGAAGCTCTGCAGTCTTTGAAAAGCTTATCTGGAGTTTATCCTTGGGAGGCTGTGGGGAGAAGGAGAGTGACCCTTTCCTAACTAATTATGTAGCTTTATCTGCCTTCTCAGATGAAAGATGAAATTTCAGTTTTGAAGGCTTTTCTATAGTCTCGCCATATTTTTTGCTGCTTTAAAAAAATAGTTACCCAGTTTTGCACTTACTGAAACAAATGCTTTTTGAGGTATAGGGTTCTAATAAATGATCCATCACCCTTTTCACAGGAGGAGAAAAAGTTGCCTTGGTATAATCAATGCCTCTTTCTGTGCCTGCATACAGCTCGGTGGTTTGAGCCTAAGCTGCATCTAGCCTGGGAAGAAATGGTACCACCGCAAGGTTGCCTTATAGTAGGGAGATTATCACCTTTCCAGCATGGCCTGTAAGGAATCAAAGACAGGATTACCCTGTGCTAAGAGGTCAGAGCACTAACAAGATGAAATAGCCCTGTAAATCTTTAATATTCTGCATCCTATGCCTTGGTAGGGTTTTCCCCCCTTTTCTAGGACTAGAATCAACTTGTGTTTTGTTCTGATCTACAAGTCTACCAACTTCTAAATACACAGCCATCAGGTCTTGCAATCAGTTAGTTCTTCATGATACTTTGTCTGGGTTGTCTGGCAGACTTTCACATGACACCGTCTTTTCAGCATAATAATGTTTCATCTGGTCTTTGGTGGGACACAGATAGTTTAGATATCTTTGTTCATTATCTGCTAAATGCATTTCTGAGCAACTCTTCTTACCTAAATAAAAACACAGCTCTACATTTGGTGTTCATTTCTTACCCACAGATTCGCTCATAGTGAATTACGGAATGGTTACATTGTCTTAATTCTTGCTATACTGTTTTCAGCTGTGGTGTTTTTCTTTAAGAAAGAGGGTTTGTTTCCTTATTTTTGGCTAGATTAAATCTGATAACTTTTAAGCCACTGTTCTGCATTTAAATATGAGAAGAAGAGAAAGTACCCTCTACAAACTCATCAGGAGTTTGCATCTCGGAGATAATATATCTGATCGTTTTACTGTATTCAGCAAATACAAACCACAAGCTTATGCTTATGGTATCAACAGTCAAGGCTCTAGCTTATAAATAAAATTAATAACAAGGCAGCCAAAAGTTTAATATTTTGCTCGTGTTGTTGCCAGCTCCCTCTTGTTTATGTAAATGATCTTCATGCACTCGCTGTAGAAAAAGAACTCTGATGCTGGCCCAGAATAAGAATTTGATTTTTGCCCCAGTGTTAGATTTTGAGTTCCTGTCTGCAGTAATTAATTATGAACCATCGCTCCCAGGCTGCCTTCTCTAGTACTGTTTTCTGAACAGCAGCTCCTGATTTTGTATATATAATAATAATTACTTCCCAGGTGTATTACCTTACATTTATCTATATTAAATCTCATGTCTCTTTCCTCTGTCCATCTCTCAAAAGTTGCCCCTAACCTTATTCTCCAGTGAGGAGAGATCCTTTCCCAGAGCTGTTTTGTTTATGGGATGTATTGCTGGAAGTGCGTAATAGGTAAAATAATTGTGCAGCTCCTCCAGATTTCTCATTTCCTCTTTTCTGCATTCCAATTCTGCTCCCTCTCATGTAGTCATCGACTTCAATTCAATCAAGAACAAGCATTTAAAGAGCTGGCCCATTGTCTAGATAATGGCAGCAGTCCCGTTATTGAAATTTCTTAATCCTTTGTTTGGATTAAATTTCTTGTTCTCTTCTGCAAGAGGCATGGGGGATGAGAGAAGAGATTAAACTGTATTACACTGCATCCCAAGCCTACAAAAATATTTAATAAAAGCAACTTGTAAATACTCTCACTGTCTGCTGTTTCTCTGCACCTGAAGGAATTCATTTAATCTCATGCCAGCACTTTCATTTTGGCCTGTTCGGATTCAGTTGTGTCTCTACTGGACTGAAGTTTGATTTTTTAGCTGACAGATTTTTGGTTCTAGCTTTTGGCACAGCAGCCCCAGTATGGTACATCATCATTGATTTGTAGCCTGATGTCTCTCAAGTCTTCTAGAATTCTCTCTGCATATCAGCAAAATGAAGATGAACTGAGATGAGAACAACCCTTCAGGTTTTACATAGCCTTTGACAAGACCTTGCCCAGGAAGTAGATTTGCCTGATCCCAGCCTAACTGAATCTGGGCAAACTCCTCATACACATGAGAAAGTGAATATTTTCCGCCAGTGTCGCTTGAAATGTTCTTGAAATGCTCTATAGAGGCCAACAGTTGCTGCAGTAGCCTGCTCAGAGTCTTGGGAGCTCCTGCTCCCTTTTTGGCTTTGGCACTAACGATCATGCAGTCCCGCAGGGAGGCAGCTCAGCCACGATGCTAATTACAGACTGCAGACAGGAACTCAAAATGTAACATTGTTGAAAAAATCAAATGTCTGTGCTGTTTTGTCTGCAGCTGGTCTCTAATGGTTGCATTTGGGGAAAATCTTTAGCACAGCTAAGAGCAAAAGCTCTCTCTGCTGTTAAGGAAGTATAGTAGCGAAGCATAGAACAGTAGCAAATGCAACAGATTACGAAGTGGCTAAAGCAAAATACAGGATAAAGAAAAATTAGTTCTCAGCAGTTTAACAGTAGGGTGCTCTTAGGATAGTGCTAGAAACGTAAGACTGGAAGAGACCACCTGGGTCACTGAGTCAGTCCCTGCAAACACAAGCTGTCATTCAATACACTGAGTCCAGAATGATCTACAGAATATTGACTCTGCATGCCTCCATATGCAACAGGCCTCTTTCAACATCTTACAATAATCTTAAGACCTACTGTGAACACAAAAAGTCACATCAATAATGTGTTTCAGGAAAAGAACATGTAAAATCATGGACATTGTCAGCGTTTAAGGACACAGATTAACAGCTCAGACTTTCTCCTTTCCCCGTCTCACCATGTGTACTAGCACACTGCCTCAGATCAGGTAGCAAATTTGTATGAAAACTCACTCTATAAAATCGTGGTTCATTTTCAGCCTTGTGAACTGCCTGAAACCAGTCAAAAACAAGCCGTTCTTTTTTTTGTTTGGTTAGGATTTTTTGTTTGTTTGGAGATTTTTGTTTGGTTGGGGTTTTTTTGATTGTTTCTTTTTGGCAAGCTTAGTTCTTGGCTGCAAAGCTTCCAGGACCAACCTACTGCTCAGGTGCACAGACACCAGGAGGGACCATGGTAGGTCTGACTTAGATAAGGAGAAACTGCTATGGAACCGCACTCCAGAGATGAAATTTCTCATTGCAGGAAAGCCAAACAAATGGCTAGCTGCTGTTGCATACAAGTCTGCCCCAACTGGCACTGCTGCTCAATAAACCATTCAATAGCTACTTACTTTCTATGGTGAGGCTTATTTTCCTCTAGTTCAGTTCTCCACAGCCACCAGAGATGTGGAAAGGCATAGCCAGGAAGGAGGAAGAGAAGTAGGACCACCTTACTTTTTTGCACTGGCAAACTGCTAGGGTTGCGTGGTTGCATTGCAAAGCTGCGCTACATAAGAAGTTCACTTTGCATGCTCACACCTGGTCCTGTACCATTTGTGTGCCAGCACCCATAGTCATAAAGATGCACAGGAGCAAGGGTCTAATTAAACTCAAGAAGTCTGGAGGGAAAAAAAAAAAAAAGGCTTTTTTTTTTCAGCCAGGGGTGTTTCTTGATCACATTCACATTAGAGGTGAACAAGATTGACCTGCATGAACAAAAAAAAGTTGACAGATGTAGTAGATAAGGAGTTGGAGGAACTGTGGACAACATTTTCACATGATCCAAGGAGTCCATTCCTAGGCAAGTGTTGGCAATAGCACAGAGCTGGACTATTTGACTTCCAGGTGTTCCTCCCAAACAACATTTCTGTGATTTTATAATTCCATACTACAGGAATTAAAAGCCACACACCAGTACTTACAGCAGGTTTTGTACATGGGCTAAATGAACTATACTAACGAGTGTATTTTAAACCTGCACAAGCTATTTATGACAAGTTTCTCTTACTGGTTTTTCATGTGTCCAGCGTCAAGCCAGCCAGCTCTGCTACATTTCAGCTTTTCTGTGGGAAGACTCCCAACTGGGTGATATTTCTACTTTCCAGCTGCTCAGGAAAGCAGTCACTCAGAGCTTTCTCAGAATGCTGCCATAAGGGCTTCTCTGCCCTTATTCCTTCTACTCTGAGCACAGCAACAGAATAGTTCCTCTGTTTCCCTTCCTAAGGTAGGACCTCTCCTACAGGAAGGACAAAATTCACTTTTTACAACCCAGCCCTTCCCTCTTAATTTAGAAAATGTATATGAATTAGTAGGATTTATGAATCATCTAGGTAGCAAAAAGGGATGTAATATGACAGAAGGCAGGCATTGTTCCTTTAGTTCAGAGCACACATGAGGTAGGGTAATTCAAACACACATTCAGGATGCAAGTGTCACACCTCCACAGTTCTAGGGACTGTATCCAGCAAATGCCAGCTGTAATATATAATAACCATTTATCAGCTATATAAAAAAAGAAATAACTATTAGGATGTGACCTTGCTGGACACATAACATTAGGAAAAAAGTGCCCATGATTCAAGAAGGATATTGAAACCCTAGAAAAAATTCAGACAGAGAGCAGCAAAAATGATCCAGAGATCGAAAAACAGTCGCTACAGTATAAGAAATCTACTAAATGTATCAGGGTAGTGACTGGATGACTGTGCACAGTCAGGTACACATAGAAAAGATACTTGATAGTAGGGGCGGCTTTTCAGTCTTGCAGGCAGAAACGTAACACGATATAATGACCGGAAATGGGAGTTAGACAAATTCATGATTGAAATAAGATGAAATTTCTTAGCAGTGGGAATAGCTAAATACTGGAACAACTTACCAGGTCATAAGATCTGGTCACCACTGCTTGCAGTCTTCAAGGCAAAATGAGGTATTTTCCTTGCAGACATACTTCACTCCAGCCTCTAGGAAAACTCCTGAAGGAAATTAGATAAAATGATCACTAAGGTTGCTTATAGCCTTCCAGCCAGGAAGCCTCTTCATGCAAGTCTATGAATGTACCCTAACAGAGTCCCTGATATGCCGTCTGAGTTGGGGAACGGAGGCTGGGCCTACAGTACCAAATTTATTATGCCCCTCTGGAAGGAATAGTGCCCTCACATCCCAGGCACAAATTTGATCTAAATATTTATCATCTGCTAGCAGCAGATGGATTTTTAAAATTAAATAAATAAACCAGAAATCAAACATATATTGCCTATAAATATTTACATAATCTTCATGGATAAGGTTGGCTTTTGTGTGTCTCTCTTTAAAAGCATTTTGCTAAGTGCCATGACTTTAGAAGTTGGAGATCTCTAGCTGTGCATGCATAAATTTTCCTGGCAGAGATAGTGGAAAAAAACTAATTGAAGATAACATCAAAAAGGATTTGAAAAAAACCCAAAAAAACAAACTTCATTTTCTTTACTACTTCCTCTGTGCATGCCTTTTGCTTAGCAATATCAATTTTTAAAATCTATGTTCCTGTTATCATGTGCTCACTATCACTGTCATACCTTGGATTGAAAAAAACCAAGGTTGATGACATTATAAAGTTTAAAATGATTGCTCAAATCTTCAGGGAACTGAGTCCTTCCTGGTGACATTAAAAAATTTACAAAACACCAGGAACAACCATCCCAATATCAAGAAGCTAATAATTTTAATAATTTTCATTATTTCACAGGTGTCAAATCTTAATCCATTATGACCAAGTATATAATGCTGCATAGTTCTTTGCTGGCTTGCCATGGGCTAATTATTGATGGTTCACTACTCTGTCACAAAACTTCTATCTCATCTGTCAAATGGAAATGAAATAACAGAGAGAAGTTGCTAAAATGACTACTCGAGATCCTTTAAAAAATATACAAGAGGAGAAAGATATTCTATTACCTTCCATCCCAAGGGGCATTCTGAACACTGCCTCTTGAACAATGTTTTTGTTTTGCTTCTTCAGTTTAACTTTTTCTTGCCAATAAGCACGCACCAGCCTTCATACAAACATCAACTTGAATCTTCAAATTATTTTGAAAGCATGCTATGTTCATGGATATATTAATCACTTATTTGAGAAGACAGCAATTCTGCAGTCAGTGCTTTGGGAATACACTTGCCACCCAGTTACAGAGACACAGAATTTATGCTGTGGTCATGATTATATCTCTAACCTGAAACATTGCTTTGTCTCACTGAAGGGGAAAGGTAGGTCCCCTGATAAATGTACTGGAGGAGATTGTGCTTTGCTCTTTGCCATGCTGCTGTCTGCTTCCATGACCTTGCAGTAGATTCACAATTTCAATAAAGTTATGGTGGCTGAAAAAAATACCATCCCCATCTTTCCTGCCCCTCTGTCAGTACTTACTGTCTTAATTAAGAAGTAAAACAGCAGAGTTTTGAGAAGCAGCTATGTTGGATGTCCATTATTACACAGCAACAACTCAAAGCCTGAAATACATGCTTAAAAGGTCATCTTCTGTTTTTACCAAAGGGGAGGTAATCCCTGGCACAAAGCCACATTTGACACCTGTACATGGCAAATGCATCTGTTACTGCAGCTAAACCCTACAGGGGTAATGAACAAGAGGCCACGGGCAAACCATTTCTCTCTCTGGATGCGCACATATGGCTTGATGCAGCAGTCTGTGAGGAATCCTCCAGCCAGGTCTGAGCCAGAGTCACAGGCACTGTGTATCTACAAGACCACACTGTTGTAACCAACCTAATTAGCACCATGTCCATCCTAATTAGCACCACCTACCAACAGGGTTAAGTACTTATGGTGCAGCAACAGGCATATGCAAGTCTACAGCTGCTGCTTCCTATTCTGCAAGTAACCTGAGAGTGTGTGTTCTGCTAAGTCCTGTGCTCCATTGCAATGTGTAGAGGTGCCCTCTGTCATGTTCTTTCTTTTCAACAGCAAACACAGATAATTTTATTTCATTGCTTCCAAGGCAATGCAAAACTTCACTTACTGCTGGTTTTCCATACACTTTCTATTTAACTGAATAGGGAAAAAATACTTAGCATACCAAAATACTAGAATAAAATATGTTTAGGATATGCTTCTACATATGTCTAAAAAGAACCCAAACAATGAAAACAACTAGGTGAAAATAAATCCCTAAGCCTCTATACTCAGCTGCTCATGTAAGCGCTGACTCCCTGCTATCTGGTCTCTGGGGCACTAATTTACAATTCTGTAAGATGTTACTGTAAACTGCTTAGTAGGAATGCTATGTCCATTTCTACAAGCATGAATGATGATCCAAGGTGTGAAGAAACAGAAAATCAGCCTCTGGTGTTTATATATGACCTTAGGGAAGTAAATCTCCTTCAGGGCATAGCTTTGTGAGTTTTTGTTGGTTTGGTTTGGTTTTTTTTTTAAAAAAAGTGTGGCAGTTTAATCCCCTCTAGCTTCTCAAATAAGCTGATAAGACTATGCCAATTTCAAGCTAATACACGGACAAATTAAGTGTAGTAATGAAATCCAAAATTCCTACAAGCACATAAACTGGGCATTATCAGTTGGCAGTTCACCATGTGTTATGTCATGGTAGAAGAAATCTTGAGAGATTTAAAGGATGCAGCAATTGCTTCAGGGAGGGTATTCCATATGTCGCGAGTGACCAAAAGGACATCATTAACAAAGCTACAAGACAAACAGATGGAGGAGATATGGAGACTGAGAGAGAAGAGGACAGTAGATGACAGGAAAAGGCAAAGTAGTGAAGTGTGGTGGTGCAATCGAGAACACAGCTGAGCTGACAGAGCACCCAGCTGCTGCTGAGCGAGTGGGCTCCATGGGTACACGGCAGAACAATCCGGCAAGCCCTTAGAAGAAGTGAATGCTTCTGTGCCATGTTAGCTCCCACAGTTGGCTCACTGGGCTGGGATAAGTACCAGTGTTGGCACAAGGGAAGCGTCAGGAACCAACCCATGATGAGGGGTGAGGAAGGAGGTGCAACACTACTCTTTCAGCAGTAACTAGCTATTAGTTCAGCTTAGCTCTATCGTCAAAATCTGGTCACGGCTCAACAGCTACCAACAGCGCCATATACACCAGCACAAGCCACTGCTGCTCTGCAACCCCATGTCTCTCACCACTTCTCTCTGTCCCAGACCCAACCCCTCAGTTGCACCAGCAGAAGTGTTGCCTGATAAACTAGATTGGAGAAATAAGCTGGTTGAAAAACGTGCCTCCCCTTCCTCCACCATGCCACTCTTCAGCCAAATCAGGTTCCTAATCTGGTTTACTACACAGCTGAGCAAAACAACTGTGCCAGCAAATTAGTGGGCATATCAAAGTGATAGGAGTGAATGGCTGGGAGCAGAGACTATCGTAGGCCAGCACAGCTGCCAAAAATATTGTCAAACTGCGCTGTCAAAGGGCTAGAGGGCTTGCAGAAGCAGGGAAATCTATGGATATACTAAAGAGGTAAGTACAAAAAGAAGCCACAGAAATAGGCCATGGAGATAAGCACAAGAATAGTGTTTCAAGGGATTTTTTTGACAGGTCAGGTCAGGCATAGGAAAGGAAGCTGTCATAAGCAGGATGAGAGATAACAAAAGCCTTAAAAAGCATATCTGTGATATGGACAGAGATAAGAGGAGACTTGAGAGAAGAAAAGGAAACAAAATTCATATATATCAAGATAAACAGGTCAAAAAAAGAGAGTGGAGGCAAAGATGACTCCCAAGTTCCAGGTCTGATTGACAGAGAGTAATTGTGTGCTTTCCAGGCAGGATCACATAGTCCCTACCCAAGAAGAAACAGGGGTCCTTGTGTGGGGACTGCAGATGGAGTTTCAGGTCGGGAGGTTCTCTGAAATACTATACATTTCCTCAACAGGTGGAAGCTTTTCATTTTGAATGAATTCCTATGTAGTTTTTCAAATGAGCTCAAAAGTTAACATACTTCCAGCACTTGTTCATAGTAGAAGAGGCCAGTATTGACAGCACTGCCATGGAGAACAGGGACCAAATATTTTTCAGATGTTTTGCAAACCTTCACCCAAGAATCTAGAATGGGCCAAAGCTGCACCTTTTAGCCTTTACGTTTTTGCAGGGGCAAGGGGTAGTAATATTCAGAAGCTTCCACTCTGCTTCCACTGTAATTTTGCTACTGTTAAAACCTAGATCTATATCTAGGAGTGTTTAAGAGCTGGTTTTGATGACAAATTATTACACCAAGATGGAAAATTAGTCCACATTGTCTGTTTCAGTAACGGAATGAAAATGTAAGCCACTCTATCTTTTTGGAGTTATGCTTAACTTCTGGAGATATTTCCATGCAATCCTGTCTCCTTCAGTGCCATCCAGTGGAATTAGTGTGAAATATGCACAAGGAGGATATACAAAAATACCGCAGCACACAAAACAGCTCTCTGTTTTCAGGAGGTGCTGTTCATAGCAGGTAAATTGCAGGTTGTCAGGAATATTGGTATAACAATAATGAAAAACAGAACCATGATTTTTCAATAGCAATAATTCAAATTAGATCTGGCATTGTTGCCTGGAGTCTCAGGAAAGCTCCTTATATCATTTCTAAAATAGTTATTTGTGTCTGCAAAATATGTAGCACATACAAAATTCATACTGGTACAGCATGGTATAAAGATTTAATAGCATCCATTTGTGTAATTCACCTATCCACAACCCAAGCCAATATAATATTAGTTGTAATTTTTCTTTTCCTTCAAGGCATGAATAGTTTGACTTAAGCAGTACAAGTATCTAGATTTATAGGTGCTTACACTCTCAATAATACAAGTATTTTTAAAACATATTCACACATATCTGTATTGTATTACATATGTATGTGTAGGTAGACATATATGTATACACATATATGCACACACACAAATAAAAATTCACTATGTTATAGGCTCATAATAGATTATTTTTTTCAGGAAAGACCTCCTTGCCCGTTTAGTGCTTTCCTGAATCCTCTTGAATTACAATGAACTCATGCCAATATTTGCATTAAGATTCCAAAGGCTGTTTTCTTGCTTTTTCCAACTCTAGGGTACAGCTGTCTGCCAAAGGCCTAAGGCTTCCTACCTAAACACTCTTTAAAGGTGGCTTGCAGGATGGATTTCTGCAAGTGAAAGGATTTCTACCTCTTTTGTTCCTTTATAGCACACAGAAAAGACAAGAAAATACCTTCTACTAAATTAGAATGGCAGAATATTTTCTTGGTCTTACTTACTGTCAAGGGTTTTAATTGCGGGGTGACAATAAAACTGTGGCAGATGTATTGTTAACCTCCTCTCCCCCTTCAGCCCCCTCCTTTCTCCGCCCTTCCCACTGAGGACAGGCGATCAGAGGGAAAGAAGGACAGAGAGAAGAGAGTTGGGAAAATTAAAAATGTTTTACTAATGCTACTAATAAGAATAGAGAAAATAATACAAAATATACAAAACCAATCTTGAAAGTCTCAGCAACTGCAGAGCCGGCACCTGAAGTCCTGGATTGGACTCTATAGCCAACCGGAGCTGGATTCAGCCTGTCACTAGGCCTCAGTTCGCAGGGACGAGTAGCAAGGTCCTCTCCTAATGTCGGCCATAAGCAAATGGGAAAGGGACGAGATCCTCGTGGTCTCCCACTTTTATATGAAGTATTCACATGAATGGAATGTTATACTCAGCTGGTCAGTTTCTTGGTCACCTGTTTCTTGTTGCCCGTCCCGCGAGAGGTGCATCCATTCATTATCAATAAGTTTGCATTCCATTGCTGTGTTTACCAAAACATGTATCTGGTTCTCCAGGAAAATGCAGCTAATATGAAGGCTTTAACTGACAGGCAAATTCACTAAAAGAGAAACTTGTTTTTTAACAAAACCAGGACACTTACCCTTGCAGATGCCTACTGCAACAGGAAGACAGCATTGAAAGGCTGTCTCTGTACTGTCCAAATTTTAACTCTCCTTTCTCTGTATTCAGATCCCAGTGGTTCCTCTGTTAATGCTCCCTTCCCATCACAGCTTGTTCCTTTGCTCAGAATCAAGAGTTGATTCTGTTTGATTTTGTCTGCTCTACCACTGTACTCTCATTCTTCTGGCTTCCTCACTGGCTTCCACACATTTATCCTTTCTAATTTCTCATTTCTTAGTCCTAGGCTCCTGACATACAGTCCCTCTCCAATTCCTCATCTATATGTACTTCTCCCCTTGCTTTGAACTCATTTACCTTCATTTTTCCTTGATAATTTAATTTCCTTTCTCACCTAATCCCAGTATCCTATCCCTATTAGTTTCATGCTAAGCTTTTCTACCCCCTAGTAGTTTCAGTCTCACCATCACCTCCATACTCACTGTTTCCCTCCTCTCAGTCTGCTCCTTGTTCCTATCAGACATGCTCAAGCACAGGTGAAGAGGAGAAAATGGCAGGTTTTTGGGTAGCACAGTGGATGATCTCCACAGTCTCACTCTCAGTCCAGAGACCCACCCCAGTCCACAGTGGCAAAGAGAGGACTCTTTTGGGCCCTGCAGCCCACAACTGGGGTGGACCTGACTGCAGTAGTAGCAAGGATGGTGGGAGCACAGCCTAAATGAGCAATGTGGAAAATGCATTTCTTCAAAGGCTTATAAATTATGCTAAGTGTAGTCAGAAGATCAGATGCCCCTCGTCCCAAATCAGTTTTTTGTAACAAATTCGATGTCTGCTCTAGAGTGTAAAGGCATTCAAGCACTTCATAGATAAGATCTCCACAATATTTTATCCTAGACAAAACCCCATTTCCCTGCCTTTGTTCTTAGATCATGTTTGCTAGCAGTACAGCATCCTAAACTGCCATTCTCAATATGGAAAATTTCACACCAAACCATGGACCTTAGCAAGTGCTGTGCTACCTAAAGCATAGTTTAGCAAGCAAAACTTGGGAAGTGGAATGCTACCTTTAGCTGTTCCTAAAGCTTAACAAACTCATTTAAAGGAAAACAACTGACAACCCTATTGTAGGCATTGCTATATATTTCAAGTATAACATATTACTAAATGCAAAATAGTATTTAAGCTAGTAATAAGAGCGAATACATGCAAAGAAAAATTATCAAATCAGCTCTTCATTTTTACCTTTAGTTTTATCCACTGCATTACAGAATATATTTTCCTCAGTTGAGAAATCTCAGAAGAGTACATGATTTTGTAGCAAAACAACAGTTACATAATTGTGGTCAAACAAAACCTACAGATTTACTCTAACTGCCTTTCCTTTGACAAGCCTGCATAGTTGTTAATGCTCTTTTAGTAAGTAATTTATTCCAAGAATTAGTTTACTGAACAATAAGGACTGGCAACCTTGGCACATGCAGACTCCCTGGAAGTGCTGTCCCTTGCCTGGCAAGAGCTCTGACGATCTGCTCCAGCAGCACACCTATGTTATCTGAGGAAACAGTACAATGTCTCTTCACCATGCTTCTTCAAGCTGCATTTCTAATGAACTTAAGCCAGGACTCTCAAGTGTGCTGTTACTACTTGTGGCAGGGACCAATCTACAGACGGAGCTCAGAGGATTCACTGCACCAGGCCAGTAAGACACCACTCTTAATGCATTTCTGTGGCACTCTGAGCTTTCCTTTGCATTGCTGTGATGTTGAGGGCACACTTCTCATATGAAGCTGAACAAAGAGTGTCACTATATATTAACCTCAATTGCACAGAATGTAATTGAACTCAATGGGGCTACTGCCCTCTGTTTCAGCAGGACTTGACTTTGAAGAAATAATAATTCACTGGTTTACAAAGGCAGAAATAAACTTTCTTTATTATACAGGAAGTGCAGGTGCAATACTGTGATTATAGATACTAGTATGATTCACTTTGAGATTTTAGTTATATCTTGCCAAAAGAAGCTATTATCAAGCCCCAAATGACTTTAACGACACTACTATCAATGTGGCATTTAGAAGTTCCCTCCCTGGTGGGAACAAAAACATCTCTTTTCTTCCAATGTTGAAAATTAAATGCACAGAATTAGCACCATCAATGAGGTGTTTAACTTCAAAATTGCCTTTCCTGGTGAGAACGAAAACACTACTTGTTTCCTTTTTTAAAATTAACAGCAGTGTTTCTCTCTCTTTTCTACTACACGCATTTGTTTAATCAACTTGAGAAACAGTATGTCTCCAGTGCTCAGAGAGCACTGCGAGAATGCAGCTATCTGTGTTTGCCTGCACGTGCACATGCGTGACATCCCACACTCCGGGGCTGGGATCTAGCCTGTTTCCAGTGTGATTCAAACACACAACAAAGTAGAAAGAATATGTCAGGAAAAAACAGGTAGGGAAGACAAAAGGTTCAATTTTAGTTCAAGTCATCTTTGTGCCAACAAGGCCACATTGATGCAGAAGGAGCATTAGAGAAAATTAACCCAAAATTAACAGCATCGGCTGCCAGAAAGGTACCAGACCATACAGGTTGCTCACTACAGACAAAAAACTGTTGTGAGCCATTCCAGAAGTATGCACGACTGTCCTCTGCCTTTTCTCTAGATGTCACCTATGTTTGTGTTCACTCGTATTGTCGGTGGACAAAGAGGTGAAATGGCTTTCAGTTGATGTGTCCTCCAAAATCGGGCAAGAAAAAGTTGTTCTCCTCAGTCCTTGAGCCACTCTAGCACCAGATACTCTACTATGCTTTGTAGCTATGCTCAGTCTTCAACACTCCCTAGAATGATGCTTTTGGAGAAGTCCAGGTCACACAAGTGATTCCATATAATCGCATACATGTGGGGCGACCAAGTGCAGACACAAAAGTCTGAGATGTGGAGGCCTACCTCTGATGTTTGGCACCAGGAGCTGTCATTCACCCATCAACACCAGAATATGACTTCTGGGGATCCCTTTGAGTGTATGGGATTGGCCCTGTCACCTGCTGGAGCCTCACCCTCCTCAGCTTCTACTCTTAAGTGGTATATGACCAGATGAACATGGATTAGTTCTCAGTAACTTGGCAGCTCAGATGGCTGCAAAGGAACACAGGGCATTCAAGGCTTGCTGTTTGCTCTGCAACCTTTGCAGAAGTAAAGGCAGCCCTGTTACAGCTACTCGGGCCTGGTTGAATTCCTGTGGTCCCTGACGGGCACATCTCAAGCCTGGACCAAGCCCCAACTAGCTTTGTTAGAAAGCGATCTGGTTCACTGAAGAGTGTGAACAAACAGGCTGGCAGCACAGCTGATCTCGGCTCAAGCGTGACCTTGAACCTATGTTTGCCAGGGATTCCCTTTATCTTTGTCTTCTAGAGTCTGTATTGACACTGGTCTAGAACTGTGGTGCTGTTTCTAAACCTTCAGACATTGTTTCTAAACAAACCCATTGCTCCACATCACAGCGTATACAAAATTTCCACGCTTTTCTTGCTGTACATGCAGACACAAAACAAGAATGAGTTTTTCAAGTCCCATCCTACTCATTCATTACTATTTGCTCACTCTCTGTCACTGAATTACTCTTGGCAATGCATGACATAACATGGCATGGGCTAACAAAGAAAGTGAAGGAAAAGCACTTCCACTCTAACAATGGATACAGAGCAAAAGTGTGCTGGAGTATTTTTTCCTGGCTTAGTCTCCTTAATCACTTAGTTTTGCACCACAGAGGTACTACAAGTTAGATCACTACACAACAATTTCCATGAAATAAGACATTAAAGTCACTTAAGGAGAAACACTCCTCCTTTAAATGCAATGTCTTGTAGTTCAGTCATGATGACACGTAGGTGTTAAAAATTGAAAACTTAAGCAAACACAGACTTCTAATTCAGGAAGAATAAAATCAATACAGCTCTCCTGGGACAGCCCTTTGGAATTCAAAACTCTCTCCAATGCAGTAATTCAGCAAGCTCCATCTCAGCAGACCAAAGCTTGGGCTGTTTTCACAGCATGTTCATTACTTTTTCAAACAGAATTCTCCAACTGGTTTTGAACAAAACTCTGGGGTAAATTCTGTAATGTCAAGACAGCCCAGAGTTGCACAAGCTATTATTTGAACCCTCTGCAGCCAGCAGCCTACTTACAACTCGTCATTTATTGTTTCCTTCAAAATGCTACAAGAACCCATTTCCTTGCCACCACCTTCCTATCACACACCAAGGAGGCAAAACTATGAATTGGTCCCATAACTCCAACCTCAGCAAGACTGGAACGGATCTGGAAGCAGAATGATGAAACAAACCCAGAAGTAATGCTCCTGTTCCCACTTTTACCAGGCGGAACGCCACACAGGTAACCGTGCCCATGCCATACAGGCAGCCTGTCTGGGCCGAGGATGGCAGGCCAGTGGCTCTTCACTTCTCACACTCTTCCAAGTACCAGCCTGACCGTAACAATTTGTGTGCAGTATCCACACCTGCCCTGTGAAACACCTCAGGCTCCAACTACAGTACAAACAAACAAAGGCCCAACCGAAGCCAGTCCGCGGGCCGTATGAAAATGCCTCAACGGGAGCAGGCGCAAGCGGACACGACAGGCGAGATGTCTGAAGGGCGAGGTACTCGCCGTGACCCCATGGCCAGCGGGCGGGCGGCCGTCCCAGCCCCGGCCCCGCCGTGGGGCTCCGGGCCCTGAGCCCCGCCTCCGCCCCGCCCCGCCCCGCCCCGCCCCGCCCCGCCCCGCGCCGACCGTTAGGGCTCCCCCTCTGGCTGCTGACGGCACAATCCCCTCCTCGTTCGCCCCACCTCGCGCGCCGCAAAGCCGCCTGGGGCGGCAGCGGCGGGCTGCCGCGCGCGCCGGTTGTGAGGTCATCCCGCGCGGCCGGAAGGAGCAGAGCGGGGCCGTTGTTTCCGTTGTGCAGGGCGGTGGAGGGCCCCGCGCGCGGGGCCATGGCGGCGGGGAAGGCGGCGGCCGAGCCCCTGGGGCGCACGGCGGAGGAGGTGGCTTGGGCCGAGGCGCTGCGCGGGGCCTGCGAGCCCGAGCACCACTGGCGGCACCGGCGGGAGTTTCTGCTGCGGAACGTGGGGGAGCCGCCGGCGGCGGGCAGCGCCCAGCTCCAGCGCCTGGTGTCGCTTTCCATGGTGTGGGCAAACCACGTCTTCCTGGGCTGCCGGTGAGTGCAGGCCGGGGCGGCGGGACCCGCGGGGGCGCGGCGCGGCCGTCTGACGGCGCCTCTCCCCTCCCCTTCTCTTCTCTCCCCTTGTCGCCCCTGCAGGTACCCGCCGCAGGTCATGGAAAAGGCGCTGGAAATGGCCGAAGGCATCCAAGTGACCGACGCGCCTGTCCGCACCACGAGAGACGAACTGGTTGCCAAGGTGAAGAAAAGAGGCATATCAAGTAGCAATGGTTAGCAGATCATAGCTGTGACAATACATAGGAGTCTAGAAAATGCTTGTTTTTGAATGTTCTCCGTTTACCTCGGGCTTAGAAAGTACTCAAAATAACTTACTTTGAAAACTCCTTATTAATCGTTTCCCCTATCTCTGCTATTTTACCTCATAAAATACCTGTAAAATAGATGTAATGCATAAGTATTTTGTTGGTAATGTAGAGCTCTTGTTTTGAATTTCTACAACTGGTGCACTTTAAGCTGATTATTTGCTTAATGTGATGTAGACTATTGTAATCCGGCTTAAATGTATTATTCTTACTTTACCTTTCACACTAGTCAGACATTGTTGCTTTGTGAGAAACTTAAGTTTCTCAAAGTGGTATTTTAAAAATGGTTTTATGATATTAGTAAACAATATAAACTTTTATTTTGGGTCAGATAGTCTTAAATGTATTAAGTCTTTAATATACTTTGGTCATTTTTGGTTTGGACTTCAAGAATACTAATATTAATACTTGCCTACAGGTCCCAAACCAAAATCTGAAGTCTTGCACATGAGTACTTTTAGTTTTTTTGTCCAAAAATGCTAAAATATTCTGAAATACTAGGTTAATGCTTGAAATGGCAGCTCAAGGTGTATCCCTAATATATACCATTTAAATTCGCATATATTATTGTTAGAGGTTTTTGGAAAATAGATTGTTTCTAGATGGATATTTCATAGAGCAGAAATTAAAGAGGATAACATATTTTACTTGTTTTGCAGAAGGGGTAGAGGAGCCCCCCAGGAAGCGAGCTGTTGAGAAAAGCAAAGATTCTAAGGATACTGGAAAGGATATGAAAACAAGCAAGGCAGAAGCCCCAATGGAAACAGAGAGCACATTGCCAAAAAAGCAGGAAAAGCATACCAGCAAAGATCCAGAAAGCTCCCAGTTAACTTGCAGCTCAGATCAAGAAATGGTCATGGCATCAGACATAGAAACAGAAGGAAAACCTGCTAATGCTGAAAATACCACTGAGCAAAATCCATCTTCATTTGAAAAAGAGTCAGGAGAGAAACCTTGCTCAAGTCCACTTAAGGAAAGCAAGTGTGAAAATGCGCTATCACCTGAAAAGAAAACTACAGTAAGTGCAGTGCCACAAGCTGCCCCGCAGGCAGAGGTGGTGGCTGCCGTGGTGCCACCGGCTGCCAAGAGTGCCCCCCAGGCAGCAGCAGTGCCAGTGGCTGCCAAGAGTGCCTCACAGGCAGAGACGGTGACAGCAGTGGTGACAACAGCTGCCAAGAGCAACTCACAGGCAGCGGCAGTGACAACAGTAGTGACACCGACCACCAAGAGCGCCCCACAGACAGCAGCGGCGCCACCAACCACCAAGAGCACCCCGCAGGCAGCAACAGTGCCACCAGCTGCCAAGAGCACACCACAAACAAGTGCTACATTGCTGTCTTCCAGAAACCAAGCGAGTGCCCCAGCGTCGGTGTCCAAGACCAGCGCTCAGGCGGGCACCTCGCTGCTGCTGGCACCCAAGAGCAGTGCTCAGGTGCCCTCCTCACTGCTGCTGGCCCCCAAAGGTGGGACTCAGGCAGGCACCTCGCTGCTGCTGGCTTCCAAGGGCACTGCTAAGGCAGGATCTTCACTCCTGGCTTCCAAGAGCAGCGCTGAGGTGGCTGCCTCGTTGCTGGCCGCTCGGAGTGGCGCTCAGCAGGGATCCTCACTGCTGACTTCCAAGAGCAGCGCTCAGGTGGGTGCTTCACTGCTGGGCACTCGTGGTGGCACTCAGCAAGGTCCCTCCTCGCTGGCGTCCCGGGGTGGAGCTCAGGCAGGTGCTTCCCTGATGGCTTCCAAGGGTGGCATGCAGGCAGGTTCACCACAGCTTGCCTCCAAGAGTGGCTCACAGGCAAGTGAAAGCCCTGCTAAGGCTCTGTGCAAACCATTAACCAGCGAAGATGCAAAGGAAAGACAGCCTTTTTTCAACAGACTATACAAAGCTGTAGCCTGGAAACTGGTTGCTGTTGGAGGCTTCAGTCCTAATGTAAATCACGTAGAACTTCTGAACTCATCAATTCAGTCTGTAAAAGCTACGTTAGATGTTGCTTTTGTTCCCCTGAAGGAACTTGCAGACTTGCCTCAAAATAAGAGCTCTCTAGAAAATATAGTTTGTGAACTGAGGTGCAAGTCTGTCTACTTGGGTACTGGCTGTGGTAAAAGTATGGAAAATGCCAAAGCGGTTGCTTCAAGAGAAGCTTTGAAATTATTCCTCAAGAAGAAAGTTATTGTGAAGATATGTAAAAGAAAATACAAAGGTAGTGAAATTGAAGATTTAGTACTTCTGGATGAAGAATCAAAACCTTCGAATTTACCTCCAGCTTTAAGAAATCCTCGTGAGATCTTGTAGGCGAGAATTGCTGTTTGTACCGTGTATATTTCAACACAAGGACTGAGGGTTAATTTTGTACTTTAAAAATGTAGGCTTCCAGATATTTTGTATTTCTTTATCAGTTTTGCAAGACAATGATAGTCCTTTCACTTGGTAGCAATTGTATAAACTTGTTAGAGATGACAAGTGCGCATTTAAAGGTATGCCTTAATATATAGCACACTAGCGTGCTGTTTTATTTGCAAAATAGTCTACCTACGTCTTCTATTTTTAATTAAATGATTAAGGTACAACTTGCTGTTTAAAACCTGACAATTTTGTAATTCTGACGATTTGATGGCACTGTTCAGTTGTCTACTATGTCTTTTTTAGCCACAGAAGTATGTAAATAGGGACCATAATACTTGAATGATTGAAAGTTGTTTAAAAAT
This sequence comes from Nesoenas mayeri, assembly GCF_963082525.1. Classification (NCBI taxonomy): domain Eukaryota; kingdom Metazoa; phylum Chordata; class Aves; order Columbiformes; family Columbidae; genus Nesoenas; species Nesoenas mayeri. The sequence goes on from NC_137540.1 coordinate 43,330,851, forward strand.
TTCAGTCAAAAAGTTGAATCATCTGTTTCAGGTGTGTTGCTCATAATGTTCGCTCATACTAGGAGAGAAAATAGTTGGGTGACTATTTTTTACTAGGAGACAAAATAGTTGGTTGACTCTTTTTGTGGGATGTTTTCGTAACACTGGCAATATCAATGACACCCTGATCCCATTTAACATTATACTGGCAGGATAGATCCCATTTAGCACTATACTGGCAAATTAGCAATTAGCAGTCAAGTCACAGATACTTCAGACACCAAAACTCTGTAAGCAGATTTAATTTATATTGTGAAATATTTACGTTGTTTTCAGATAAACACGGATTTCTATACTAGGCATATTTTGACTGCTACTAAACCAATAAAACCTCCGGGATATGCTTTTATAGCACTTTGGTTTTGGCTATTAAATATTCCAACCATTTCAATAACTTTGCAACACCTTAAGAAAAGCTTTACTTTTAGTTGCTTCAAGGTGTAGTTCCACAAGGAGGAGTTGTTTTTTTTGGATGCATAGCTGAAATACTGTAAAACTGATAGAGTGGACCTATAGAATATCCATTTCTACTTTTGTATCACTTACCAAGATAAGAAAAATGAAGATGCTGCTGTCTCCTGGAGACAGAGAGTGTATTGTAAAGCATTCACGCTGATTGAGCCCTTTTGCTACATTTTTACGCAATGTACAGATGGTTTGAAGCAAAGAAAGTAGATTACCTTTTATTTTCAATGTTACTGAAATAACCTGCACAAACTGCATGTTTTGATATATTGCATAATGACATATAATTGTAAAAACATGATGTCTTCAGTGCTATTTTGGATTAATCTTGTCTGATTACAGTAGCTAGTGTCATTTAATGGAGACCTGACACTTGACTGACAGATCCATTGATCGAGTAGTACAGCAGTGATTAGGAATTCCTGGGATCTCAGTAGTATATGTGTCCACTTAGAGACTTCAAGTTCTTTCGTGATTTTGGGACTAAACCACAATGGCATTGTTACACTGTACCCTACATGATTTTGAAGAGCCGCGGCTGCCTGGTCCATAGCACTCGAAGCCTGTAAGGCGCTCGTGCTTCCCCATGCCAGTTGAGAACTTCCTCCATCTGATAGCTGTGCTGCAGTGCCTGCGGTCGCCCTTGGCTCTAGTTAGGTTTCTCAGGAGCTCCCCCTCTGTGTTTCTGGAGCATCACCTGGAGTTTGGAACGCGATGTGTTAAATTGCATCTCACACAGCTCAACAATTGGAGTGTGTTACTAGCACAGAGCAAGTTTCATGCTGTATATAGGAGTTGTGTTCATGCCAGGAAGCATGAGATCTGTTTTCAGATCCTCACCCTGTTCGGGTAGAGACATGGAGTGACTGTTTTTGTGGGGTGGGAATTGCGCCCTGCACCCTCTGAAGTACAGCCTTTCTAGCTGTTTATTTCGGCATCTTGAGATCTCTGGTTGAGAATTGCAGCAAGTGTTGCAATGTGAAAACCTGTGTTTCGTGTCTGTAAAGCAAAGCCAACAGTATTTACCAACCTCGAGAAGATGTTGGGGTGACTGTGTTAAAAGGCTGAGGTGCTAGATGCCTTTTTAAAGTCCTGACTGAAGCTTACTTTTTAAAAAATTTTATGAATGTTATTCCTCTTTGATGTTTGGTTGTGATTCATTAAAAGATGAGTCTGTAGCTACTCTTAATAGAAACTGAAAGTGGACGTGTTTTTGTTAATTTCACATTCTGCATGGAAAGCAGCTCAACAGGCAAATTCCAGCATACAAGTATATAAGCATTAAGCGTTTGAATAAGAATTTATTAACATTTCATTAACCCTAAAGTAAGAAAAAGCATTTTGAAGAACTGGCTGTGGCAAAGAAGTGTTGGTACAGTCCCATCAGCTGTAAAACCTCTGAGTCTCCCTTCCAGGTGCTGTCCTGGTCTCTAGCAATTTGGCCACTGGCCTTTAATTGTCAGACCCTGCTGATGAGGACCATCTGGAACAAATGCACAAACACTGTGGGTGTGCAAAGTTGTCTCGGGGGAAAATGAAACCAACCGACCGAAAGAAAAACCGACCCTGCTTTTTGAGCGGGAGTGCAGGAAATTGCAGCCATTAAGCATGACTCCGTTTCCTCTGAGGGCCGCTAGAACAGCTCAGGCCCGCATGGCTGGTTCCTTGCGGACAGCGGCTCCGCCGGTTGCTGTTAGCGGGTTACCAGGTACATACCAGTTCTGGTGGCTACAGGTGAAAACTTCCTCCAGCTTGCAGGGGAAGTGAGGCGGGGCGCTGGCCACGAGGTGGCGCTAGAGCGTCCCGCCGGCGGGGTTCCCGCCCTGCCCCCAGGCCCGCGCAGGGGCGGAGCTGCAGCGCGCCATTTGCTTAATGTATTCCTGGGGGTGGGGCCGCGCCGGTGGACCCTCCATGGGGCAGGAATCGCGCCCCCCGGGAGCGTGGCGCTCCTATGGGGCCGGTCGGGCAGCGTCCCTGTCTGTGCACCGGCTGCGGAGACCAGCAGGAAGAGAAACGGGGCGGAGTGCACTGCTCGCCCTATCCTGGGGGTCTCCTGACCGCCGGCCGATATAAGCTCGCGACGGGGAGGAAAGGGGGTTGTCGGGATGTTCTGAAGACCTGCTCGCTAGGCCACGCACGGAGGACACTGGTTCCTCATGGGCCCCGCGCCCGCCTAGGGGAAAGTCCCCGGACCGCCGGCAGAGAGTGCCGGGCGCTGTGCGCGCCCTGGCCCGCCCCCATCTCACACAGTGCCCGCCGAGACGCCCCCGGGCCGAGCGGGTGAGGGCGGGGCGGGCTCTCGTCACGGTCACAGAAACGCAGGTAGTGCGCAGGCGCACTAACAGAACGGGGCTCACTCTCAGGCCATCCCTTTTTGCTGCGCCGTGCTGGCCACTCCCGGCGCAGGAACATCGCGGGGGAAAACTTGCAGCGTGGGACCCCCTCGGCACAGCAGAGCTGTTTGCAAGCAGAGCAAAGCGCGCGTGGGGCCACACCGCTTCCGCGGCAGGGGCTCTGGCTGGCAGGATGCGTCCCACAACCCCGTTCTCACACCCGCAGAACCTCGGGGTGCCTCCTGACCTACAGGCTCATTAAGGGAGGCCTGACCGAGCTCATGTCCCTGCCCGAAAGCCTTTCCTTCCTTCCCTGCTCCAGTAAGAAGGAAGAGGCCAGATGGGCGCATCTTGCCATGTTTGTTTGCCTTACGCAACGAACAGTTAAACAGCGAACGCAGAAGAGCCTGATGCGTATCTGAGTGATGGCATAAAACCTGACGTAGCACAAACATCTCACCTTTCTAGCGCAGCAGTCACGCACACGCTGATGTGCAGGGCTGTGCCTGCGGGGTGTACAGCTGGGGCTCCCCTGCTCGCTTGGACCTCCTCAGAGAAAGCAGCACCTCTGAGCAGTGAGTGCCACCAGGGTTACCTGCCCTCCCGAGGCGGATTTTCATGCTTATGCTATCAGGAGAATCTATGCAAGATGCTGCTCCCTGCAGCAATCACGCATATGTACTAGCCGTGCTGATGAGCTGAATTAATATCATAGGCAGTTCTGTTCTTGCCTCTAGTTTGTCAAACATATAAAGCACCACCATGCTTGACTCCATGGAAGTAAGCCTTCTGCTGCCCATAAGTCCTGTCTGGGTATGAAACGTGACAGAAGGGCACTGGCAGAGATGCCCAAAATAACATGAAGTTCAGGCATCTCAAGCCAAAAACGTGAATAATGGAGCAGCCAAGCTGCCCAGAGCCAATGCGTCCTTCTGGTTCACGCTCTCTTGGTATTCATGAAGCTCCTGTGGTAAGCCCAGGTCTGCTGAACTAGCAGTGTCTTTCTTTTTGGTCAACGACAGGCACACGGCCTATCTGCAGGCACAGTACAGTTTGCAAACCCCGCTGGTTTCCAACATTTGCAATTCTTCTTCCAGCAATATCTGCACAGCGACACCTTTTCAGCAATGTCAGAGCCCTGCGCTCAGCAGAAGAGACCAGCGTGCAGAGCGGGGAGTAGCTCCGTGCAGAACTAGCTATGGCAGCTCTGACTGCTTCACACCAGAGCTTTGAAAGGGTGCACAAAGGGCTGACAAACCCCCTGGCTTGAGCCATCTTGGTTGCTGTCTTAGTCACTTGAACTACTTAAGTGTCTTTCTTTCCTCCCATAATTCTTCATATGATCAGTTATATGTATATGGGAAAAAAGAGATTTCAAATTAAAATGCTATCAAAGAACCCATCCCAAAAGAAACAGCTAAACTAGGACACAGCTTTAAGAAGTTCTCTGTTGTTTTTTTTCTTTGTTGTTGAGAAGCTGTAATGAAATCCTGGTGTCCTAGTTTCATCTGCTAAAAAGGATATATCTAAGGCTCTATGAAGCTAACATTTCATGAGCTGTCATCCTTTTGTAGTGCAGGTAGCAGTTGCAGTACAGGCTGAAGACTGCAGACACACTTGTGTAGACAAGCTGAAGCTTGTGTAGTGATTGATGTGGGGTTTTGATTTTTGTGTTTGGACCCTAAAGATTGCACTAAAGCACCTCAACAATTTGGGCTCATTTTCTCTGTGTGTGGACAATATTCTCTCACTTCTATAACAGTTTATGGTAAATGTTGGTCTTCAAATCTGTTAACAGGAGAGAAAAGGTAAAACATCAAACCCATTTCAACTATAGTTGACAATGAAGAGACGTGATCTAGTGGTCCAGAGACTGAGGGAAAAAAGCACACATCAGAAGAGTTTTGATGCTTGCTTTCACTAAGCAGATCTGTCTCCCGCCTTTCTAAGTTGCAAACTGCAGAGAAAATAACAGCAATATCTGCTTTGTAGAACATTTAGGCTTTTCTTTCAGCTAAAATGTGCATTTTTGCAATGTTTTGCATAGTGTATGATATGTCACACTCTTTGTCCATTTAACAACAATGAACTTGTGTTCATGTGTCTTCTAAATGGTTCTGTTACTTGTCACTGCCACAGCAAAGGTATTGCCATTAGCTAGGTTATGTGTTTTTAAGAAAACACTGTAATTTATGCTCATTACTTCTGCACCACTCCTCATTTTAAATCTGCTGTCAGGAAGTATCAATTTTTAGGCTATGACTAATTGTTTTCCTTGCATGCATTTAAACCTGTGCAGTTTCACGGATCCCCTGTGATGACAGTTATTGCATGTGGCTGAGCCGAGATACCTGCTGAGGTAGAGCTGGCCTGAGTGGAGAGTCACCAGCACTTGCAGGTGACTATTCAGACATACAGCTGGCCTTTTGTAAATGACAGCCAAGGTTTCCATCTCCCTTTCAATCCCTAACATTCTGTGATTCTGTGAAGACACACCCATACAAGTATTCAGAAAAATGGGCTTTATGTTGATACCTGGTAATGGTCTCAAATATGTTGCAGGCTAATTTGAAAATCACACATGATAATTTCTGAACACAACTGCCTGTTACTAAGGCAATGAATGACTGGGCTCCAGTGGTTACCAGTTATTTTCTTCCTCCAGTAGCATTCCTGAAACTAAAAATGCATTGTTCAGCTCCAGCATCTGAACCTACAGCCCTTTAAGGTTTGAATTGTCACTGATGGTCAAGTAAAATTAGTTTTTAGGCCCAAGTGGACTGTGAAACTATATGTTTTACATGCCACTGTCAGAGAGCATTGGGCACATTGGGCAAAAGGTACTTTGTTACTAGTAAAAAAGCCGATCTAACCAATGTTTGCCTGATTTTCTAAATCCTCTGGTGTTTTACATTTTAACTGCAGTTTAAGAGACAAACTGTATTCAGTCAGGTGCTGCTCATATTTTGATAATAGCCTTTGACCCCAAACCCCTCCTTAGTTTGGAGCAAATGTCACATTTCTGTTTATTATTTTGGGGAAGAGGATGGTTGAGAGGCTAGAGATCATGTTTAACCAGTACTTTTTCCTCACAATTACAACAGCATAATAAAGCAAATGTAAACTCTGTCAGTTATTGGAAAAAATAAAAGTGTACTTTAGTCATATGTTAGAAGTTTAGAATAATACTGACATAAGTAACTTGACATAAGTGGTGACACTGAAAAATTTGCATAGCAGCAGCACCCCTAAGAAGCACATAATGCAGGTGACTTAGTGCTACAGAGTTATTTTGTAGATATGAAATTACTCTCTAGTGCTATTTTTGGTGACTTTTCAGTCATACTATATATTAGTATATTTATATGCCAAAATTCTCATCAAGTTTTCAGGGGAACTCTAAAATTCATAAATAGTAACTATAGGCATGTAATTACCCCATTTTCACATAGAGAGTGGAATTCATTTCACTGACATCTGTGACAGCAGACTTGGGCTCCCCTTAAAGTCAATGGAGACATTTTTAGGGCAAGACCTATTTATACTAAGATTCTCTCTCATCTGACATATTTGACTGAATGACTCCCACGTTTATCTCCTGGAGTGGAAAGGAGAATTAACATCCATGTACGGGAGAGTATTATGAATGTCTTAAACCATCAACTATTGAAACTGCCTGCAGGTGCAGTGTCTGCCCTCATTTCAGAACCTCTATCACAAAGGTACAATTATGTGTGTTTGTTCCTCTCAAGGGGAAGAAGTAAGAATGTGGCTTTCACATGACCTGTGCTGAGTAGCAGAATCACAGCCACACAGGATGCATGTTAGGGTGTAGCTCAGGTAAGAACACACAAAAAATGCTTTGTTTATTGTAGGAAAAAGGGGCTCTGTTCTTTCCCATTAAAGTCACCTGGACTCTTCGTTTACTTAAATAGAGGAGGATCAAGCTTCAAGTAAGACAATAAAGACAGTTGCTGCATATTTGCATAAGGTTAACTTGTTACCATTCCTCACCTGGCTTCCCTAAACATAATCTGCACACTTGCTGAATTGTTCAGCATGGTGATTGTCTCTGGAGCTGGAAAGCAAATCCATCTATTGTTTATGCTTTAAAACAATAGGTGAGGAAGAAGAGTCACTGTCTGAAAGCTGTTTCCTGGAGAGGAAAAGAGGGACCTGTTACTTCAGCCACGAGTGGACAGATCCATGTTGTAAATGAGAGGAAATGATCCATGTGGCTTTACCCCTTGCAGCAGCCAGTTGCTGCCCCTCAGCTGGTTAGGAGTGTCCCCCTCCTCTAAGGAACTGCAGTTTCTATGTCAGCCAGCATGTTCCATAGCACCTGTGAGAAGTTGGTGTTGTCCAGCTCCTGCTGACTTCCAGAGGACATTCTGAACAGAGTGGATACTCTAAAAAAGGAGCACTGTGGTTCTGCTCAAAACAAAGTGACAATAAGTCAGTATGCTCTCATGGAAGCAATGATGTCATATAAAAGTGAATTCCTTACACCATGTCCTGCCTTGGGCCTATCAATTTCTCAAAACAATTTTGAGTACAGCCATCGGATTAGAATATGGAAGCTGAATGGGAAGAATTGTAAAAATAAATAGTTACTACAAAACAAAGCACAAAGTAAACTGGGTTTGCACGCTTTACTCCATTTTTTCACTTTTCTTGTGTTGAGATAAACAGAACACACAAGTTTGAAGAAAAAAGATGAGCTAGATATTGCAGCTGCCTTTTTCCCCATGTTAAAACAAGTCAACTGATCACTAATTTGGGCACAGGAAGAAATTTTCTTTTACAGCATATTGCCAGAAAACTTGGAGCTTCTCCAGTTTTTGAACAGATGTTTGCATTGGATGAGGAATAACATACATCTCCTGATCAGTACGGGATGTTTGTTACTTGGTGCTAGACAGCTCTTTGATGCAGATGAGTATGATGCTAGCTGGGAAAAAAAAAAAACCACCACACCAGTGTGTTCAGGAGATGTACTGGTTTAGTACATCACCTTATTGAAATGATCTGATGTTAGCCAATGTCTTGTTTTCAGGTGTCCTACACTTGTGTAAATGAAAGAGAAAAATAATAATGGTTGCTTCCATACGATTTGTGTTAAACTAGATAAATCAAGCCTAGTATTTAAGGAAAATCAAAAGTGATGTCGTCGGCCATTACAGGGAAATGGCTTTTTTGGATGACCTGATGTTAAATAAGTTTTCGAGAATAGCTTACTCAGATAAACATGCTTCTCTCTCTAGCTCTGGCAAGGATAGCCTCTTCCTGGAATATCATCTATATGAAGATCAACTATGGCCTTCTGCGTGAGCTTTCCATGGCCGATAGCTTTCTTCAGCTGAGTTTTCAAAAAGCCCGTCTGGCTTGTACTCATTCTTTCTTTTCATTGTGTTTCTTTTCTTGGTATCTTGGCGAATTCTTCACCCTCTTCATCCCATGGAAACCTGCCAAGAAATACATATTGTAAGAAATCAGTTCTGTGTCATTTGCTTAAAAGAAGCACCCTGTTACCATCCTTTGAACATGTCCACTAAATGCTAAGTAGGTCTTTCACAATTACAGCCCCTTCTGGACTTGTCCTCATCAATAATGAGGCTGAAACTCTTCCTGAAAGCTAAAAAAAAATCTAACCAACTTCTGTATTATTAGGTGAAACAGTACAGGAATCAACTATGATTTGAGGATGTAAAATCAAGACTACGAAAGATGAGGGGCAAAACTGCAAATGAGGAAATAATATTTGGATTAAATATCTGGAAATATTTTTATCATAGTATAATCTATTAATATAATGAAATAATCTTTAAAAAAAGAAAAGGAATACTCTGATTGAGACTTTCAAAAACTATACCGGGAAATTATGAAGAAACAAAACTGTTGGGATCTATTCTCCATGAAAAGTGGGGGTAGTTTAGAGACATATGAATAAATCTAAATAAACTGAATATATGACTTCTCTGTATTATTTACACTTGGAAGACAACCACTGAGGTGGGTTTTATGCAATACACCCTAATAATCTCTGATACCACTGTGAATGTCAACCTCAAGCTGACAATTCTCCACTTAGTAGAGAGGGTTGGTGGAAATACGTGGTCCTACTTTCTGTCCATCTCTACAAATAGCAGGGTTTTGCTCTACCACACCTCTTCTTATCTCCAGATTATTTTCACAGTCATGAAAGAAGAGACATAGTTGAGTCACAGAGGCTATCAACCTGCAAACTTGAGTCCAGTACATCAAAATGATCCACTGCTTGCTCCTATCACTTTGAAACATGATCAAACCAGAGAATTGAGCCTTGCTTCTTGCTTTCCTCCCCGCTGAGGATTCAAACATGCAGCAAGCTACAGCTTCTTTTTCCTAGGGAAATCTGCTCTAACATTATCGCTGCATTCTTAAGAGTACTAAAAGTTTAAATCTTTATTCTAGTGTTCAAAAGCAGCAGACAGCATTTAAATTCAGGAAATGTTAGCTGATCTCCGCGGTACCTTAGACACTGCTTCCCCCACAGTGACAAACATTAAGTTTTCAGCACAGAAACCACCTACAACAAATGTTACTAATTATTCTAAAAAGACTTTCTTGGCTATTTCTTTACTAACGATGCATATATAGCTTCTCCGAAAATGTGATGCCAAAATAATATTTTAAAATTAACAATTAATTAACATTTAATTTCAAATAACATGTTAATTTTTGATAAACATTTTTGCTTTATTTTTCTGCTCGTCAGGGAAAATCTCAATTTCTCGGCTTTATTTCTTCATGAGATGGCAGAACACTACAGCCATTCAAACTTACTATGAGAAAAACAACCCCTCAAAACAGACAAGATCTTTCTAAAGAATATTGTACCACTTATATTAATCTAAGTCCTTTTGCACTAGTATACAGGTAGAGCTTTTTGCCTGCACAGTAACTGTTATCTGTTAATATTATATAAAAGAATTCAATCGATGAGGTTTCAGTTATTCAGAAGTGACAGCAGTGAACACAGAATAAAGTTCCAGTGGTTTACTGCCAATAGAAGTGAGGGTAACTAGGTTATTTTTACTTTCTAAACCTATTTGTGCAAAAATGAGACAAGTAGTATAAAATGATCTGAGACTTAGCTTCATTAGTCTGAGCTGTCACAATACACAAAAAAGAAGCAGCTGGTTTTACTGGTACAGATTTTAAGACACAGGTGTCCTCTTAAGAATATGAACACACCGAGTTGCAGACTTCTTGGGGTTTTGGCCAGTGAAAACACTGTAATAAATAATGTTTTGACAGTACTGACTACAACTTCTGTTTTAATTAATTTTTATGAACTTGCCAATACATTGATGACTCGGGCAAAACCATCCATCTACAGCTATAATTCCTCAACATCTTAGACACAGATGTATGAAAATCAGTGTCATGTAGGATACCAGCTTAACAGCTGCATGAGTTGAAAGTTAAGAATGTGTTTAAATACTTTCATGAGCTGTGGTCTTATGAAAATAATACTGGTAGACTGCCATCATGTGAGATGCTGATCTGTGGGCTGGTCAGATGAAGTCAGTGAATTTCAACACACAAACTTTGTCATAGGACTAGCCATGGAGCTATCTGGCACAGATCCCATACTAACAGAATCGTAGGAAAAAAGTAGGCTGGAAGGGATCCTCTGAAAGCCATCCAAGCAGAGCTTGCTTCACAGCCAGATCTGGTTGTGCCAGGCCTCCTCCAGTTAGGCTCAAAAAATATCCAATGATGGAGACTATACAACCTCTCTGTGCAGCCTGTGCTGCTGCTTAACCACTACTCTAGATCATATCACCTTGAAATGTTGTTATTTACAGGATTAGTATGGGTAGTCTTTTAGTGCTGGCCATAGGTAGCTATAGGTAGGAATGCAAGACAGAAGGGGTTTTGGGGGTTGTATTTTTTTTTTTTTCATTTTACTCTTGAATTCAGTTATCTCTGATGCTGTTTTTTCTAAGTTTGCCAAAAATAATATTTTTCCCCACTTTTTTCAGGTTCCTGAAATATAATGCAACATACTGTAAAATGTACAGGTCTCCTCAGGGTGTTTCAAGAGTCCACAAGATTTTTTTCCTGATGCTTACCAATTATTATTAATGTACTAAAGGTCAGAAAAATGAGAGAGAGGTGGGGATGAAATCTCAACCTTTTAGTACTACTGTCTGCTTTATATCATTCTCTCAATAGGAAAAGTATATAGCAAAATAGTATATTTCTACTTTTGTTTCCTACTATACTTGTGGACAACATTTGATACAAATTCTGCAACAGCCTTGGGAAAGACAGGATATTGTAAAAATTGGGAGATTTGTTGGCAGGTGAGTGGGTTTAAAAAGGCTAAACTTCTTTGACACCTTATTTAAAATTCTCTAAAATTATTCCTCAGCATAAAATGTCACTCAGCTTCCCTAAGTAATAGTTTATCACAAATCATTTTGCCCTTCTTTAAAGCTAAATCAGGTAGCTCTTATTAAGGGCAAGAACAGTTTAAGTTGCTGCTTTGTACAGTTGGAGGATATGAATTAATTAGATCCCTCACCCTATCAACTGCTACAGTGAGAAAAGCTTGGCTACGGTGCACACTCTTGTGTACCAGACAGAAACTTGCCTTCCCTGCACATAGCTTCTCACTACGCCACCGATACAAACCTCGCCTCATGGTGAAAACTGCTCTTCAGAAATAAATTGTTGCAGATATAGCTCAAAACAGTGTTTGGGAGAGAAACGCGCAGGCCATCTGCAAACAATTTAATGCGTATATACATTTTATTGCAATAAAACTTACTTGCGTTCCTCTCCTGTCAGACACAATGCCTTTGGAACGGTGTATTTTGAGACATTTAGTGCCACCAGTGCTGACATATTATTTAGTATGCCAAAATATTTCAAGAAAATTACAGGATAGTGCAAAGGCAAAGGTTTCACCATCAAACGTAAAACTTCTGCACTTTTCTTCTTGCTTAGATAGCTTTTGAATTATCTCCTAACAAAGTGGGACAGTTCAGGATTATGACTGAAAATACAGTGCAGAGCTTCACGGCCTATATAGGGAGCAAGAGTAATCCATAACAGCCGCAATGTGACCTCGAGATGAACTCCTCCACGACACTGAAGACGTAATTTTTTCGGAAAAGCAAACTAACATGGGCGGACTGAGCGAGGAAGAGCATTAATCGGTGCTAGTAAGTACAGCCCACGAGAGCAGGAGGAGGCACGCCCGAGAGACCTTCACGGACCCCGCGGTCCCCAGAGCCCGGTCACAGCGCTGCTACGGCAGGCACTGACTGGACGCTGGGTGCTCATTGTCGCTCTCTTCACCTCACACAGGTGCGCGCCCGCGGCAGGGGGCACAGGGAACGCGCCAAGCGTCCCGGTGAGGCTGCTCGGTGAGGCTGCTCGGTGAAGCTGCCCGGTGAGGCTGCTCGGCGAGGCTGCTCGGCGAGGCTGCTCGGTGAGGCTGGGCGCGGAGCCGGCGCTGCCTGAGGGAGGCACGCGCCCGCCCGTTGGGCAGCGGCCGTTGGGGGAGTCCCGGCCCGGCCCCGCCCCGCCCGGCGCGTGGCGCCTCAGCGCCCCCCGCAACGGCCGCCCGCCCCCGTCCACACACGGGCGCTGCGGGGCACCTGGCGCGGACAGGGGCAGGGCGAGCAGCTCAGTAGCAGTCGCCCCGCTGCATGCCGTCGCAGGGTGCGAGTGGCCCGCTGCGGCAGCTACCTCTGTCAGGCGGCGACCCCCGCCGATCCCCGGTGAGAGTCACCGCTCCGCCTGGGTGCGGAAACAGGGGACGCGTGCGCCCTTAAGGCAGGCTCCGCCTCCGCTCTGGCTCCCGCCCCTTGCCGCACGCGGGGCCAGTAGGGGCGGGCGAGAGGGGAAGGCGCGAGAATGCGAACCCCTCGCAGCACCGCCAGCCGCGCCTTATAAGGGCAGGGCCTCGCGCATGCGTGCAGCCCGGCGGCCAGGGGCGGGGGCGCCTAGTGGGTTTTGCTTCGGCAGCGGCACCGCGGCGGGAAGGGGTGCGGGACCCTGCGGAGCGGCAGCCCGGCCCGGCGCTCAGCCCCCACCGCCCCCTGTGGCGCCTCCGCCCGGCTCGGCCCGGCCAGTGCAGCTCGGCCAGCGGCAGGCAGAGCGGCGGCGGCAGGAGGGAGCGGAGCGGGGCCGCTGCGGGGACCCCGCGCCCGGTACGGGCGGCGCGGCGGCGGCGGATGTGCTGCTGGCGCGGGGGGATGATGCTGGCGGGGCCGCAGCTGGTGGCGGGGCCGGCGGCGCCGGGCGGGGAGCGGGCCCGGCTGCTCTCGCTCTACGTGCAGGACTACCTGGAGTGCGTGGAGTCGCTGCCGCTGGACATCCAGCGCAACGCCTCCCTGCTGCGGGAGATGGACACGCAGTGCCAAGGTGGGTGCCGCCGCGGGACGCGGCCTCCGCCACAGGACACCGGGCGGGGGAGGGAAGGGGGGGGGGGTGCCCGCCCGCCGCACATGCGCCCGGCGCGGAGGGGCCGGAGCTGGGGCGGGTCCGGTGGAGGGAGGTGGGCGCCGGGGTGGGCCCCCTGCCGGGGCCTGCGCGGGGCTGAGCCCGCGGCCGTGTCGGGATGTCGCGCTCGGTCCCTGCCGGGGCGGGCGGCGGCCGGTCCCTGCCGGGGGAGGGCGCCTGGCGGGAGTGGGAGCCGGCGGTGCCTCCCTGCCCGGTGCTAGGCCCCGGCTCCGCGTGGGGGGCCGCTCCCCTGTGCGGGGCCGCTGCCGCCGGGCAGCCCTGCTGGTTGAACCGGGGACGGGTTTTACTGCTGGCTCTGCCCGCCGCTGCGCGGGGGTGCGGTTGTCGCGTCCCGGCCGAGCCGTGACCCTGTGCCCCCGTCCCGCCGGGCGCTGAGGTTCGGCGCAAGGGAGGGGGATGCGCGAAGAGTTGTCAGCGTTCCCTGTGGTGATAGAGAGGGTCCCTGGAGCGGGAAGTTACCGCGAACTTCAGTGGAAGACACAGCGTCTTCCAAAATGCAGGTTAAATATCCATAAAATCCATTACGCCTGGCACTCTCGGGCGGCGCAGTCGTGGAATCTTTTGCTTTTAATTACTGCCTTACCGCCTAATTGTACGAGAGTGCCTGCTGAAGAGTCCCATTGCCTGAGCTGTGCAGCAGAGGACCCGCTGCGGGGGGGGCGCGGATTTGGCCCGGTGCAGCGGGAGCCCGGAGCCGTGTCTCCCTGCGAATGGGAGACTTGCTTCGGAACGGCTGAGAGGGGACACCTAAGGCCTTTCAGACGTTAAACGGGCCACCTCAGAAGACAGCTGTTGTAAACGGATTCTTTCCATTATCTTTCTAATTACCCAGGAAGATACATAAGAACAGGCTTTTGTAAGTTTCCTGTGTTTTTAAAGTCTAAAGGGCACAGACTTCTCTGCCCCATTTTGAATTTTTAGTCAAGGCTGGACTGCCTAGCAGGCTCTTTACCCAATCTGTGGTGACAACGCTCTAGATCTGTCTTGAATAGATTCAGCCTTTTATTTAGGCTCTATCTCCTGTATGTATTACTCCAGCCACTAATACAGTACTGGGACTAAGCAGAGGTTCAGTGCTAGTTTTACCAAAGTCTTCAAGTCTTTTTAAAAAAAAGCAACAAAAAAAAACCCCCACCAAACCCCTAGATATTTGATAAAAATATTTTTGGCTTAAGTCTGAAGATGTGAAAGCAGTGCTATATAATTTCAGCTAATTTAAAAGGTAGTGATAGTTCATGCAGGAGGGAAAAAGCCACTGCTGTGCTTGGAAAACTGAAATCCTTTTAGCTTTTATTAGCTCCACCAAACTTAATCACATTATCTGTAATGAACACTTGGCTTTGCTTTCTCTGTTGTGTGTTTTGTGGGTTGTTGTGGTGTGTGTGTGTGTTTGGTGTGGGGTGTTGTGTTTTTTGTTTTGGGGGGTGTTTTTTTGTTTGTTTGTTTTTGGGTGTGTGTTTGTTTTTTAAACAAGGAAGTGTTTAGTTGTAGATGCCTTCTTTAATGTTGGGGACCAACAAGGGATTTGGTGAACTTGTGTCTCTGTCAGTCCATAAGTTCTTCTTCTTAATGGATGGTGATCCATTTGAAGTGTTCACCATATCTTCATGGGCTGCATCCTGGAAATAATCTGCTCAGGGTGAATGCTGTTCTGTCACAGCATGAAAAAGCAAATAGTTAATGCTTGTGGATTCTCCTGGGCAGGGCATTCCCAATGTGGGAAGTCTGTGTGACTACGTGTGCCCTTCTCTTCCCTCATTTAAAAAAAAAAAAAAATGTGGCTGCAGAATATTGTACTCTGGTTATGCATTTCTAGGTCAACAGCCTACAAAGTACCTTACTCCATGCTTTTCAGGAGCAAAGAGTAAGATTTTTGGGGTGTTTTTTTTTTAATCCTCTGTCAGGGCAACAAGCAAGGGATGTAGCTGAAGATGCAGGGAAACAAAGCTCGTGTTTTTAATGGTAGCTGGAATGCTAGTATTGAGAAAAAGTAGGTTAAATGAGTTATTGGATAGGCAGAGTAGTGGTTTTTATCTTCCCCTAGTGAAAGTCTAGAACAGAACAAAATGCTGTTGGCTCCTTTTGTTATATGTTTCAGAATTGATAGTAAAAAGTGGCTGTTCATGCTTGAGCTACTGTTTCAAGATGTCAGCAGGAAAAAAATCACTGTGATTGCTGTTGAGATAATATATATATATAGCTTCCATGTAGCGCAAGCTTTGAATCATTTCACAACTGTACAATGCAGACAAATTCTTTAAAAATGAAAGCTGGTCTGTGAAGCACAGATCTTTAGGAAGAGATATATTGTACTGCTTATCTTCTCACTTTAGAAGTAAATAGTTTAGTATCATTCATAAATTCCCTTGCTTGTTTCAATATAAAAGCCTTACATTGTTTCTGAAGGAACCAGTTCTGTACCTCACTGTGCATCAAGTTGCACTGTCAGTTCTACTAATCTACTTCCTTCTACATTAGCAATTTCTCTGTCTTTTCTAGACCAAAAGTTACAATAGATCTATATATAAAATATTATTTTAAAATCCAGCAATATAGAACAATAATGTATAGACTGACTGGCTTATATGGCATTTGCTAATCTCCTATTTGGGTTCATTAAACTTGCTTCTAACAACTAAGTTTTATAAAAGATTCAGAGCAATTCATCCAGTTATTTTGCATGACTTGCAAGAAGAAAAAAGCTTAGAAGCCAAACTGTGAGCCACTCATTACCAGTTGCTTAAAAATATCCTGTGATGCACTAAACAGTAGGTCACCTATTCTGAAAAGTTCAGCCTTGATTTAAAATGCATCTTGCTGTAATTTGTCTTGGTAATAGGAAAAGCATTTTGAGTGGTTAAAGTTATTTAAATCCTGATTATAAATCTGCTGTTGTGTAACTTCAATTGTCATAGTCCTTTTAGAACTACGTTTACTTGAAAGTGTAATACTAAACCTTTAGATGATTAAGAAGGGGAAGGTAGGGGACCAGGATATATAATTCTGGAGTGCTGTATATCATGATGTATAATGATTGTACAAGTTCCATGTTTGTTCTTGTGATACAGTCAGATATTGCTTTGGTTTGTGGCCCAGGCTTTGGAACTATGGTAGTAAGGACTCTTGACAGAAATTCCTGCTTGATCAGATGGAGGCAGGATCTGGACTATCCACACTTCAAGGAGCTATGCTCCCCTTTCATGGGTTAGCCTTTCTTTTTCCAATGGCTAAAATAAGTTTGCTTTTCCTTAGAACTTGAGATTCTTTTTTCTTGCAACAGATTATTATCTCTTAAAACACTGATTTGATGATCACATGCAACTTGAATAGAATATCCAATCTAGCCCACTGGGGTATACTATAATTAAAATTTGTATTATTTCTTATCAGTTAGAATTATCATTTCTATATTTTCTTAAGCATGTTCCATCTTGTGTAATTACTCCTATTATCTTTATTTTATAGAAGCATTAAAAGAAATAGATGATGTCTATGAAAAATACAAGTCAGAAAATGATCCTGTTCAGAAGAAGCGCTTGCAGCAGCATCTTCAGCGTGCGTTAATCAATAGCCAAGAACTTGGAGATGAGAAAATTCAAATAGTTACTCAAATGCTAGAACTGGTAGAGAATAGAGCCCGGCAAATGGAAACACACTCTCAGTGTTTTCAAGATCTGTCTGAGAATGAAAAGCCTCTAGAAAAGGCAAAGATGGAGTCCTGCCAGCCAGAGAGATCTTCACGTAGACCTCGTCGCCAGCGAACCAGCGAAAGCCGTGACCTGTGCCATATAGCAAATGGGATTGATGACTGCGATGATCAGCCACCTAAAGAAAAAAGATCTAAATCTTCCAAGAAGAAAAAACGTTCCAAAGCCAAACAAGAGAGAGAGGTTTCACCTGTAGAATTTGCAATTGATCCCAATGAACCAACTTACTGCTTATGCAACCAAGTGTCTTATGGTGAAATGATAGGATGTGATAATGAACAGTGTCCTATTGAGTGGTTCCACTTTTCGTGTGTTGGACTCACCTACAAACCAAAGGGGAAATGGTATTGTCCCAAGTGCAGAGGAGACAATGAGAAGACGATGGACAAATGTACTGACAAATCAAAAAAGGATAGAAGGTCGAGGTAGTGAAAGCAATTCATGTTTTAAAGAGTTGCTCCTTTTATATTAAATGTTTAATTTCCAGAGAACGCTGTTTTAGGAAATGCATAAGACTATGCAATAATTTTTAATCTATAATATTAATGGAGTATTAAAAGCTGTTATACCTTCTGTGATCTTTAACTTTCTGCACTGAATAACCAAATAGTTGAAACAGGGTGGCTTTAGACCTTCGCAGAAGACATTACAAGCATATGGCGCTTGGTTTCAATTTAACCCCATTAGTATTTTTTTAAAAAAAAAAAAACCCATGTGAATCTTGAAATAATGGTGGTGGGAAAGATACTGAAGGACTTTTCATTATATGGGAAAGGCACTGAAAGGCCTCATTTAACTGCTAGAATCTTAACAACTGAATTTATTCTTTATCCCAGGTCTTAAGTTTTCAGTTTTTGTGTTAACATCACACCCTTGCAATTAGGGCATTTTAATTCAGCTGTAACTGTAAAAGTCTTCCGAGCTAAAAGCAGACCTCTTCAGTGACTTTCAAATGACCAGTATGTTATTTCAAGGAAGAAAGTACCACTAACTTAAGCGCCTTTTTTTTTTTTTTTTTGGTCAATATTAAACTCTTGTCTTTGTGACTTTACACTTGGGAGTCAATTTTTGGATATGATAGAATTATGTTGTATAAGCAGTTTTGGATACTTTTAGTGGGTTTTATTGTAGTTCTGTCAAACAACCTGATGTGGTCTTTATTGTTCAAGATGATCTGTCTAATGCTGAAACTTTTCTTTATTATGTTTTGCCACTGCCTATATAAGCTTTGAAGTGGTATAAGGATTCTTTGAGAGGGGATATGATATATTGGGGAACAGAAATTGCAAATGTGATGGAATCTTGATCCTAATGGATCTCTAGAGAGCTGAAACATGACTGGTATTCTCTGGGATGTAAACTTTGCTTTTCCTCAAGTGGTGTTTGGGCACGTGTGGCCACACTTGGGTTTAGGCACAGCACCACAGTTCTTGGACTTGGCAACTGTCTAAAAAGCCTAAAGCACAAGCTTTCAATAAAAGTTTTGATAGAGAATAAAAATCAAAACATAAGTATTACTGGCACAGAGCCAGTAGACAAATCCCAGCAGGTTTCTGACAGGCTAAGTTAACTGTGTTGTCCTGAAATATGCCAGTAGTGTTGAAACACTACTTGGGTGGTAGTTAAAAGTGAATTTCCTCACCTCCATGCCTTAAAGTAGGTAGGAAAAAAGATGAAAACAGCTGTTTCTGCTCCTTTGCAATGGGAGATGCTAATAGAGAAGTGAGAGGTGTACCTGTGTTGTATCAAAGCTTACACCTAAGGTTCCTGCCCAACAGCGTTCTTCATTGAGACTGCCTGTGCCCTGGCAAGGCTTGGCAAGGCAGACAGAGCAGCTCTGCAGGGCTGGGTGTGCTGGTCCTCACTAGGTGGGCTGCAGGAGCCCTGAAGTCCCTGTAGGTCTCTGCTCTTTTCTGCTAAGGTCTCCCTTGACAGCACAGAGGGAGAAGCGGCACCATCTCTGGGCAAGCCTGATTGTGAAGCAGTTGTGCTAAGTTGAGAGCAGCCCAGAAGGGTGATGAGCGAAAGCAAGCCCTGATGGATGAATGCATCTCCGCTAGAGGGCTGGGGTGGTTGGGGCTGGATGCGCTGCACTTGGAAGCCTCCGTGCTGTCGGGCCAGATGGTATGAATCAATGCACAGGACTGTAACTATTATAAGCTACGTAAAATACCGAGCCTGTTTCCACAGTTATGATCTGATTCCTTAACAGAATTTAGCATTTGCAAGTAATACTAGTTAACATATGGCAGGGGAGCGTAAAGCCAGTGTTTTGAATTTTTGCTTTGAATTTTAGCTTTAAGTGGTGTAGCTCTGCTGCGGAGACCTGCACGACAGTAAGCAAACAGCTTTTACAGAGAACTCCTGTTAAGGGCTGTGACCATCAGGAGGACAGGAGAGAAGGCAAAGCTTATCCCAAGGCCCTGTCCTGCTTCCCACGCTAGTGGTTAATCTGAGATTGCAAAGATAGGCTTCTTCGGGGGGTGGATCATTGCTACTAATGTTGCATGGAGAAGAAGAATGAGGCCAGCTGTTGGAGACAAGTGTCTTAAGTCCTTCTTTGCTTTTTAGTCCTTTGTTTGTTACATCTTAATGATTCTTATATTTCCTTTTTGAGAAGACTAGCTGGAAGCCTTGGACTGGGGATTGTATCAACATCTAATGTCTACCTAATGTCAATGCTCCCTAGTATTAACAAACAAACATAACTTAAGTAAACACTGAAGCTGCAGAACAAAGTACAAGTGAGATTTTAACTGTTAATATTACTAATTTATCTTGAAAAATATTGGTTTAATTTCTACTTGATAAATCAAAAATACTTTTTTCCAAGGCAGAGAAGAAAGCTGGGAGCCTGATATAATTGTTCATTGGAATAATTGTTGAAATAGGAGGTATATACAGAAAGAAAACTTTAGATTCTGAAAGTGGTCCAGATAAATATCTTTAATGCGGGGATGCTTTCTTTCATGCTAATGGCCCTTCTGGTAGGGAATATGAACTCCCAGGGTTTCCAGTGAAAGATATTGCTAGGGAAACAGCACTTACCTATTACATGAAATTGCTCAACACAGAAATAATTCAGTTAACAGGAAGACTAGCAGTGTGCCTTGAATATACACGGTTGCATATAAAATTACCTCTTTTAAATAATCTGGTTATTTTGTCATTAAAACTCACATGAGAAAAGATCTGATGTTATTTGGCATTTAGCATTTCACCACTTTTTTTTAACCAAACCCAGATTTTGTGGGTTTGCATCTGTTTTCTTAGAACATCAATGGTAATTGCTCAAGATGTGTATAAGATGCTAGTATGAAATCAGAAAGGTAAGTAGAGAGCTCTTATGTTGCTTCTTAATGTTGAGTTCCTTTTTTTAAAGGGAAGAACCTCACTAGTGAAGTGAAAATGAGAAGTACGCACTATTAAACAAGTTAATCTTCAAAATATGTATTGATTGTCATAAGGTAAGTCTAGGTTCTTGCAAAAAAAAAAAAAAAGTGGGGAGCACAGGTGCTTTCAAATTTGATAGACGCATATGTAACTAGATGGGGAACTGCTTCTTCCTTGTGAACATTAATGCTATATCCTAATTCAGCATGGATCAAAAGTCAAGGTTGCATCTTGTTTTCTTAAAGCTTGTGAAAATATGGTAAACTTCTAAGTTCTTGGTTTTGCCTTTCAGCTGTGAAGCGATGCAAGTTCATCAGCAGCAAAAGGTCCCTGTAAACTATTTAAAAGGAATGGTATCTGAGCAGAAGTGTTTCTTGATCATTGTCCCATGGACAAGTTTGATTAATCTTAACAAAATAATAATTAAATGAAACTTTAAAGCAAAATACATACACCTAATAGAAACCTTACTGTTTGGAAAGCAAAATGAGCCATTTAATATTTGTTGTCTATATGAAAAGGCCATTTTGCTATCTCCAGCAGCTACTGCATTTTTTTTGAAGTTCGGGCAGGTCTGGTGTAGTACACAAGATTAATACAGGTTTCCTCCAGTTGCTGTGTATTAACTTCATTCACTTGTGTAAGCTGCCTGAATCCAAACACAGTTAATTACTACTCATGATAGGTACAAATTCTTTCAGTGTTGTCTCCTGCATGCTGTTGTACATTCATACCTGTTGATTGCTAAAATGCACAGTGATATGTCTGTATTTATGCTAGTTTTAACTGTGTTTCCCTGCCAAGCATTAACTAATCTACACACCCAGAAGGGGTAATGTGGTACTGACAAATCTTGAATCTGGTACAGAAGGGTTGTGAAATGCCCTCTTCTTCCCTGAGTTTATCTAAGGATTTCCTGCTTTTATTTTAGAGCTGAAGTGGGCCTTTTTACAGATGATGCATCCTAATGTTGAAGACCTTCACTTAAAAGCCTATAACTTCAGCTGGAAGGAAACTACTACAGTTTGTCCAAATTCATACTTTAAAAAGGAGCATTTTGGCACTTCTGTGCCTTGCACCATTTCTAACTGCAACCAGTCTGCTTTTTGAAGTCTTAATCTGGGTTTTTATTCTTTAGACCCAGCTGGACTGAACTGCACCTTGCTTGGTCTCCCATAAACCCCAAACAGTCTATTGGCACAAAACTGCAGTGATTGCCACATCAGCAAGTTAAGGACTTGGAGTTCTTTCTCCCTCTTACCTGCCTATATGTTTCTTTTTATTAAGAAGTTCCATCTCCAGTAGTTCTGCAGGTCTTTGACACTGGCAACTCAGACCAAAAAAGTAGCACAGATTTAATATAAAAGCCCAACTTGCTTTAAATGCTGCAATCTAATCTAGACCCTTTCTATCTTCCATACATACTTTACAGAGCAATGATAAAAACCCCTGCAAATCATGAAGATACTTTTATCATGTCAGTCAATATGTCTGAAGTTCTGTTGCACATTCCAAAGCTAATACCACCTTGGTAGCTATTGCTGGCTGAAGCCCAGTTTAAACTCAAATGACACGTATTAGTACTGAAAGGCACTGTATCTACACAGTGAGTGTCAGCAAAGAAATGTGTCATGGGCAAAGAAAAAGCAACTTATGATATAGCTTAGAAGTAGCATACCTTCCTCTGACAGGACCAGCAACCCTGGCTAGTCTCTCCAGAGAAGACAAGGCAGGCCAGGTATGGTTTGACCTGTGGAATGCCACCAGACAAAGTTGACTGAGATACATGTTTGAAGGGTCTGTGCTAGACCAGTCAGATAAGGTCAGGAAAGTAGTGATGCTTACTGTTCTGTGAGAGTTTCCTATAGGAGTCTAGCTGAAAAACCTTGAGCGGAGATGTGTACCTCACTGCAATTCAGAGTAAAACATTTGTTCTTGAAGATATGCATTTCCTGTCTTATTCTCCTCACCTCTCAAAAGTTCTTTTGAGGTACTTTAAGCAGTTTCCTTGACCATTATAGCTCTCTGAATCCTATGGACAGTGTATAGCTTTTCATGAGCACAGAGAACAATTACATCTCTGAATAGCTGTCTTCAAGAGATCTAAGATGCTTCATGTCTTGAATCATTGGACAGTCTAGTTTCCTTCAGGCTCTTCCTGGCCGCTAGTGGATACTTCTCCAAAGAAGTCTCTTTCAGTGGAATGGACAGTTGGTTTTGCATCCAGTCCTCTCAACATGATGAGCAGGGCTGCCACTCAAACCCATAAGAATTGTTTTTCTGTGCAGTGCTTGTTAGGTGAGACATGTTTCTGTCAGTGGTAAAACCAGATGTTACTGGGCAACTGTTCAAGTCCCATAAAACTTACATGTCCTAGAATGAAAAAGGTGTTTATTTTTTACTGTTATCATGCCTTTCTTATAATACATGCCATCAAAGAGTTGAAAAAGTTTGAAGTCCTCTTTGTGCCAATTTTCTGGTTACCCTACAGTTTTTGGAACAGCTAGATGATTGTGGATTTCCACTATAGCTGGCCAGTAAACAGTTCTACTTTGTGAAAATTCTGGAAAAAAAGTTAAATGATTGCTTTTGAATCCAAATATCTTCTTAAGATCAAGCTCATATTGCATCTGAATTATTTTTAATTTTGGTTGGGGCAAGGTAAGAGTTATAAAAGCTTATTTTGACAAATTCTGCCTTTTTTTTCCCCACCTATTTCTGCATTCTTTTGGTTTTATTTTGGTAGGGTGAATTTGGTTTCAAGTCAGCTAGCTATGTTTTTACTGCAAGTATTAGACTGGACTGCATGTCTTTTCCTGCAGCTGTGTTCTAGCAAAACATTACTGACTGTAGCATGGCCCATTTCGTACTTCTCAGAGATGCACTTTGTGCATCACACGCTGCTTTCTTAAATATATAATACATCAAAGAAGTTATGAGTGGCATACAGATAGGTTCAAAGTGTAATTACTCCTGTTGCAAAGACCTGTTTTCCAGTGAAGAGATTAGTGCTTAGTGGGCACATAGAAAATAAAATCACCGCCAAATATTTGCTTCTGCATACTTAGGGAGTACCCTCAGTGAAAACGGTAAAACTGTTGAATGAATTTCACTACAGTGGGTAGCTGCTCACATAAAGACTAGTAGAAAGTTACAGCTGGTAATTGGAGGATGTAGGGGGAAAGCGACTTGGGTACTTCTGTGGTTGAATGTAGTGTGATTTAAGAAGCCTAAAAGGAAACTTTCATCTCCTGCTGAGGAACAGAATGAAATAAAAAGAATTCTAGAACCTTTGAGAATAGCTTTCAGTAGAGAAATTAGGATAAAATCCTGTCCCAATTTAAAGAAAATTCTGTTGAGCAGGGCTCTACTCAGCATACAGATTTCCAGCTTCCTTTGACTACAGCCTAAAAAAAGATTAAAGCTCCATGGTAACTGCTATCTTAACTCCTGACAGCCATAGTATAAATTACATCTTGGAAAAATTTAATACTGAAAGTTTTATTTAGGTCAGCAGGCAGGCTAGGAAATGGTAGGCTTACAGATACCACTCTAAACTTCATTTTGCCCCTGCATGGTCTCAGGTGGAGATTTTGTGGGAGGCAAACTGGATGCAATATAATTATATTCTGTATTAATTTAAAAATCTGACAAGTTTTAGGTGTGTAAATTTGTTTTGGGAAGAAGACTGCAATTTACTTGCAACTGTAACCTTCCAGTGTGAGGAATGCAGCAAGGTTCATCTGGGAGACAGCAGCCCAGACAGGTACAATGTGAGGTTACCACAGCAGCTGCATTTGCTGGCAGTGGAGGAACAGTGTTGTGTGGGTTTGTGTTCTTTGTTTTTAATGGAGAGGGGAGGGAGATGGACGGAGGTTGTGCAATGAATTCATTTTCTCACAGGGGCCCCAGCATCCATACTTGTGCCATGGAAGCTACATATCCCTTTTGGGCTTGTATGAAGGTACTGCTTTCTTGCTGTTTGAGGTTAACAACAAATAGGTTCTTAGTTTGAGTGGTAGAAATTAATATAAATGGACATTAAAAGTCTAGAGTAAAGGGAACCTGTGGTAAACAACAACAACAACAGACCCCGCCCCCCCCCCCCGAATTTCTGCTGTTTGCATGACGATTGTCTGGTAGTGTTGTTTCCTTAGTTCTGCTTTCTTGTTCTTTGACTATTTTTGACCCTATCCTCTCTGGACTGTGTGCTTTTTCAGGCCTTGAAGAATGCCTTTGATTGTTGTCTGAGGAACACTACTGGAATCATTAAGGTAGCCTGGTGCCTGAGATCAGGAGGGACTGGTCACTGGGATCATCAATCCTGCTCTCTAGTGCAGAGACAAAAAGTGGGCTGCGTGCTCCCATGTCTGTCAGCTGCTGCTCTGCAGACGGAATTATTCTGAGGCTCCTTTTGACCTCATCAGATAGGAAAATTTAAGTCCTCAATATGCCATTTAAGAGGAGAAAGTACCCATCATTTCTCAAATAAAAATAAAATGAAGAAAATATCAAAACCATATTAGAGTTTCAGCCAACCTACATTACTGCCTACTTAGAAATTTTGCCTCTAAATGTTTAATACTAACATGCCTTCTATTACTGGAGAAGGATGAGAAGTAGAATTGTAGAAGCATTATCAGTATAATAACCATTTTTACAAACCTGCAAGTAGGACTGCTGTTGCCCTTTCCTCTAGCATCTGGAGTTTGCTGACCACAGCAGTACGACGTACAGCTTCTACTGGGGTTCAAATGGATCCTAAACCTTTATCCTGTGTACAGATAACAAAAGCACACTCAAAGACATATAGATGTTAAATTCTATAAGAAAAAAAAACCCCTAATTACTCATTTTTTTCCCCCTAAAGGTATAATACTGAGATGCTAACAAATAATTGTGTTGTCAGTTGAACAAATCTAGGCAGAAGCTTATTTTAAAAACTCAGTAAGAAAAAGTTGTTATTAAGATCATGTTAGTATGCTTGCCAAAACAACATCATCTGATAAGGTTCCTTGAACCTTATGGCCAAAGTACATCTACATGTAAAAATATGTAAAATGTGCCTAGATTATAGTCCTAGTTTTCCTTCTCACTAAATTAAGCACAGCTTCTAATTGGAATTATCTGATGAATATAAAGATGACATACTGTCATTCAGTTTTTTTATAGCTGAAGCTAAGTTCTTTAGGCTGACTGCTTTCAAACACCTTTGATTTTTTCTCACTAATATAAACTGATATTATTTTCTAACAGCTTGCGGCTTCCCTCTCTACCCATTTCTCCAAAGGTGTTGTGCAAACATCCTCTTCAGCAGATGCTTCATCTTCTACTCAAGAGCCTGAATTACTGATAAGACCGAGCTACAATTTTAAATCGTGGCCTTGGCAAAATACGGAATCTGCAGAGAGCAGGTTCTGTCTCAGTTCAAAAGCTGGCTCCAGTAAAAAAACAACAACAACAACCAAACAGAAACACATAATTGTGTTGAAACTGTTTATTTTTGCATTGCAGAGCAAAAATGAGGAGAGACGGTAGGTACAAGCTCCTGAACTAAAGCCAGTCATGCAAATACTGACTAATGAGATGACACTAAGCTTATTTCTGTAAGATACTACTTGTGTTTTCAGCAAAGTGCCCAGGTTTCTACTGATGGCTTAAGTGCATCAACTGAAAGCATCTAACTAAGGTATCCCAATTTAAATCATCTAACTCAAGGATCTAAACCATGGCTAGCCTTCTGCTGGGTCAGGGTTCTCAAACTCCATGGACAGTAACTGTGGTATTGCTATTTCTGCCACACTTTGAACCATGGAGGAAGATAAAATATTTAATGGAGTGTTACAGGTTTCAGTTGAAGATCATACTGATTTAAACAACTCAATTAAAATAGCCTGTACTGGCATAGTTTTATTTCAGTGTATAATTTCAAGCAATCTCTTTTTAAACCTTAAACAACCCATTAGAGATGACCATGTATGCTATTATACTTGGAAAGATCAGAAAACAGCACAAGTGTAGGGGCTGACTGGACTTTTAATAACTCTAAATAAATGGCATGCATAACTCCTCTCAGTTATCTCTCATTACTGCTGTGCAAGCCTTAAAAACACTAAGTTTCTTCGAAGTCTTACTTTGATATTAATATAGACACAGGAGTCCTGTCACCTTCTACTGGAATCTCATGGGGTAGCTGGGGATGGCTGGCTGCCTTTGACACTAAATTTTACCTAGATTCCTTTATTTTGTTTGATGCTTGGGCTTCCAAATTGTACCTTCTTCAGCCCAGAGTCTCCCTGTGTTGTTTGTGTCACTGTGATTAGATTTTTTTACTCCAGAATGGAAGGATTGTCATCTACTTCAGCTGGGAAAAGAGGGCGCCATTCACAAATAGGCACAACTTAAAACCTAAGTCCCATATAAAGAGAGCAGTGCTTAATAAAGATGACACACAACAAAGCCTAATTTCAAACAAATCATGCAACTCTTAGTAATGACTGCCCAACATTCCTGTTAGTATAAACTAATATATTTGTAATTCTAAACCAATGGTTATCAGCCATTTGTCTCATTTCTTAAGGCAGCAAAAATCTGGCAAGATGACCAACCACAGTTTTATTGTATTTAGTGAAAGGGTGCAAGCAAGTGGCAGAAAATGATGTAACAGTCATTTTGTTTGAAAAGATAAAGTAATTTTTACAAACATGCAAAATCCTTGATTTAGCAGCAGCACAGAATCTATTAACTTTTTCTTTGCACTTCATGAAGTTACTTTGTCAGCATTAGCCAGCTTCCTCATTTTTCCTTTCTGAGCAAGTAATTTGATAGAGGAACTTGATGATTGTGGAGTGTACCCTTTGTGTAATAACAAAAGAGGAACATATTAATGAGTTTATCTGTTTTCCATCATGACTACAAAACCAATTCTACTGGCATCATCTGTAACCTAAAATTTAGAAAAATAGTTATTTAAAGTATCTGTCAGATAAACACATCTACTATTAATTTAATATTAGTCTTAAGGAATAGCACTTTAATGATTATTTAATATAGTACAATCATCAATGAAAATTAAAAACCCCAGGATCTGAAGAAAGATCAACACATCACTAATTTTGCACCATTGCAAAAAACAAAAAAACAAAAAACCAAACCCAACCAAATCTTTTGAGATTAATAAACAGAGATTCTGGTTTGAGACATGTTAAGTAATTATATGCTACTCAGTTCTGGAAACCACACTTATGGGCAGAGAGAGTTCAAATAAGCAAGAAGGTAGAGAAGTGTAGAAGACCGTGAATTCTAATGAAAAATAGAACAAAGCCTAGGAACAAGAGGACTGAAGTCAGTAGTCCTCAGTAAGGTGAAAGTTTGCTTCTGACAGGAAAGAGACAATCCAAGTGAAAAGGACAATAATTAATGTCCTTCAGATGGAGCACTGAAGGTTTAAATAAGACACTAGGGAGAAAACAAAACAAAAGAACTGTCCAACCATAATGGCAACAAAGCACCGGAATATATTACTTTGGAATGTAAAGATCTCCAGTGATGAAGATGCTACAAGACAGGCCAGACAATCGTGTCAGCATTGGTTTAATTCTAACTGACCCTGTCCTTGAGCAGGGGAGATGGATTGGATCAGCAGCTCTTGAGCTGTGGGAAGGCACTGACACATCCTTGGAGACCCAGCCAGGATAATTTAATCTGCTATTTCTCCTTCTTCCTACCTTTTCCCTTGAAAGTTCTCTTGGAAAACTATTTGAAGGTTGTAGTATTTACTCTCGGCCAGCAGGACAGGAGAGGAGCAGAGCCATCAGATCCACCTTATTTAAGGGCACATTATGAGCATGGCCAGTGGCCAGCTAGGTGGACACCTGTTGCACATTCCTTGCACTCCCCTGGTGAAAGGGAGGTGAGCTGTGTTGGAGGTTATGCTGGGAAGGCTGGCCTTTCTCTTCCCAGAGAAATCCAGATCCACATCCACAGGAGGAACAATTAAAGGCACAGGATTTGAGGAATGGTGCAATTTCCCAGGGACATCAAGGCTAGGATCAGGGAGAGGGAGGTTCTAATGATACCTGGTGCTTCAGGAGATGGCTGCAGAACACAACTACCCAGAGACAAGATTCTAGGTATTGTACAAAAGTACTGCCTATTTGCTGGAGTGAAAACAGGGAGGTAGACTACAGCAGAAAGATAGGCCAAATAATAAATTTCAGTACCGTTGAAATAAATGGCCTTCTAAATTGATTTCCAGCTCTGCTTTCTATTTGTTGCACATGTAATTAATTAATAACAATTATATTCTTCACACTCAAAGAAAATTTGTTAGATGTTCAGGTATTTTGAGCAGCAAACCTGGATGCTATGCTTTCGTTCTTGTCTGTTGAAGAAACACTGGAATAATGTTCCACAGTGTTTTCTTTGATAAGCATTAATTTTTGGTGGAAGGCACTGGCAGAATGAATACATTATAGCAACTGGAGAACATGTTCAGTAAGTAATCCTTACTGTGCTGATAATTTCTGAGTAGTTTAATGCAAATATTAACCACCAAACTCCTGGTTATTTTTATAAATACCACATCTAGCTGTCACTTTTCAACATGGATAGTGCATTTAAGCTTACAAAAGGTAATACCTACCATTCTGGTTTCTAAGTTCCACAGTATGATAAAGTAAATTTTTCTCTTCTTCAGTGTAGCTGGGGAGCACCGGATAGTGGGTAATATAGGCCAAGGCGGTAGTATATAGAAAGAGGATGGATGTGCTGGTTTCAAGGAGATGGAGTTGGCACAGGGCTTGCCAATTGAACTCAGCGAGATGGTGTGCATGGCATGACCATGGCATGACCTAGGGAGCAAGAGATCATCCAGCAAGTTAATCACAAGCTCAAGAACTTTTCTGCAGGTTTGTGTCAGCACTTTTCTCTCTCTTTTATAGTTAATTAAAAATATGTACCTTTTTCTCTATCTTAGTGTATTTATTTATGTTAGTAGTTAAGTGGCATTGGTGTTGGTCAACGGACCTTAAAACCTAATGGACCTCTAGGTGTAAGTCCTTTCATATGGACATATAAATTAATGTGTATGTACACACATGTACTTTTAATAACTTCTCCAGCTGATCTGTTTGTTGACGCAATGCAGTGATCACTGAGAAAAATCAAGGTAAACCATGTCAAATCAACATAGGGCTGAGACTATCTACAGCAAGTCAGATCAGACGGGAAACTGTTCATAGTAAAACCAAACACAGCCCAGCAGTGATACTTTATATATGCAGATGACAGTAAATAGCAAAGATTACTAATAAACTTTGCAAACCTGTGAAAAAAAGGAATACTGATTACAGCACCATGAAGCTGTAAAATTCCTATTATATTACAATTTAGGATCTGATCTTTAGGAGGGAAAAACTAGAG
Organism: Nesoenas mayeri; assembly: GCF_963082525.1. NCBI lineage: Eukaryota > Metazoa > Chordata > Aves > Columbiformes > Columbidae > Nesoenas > Nesoenas mayeri. Next base: position 43,360,735 of record NC_137540.1, read on the forward strand.
AATTTCTCATTAGAAAATTGATAATCAGTGTAAATCAAGCAATCAAAAGGTGGACTTAATTATGATTATGACCCCATAACACCTATTCAAGACCTTCCTGATACCAGATCATAATGGAAACTATGGAGTGAAAAAAGACAGAAATAGGGACATCATAAAAAAAAGGAATACCAAGTAGGACAAGATAGCTTCTCAGCATTCTAACAGTAGTTACATAACATAACAATCAGTAAGCAGAACAATATTATGAGATTTGAGAGAAACTGTATGAGCATGATACATCACGATACTGTTTCTCACCTTTTTGTCTCCACTAAGAAAGTACTAATCAATACCATTATGTTATTCACTAGTAAGTTCCTTTTGTTCCATTTCTTGTTTTACCTTTTTCTCCAGTCTCCTTTCCAGTCTTAATTTCCTTGCATATTTCCCATGGAGTCCAAACTTCTGGGAGGAAAAAAAAAAAAGAAAGACATTTATAACCCCTTACAACATTTTGATTACATTCATTGAAGCAAAATTCCTCAGAAGGATGCACACTTTACTTAATACGTAATCACTACAATTTTAAGGCTTCTGGAAAACCTGCTTCCTTCTCATATTTTGTATATTGTAAGCAGTTGGTGATAGACTGCACCTTAAATAACTACTGTGAACAGCAACAGCAGATTCAAGATAAATTCATTACATTTACTCAGAAGTCAAATTAGGCTGTCTGCAACTCTGGACTTTAAGAGGTGAATGGCAGGTAGTGAGGAAAACTGTCAGTGTGCTTACCCTCCATTCACCCAGGACTGCCTTGCCAGTGAAGAAAATGTATGGGTTACAGATGGAAAAAAGATTGGAAACCACTGGTCTAGAGAGACAGTGATGCTACTACTTAAATAGCATTTAAGTCAGCATAGTCACGTTACCTTCTTCTCAGTTCTCAAGCAGCCAGGGCCACTAATTCTTGCCGTTGAAGGAATATAATAATTGTACATCTGGTCTTCATCTCTTTGATCTTCCTGCTTCAAGACAAAGACACTTTGGCTTTAAGGAAGGTTACAATAAGCTGGTTTATTTATTAAAAGTATTCGTATTTCTGTGCAGATACATGGCCTGGGCAACTGATGTTTCAGCTCCAGCTCTGCAGTGCTAAAGAAGTTAAAGTTGTCACCTGTTGTTCCCTTGCTCATTCTCCTTTTGGGTGGAGTCTCCTGTTACAGGTCCCCGGTGGCCTTTGACAGAAGGTGGCCTGCCAGAATAGGTTGCTTAGGAGTTTTGTCTTTGTATTCTGGCTCAACCAATTCTTTACAAACCCAGCCTCTACATTCCCAATGACAAAAAGGCCCCTGGCAACACATCAGGATTCTCTGATATCATATGAACCATGTTCTGGGAACAGCACCTAAAGATCTTATCCAAAGATTTCTCACAGGCCTCACTAACGGTAGGGAAAACCAAATCAGTCCAACAGGCACAGGGAAGAATGAGTTGCATCTTTCTGCTACAGTGAGGACTTCATTACTGTTAAAGAGTTTTATCCCCAGAAAGTGACTTCTTTTGTCTTCATTTCTGGAAAAGGGAGGCTCAGCTCACAGTTTGAGCCTCACAATAGCTTTGAAACTAAGAAGTACAACTGACCTGAACCAGACTTAAAGTTTTCATTCAGATACACAATATACTTTAAATAATTGCTTATTTACAGATTTTAACTTTATTTAGAGACACTTCCATGACTATCTGCTGGATTTTAAGAGAACGCCCTTCATACTAATAACTACTGTGACTTGAGAAAATAAAAGAAAATTGGACTATTGAATGAACAATCGTTCTATCTAAAAGTATTTAGCAGTTTGTTGTATGGAGCATGAACATAGGATTACTTCTATATGTAGAACTTTGTGGATCATGCAGTCAGTGCCAGAGATAAACTCCTACCTGTTCTCAGAGAGGCCAAGCAGTAGCCTTCCCTCAAGAATCCTGTGCTATTTACTTCAGCAAGGAACGATGTAATGACCTGACTGCTTTTTCATATACTTCTTTTTCAACAGATCATAAGTTAACAGAGTCCAGTAAAAATATGAAAAAAACCCAACTTGCCCGCTTTGTGTTATTAATTATATAAGTAAATGTCTTGTTTAATTAGGTTTTACAGAAATGTAAAAAAAAATCCATAAACATGCACACCCTTTCAAACGTACTTTCTGATTAAATTCATATTTAATACCTGAAAAATGAGTCTCAGAGAAACTATAAGAGAAGCCAGACCCTTTTCTGTAAATACAAGGAGTTTTGTATGCCTCACCAGCCCAGTTACAATACTTTCTACAACTCCATTTTCTGTTCTAATAGCATGGCATTTTGATTTTACTGTGTTCCACACTGTAATCACTTCAGCACTGAGATTCCTGCATACAATGTATATCTAAGACCAAAAAAAAAAAACCCCAAAAAACCCCCACCAACAAAACCCAAAACCAAACAGCAACAACAACAAAAAACCAAACAAACATATAAAATATATATTCAATTATAGAGCTTTGATAATAGTATTCAGTTTACTGGTGAAGTGTTGAGATAGTAACAAAAGCTTGAGTTCAGCACTGAAAAGAATATATTTGGTTTCCAGAATGTGGAGATTTTTAGGATTAGAGAGTACATTTCAGTGATAAGGAGCAATCATAACATTTGAAACTTAAATTCTCTTAAAGTTCCACAAAATTAACATGAAATCTGTTTCAGATCTCTTGTATTCTCATAAGAATGAATATATTTGTTCACCACTTAAGCCTGTCTCCTCTGTTGCACGATTATTTTCAGAGCACTCAAGTCACTTGGTATTAGTTTCTTTTAACCACATGGCACATTGTGTTCCATTGCAATCTTGTTATAGATGTTCATGTGAAACAGTAGGAAATTAAATAATGTACCATGATAAAGTAGAAGAGATTATTGAAATAGAATATGGAATGACAATATCAATAGTTTCAGATTTCCATCTGTATGATCCTTTCGGAAATCAATCAATCCAAAGAAAAAAAATTGTCCTTTATTTAACAAATGTCAACAGAAATGAAACCACTCACCTCCAGCATGAACTGAAGGTAACTTGGCCACATGCCTGTAGTCTTCAGACTCCAGCGTATTGTCTCAGTGGTATTAGGCTGCTGGATGGCTGCAAGTGTGACTTTCAAAAACTCCAGAAGAATTTGAAGACCTCACAAGCCACCCAAATATTTTAAAAATTGGGCACAACTTCTTTTTCTGGAGAAGCAAGAATATAGTTTCTAAACATTCATTACCTAGGGATCACAAGGAAGTAGTCATTAGTTACAGCTTCTCCCTGAACAGCAGCCACAGTCTTGGCATATCAGCTTAACAACCACATTCCTTTGCTAGCACTGAACACCATGACTTATTTTCTATTCCTGTACAAAAGTAAAGCCAATTAAAACAGAGAAAACATACCTTGTAGCCTTATTCTACCACACTACTCAATAAAACCTGAAGACTAAGTGCACATAGAGGGAAGGCTGAAGTGTTTCCAGATGTGTATGCACAACCCAGTGCAAGAAGCATATGACAACATCAGGTCTATATTGTCAGAATCAACCAGACAAGCAAGGTACAGAGTGAACCCCAGATGCTCTGATACAGCCTGATTTGGACTATTTATACCAGCTATGACATGGCTGGGAGGGGGAGGTTTGGAAGGGCAAACATGCTGCTTGGGCAGTGACAGTTCAGGAAGAAAAAATTATCAGATTGACAAATATGATAGTTAACTGCACCTGTTAATGCTATAAAAGATTGTCATGCACAGTAGTTGTGATTTTTATTGTGGTTTGATTTTGCATCTTTTGAAACATTTTGCCCCCATCTCTGCCTGCACTGAATCTAGATGCAGCATACATCATGATGTGCTGTGTTCCCAATGTCATTACCATCTGCAAGTCCAGCTTTTAAACCCTTCAGACTTACCAGTGACAGAAGACAGGACTAAATAAGGACATCAGCATACATTTTGGATGATTCTCTTTATAATCTCTTTTATGGATGGCATATTGCTTCCTTCCTTTTTCAATCAATTTTCTCTGTAACACTTTGTCTTAACTCCTTGCAGCTGGATTTGCCTTCACAAAGTACTTCTGTCTTTGATACAGAATATTCCCAGTGCCATTTGAAAATCAAATTAACGTGACTGGCAGACACTGAGCTTCTCCTAAACCAAATAATTCAAATCCTGTCAAACATACTGCATAAGTAATTGTGACTATCCTTTCCTACCATTATATGCTATAGAAGTGAACCAGTCACCCTTAGAGAACCTGCCATTTTTTACGTGACTGAAATATTTACACAGAGCAAAGATGACTAATGATGTCCCAGCTGACACTGGGAGTAGGACACTAGCTGAGAGAACACTCCTGCGCTGCACTAGCACAAATCGCATTCTCAGAAATATTAATTTGACGATGTCAACAAACATTGTGCAAAGCTGTGAGCTGGACTGGTGTATCAAACCAGGAAAGAATGTCCTTCAACTTATATTTGGAAGAAGTACTTGAGTAGCAGTTTGTTGGTGGAAGATACAGTAGGTTGTTGAAGTGATGAGGGAATTCATACTGACAAAATGTACCTTTAGGATTAATTCCTTATTACATTTGGATTATATAATGACAGTACATCAATTATAGGGCAATGGAGTAAATGCAAAGAAATGATTAACAGACCTGACTTGCACAGCAGTATAATGATGGAAGGCTGATATTCAGTTGAGTTACAAAAAGGAATTTTTTAATCCTGAATTTTCACTGGTGAAAAATAACCTCCTACTACTCTACAAGCACATAGAATATAATCTTTCACTGAATTCCTTGATGTAACTATAGAGTAATCCCAGTGTGTATAAATATCTGCTGAAGAAATGTATATTTCATGCAGCAACTGGCATGAGTCCCTCAGATCAAAACCCTGAAATAATAAAAAAGCACAGAGGTTCAAACACAGAGTTGAGCATATTTCCTGAGTCTGCAGCTGGCACAGAATTCCTTCCCCTTCCCTGACCTCAGAATGAAGTATGAGGCAATAAAATTCTGAGGGGAAGAGAAGTCAAATGTGAAAACAGTGAAAATGAAAGTGTCACCCACAAAGCAAGGGAGAAAAATAAACCCAAACAAGAGAGGCAACTGAAACAAAGATCGAAATGACAGTGGGAATGAAGTGCAGACACAGAAGAAAAAAGCTGTCAGAAATAACCAGGAGTAGCATAAAAAGTAATCCAAGAAAACTAAAAAAGAGAAGTGAAGGGTCATTTTATAGCATCTGAAAGAGATTATAATATAATGTATCTGCTCTTCCAAAAAAAAAAGTAGGATTTTCTCCCTTTCTATTTTCTTTAATTAAGAAAATCCTGAAGTGCACATTCAAAGTGTCATACAGCACTGTAATTTACCAAACAGCCACTGCTGAGGAGGTACAATTGTAAACTGCATAATTTAAGGTTTGTTTTGTTTTTCAAATTTATGAGTTTCCTGCTAATCTTTTTGAAGTTTTTACATTTCTCTTTTTATTTACTACATTTGACAGATTAATTCCCATTGAAATGCTGGAAAATGCCAGAAAATGCCTATGAAAAGTCCTGACAGGTGTGCCATTATTTGACTAAATTGACAGCAAAACAAACACAGAAATAAATCTTCCTCTCTGAAATGCTGAAATATGGATAATGAGCCCTTCGTGAGTTAGATAGGATCCAGACATCAAAAAAATCCCAGCAAAACTATTAAAACCTTATGCTCCAGTATATAAGACAACTTCTAACTGAGGAAGCCATAAAGTGAAGTCCATTAGCCAGCAATTTGATATAAACTGTCTTATACCTTCCTTTGAAGGACATGACAAGATAATGTCAAGGAACACAAATCTGAGCTGAAATTGAAGTTATTTGATGTGACTGTTACCATTTCTGTATGACAAGATTTTGAATTTGAAAAAAAGTCCTACAGGAGAACTAATAGACTGTTTACCCACAATTGGTGGTGTAGAAAGCAAATTTGCCTATTACCTAGGGAACTTTCAATGTCTCCCAGCGGTAATAATTCTTATGACCAATAGACCAATGGCTTTGCAGAAGTCAAAGCATGGCACAGCACTGAAAATCACCAATGAGTTAAGCAAGTAGCAAGCAGCCCAGAGGCAACAAGGACCAGTTTGTATATAATTGCTCAGCTGTAATTAACTTTGTGAGCTTTCCTGCCTTTTGTAGGACAAAGAAGTCACGTCCACCTATTCCTAAAGACTGTTTATGTTCATATAGTCAGCTATTACTCAGAAATGTTATAAGAAGCTGTTCCTTACCACCTCTCAGCCCTTAATCTCCATGTCTCAACATCAACTTATTTCTCTGTGGACAACTTATTCCAAGTGCAGAAGGAACCATGGCAAGAAGTTCATTTGTCCTTAAGGACCAGCACTCCTCCCATCCTCCATGTCACAGGAAGATTTTCATCAAAAGATGGTGAAATATAAATGGATCTTATGATCTAATGAACAAAAAGAAAACCAAGAACAACAAAACCCCTCTCACCTCGATCAGTTGGTTACCATAAAAAAAAAATCCCAAGGAGTTCCCCCTTCATTGCCCATGTCAGTACTGGCACACCCAGTACTGGATATGCCCGTGTTAATCCCTCGTGTTTATTGATAAATAAATTAGGCATATCAACATTCTCAAGACTTCTTTTTTTCTAATCGCTTTTTATGGAATGTGTCAGGCACCTAACCTGTTCATGATAGCACTAAGACTTAATTTAAAACCATTTTAGAGGGCATGGGGTCTTTACAAGTAATAAAGAAAACATAGCTTGGTATAACTAAAAAATGGCTTGAATTTTAACAAGCTTCTACCAATATATGTCTAAGAAACCACTGTAGTTGAGCTGGATAAAAAATTAGCTGATTAAAAAAATCAGAACATTCTTCAGTATATCATCTCTTAATTGGGATAAGCTGGAATATGTCAAAATACTGTGATTTTTAATGAAAAAGGAATATATCTAAGTTTTGAAACACTTAAACACTTAGTTCCAAAATTCTCAGTTACAACAAACACTTTAGACACCTGACACATAGAATCACAGAATGGTTGGGGTTGGAAGGGACCTCAGGTTCACCTTCTGTGCTGAAGAAAATCAAAACATGAATATGCCTGAACTACACCTTGGATCTTTCTTTCAGCCAATTCATTTATTGATAAAACAAATGTCAGCTTAATATATAGCAGAAATATCCTCCAGCCTGTTTGTAGTCAGGAATTTTGAGAGATTTCCTTTTAGAGACAGACAACCTATTCACCCTTGCTTCTACCTGGCCTAATTTTCCTCAGGGATAATTAGTTTACTCTCAAAGTTATTTCTCTTTTATATAATTTTGGTGTCCTTAGTCACGTTATAAAGAACAGCATACATCAACCCCAAAGAACAATGACATGTACATCACAAGGTTTTGCTTTGCTTACTTTGACACTGAAGTGACAGTTCCCAAAAGACGTCATAACCTGCCATAGGGAGGTGCACTGATTTCTTACCTGCTCTCCATCTGCTCCCAAGCTAATTTGGGAACACATGCCCAAATCCAAAGCCCTGTGAAGTGTAAGCAAGGCCTTTCACAAGGGAACACTCTTGGAGCTGAAAGGCCAACTCAAGTTGCGCCAGGAGAGATTTGGATTGGATATTAGGAAAAATTCATTCACCAAAAGGATGGTCAGGCACTGGGACAGGCTGCCCAGGGAAGTGGTTGAGTCACCATCCCTGGAGGTGGTTAAAAGATGCGTAGATGTGGCACTTAGGGACATGGTTTAGTGGTGGACTTGGCAGTGTCAGGCTGACGATTGGACTCAACTATCTTACCCATCTTTTCCAACATAAATGATTCTATTAAAATCTGACAGTTCTTGGCTTCGGCTCCCTCTGGTGGGTAACTCACACTCCAGAGAACAGCAACTACTGGTAAAAGTGACCACCATGAAACAAAACAACATGCAGGTTGCTATAGTTTTCTTAAAATATACAGAAATATACCAGCTGAGAAATGATTATAATGGAGATCAGAGCTTTAGGCTGCAACTTGAAAAATTTGTCCTGAAAAAAGAAGATGCAAAGTTCCCACCAGAACTGAACTCCCTTCAAATTCAGAGAAGAGATGGGTGATTTGGTGTAGGTGGAAATCTATCTTCAGTACTTAATGCTGATTAAAATAGTGTAAGAAACTAGTTAAACACTAGTCTTTTTGAGAAGAACTTTCTCTTGGATTTCTGTTCCTGAGTGATACTTTGAGGCCTAAAGTTTGATGTCCTTTCTCAAAAAAATTTTGTTTGCAGGATTCAGAAAATATTCATTATTTCACAAATCTCACACCCCACAGAGTCTTTATTTGTTACAAGGAGTTCAGTTTCAGCAGAAAAGAAAAATATGCTTTTAAATCTGTGATATCTTACCTAACAATGATACATGTCTACACATTTACCAGCTGAAACAATTGCAAATTAAAGCATATTTTATAATTTATATTCTTGGGCACAAATCTAAGTCCTTCCACAAGAACAATGTGCATGCTGCATTGTAGTATTCCAAATACTCATCAACAAACCACTTTGATTAATGGGGAAATTGCCATGGGGACTGATGAAGAACTAAATAGATCTAACTCATACTAACCAATGACCAACAGGGGTAGTCTTCAAATACAGAAATAACCCCCAAAAAATCCCAGAAGGAACAACTTTCTTTACTGGATCAGAAGCTAACAGCTTGATTGTCTCTCTAAATAATTTAACTGCTCATCTGAGCACTATGAGCACCATACTGTGGAAAGTGTGGCAGAAAAAAGTACTAAATTACTTTCTCAGAGAAAACATTTGTTTTTCCTTTGTTTTTCATCTGAAAAGCAGAAAAGATGTGTTTGTAAAAAACCTCACGAAATGCATGGTTTAAGCTTATTCTGCAGTGACTGCTTTTATTTTCTGCATTAAATATAATTTCACAGCATGTGTTTTATTTTCTTTGGCCAAACTCCATGCTTTTTCTCCTCTAGTAGATTCTAAAGACTTGCCTGGAAATTGTAGAAGGAGTTGCATATGTTTAAGTGAACTGAACAGTACAGCAAACAGGAAAAGGCATTAAGAGCTATCGAGAAGTAACGTCTTTGGAGTTGTCTATTTTACATATTTATTACAGCAGTAACACACTTATTTAAATATTGCTTATCCTACCACAAGATTCTGAAGAGTCCCAAAACTGGTGATGTCTCTGACTCCTTTACCTTATTACTGAAACTAACCTTTCTCCTTTTAGGAACTAATATATTGTTGATCATTCCAGCTAAGTGCCCTTCTCTTCATTTTGGGTTTCTGGTCTTATCTGTCTCAAGAAGCTTCCTCCCTGAGAGTAAGTGTAGCATATTCCTGAAGTATCTTGTGCAGCTTCTTTCAAGAGTTCAACCATTTGCTCTTAGCTTGCTGCCTGTGTGCAAGATCACTGCATAAAACATCCCTGTAAAACGTGCTATCAAGATGAGCAAAAGACTCGCTGTGAGAACATACTGGAAAATTAAGAAGCTGCTCTAATCATAAAACATTAGTAAAGAAAACCATTACTTCAGGTAGGTACACCTCTAGCCCACCAAATTGCTGCACAGTTTGGCAGATGGATAGAAACAGGTTTGAGTCTTATTACCTCTATATAATAAGTATATATCTCAAATGGGTCTCAGTTACACCCTCTGTAAGATGGGGATAAAATATCATATGCCTATTTAATGACAGTTATCAGCATCATTAATAAAGATTCAGGGGATATTTTACTTCAAATGATACCTTCTAATGTTGTACTTCATACTATAGTGAGAAAAGCACTGCTGCTCATTTAAATCAAGTTATTATTCACTTGCAGGATATAACATGGAAGGAAATCCTTCAGACTTAGTATTTCTTTCATTTAAGTGATTAGCAATAAAACTTCCAGTTATTAAAGCAGTGAACCACTTTCAGACTAATAAAGAATAAACTGATATCCTTTGTGGACTGGAAGGAAAACGACATTTATTCCTTTACCAAAATAACTTCTGAACAGAAGGAACTGAGCACTAACCTGATAGGCTGTGGTTTGTAAATACCTGAAACAAAACTTTCATCCTGCCTGTACCACTGGTTAAGAGGCTGCATTTCTTTGCACATTCAACAGCAGGTTTATGCTTGAGGAATGAAGATGGCACATTAAACAGATCCTACTGGTCTGAAATGCTTGAGTTTGATTCTCCTTTAGAGTGAATTCCAGTTATATTTTCTTTTGATGATTTGCCAGTTCCCAAAAAGTGTTGAGTAAAACCTGCCTGATTATCATCTGTCTGCACTGTTTTTTTCAGTCAGAACTGCCTATTTTGATTCCCCGTGAGATGCAACACTTAACATTTTCTGCTTTTGCATTATTTCAGTTAGTTTCATTCTTCAAATTATACATTTAATTAATTCCAAGTTTTCCTTTTCTAATATTCCTGGCAGGATCATCAGGCTTTCACCCAACAAAAACCTGAAAGCAATGAAAAAAGAAATACATATACAAAGGATACAAATACAACCCTGATTTATATACAGCGCAAAAGCCAACCTAACAGGTTTCTTATAGTGTGTATTGGTCAAGACTTTGCTTTGCTATCCCTTCTTTTGCGTTCTAGGTTTAAAAATATGCCCTTTATATAATAAACCCAGTACTACACTTATTGTACCATAAAAATTCAATTGAATTAAAAGAAAATAAATAAAAATATTTCCCAAAAAACTTACAACAAATGCTTGATGTCTCATCTCTTGACACTTCTTCAAAATTTCCAAATGCAGTAAAAATTTGTGGTGATCTCTTCTGACACCACCTAGAAGCCCTCACCTCAGGACCATCAGCTGGAGTTACAGCCTGTTTCTTTACAGTAATTGTATAATTGAGGACAGGATTCTTCCATTAATGCATTTCTTTCTGCCTCTGATTCCAACACAAGTAAGCATAATGAAATCAGATTGTTCTAATAATGAAAAAAAATCGTTGCAGTTTTGATTATTTTGCTGCATTTGATGACAAGAAAAGCTTTGAATGAGCTAGAGGATAAATATTTCTCAGACAAGACAGATGTTCTCACAGGGCATATACTTTGTACACATGTAACTTAAGTTTAATTGGACATTTAAATACTGATGAGCCAAATTTGCATGTGCTAAATGTACATCTAAATCCAAATTTTGTGTGCTACCCTTTCTTAGAGCAGGTAAAATTCTGAACTTGCAACGCTCAAAATAGTAAACTACTCAGAATCTGTCAGGACAGATGAAACTAGATTTGAGAGTTGTATCCATCTCTTCATATAATGGAAATTGCATTTGCTTGGTATACAAGAATCTCACAGCTTCATATCAAAATTTCTATATTTGCTCCTGTGTATAACTTTCTTCTTGTTGACATTCTTTCCTGCCCTCAATGATTTACGATTAACACCTTCAAAGATATTTTATCATCTTTTAAAATACCTCAGGGATGTTTTAACACGCAGAGAAACAGTTTATCAACTGTATTTTTTAGAAGAGTAACCAACCATGTTCTTAAGGCTCCAGAGCTCAAGCTGTTCCTCGCTCTTTTCTTTCACCTCTTCAATACTTCTGTCATCTTCTCTCCCTGAACGGATATCCAAAGAAGTAACGCTTGCTTTTCATATTTAGTGTGTCTCCTCATAAAATAAATTTCTTCCCCATTTCCCGATCCTGCAAGACACCAACCACCTCTGCTTCTTTTGAGTTTATTGATAATACAGCGTCTAGCAGAGTAGGGCTTGTGTCTGTCCAACAAAAATTACTGTGATGATCACAAAGAGATTCTGCCCAATCTTTACCAGTCAGAGGTTGTAGTAGAAGTCTCAAATATATACATTTAAAACAGGAGAAGATAAATTGAGGGGAGACATATTGTAGCTTGTGATATTATATTATGTTATGTTATATGCAAAGTGACACAGATCATCTTAATTAGTTCCATCTGTACCAGTCAGTAGTTTAATTTTTTTCCTCCTCCCCCATACAATATACCTGTCTACACAAAAGCCATGAAGGAAACTCACAGTGATGCTGAGTACCATTTTTTGCCCATGCTGGCAAGAAAACCAGGGGAGGGACATTATCTGTAGGTATGCACCATGAAAAGAGGTAGAGAACATTCATCATACCATGAAATTAGGAAAGACAAGGTAACTGCTCGTGAACTCATCTGACCAAACAGTTACTTGACACATACACTAGCTAATAAGCTAATGTGTCTGTTTGCACTCACAACATACTAAACATCACAATCAGCAAGTTAACAAAGAAAAAAATGTATAAAAATAGTGGGTTCATTTAAGCTACTAAAATTATCCCATAGAACTTCACCTTTTTAACTCTTTCAGACTGATCATAATGCCTCTTAACCAAATCCAGGTAGCCTTCATTGGCAGCATACATGTGGATGTCTTGTGTCCCAGGGAAGGGAATAGCGTATCTCTTTTCCTTCCATCAAATGAAAAGGGATGGAACCAGAGCTCATTAACAACACATTGCAATCTGCACTGACTTCTGTAACACAAATTTATTGAAAGCAATGCTTAATCATATGGACTGTAGCTATAAAGTCAACTTAAAATTATCCATAAGCATTTACATGTCACAGATCCACTGCATGGGGACAGACTCTGAAATAGGCACTAAAGCCACTGAGATCCAGACAGTTTTATTAAAACAAATTCATTTCCCTCTATACCTGTTCAAATGTCCACTTTGTTCCAAGGACAGTTATGTTACTTTATTCATTTCTATTAACTGAAAACTTTCTTCCCTTTTCAGATTTAGGCACATACAGTTTTTGTACTGCTTTCCTACTACTGGAGACAGAAGGAAGCAAAGCACTAAGCACCTGCTTGGACACTACCAGAGGGAGACAAACAAAAAACAAAACAAAACAAAACAAACAAAGCAACCCACACACACAAACCAACCCCCAAACCCCATGTAGTCACAGAAAGAAAGTCTTCCTATGCATTTTTTTCATATAAACATCACATAGGCAGCTTTAATTCTGGCATATCCTTACTTCTGAGTAAGACTGATTTCCTTTGAGTGGATTTGTAGCTTTAGCACTATTTTAATCTAGGAGATAAATTTCTATACTACATCCTGTACTTTTATCATCTAAAGACATATGGCGTGAGGGGGGAAAAAAAAAAATCAATGTCATGCTGAATGCCAGTTAACTAAAACCTGGTAATATTCTAGTTCTGATCTTCAGAACTAGAATACAAACCTGATAATGCTGTGCAAATTTGTTCACCATTTATAGAGGCTCTGTACTTTTCATCAACAGGCTTCTGCACTTTCCCTGTACTACTATAAATTCTGTCTCTTCAAGGTCAATTGAACCATAGTTTTCCCTATAAGTAGAGATCAAATGGTTCTCTATGGCGGAGACAGCAGCTTTTTAGATAGTAATGCTTTCTTCATGTGTTTTTCCTGCAGGAAATAATAAAATGCATTACTGACAGAGATACTTGATTTAAAGATCCTGTTCAGAAGAGTGACTCTATACAAGACTATGTTTATGTTTATCACCTCTCAGTGACACTATAACAGATAATTGTTTGAGAAGGAACAGATTATCTCTTCTTGAATGATAGCTTCAAAACTCATCCTAGACTGACTTTTTCATTTCAGTGATCATTACCGGTAATAAAGATACTGCAGAAGAAATTATGCCCTCAGAGACGTGCACATAACCCCATTTCTTTCCACTAAGGCTGTGCAGTTATAGTTTGGCTTTCTCTCTGATTGCTGTGACCTTACCCCACCTCACAACATAAGCAACTTGCAGCAGGTAAATCACAGCAAGAGTTTTCAAATTTCTGCTGTATTTAGACATAAATACTTAAAACACATGCTACTGTAGGAACCATTACCATGAAAGCTCAGGAAGGGATAGTTATGTAGACTTTAAACTAGACAGACAAACTTTCAGTCTGACATGGGACACTGGTGTCTGGATATAGACTCTCCTAAGTCTTGTGTAATTCAGCCTCACTTTGCTCTGAATGAAGGAGACAGAAGAGAAACAGTTAACTCTTTATTTCATCCATATAAACTATTCTAACATGATTTTCCAGCATCTAGTCAATATGTTTTGTCTTAATTCTGGGAGTGCACTAGACTTTCAGAGGTTGCTTCTGTGGGCTCAGAAACAAACAGGAAGCACAGAAGTCAGCAAACAGAAATTCTTGTCACAACCATGGGGCAGACTGTTCTGAGACAAAGCCAAATCCATACTGGTGACACAATAGGTGACAGCAACAGAAAGAAAATCTACAATCCTCTTGTCTTTTACCATAACCCCACCTCATGCCAGAATCTATGGCTCTGCAACCCTAAGCTTAGCCATTGTTTTGTTGTACTCTCCTGCAGCAATGAAGATTTATCCCCTACACTCTTCTAGTTTTACGTATGAGGATGTTTTTCCTCCTCCAGTCCACCCAGAACTCTCACACTTCTGGTGTTTCATCTGTTGAACAAACATTTCCTCCCCGCTTCATTCTGCTGTTAAGAAGTACTTAGGATGCCGTACTATAAGCCACAAAACACAGAGGAAGGAAACAATTTGCAAAGTGGAACTATTTCTGATTCAAACCAGTTCCATGGTTTTCACAGCACGAATTTCACAGTATAACTTGAAATCACTTGTATTGCCTCAGATGAAAGGACTCCCTATGTTTGCACTTCTGCTGAAGGTCTTGTATGAATAAATGCTGGGGTTTTTTCCATACTCCTATTTTACTGACCAAAATCTAATAGCTCATCATCTGGGCCGGTCTTTATCTACGCACCCCACATCCAACCTATTGCAGTGGTATTGCAGACATCAGCAGCCCCAGTTTCCCTGTCAGCTGTGCCGGGGTGAGCACAGGGCTGAGCAGGAGACATGAGGACATGCGGCTCATCAGTCACAGCTGTCACCCCTCCTCTCAACCCACTGACAGAAACTCTATGTTATTCCCCGGGATTTGATACATGACAATGCAATGAAGCGTCTTCGGGCTTGGTTCTAATAACACTGAATGAACCTGTATTTAACAGCACACAAATACAATTTAAGACTGCTCTGAAGTTTTTATTCAAAATAAAGTATAAAATACCAATGTGATAGTGACAGTTCTTGTGCCCCTGCCATACTTTTTTTTTTCCTCCTGTATTCTTCAAATACCTGTATCAACAACAGAAAGAGCTGAACAGATATTTGAGAACAGGTCACTGTGTTTCAGAGATACCAAATTTGTAGCAAATAGCAATTTTGTAGCAAAATACCAATTTTGTAGCAAAAACTGCACCCATCCTGTGCTAATATCTCCTGTAAGTTGAGGCCGGCAAGTGCACTGCCTAGCAATGTGCTCCAGGGCACCACAAGGACTGACAAAGGGGGGAAAAAAGAGAGAGAGAGACTCCCTGCCTCCATAGCAGCAAGCAAACAAACCACAAAATGACAGCCTGCTGAGGAAAGTTTTGAAAAAAATGCAAAAGCATATCTTAAAATTAATTAGCAAATCAATAAAGACACTAGGAATATCAACCAATTCAAATATGTACTAAAAGACTGAGGAGCAAAAATATTTTAAGCCAAATTTCAGTTTAAAAACCTAAACTTCATTTAAGCATTGGCATTGCCACCTCAATTTTCTGCACCAAATTTGTCCCAAGGAAAGATTCTCAGAGCCAAATTTGGAAAAGGGGAAAAAAGTAAGCTATGCTTGATCAGGTGAGATTTCCAAATGATTACTGCAAGAACAACACTATAGATAAAAGGTATTTCTTAAAAGCTCTTTCAACTGGTGCTTCAGCAAGGCAATTACTATCTAGGCAGTATGGAAAATTTTGTAAACTGACAAATTCCTTTTCAATCATCCTGTATTTTAGACACTTGCTACTTTTACTGTTACTAGTATTGACATTTGTTTTCTCAGGCCAACCAAAGATTTACTGCAAAACCCATTTATTTAAATATATTGTGTAGCTCTACAATCAAAACACTCTTGCCCTACTGAAATAAAGCATAAACCACCATTTTTTCACTGCCAGTGGGTTTTTAATTGAAAAAAGGTGGTGGTGGTGGTGTGTTTTTCAACAGTGTTTAGAATTCCCACTGTAGTCATGATCTCTATTTACAGTTGTGCCTATCTTGGTAAGATTCTTTACATTTTCCCTCCCTTCCCCTCACTTGTTGCTGCTCAGGCCTTTCCATAATATAAAGTACCTAGACTTTTGAAATGACCACATTCCAACCATCGTGCCTTATGAGAAAATGGCTTAACGACAAAAATTACCTTCCCAAATTTGCAGAGAAGCAAATAATTGATACAGAAGTTCCCAGTGCAAAATATTTTCCTTGAACGAAGACTTCGAATCAAACACGTTTAATAACAGAACCACAGAAGCTTGCTCCGGTGTCTTCACAAGAGTGTGTGGTTTATAGGCAGACTAGGAGCTAAAAAACCAGGCATTTCACAAGTTTGCCATTACACACAGTAACACCATCAAAGCAAGAGATGTGGTTTTTATCTATCCTTCCCCCGCCCTCCCTCACTAATCTATTCAGATAAATTGTCATGGCAACTTGACTCATACATCAAGGATTGGAGCAATGACAAGTCAATTCCCCTTGGAAACCTTGTGAAAAGAAAACGTCCTGCCTGTTCTGATGCTGGCAGACACTAAAGCTGAATGCCCTTCCTTCTCACAGGACTGCAGTGTGCAGCCACAGCAACTTCTCCCTGCCAGACACTCTTGCTCAGATGTAGCCATGAGCCTCCCATTTATGTCAAAGGCAAGATTGCGTCATTTGGAAAATGTCCTGCCTTGTGTACTTTACCAGCTATTACTAAATATGAGTTGAGTTCATAGAGAAATCATGACCTTCTGAAATTAAGAATTCTTTAAGTATTTTCCTTACTGAGGAAGAACATACACTTACTGATTTTAAACCCAGTGTTTGAAGAAAAAGTACAGCCTCTTCTTGGATGACAGCAATACACACCATATTTCTTTCAGATGTCTTCATATTTCTTTCAGAAGAGTGAAAAGCACAGAACAAATTCAATTTTTCTTCCTTCACCTGCAGTCACAACAATTCATATATTTTTTTCTTTATATCTATGAAGACAAGCAGTAATTTTGCAATATATTTAGTGTATCCTCCTTTGTTAAAACAGATATAATTCAAGAGAATGATACTAACATGTTGTATGTAAGCTCTCTTGATGCAGACAGTAGCACAAACACTTCCACTCCATCAACAGAAGTCCTAACATGACAGTCACATAAACTATCCTCTATTTGCTACACTGGCTCTTGGCACCACCACCCAGAGCATCCAGCCTGCGCCTCTAACATCCCTCTCACCAAATGCTGTGTGCGGCGGAGCGCACGTTTTCAAAGAAACAATGAACGTAATGGTGACTCTCTTACAATTCTCAGTGGGATGACTGACCCTCATATTAACAGCAAACACAACTACCCTGAAAAACATGTAAACATATACTGAGAGAGGGAAGATGTAATTCTTCCACCAATTTTTAAGAATGCTTTCTTTGTGACAGAAAATCCTTCGCAAGTTCAAACTTCGCCCTAGAATTGCAGTAGGCAATACACAATTAAAAAAAATAAACACATACCACAGCAGATAAATAAGCATTTATTAAAGTTCATCTCAAAACAAACAACAATAAGGGACATTAAGGCATCTTGTAGTCAGTAACCATTCATATAGCAAAGACGACTTCTCTTTCTGATGCAAGATAGCAGATTAGGAAAAAAAAAGTTCTCCCAACACATTTGGCAGAGTGCTGACTTCCACCATGCCACCACTTGGTCAGCAACCCCTCCAAGGAATGCCCCATTTCTCCAATGAAAGAGCTACAGAATCACAATACTCACTGAGACATGTGCAAGAAAGCACTTCTCCCTCCCCTCAGACGTCCAACCATCTGTGGGGATGCACACTGGAGAAAGACTAACAGATGGATACCGCAGAGAATAAAGAAGACATACGCCTGCTATAACCACTCAGTTTTGAGCAGACTAGAATGTTTGGCCTTGCTTTTGCTAGTATTTACTATTTCAGACAGTAACTAGTGAAGAGGGGACCACAAGCTTCAGTCTATTACAATGTAACAAGTTTTATGTTCTCCTTCTACATTCATATTAGATAAACAAATGACAAAGGTCTTGTTTCCATGGAATAATTTATTTTGATGAATTATGCTGTCAAGTGACCAATCACTGTTATAGCGCTTTTTTCTTCAGTTGGAATAAGAACACCAGGAAATGTTTACAGTATCATTGGGTTCACTATAACAGGATTTTTACTACAGAATAAAATATAAATTAATAAACACTGCATATAGCACTATTCACTTCACCACATGAGCTCTCTATATCCTTTGTCACATTCTAACCTTCATTTAAGGCAAGTTTGTTTTTATTTTTCCAAAGAAGACCACATAGTCTCGAGATAAACTTGTGTGACTAGGTTTGCGAGTTAGGAAATTGAGCTTTATAAAATGTTTACTTCAACAAATATGAAAGGTATTAAGAGAAAGATGGTGGCCCAAAATTGTACTGTATTAAAAGGTGGAGTTTCCTTGTACCAAAGTCCTTTATTCATCATCTTTAGAACCAGTTTTGCTTAACTATAAAAGAGACACAAAAAGAAAGTATTCAGAGTTTAGACTGCCATGCCATTTATTAGGAAACAAGAACATTATCTCCATCTTACATAGAACACATGTATATTTAATTAATAATACAGACTGATTGTGCTACTGTACCAAAAGACTGAAAAGCATCAAAAATAATTTCTTAAGCTTAGACACTAAATGAGCTTATTTCCTGAATGCAAAAGTGGACTTTACAAAGCAACACCGCAAAACCCCAGAAAAACCTCAGGGTACTGTTTCTGTTTAATTTTAAGATTCTGTCAACAGCTCTCCAAAATAAATAAGATGGACTAATGGAAAAAAGTATCTCCACGCACCTCTGAGAGAATTCCCATGTGGAAATTTACACAATAAAAAAGAGACATTAATTCACTATTTCTCACTTTTTTAAAGCTAATTATTACATGCAGTGCATCTATCGTGATATCTATCTGGAATTCAAGACATTCACTACAAATAGCCACTTTTAACCCAGAAGGACTCTGCCCATAACCACCATCATCATTTACTTGCTCTTATTTAACAACCGCACCAGTAAGAATTACTTATAGTTGTGTAAAATAAAATAGTTTACTTTCAAAATTGCAAAGCAGCTATACGGATTTCCACTGAATCAGCAAAGACAAGAGGGTGGCAGAAATCAATGCAGAGAGAGCAAGCAGAAAATAATTATTCACTGAAGGAGCTGCAGCAGAGAACACTCAGGCTTGTAGGAGGCAGCAAAATGCTCCCGCTTGGGACAACTCCCTTCTGCTTACTTATCCATTGCCCTCCAGAACGTGGCAACACCACTGACTTTATTTTATATCTTGTTGCCAGATGAAGACAGAATATTTGCAGTGCATTTGGCTAGCAAAGCTCTCTCATCATAACATTAAGATTTAATTGCTCAATAAATGAAAAAGGCATACTAGGCCAACAAAGTTCAAAGAGGAATCAAAGTCCTTCTAACTCTAATATTCAGAAGGACTAACCATATTAAAGCATTTGAGTAATATGTAAATTAGAATCCAAAAGAGCAACAGTTCTTACTATTTCTTGAAAATCTTTTTAACATTGAAAAAGATGGCTTGAAAATACTTACATGCTGGATGCACATAGAAATGAATCAGACACCACAGTCAAATTCAAACAAAGTTAGGAAGAAAAGCAAGAAAAAAAAATTAGATTAGTTTTCTTGAGATATAAATACAAATTATTTTTAACGTACATATGCAGTATTTCCAAAATACTGCATACCATACAGTCATGCTACCTTAATTACGTCCACCCAGTTCCATCCTCGCGGAAGCTCCCCTTTGTTATCTGCAGAATAAGAAGGTTTTATTTTCAACATGCAAGCTAAGGAGAAATCTTTACCATTCTTTAACATCAACACACAAAATTCTAAAGATCCAAAAACCTTAATTTCTCCACTACAAAGCCATGAGGACAAAAAGAGGTATTACTGTCTTAAACATATACTTCTTCAAAGTAGTCCTGTTTGAATAAAAACACTCCAGTCCATCTGACATTTAATTTAGAAGGCAACTCTAACATGAGCTGGGCTGACCAGCAGTGATGCATTCTATCAAAGAAAAAAAAAATTTACACAACTTTTGCTTTATATGGTCAACATTTATTCTGCCAATTATACATTAGGTCAGAAAAATTATAGGCAGAAATTGCTATCACAGGGTACAATTTGTTGCTCCAATATGACAGTATTATCCAGATCATTATTAAAAATTAAGGTTGAACACATAAAAGTCATCAGCAGGATTAGCTGAAATATTGAACGCTTTTCAATCAGAAACCTACCATTTCATTGAAAGCATAAAGTATCTGCAGAAGTGATTCTATTTTGAACATACAAACTAAATTTAATATTTTATTTTGGGTTCCAAAACAAATACTTTCATTTAGAAATTGCATTTTTAATAATGTCAATTATTTATGAGGGCCCATGAACAAACCACTTTCTGTTGAAAGTGAATGTTCAGAAGTCAGAAACACTCTCCTCCCACAACTATTTTTTGAAAGTTGTACTTCTGTCACGTATTGAAATAAAGATATAAAACAAACCCAATAACATTGTGAAATCCCCACTCTACAGAAAGTTGCTTTGACCAGAACTAACAACTCAGGCAAAAACAATTCATCTAAAACAAGCAAAACAGAGACCACAGACTTAAAGTAGTTAATCTTATAAATAAATGACTGCTGAGTCTGACCCTAGCAAGATGTCCCTGCCATAAAGTTTGGATTCTCATACTGCTCAAACAAAATATTATAGTGAACAAACCTGTTTTATCGGCCAGTTTTCGTTTCTGGGTTTTGGATAACTGCTCCTTTTTATCTTTTTTCTTACTTGCTGGCACATCAGGAGTTCCAATTGCAATACTATTGCTTACTGAAGTCTGAGAAGGACAAAAATGGTTGTTAATATTTTGCATATTTGTTCCACAGATACCTCTATGTGTGATGACCGAACCTGACATACTGAAATATCTTGACTGTCAGAAAGAAGCAATGCTGTCAGCAGTCTGCAGCATTTAATCAACATATAATTGTGACTGTAGTTTTAAAACAAGGGTTGGGGACTGGAATTATTTCCTTTGAGAGCTGCAAAGGGCACTTCTTACACTTTTTAAATTTAATCATGGAGTGTGGTTTAGTCTGAAGAGATGGATTCAGACTTCCCAAGCATGGAAAACAATCCTTCTCCCTCAAAGCAAATCTGCAGCAACAGAGGCCAATAACGTCCTTGTACAACACAGAAGCCACAAACAGATCCAGCCTGACTCATTCAAGACCCTGGAGCTGCACTTATGTAATCCATTGCATCCCAGGAAGGTTGCAGTAATTTGCTCTGTCCCCCCATCCCCCTCCCTGGGCAGATGCTTTTAATCTCCATTTCAGCTCTCTTTAGTTTTGCTTCTGCTCCAAGTCTTCATTTTTATGTTATTCTATGGGACAGAACTGCAGCCCGCAAACATTTTGGTGTAAGAGCAAAATAACAATTAACTGTAACAATTATGGCACCATACTCTGTGTGTCACTGTTTAGCCACTAGAATGGGTGTACCCGATACACTGATTAACAACTCAAAGACAGAGCTATGAAGTATTTAGAGTTGTCATAACCTTTTTTTTTTTTCAGTTTTAAAAGCAAGAGATTAAAATCTGAAATTACCTACTTACCACAGTGTTAACCGGCTGCTTTTCCATGAACAACTCTTTATTATCTTTGGCGTATTCAAAAAGTGTGTATGTCATAGCAGTTCCAAGATTTGCTTCAACTTCTACCATTAACTTATCCAAAATACTTTGTTTAATAGCTGAAGATCTAAAAGAAATCATAAAACTCCACTATAATCTAGACAGATGAAGAAAAGCTTCTCAATCAAAAAACCCCTACATATGAGGCTGGGAGTGAAGCTGTCATAAATACTGACATTGTGTTGTTGAAAAAAGCGTCCATCGATATGACTGGTGCTGTTTGTGGATATGTTTCTGGCCAAGAAACTTCTATTAGAAAGGCTTTGGGGTCTCCGCTTTCACCTATCTGAAGTGAAAAGAAAAACTTTATAAATCAACAGTTTCCAGTCACTCGTTAAAGATTACAATGTCAATATGCATGTCTTTCACTTGTTTAAGACTATCCAGATTCCTTAAGATAACAACTATTATCATCATAAAGGTATCAGAAAATAAAGCTGTTATCTAGAAAAAATACTAAATTTCTGACATCAATAGTAACTCTTAACTGGCAGTTTTCATCCTAGGAAAAGCAAGAGAAACATTCAAAGCTCTCTTTATTTTTTTTTAATTGCTTTGTTTTAAAAACTACTTTGCAGCATCTGCAAGCCAAATATTATACAATAATATATGTGAACAGAAAAGATGAAGCCTTCTTTCCCCCTCCCATGCATCCAAGATCAGAGCAATATGAAAACAAACCACAAGACAGTGCTGAGATAAAGAGAATGATAAACTAGTGACCTGAGACAGCAAAAAACAACAGATAAGAATTTCAGTATTTCTGTCTTCTATTTCATTATAAGAAGGAATGAGTAGTAAAAGATTTAAGATGACAGTAGAATGAGAATGGATAAAAAAGCATAACATTAAAAAAGCCTCACTTTAATAATCATTCACATCCAACCAATTAAGTGAACCCAAATTACACATATGATCCTTACAATTATGTTGAATTAAATTTTAAAAACTTTTTTTTTTTTAAATTTAAAACTAGTACAGGTGCTACCAAAGGCATGCTATACAAACAGAAATAACAGTTTCACACATGATTTGGAAAACTAGTGCAACAAAGTTGCTTAAATCCGTACTCTAAAACCACCTGAAAATTCTTCCTTATTTCCCTCATTATAGAATAGTCTATATCTGGCTTCATCAAATTTTATAGAATGACATTTAACCAGAAGAAAAGTCCTAATCAAGGCAAGGGTACCGTACATTAATTTTTTTTTAGAGTTGGTGGTTTTTTTTATTCACAGTGTCTGTTTCAGCAGAGTGGACAAACTGACATTCAGAAGCATCTGTTTTAGAGGTAAAATAAATAGCACTTTACATCAAGAATCTGCAACATTTTTCAAGACATCATCTACAGTGTAGCAATCTCGTTACCACCAGTGCCAAGAAGAGAACTGGGGGTGCAGTTTACAGAGTTGCCTCAGGAAAGCCCTGTCTGCACACTGAGCAAATCCATACCGAAAGCTGCGTGACATGACCGTGCTCCTCCTTTTCAGTGCAACCTAAAAATTGGGTGGTCTTACTTCAAATGCTGTTGCTGCTACATTTTCTCAATATTTGAAAAATATTTCTTTAATCTCAATTTCATAGCACACTGATTACAAAACAGCTGTGTTTTGTATGCAAGATGTGTGAGAAATGAGGCTCAGAAAAATGGGATACTAATTCTTTCTACCTTCTCATGCATTCACTTGCACTATGCTTTCTCATAATACAAATTCTCCTTCATAGGAAAGATGTATTATTGCCCTTTTCTGCCACTAAGTTTTACAGTACTTAAATTGAGTTGTCCTAACTGTTGACAATTATTTTTTATCTAATATTAGCAATGAGCAAAGCTAGTAAAATGTAGAATGATACACTGCAGGCTTGCAGATATACTGCATTTACTCTTTTGAAGAAATTAAACTTACTAATAAAGGTCCTATCAATGAAAGAAGGCTGCGCTTAAATGGATGGGATTCAAGTGCCATTAATTAAGTTGACCTATATTTCATTACAACTACTGATGTTATTCTGAAGTTATTTGAGAAGTTACAAAAAGGTAATATGCATATGGCATTTTCAGAAGTCTCCCTTCTGTCCCATAGGTGCCTGAGTTTTCAGTAAATTTCTCTGGCCATCTAAAGATCTGCCTCAGTCTGTGTCCAGAACTTCCAGGTCTCTAAATTTTGGAAAATTGCAAATCTCAAGCTCAGCACTCCCTGTATGTGTTTTCTGAGCAGACTGTATCAATGTACATACCTGAAGCATTTTGTGAATTTTCTCTTTAGCAAGTAGACAAGGCAGCCAGCTATCTCTGGACAAAAGACTGTAATTTAGCAATAAGGAAGTTTCAGAGCTTTACATAGAAACTGACTACCTAGTTTAAGTATTATTAAGCATTACTCAGCAGGCTGGCTCCTGCAGCCAGTCTGCCGGTTCTACCTATGTAGTACATGGACGTGTAGGTAGGATGCCCAGCTAAGGGCTGACAAACCTGAGTGGGAACAGGTTCCTAAACACAAAGCATTGTACTATCAGGAATCATCATACCAAAGATCCTGAAACAACGGCCTGCAGATCGAGTTTTCACTGCCCGCCTCACGCCTGTTCGTTTCAGAAAACGCCCGGTATGTCAAACACAGGGCAGCAGAGCAGCTTCGAGGCAAAGCCTGCACCGCAGAGTCCCGCAGACCTTGCCCCGCCTTACCCGGTACTGGAAGGACACGGGGCTGAGCTCCCTGAAGCACAGGTCTCCCTCGTAGATAGAGCGCAGCGCTTCCAGCTCCATCTGCAGCACGGACAAGCCGGTTACCGCCGCCAGCCCGCACACGGCGCTCGGTTTGACACGCTCCGCACGGCCCCGCCGCTTGCCCGGCCCGGCCCGCCCCGATCCCCCCGCCCCGCCGCCGCCCGGCTTCCTCCCCCTCGCCCGCTCAAGCGGCCGGCTCTTCCCTCCCGCCGCCCACCACCTCCTGTCTCCGCGCACGGAGGTTCCCTCTCGCTGCAAAGGAGCGTCCCGGGCCGGCTCCCCTCAGGCCCCGGGCGCGGGCAGGGCCCGGACTCACCTCCTGGTCTTCGTTGGCCGCCATGGCGCGCGCTGCGGGGCGGGCAGCGCGCGGAGATCCGATCCGCTCCCCACCCCCCGCTCCTTCCCTCTCTCCCTCCCTCCCTCCCCCCCTCCCCGCCGCCGGGGTTGGGCGGGACCCGCTGGCGGGGACCCGCTGGCGCGGCCCCGCCGGTGTGGCGCCGGTGTGGCACACGGAGGCCCGAGCGGCCCCGCCTGACGGACACACCTACCCTGAGGGCAGCGCGGCCCCGGTCTCTCGCTGCTATTGGTGCCCTCTTCCTGTCGTCACCTCCTCCTTGTCTTTCCATTGGCCAGCCCTGCTAGGCTTGCATCGCTTCCTTCTTCAGCTAACTGGCTCCTTCACTAGTGACGCGCCTGCGCGGGCCCTCTCTGACTGGCCCGGCGGAGGAGCGGAGGTGCCGATTGGTCGCTTCTGCTGCCCTTCCGATGCCCGGCACTCGTTTCCTGAGGCGGCGGCTCATCCTTCACTCCGCCCGCCGGCGCCTCCCGTGACCCGCGGCTGCTCCCGGTTGTGCTGCCCGTGGCTGCGAGCGGCGACTGGGGGGACGTGCCCGACACCGGGTCAGAGCCCGGCAACGCAGCGGAGAGCTCCTGCAGCCGGGCTGGGCCGGGGAGGAGCGGCCGGCCTGGGCCGCCGAGGCGCCGCGCTGAGAGTCGCCCTCGGGCCGCCTCGCAGGCTGCCAGCCCGGGCGCAGGATGACCCCGACGCAGTGGGACTTCCCCGTGGAGCTGTGCTGCCGGCCTATGGCGTTTGTCACCCTCACCGGCCTGGACGTGGTGTACAACGCCGTGCACAGGGCCGTGTGGGACGCCTTCTGCGCCAACCGCAGGGCCGACCGTGTCCCCATCTCCTTCAAAGTGCTGCCCGGCGACCACGAGTACCCCAAGTGCAGGACCAAGGTACCCAGCGGCCTGTGCCCCGGCTGCGCCCCGCCTTGGCGGGCCCGGCCCCTCGCGGGATTCCGGCCTCTGCCCGTGTGGCAGGAGCCGGCGGCGGGCCCGAGGGGCGGGATGCGGGAGGGGGTGTAGGGGAAGGGCTGTGGCGAGAGGCTGCGCTGATTTACCCGGGTCGCAGGCAGCTGAGCAGCAGCCGCGCTGCTGAGCTCCCAGCTGGAGCTCTGCCGCCTCCCCCACGCTGTTGGAGGGGAAGCCCCAGAACTTGACGTGTGCGAAAAGCTGTGAGGGCTAAGGGAGAGCCACTGGCGTTGTGGCGGAGTGGTATAGATGCACGGGAAACGACGGCGCCTTAGTTCATTAGTGAGAAGCAGAGAAAACAAATATATATATTTTTTTTGAGTACTTGCTGTTCGTTTATTCAGCATTAAGGTGTGCTTGTAAAATCTGAGCTTTGATGAAACCCAAAGTTTAACTCTGCAGAAACTATATAGTTGAAATTGGTCTATTTTGGAAAAAAAAAAAAAAAGTAAAGCTTTTAGGCAAGTGAAATGCAGTAGAAATAATATTTTTGCTCTAATTGCTGCTTTCCAATCACAGTTAAGAAGTAATGTCAATGGGCAATGACATGGTTCTGTGATGCTGGCAAGGAACAAGAATGCTGTTTTCTCCTGGCTCTGTTTGAGAGCCCCCTTTTAAAATAGACCTGATTTTTCATGAAAGTGTGCAAAACATGCTTCTGAACTTGACCTTTTTCTCCAGAGTACCTGGTATCTGCTGTTCTTTGTTACTGCTATCTCAGGCATCAGGCTCCAATGCTAGGCAATTAGGTGTGTGTCTTGATAGGAATCAAAGGCTTGAGGGGAATAATGGTAAAGATGACAAACATCTGCAAGTGGCAAGAATGTAGAGGAGATTCCCTTTCTGCTATACTAAGAGGCCAGTAAATGGATTTGGTAGCTTGCTTTAATAACCTCAATATTTTCAGAGAACTTCCTATGAATGGTATATTCCAAAAGGAATACTGAAGACTGGTTGGATGAACAAACACCTGAATTTGGTTCCAGCACTTGTGGTGGTGTTCTATGAACTAGACTGGGATGAGCCACAGTGGAAAGAAAAACAGTCGGAATGTGCTACTCGAGTTGAAATTGTCAGGTAGGGTTTTTTCACTTGGTTCATAATGTGCTGCAAGCTAATGGTAGGTGTGAGTTGCAGAATCCTTTTTGCATTCTAAGATATATAACTATTATTCTTTTCCTGAACACAAGAGGAACTTGAGCTTTGCTTTTTAATGTACAACTGACAGCAAATAAACTTCTTTTTTAAGAGGT
This sequence comes from Nesoenas mayeri, assembly GCF_963082525.1. Taxonomy (NCBI): domain Eukaryota; kingdom Metazoa; phylum Chordata; class Aves; order Columbiformes; family Columbidae; genus Nesoenas; species Nesoenas mayeri. The sequence continues at coordinate 43,388,094 of NC_137540.1, forward strand.
TTCCTTGTAAGAGACATTTAAGTAAAAATAGCCCCTGAAATTTTGCTTACTAGGCTGAGCACAATTATTCTGTTCCATCTGAACAGCTCAGCATTCTCTGAATGGCTGTCGTGGTTTAACCCCAGCCATCAACTAAGCACCATGTAGCTGCTCACTCACTCTCCCCAGGCTGGGATGGAGGAAAGACTCAGAACAATAAAAGTGAGAAAACTTATGAGTTGAGATAAAGACAGTTTAATAAGTAAAGCAAAAGCTCCTCACATAAGAAAACCAAAGAATTCATTCACTACTTCCCATGGGCAGGCAGGTGTCAAGCCATCCCCAGGAAAGCAGGACTCAATTGTGTTTAACAGCTACTTGGGAAGACAAAATGCTGTAACTCTGAATGTCTTCCCCTGCCTCCTTCCCTCAGCTTTATATATTGAGCATGATGTCATACAGCGTGAAATATCCCTTTGGCCAGCTGGAATCAGCCGTCCAGGTTGTATCTTGTCCCAACCTTCTGTGCACTCCCCACGTGCTTGTTGGCAGGCCAGTGTGAGGGGCTGAAAAGTCCTTGACTGCTTATAACAACTAAAACATCACTGTGTTATCAACATTATTCTCATCCTAAATCCAAGACACAGCACCATACAGCTACTAGCCAGAAAATTAACTCTATCCCAGCCGAAACCAGGACAATGATACAGTATGTTGTTCTGTTTGGTTTTATTTCTTATATAGCATTATTTCAATGCTTTCATCTAGACAGAAATCTCATTTTTTTCTGATTATTCAGAAATTAGAAGAGAAACCTTGACACTATGCTGTGTTGTTTTTATTTTAGGCAAAGTTTGCAGGGAAGAAATACGAAAGTCGCTGTGGTCTTGATTCAGAAAAAAACACCATTACCTCCAGGTACTAGAAAACTCTGTGCATGTTTGCAGTGATCTCACTTTTCAGAAGGCCTGATGGACTGAGCTGGCTAACATTTGTCACATTATCTGCAGTTCTTAGTATAATGTCATCTGCATACGTTAAATGCATTGTGGCTGCAGGAAGGTGTACAGAGAGGAAGAGTGCTCAGGGCAGTTGACCTTAACATTTGATACTTTCATCCTTGACTATTTCTTATGTCCAGGTCTGTGTTTTGATACACAGTATCAAAAATGATTTGCCGGTGTGACACACCTCCTTACAGGCGAGCGACATTTTACACCTTACTTGAGATTAAAAAAGCTTTGAAAGCAATGAAAACTTAAAGAAAAGGGTATTTAGTACCTACAGAAGCCATTGAACTCTGTTTTAATTCATAAAATTCTGGAGTCAATTGGATCTGTGAAATGTGATATATTTTAATGTATGTTTCTGTAGAGCTGCTGCTGCAGCTGTAGCTGCATACTTTCTAGTGTCTGGCAAACTTTTATTTTTTTTCTTTTCCCCCCCTCTACCTGTTATACATACTTGTCTGGATGCTATTGCATTTTTCAAGACAAAGGATATTTAATTCTGTGTGACAGAGGAACAACTTAAGTCGTACTTATAGGTTGTTGCTAGCTAAGCCATTCCTAGAAAGTTTCTGCAATGTTTTCTACTGGGTGAACTGCATAGTGCTCTGAAAGAGGAATGGATGTGATCATAGTTTTATCTGTATTAGATGTTTCCATACCTTCTACTTGTCAAGCTTTTAGAACTAGTTTGACATTGCAGCACCTCATACTGCTTACTTGTGCTTTCCTTGACTTTACTAGGGGAAGATGTTATTGCATCGGAGAGGGCAGCAGCTTTATGTAATGCCTGTGACCTTTCTGGAAAGTCTCTCTTTGTACTTCCACACACTGATCATCTTGTTGGTTATATTATAAGGTAAGTGACTGTGAAACATTGTTTTGCTCTGTGTGCTAATGGAGGTGTCAAGAGAGTTGGTAGGTGGGGATGACTGCTGTGTGACACGCTGCTTGTAGACCAGCAGTGGATGTATTGTCTGTTTGCTGGAATCCTTCAGATTGTTCTGCAACCCGATGAATTCCACACAGGTCCCATTTTTGTGTGAGGCTGAGTAGTGACTATTGGAGATGGTGCATTTGAAGAAACATTATTTGATATCCCAAGACATTCCCTTCCTCAAGTCAGGTAGAGGCAAAGTGGGCTTTTCTGCCTCTACACTGGTTTGGGCCTTGCTGGTTTGAAATAATTTTTCCTACATATCTTTCATTAAGTGTAACTCTGTGTTAGCAGGTCTTTATTTTTGCCCCTCCGTTACTTCTTGTCTGTATAGGTATCTCTCTGTTTATTCTAAGTGGTGTTTATCCAGTTGCAAATATTGTGTCATTCTCATTTTTTTTTTACATTTCTTATGCTTCCTGTTTTAATATTTACAGGGAACATAGCTTCAAATAAATTATGAAGGCCTTTCAAAAACAGAACAGGGAAAGGAAGACAGTCTTGTGTAGACCTAAAAAGGAGGGCTCAAACTAAGGCAAACCATGGTTTATTAAAATTAGTTTAATTTTTCCAGATATGTTCAGGGAGAGGAGGAGTTGTGATCTGAAAGTCTAATTCTTCCTTCTCTCACCCTCCTATTTATATATAAACAATAAAGTTCTCAACATAAATCAGTGCTGTTATTGTATCTGTGCTGCTCATAAACAATTACTAAAATTGAACAAAATAAAGTAACTGTTACTTCTAGGTTTTCATGTTTTACTCAGTGGCAAAGAGGGAATGTTCACTGCGTGTTAACTAGTGTAAGCTTTTGCAAACTGCATATAGTTGCATTTTGATATGAGATTCGCAACTGTCTCCAAGTTTATGAAGGTGAGGCTATATCTTTAGGGATTATTAGCTCTTCATGCACATTAAAAAATGTTTGAGCATATAAACATGTCAAAATTCCTGGTATTAATATTTTTGGTTTGATATTTTTAATTAAGATTTTGTAGCAGTAAAAGAGAAATTTTCTTTAACCTTTTGGACTGGCTTGTCTTTTCTCATACATCCACAATACACTGCTAAATTAAGTATGATAGGTAGACTTAATTTATCTTGTCTACCTTTTGTGACTGAGCTCATAGTTAACAATTGCTGTCTATTGATCTGTCTTGTTTTCATCACCATCCTCTGTGTGGTGAGCAGAACACAGATTGTCATCTGCCGTAGTCAAAATCTGCAAGTGATCCTTTCATGTCAGAGTAACAGAATTCATCCTTTATTCCCTGTGTGTTTCAGTGCTATAGAATGTATTCCTCTCCTGGATTCTGGTCTTGTTCTAGTTGATGTTACTCCTCATGATTTGATCATACAGCATATGCTTCTCAGGTCCTCCTCAGACTCACACTGTATTCAGTGTTCTGGGCCACTGTCTTTCTCTTCTCCCTCTGACTTGCCTTGGGCTATTTATCTTGCAAACAAAAGTTCGACTGTTACCTCTGCAACCCAGGTAGCTGTTGATGTTTGAACAGAATGATGAAACCTTGTCTGGGCCCTCATAATTTTATTTACTGCTGTTTTTTCCTTCCCAGTCCTTCCCCCACAGTCCAGCAAATAAGATCCTGACCTGCTCAGACTTATCCCAGGAGCCTCTGCAAAATTTGCTTGTTTTGAATGAGGCATCTCCTCACTTTCTGTTGCTTTGCAAAAGCCTAACAGCTTATCCTCAGACTTTTTCATGTTAAATACTAGAGATTGCTGTGTGAGTAATCAGTTCACCAGGCTCCTGAATGTACTTGTTCTACTTTGTGCTCTCCCTGTTTAAGGCTTTGTGTGAAGATCTTTTGTCCGCAAACTCTTACCCTGTGTGGTAACTTGAAGAGTTTAGTAAAACCTCAAGTTTCTTTTGACAGCCTTAAAATAAGCATGATTAAAAGTTACTTTTTCTGAAGTTCTTAGATTCTTTATATGTGGGAAAAACTTAGTGAAACTTATGAGCAACTTTGTTGCAGGTTGGAAAATGCTTTCTATGAGCATGCACAAACTTACTATTATACAGAAATACGAAGAGTTAAATCTCATAAGGAGTTCTTGAACAAAACCACTCATCAGGTAATATTACCCTGTTTCTGAAATACTGTGCAAGTTATAGTGCATGCTAAAACGTGAAAATAAGGGTTGTTTGTTTAAACATTTTTTATTCCCTCTCCTTCCAGTTTGAAATGCCTTCTCTCAGTATAAAAAGTAAAACTGGTTTTAATTTCTGCAATTCTGATTTTGGTTTTGTTTTCACATTTGTCTTCCTTACATCTTCCCTAGAAAAAGAGCACGTAGGAAGAGCCATAGCCCACAAATGAAGTTCTCTGAAATTTTCTATATGGGTTGACCTGTTTGAATATAGTTTTTGAACAAGTTGTGGGAAGTGCTTCCCTTAGAAGCTCAGAACTTAAACTTGCCCTTGATTTGGCTTTTAGCTTTTGCTTTTTAAGTTGTTAAATATCTGCTCAGACACACAATGTTCTGTTACAGTTGCTAGCTTCCTTCCCTTGGAAACTGGGATCCAAGTGTTGAACCCCAGACCAACAATCAACACTGGTGTGGAGATTTTTGGGGTGTTACAAAGCCTCTCCTCTGTTCCAGAGTGAAAGGCTTAGAATAGATTAAATCTGTTGAAAGATCACAGCTGTGTCATGGTGGCAGAGAGAACTATTAGGAAACAGTTGCATAATCTGTTTTTCACGTCTCCTGGTATATTATGTAAACCTCTGAAATTATCACCTGTGTCTGTTTTGTACGTAACAGGTATGTTCAGGTGTTTGTGAATGATGTACACTGGTTGTGTCTTGCAGCTTTTATTTGTTAGACACCAGTTCAAAATCGCATTCTTCAGTGAGCTGAAACAGGATACGCAGAATGCTCTCAAGTAAGACTCATGTAATCTTCTCCCACCTTTTCTATCCCAAATTACTGCTAAGACATAGACTATGATAAATATTTTCTTGAATGCAAAATTATTTAAACATGTATGTAAGGAGTGAGTTCTTCACTGTGAAGAACACTCTGATTGGAAGGCTGTTTTCTGCTGTCAGCAATCCTGTCCTTAAGTTCTATTATCTTAGATGATTTAACTCTAATTTAAATATTTCTGCTTAGAAATTACAGAACTGCCTATAATCTTGTGCATGAATTGAGGGCTCATGAAACAAACATGCTGGAAATCAAGACCATGGCAGGATTTATAAACTACAAGGTAACAAGTGTACTTCTAATCTTAGTCAACCTTTACTTAAAAAGAAAACAAAAAATCCTCCACACAAATGTTGATGCATCTTTAAATGTTGATGCGTAAAGTTTTATGGATGAGAAATGGCTATCAGCAGAATACCAGTTGCACTCAGACTTGCAAAGATTTCTGAGTTCCACACAAAAGAAAGATCCTTAGCTGAAGTTTTGGAGTATCTTGAAGGACTCGCATTCATTTGAAATGCAGTCAGCTGAAATACTAGACTTGCTCTAACTCTTGCTCTGTGCAGCGAGAATGAATACAAGGGTTGCTTGTTCCTTGAATACTTTTTGTCTTCTTGCAAAGCTGAAGCCAATGTAGTTCAGTTCCTGCTTGTTAGGAAGAAGAAAGTAACTCTTTAAGAATCAGGCATACTTTTGTGGTCTTTTGAGGGCTTTGAGGTAAAACAAAACCATCACACCATTCACAACAATATAATGATCTCCCTAATGGCTCTGCAGTTCCATCTTGAGTTTGGCTGTGAGCTACAAAATCTTCCATTGATGATTTGAGGGAGAAAGGGAAGAAAAATAACATTAGATAGAATAGAGGACCATGTGGTTTCAGGTGTAGTACATTATGGTTTACATCTGTTTTTCTCCCTCTTTTCTATGCTATTTGAGCTCTTCAGAAATATGTAAAAATCGTTTGTTTGGGTTTTTTGCAGGTGGCTTTTTTTTTTTTTTTAACCTAATCCTTAGCAGCCTACCAAAGTTATTTTTCCTCTTATTTTCATTTTTTCTAGATCTGTCGCCTCTGTTTTCAGCATAATACTCCACTGGATGCAATTGCTCAGTTCAGGAAACATATTGACTTGTGCAAGAAAAAAATAGGAAGCGCAGAACTGGCTTTTGAGCATGCTGCCTGGATGTCTAAACAGTATGTTTTTGCCTAGTAATGTTTCTGTTCCAATTCTTATACAACCTTATGCAGTTCACTGTTTTACTTGTCTAGGCAAGACACAAATTTTGAGCTCTTTGTCTAAGAAAGAGAGACACTAGATCATAAAAGCTATATGCTGCCATGCCATTTTGCATAGATTATGGACCACTTTTCTCTGGGCATGAGCAGGGTATGACACAAATACAGCCGTAGAACTTAGATGCAAATGTCCAGAGAAGTATGTGTCTTAAGACTAACCAGAATTTTTGATTGAAATGTACCTTTCAGTTCAAATTATCATTCTGTATATGATCTTGATGGCTTTTGTTTTTCTTTTTTTTTTTTTTTTGTAATAGGTTTCAGGCTTTTGGTGACTTGTTTGATGAAGCTATTAAGCTTGGATTGACAGCAATTCAGACTCAGAATCCAGGTTTCTATTACCAGCAGGCAGCCTACTATGCGCAGGAACGGAAACAACTATCAAGTATGCTTTGTAACCATGATGTAAGTTGGGAAGGGATGCCTCACAAGTAACCAGATAGTAAATTGGCTAATGTTTTAATCTCAGATGATAGTGGAATATGTGTAAATGAAATCCAAGGGAAAGATATGTGCTTTTGTGATGCTTACAACTTTACAAGGATTTATTATGTATTGGGAAGGTTGCTCCAGAACAAATGCATTGGTGGTTTTTTTATTACAAATAATTCTGACGTGTTTTAAAAATACTTGTAACAATAATATACTTTCTACATCTTTGGATGCTTGAAAACTTGCTGTTTTATTTTCCAAGTGTATTTCCCTATACGTACACTGTATCTAGTGACTTACAGGAAGCAGAGAAACAACAGCATTGGTATTGCAGTGCTAGGGGGTGGGTTGTTGCTGATTTGGGGTTTTTTGACACTTGCCTGGCAGAAAGGGTTCCATGGAAAATGGATCTCTGAAGTTGATTAGACGTACATGATAACAGTATATAGCTGCTCTCCAGCTGACATGTCCTTATTATTTTAAAATGTCTCTGTTCCTATTGGTGCTATTTATTTGTTGTTCCTGGATTATCTTGTTAGGAACCAGTTTTTTAAAGGATTATCCAGTTATTCTTTAACAGTAGTTGAGACAAAGGAAGGTGAATGAGGTAGGATGTCAGACTGAATTAATGAGAAGCATTTAAATGGCTGGTAGTACTGAAGTACTATTTTTATACAGGTGGCTGGAAAGGTTATATGTTTTAAAGCAAATTTCTTCTTTTATGTGCATGTTTATCAGAGTATCACATCACCTTTAATGCTTTAAAATGAAACATAAACCCTTTTTTTATTACTGCATTTGTTGAATTTACAGTCCTCTGTGATATATCCCAATCCTGACCCACTGGAAACGCAAACTGGAGTTCTTGACTTCTATGGACAAAGACCATGGCGGCAGGGAATATTAAGTACGTTTCTGTGTCTTGTGTCTGTGACATTCAGACAAACTTCTTTAATTGTTGATCCTACCAGCTGACTGGTTATCAGCAGGTAATCCTTTTTCCACAGAGCCAGATGCAAGTCTGGACCTCACTCTCTTGTTAGTTGGTGGTACAACTTAAATCAGGTGTCAATGGGAAGTGCAGGAAGTGTGTTTGACCTTTATAACAGATAGAAAAAGGAACCTCAGGTTTATGCAGGATCAGGTATTCAGCAAAGTTGCATGGGCCATACTGAAGTTCTGCTGCTGCTTTGTTTCAATTGCTGCTGAAGCTGCCTGTAACCTGTGTGCTGCAGGAATCCTGAAACATTTCTGAAAAATATTTTTGGATTTTCAAATAGATTGAGAGGATACAATGACTAGATTTTAATCTAAGAAAGAAATTTGTGATTTTTTCCTATTCAGGAGGGTGTTTTCTCAGAAATTGAGACTTCGAATGTGCAGCTTTGAGCTATGTATGAGTACACATGTGGTTCTGAGATCTTCATTGACTGTAGCTTTACTTTCCTTTCTCATTCTCCATTTGGTCTCCTGTTCTTTCTTCTCTGTATATCCTTTGGGCTTTGCTGCTTTGACTGCTGTCTTTTAAAGACTTTATTTCATTTGCCGTAAATACGATGCTGTGTAACCTGTTTTATTTTCAGGTGTTACTGTTTTAGAATTAGTTAGAATCTACTGCTAAGGTTGAACAGTTTAAGATGAAGAGAAACTTTACCTGCTAATATATTCAGACTTTTTGGTTCCATCAAGAGTTTATGTTCTTTTAAAACCCTGTACAGTTCCTCAAATGTTGGTGTTCTCTACTCCTAGAGAAACATAAGCTTAAATTCTTACATCAGATCAGATAAGAAAAGGGATGCAAATTTCTTAACATATGTGCTTTAAATGTTAACAGGTGCAGCCTGAAGACTAGGTCGTCTTACTGTAGTTTGCTATTTTTGGACAGCTTCAGATGACTTATTTTAAATGAGAGGCAAGATATTTGTTCTAGAATTTCCCTTCTAGAACACAGAGGGTGGATGGGTTCTTAAAGCAATATATCTGTCTCCTAGGCAAAAGAATGTTTGAGAGTTCGAGTGTGCTTGAGTTGAAGCTTGTGTTACACATATCTTACCACATAAATAGGCCTTTGGGTCTGGACAAAATTCTAATTTCATGGATTTTTCACTGTCTTATGCAGGCTTTGATCTTTCTGATCCTGAAAAAGAGAAGATGGGGATTTTATGCCTACAGTTGAAAGAGAGAAATGTCCTTCACTCTGTAAGTTTTATTCTACACACACACACACCAAAAAAAAAAAAAAAAAAAGAAAAAAAATCTGTTTTCTAACATTATCCTAATGTTTGCATATATAATGATAACAGTAATCGTTTTATCTGTTAGGAGCTAATAATCACTTTGTTGAGTAATGCTGTCGCACAGTTCAAGAAATACAAATGTCCAAGAATGAAAAGTCATTTGAGTGAGTATAGACAATCAGATGCATTTTTAAAAATAAATTTTGCAGAGACTTTTGGTATTGATCTGATACATTTCTTTTTCTTTCTTTTTTTAAAGTGGTTCAAATGGGAGAAGAATATTACTATGCTAAAGATTATGCCAAAGCTTTGAAGTGAGTACCATCCATGATTGTTTCTTTCACATACTATTCTTCTCACTAAGACCCCATGTCTTACTGCTATGGAATAATGTTGAAAGCTCATCTAAAATGCACATAGTACCTGGATTTGATTGAAACATGAGCCTTGCAGCCTATGAACTCCACTTTTATCAAAGAAAGCAAAATGGCTGTGATGAGTCAGTTATTAGAGTAGAAAAACTTCCTGCTGTAAGATGTTGTGGTGATTTGCCTTATTGGACAAATTTATTTATGTAAAATTTCAATTACTTATTTATTTTCAGCTGGGTGATTGTGTGTCATCTTTCTCTCTCCCCCAGAAGCTGTTTCTGAAACTTGACTGCTACTGCAATGAGAATATAGTTACATTTAATTACAGACTTCATAGTTACAAGATTTTAAAAAATACAGAAATGTAGCTGAATTTCATTTGGTTTATATGCCAGGGAATTAGCAAAAGGCATTATTTTACTGGTGCAGTTTTCTACAATTAATGACTACAGAGGTAGGAAAGCTTAGTGCTGAGGTACAGCTACCATATTTTCTGAAGGATGTGTCTTACACTTAGTTTTTTAACTTTGTATTTTTAAGGGGAAACAGAATCAAGCTCATGTTCAATAGGAGTCCCACAACATTTTCCTTAATTAGGTTTCAAAGATCACATGTTGTAGAGTGAGTATGTTTGAGGTAGGACAGATGTGTTGTTACCAGCTCACTGGAACCTATGTGGAGGAGAAGATAGGTTAGGATAAGCAGATCAATTTGTATCAAGCCTAATTTTTGTACAAACAAACACTTCTTATTTAGGTTTCAGCAGATTTTTCTGAAGTAGGCAGAAACTCCTATCTTGAATAGTTAAACACAGTTTAAAAAAATCGCTTTGCTAATAATAGCGAACATTGTTTAGTATTAAAACCATATTTAAGGTGTGCAGTTTTGCTTGATAGAGATTAATATATTTAGTGTTTGTAGGCCTTTGAAACTCTTGAAGGGAGCAGGGGATAGGAGGTAGGAGGGAAAAGAAATGTTGCAGCTTAAAGAACATTAAAATTCTTCAGTTTGGAAGGGGACTTTATCATGGGGTTTTGGTTTTTCTCAAAACTTACCACATACTCAGTAGTAAAGCTTATTTATAATGCAGTGCTGACTAAGACTCTTCTGTCCAGGTGATGTTTTACTAGTTCTTTATGTGAAGGCAGGTGAGATTTCTTGTTGCCTTGTGAAAATTTTTCTAACCTGAAATAGAAAATTCATGAAATAAATGTTTCTTTGCAATGATTTCATGCTGTTTCCAATATATCATTGCCATATGTAAACAGTAGACTTGATTTGAATCTAGCATTTGTTTTAGTGAAGATGTTTTCTATTAATGGTACCAAATAAATGCAAGCTTCTAAAAATATTGGTGAGTATAACTTGTTTTTCTCAATTTACTGTGTTGCAGGCTCTTGGATTATGTTATGTGTGAATATCGCAGTGAAGGATGGTGGACTCTTCTCACTTCCATATTGACAACAGCTCTCAAATGTTCATATCTGATGGCCCAGCTAAAAGATTATATGACATACTCCTTAGAGCTACTGGGTAGAGGTATTCTTTTAAGAAATATACTCAACCTGTACAGAAAAATTAAAGTACATGTGTTTGGAAGCCTGACAAATCATTGTCAGACACAGTGCTTACAGTACTTCAAATTATTTGACTAGAAAATAACTGTATGCCTGTGCTGAATTGTTATTACCTTCTCTCATATGGTGGAGGTTGAATTTTCTTGCTCTTCTATTACAGAATTCATGGCATTCAAATAGGTTGTGTCAGGATATCTGAGGCACAGGGCTTTATTTGAGTCTGTTCAAATAATATCTCAGAAACTGAGCTGTGGGATGGGGGAAGAACTGCAATATAGCTAAAGGGGAAAACCACTTTTCCTAGAAGTAACAAAGCCAGCACCATTCTTGTGGACTCAAACTCCCAAAATGCTTCTCTGATTTCATATATATAATTTTTTCTTTTTTTTTTACTAGAACTCTACTGATTAAATATGCATGTGGTGTGTTTTAGGGCAAGAATGTGGTGGCTGCACAGTAAGAATGCTTCACAGTAAGAATACTCTGCTTCATGTAATGTCTGTTACTTGACATTACAGAAATAATGCTTTTGTGCCCTAAATTGCTAACTAATACCACTGATAGGGTAGGTGTGGTAAAAATGGGTTTGCATCTTCTGTTAGCCAGCCAGGCTACTCTGCTTTGTATTGAAGAATAGACAATGAGACAAACCCGCCTTTCTTCATCATTGAGAGAAGAGTCCTTATTTTTATTAGTCCTTTTTTCTTCCTATCACCTTGTCTATATGTTGTTTGTAATATTATCTGAGCTTGCATCTTTGCATCTCCCAGAGTTTTGTTTTCCACTGTTTCTTTTATTTTTAAACATAAATAATAAGATACAGACATTGTTCTCATGGGGTTTTCCTCCAATAAATTATGAAGTGGTTGTCTAACCAAAAATATTTTACTTGGCTCAAGTGGAAGTAGGAGGAAACACTTAAAATGGGGTAAATTCTGAAAACTGAATGAATCCTTCATTACTGGTAGATGGATATTAGAATTTTTTTTCCCCAGAATGTGTTTTTGAAAGGTGAAATCTAAAGGAAAGATTTATTTTGAAGTGTGGGGTTTTTGGTGTTTGATTTTGTTGTTTTTAAGACTTACTTCTGTCTTCTAATCTTTGGGTTTGTTCTGTTTGATAGCATCTACTCTAAAAGAAGATCAGAAATCACGAATAGAAAAAAATCTGATAAAAGTTTTAATGGTAAGTGGCAAAACTTGTAGTGCCCTTTTAAATAATCTGAAGAGTGGTCAGTGTTTGGTAATCTTCTTTTATTCTTACTTGTAATCTTCTATCTGGTTACAGAATGAAAGCCCTGATCCTGAACCCGATTGTGATGCTGCTGCTGTGAAAGCATCACAAAAATTGTGGGCTGACCGTGTTTCCTTGGCAGGCAGTAATGTTTTTACAATAGAAGTGCAAGACTTTATACCATTTGGTAAGTAAAAAATTGACACCAGGTTATAAATTTCAATATGGTTATATCTTGAGAATAACTAATTAGGGAAAAAATAAAAGTGTATATCAAAGCCAACAACACTGAAACTTTTGTTTCAGCATTGCACTCTTACTATCTAAGAAAGATAATAAGTCATGAGAGAAGCCAGTGATCTCTTATCCCCAACATGTATTACTAAAGAAGAATCCTTTGAGCGTTGTGTCGGGGGGTAGGAAATGTCTGAATTTCCAGCTGAGGCTACCTATGCCTTTAAACCCAGTAGAAGTAGTAAACCCTTGCTTTTTGAAAGACTTCTGTCACTCTGATGTGCTTTGAAGTAAGGTTCTGTGGAAAAAAGGGTGTAATGTGAGCAAAGCAATACTCCTTGTAGAAAGGGGGCATGAGTGAGTGTTACCTACAGAAGAAGTGTATCCACGTGTACAGGATTACTTTTTCTGCTGGGCATCTGCCTTGCCTGTCCACTGCAGAGATTTTGGCCACGTCCTGAGAAGTGGCTTTCTGTGACAGCATTAGCAGCCGTATTTGTCCCACTTACATACAAACTGAAGTTTTAAAAGTATACACACAACAATCCTTACCACAATGATTTCAAGAGTGTGCTTCTGGAATTTAATGTTGTAGTTTGGTATGTTTAACACCTACTTCTTCTTTGGATTTTTATTTTTTTCAATTCCAGTGCAGTGCAAAGCAAAATTTCTTGCTCCTAGTTTTCATGTTGATGTTCCTGTGCAGTTTGATATATACTTGAGAGCAGATTGTCCTCATCCTATCAGGTTTTCTAAGCTCTGCATCAGTTTCAATAATCAGGTAAACATGGTAACTGTCTGTCTCTGATGTAGTAATAGAAGCTTATTATAATAATGGAATAATATCTATTATATTTTATGTTTTAAAACACTGTTTTCAAAAAATTACATTAATACTCTAAGTTAGAAATATGTTTTTCTTTTTGCATTATCTATCACTTTTTGTGAGTATATTAATACTGGGTTAAAACTCCCAAATACCGTTTGATTACTTTGTCTGTTATATCTGTGTTTTTCTATGGAGCTCTGTAAAGTTTCAGAATTATAATTTTAATGTCTCTTAATGTTATTACATTAATTAATAAAATGGATATCTTGTGTCAAAGAATTGTGTTGTAATTACTTGCTAAGTAACCTCTGTAGTTTGAAAAGTAGCAAGAACCCATATAGTTTAATCCAGTAACACAGAGCCTTAACATTTGCTATACTGCTATTACTCTCTAAAGGTGTCTTAAGTCTGGATTTATCAACTTTTTTTTCCCTGTTCCTCCACTGTAGGATTACAACCAGTACTGTGTCGTAGAAGAAGCCTATCAAAAAGGTGATATTCTAGAACAGTCATCACAAGGAACAATGTGCTTAGTCCCTGGCAAAACAAGAAAGTTCACTTTCAAATTTGTTGCAAAAACAGAAGATGTAGGAAAGAAGATTGAGGTTTGTTAATTTGTTTTACACCTTTCTTATTGATGCTTACGAAGAACATAGAACTACAAAGCTGCCTCTAATCTGACACCAGTTACTAATGTCACTGCAGTTCCAAATATTTGCATTCTTGAAACTAAGTACCAAAAATGAGAGTAAAATTTTATTGTCAATACCAAAGCAAAAAATTATCACAGAAACTTAAGTATTGCTTCAAGTGTTGTGTGGTTGTTGTGGTGGTTTTTTGGGTTTTTTTTTTTTTTGTTAGTGTAGCTTTTGGAGTTGGGGGGGGGAGTCATTGTGGGTTTTTTTGTTGGTTGGTTGTTTTTTTCTAATGGGCGAGGGATGGTATAGCACTGTGGGAGGGCAGGAAACTACAGGATACTACACTGCACACACATGAGCACAGACACTTTTCCCACCACTCTTTCCTTAAATGAAATCCTGGAGTGGTGGAGTATCTTCTGCCTGCAAAGCTGCTGGAAGCTTTTTGGTCATATAAAGGCACCATAAAGATATGAATGTTGGAGAACTCTATTATTACGGGAGGTGGTCCGAGACAAAGTTATCAGTATGTGTTATCAAATTTGTGTCTGTCAGATTACATCTGTGGATTTGATCCTGGGAAGTGAATCTGGCCGCTGTGTGATCTTGAACTGGCGTGGAGGAGGTGGAGATGCTGCATCGTCTCAAGAAGCATTGCAGGCAGCACGTTCCTTCAGGCGAAGACCTAAGCTTCCAGATAATGAAGTGCACTGGGACAGTTTGACTATTCAGGCAAGCACTATGTGAGTAAAAACTTGAAAATATCTAGGATATAACATTCTGAGTCTCCTGCGAAGTCCTGATCACTCTGCCTAAAAGAAGAAGAAAGACTTGTTGGCATTCCTTTAATATTAAATTTTAATATGTCTTTGCTTAACTGGGAATAAGACATGTACTATCTTAATTCTTTGGGACTTTTGAGACTCTGGATAGCTAGAAGTACAGAAAAAGCTTGGATGGATCTCTGAGCATACCAACTATGCTTTAGTTCTCCCCTTCACCTAACTTCTCTAGATAGACGTTTCCCATATTTTTGTGCAAACTAGGAGGTATTACTGTTCTCTTACAAAAGCCAGCACACAAAGAATCCCAAAGAAGCTATATTGGAAAATAATTATTAATGAATAGGCTAACACTAATTTAAATATATTCAAAAGAATTAAATCTGATGGCTGTTGATGAGGGTGCTTTTTTTTTTCCTGTCAGAACATCTGAACCATTAATGCTTATTACTGGGGTTCCAAACTGGTTTTACAGAGTTTTTCCATCATGCTGCTTTTCAGGAATCTCTCATCTCCTAGTTGTCAGAACCCTCTTAAACAATAGGCTGTTTTAATCTCCTTTAAACTGGTCTTAAAAACTTGTTACATAAGAAACATACAATAACAGAGTCTTTTCTCTTAAAGGATTATTTCTAGAGTGCCAAACATTTCTGTTCAGCTCCGTCATGAACCTCCTGCCCTGACTAATGAAATGTATTGTTTGGTCGTGACAGTCCAGTCACATGAGGAGACAGTGGCCAAAGATGTTAAGCTTACAGCAGGCTTAAAGCCAGGTATTTGGGGTTATTTTATTTTAATCCAGCAGTCTGCTAATTGATGCAATGCAGAGAAATATAGTAAAAATGAAGGTTAGGAATGATGAGATACTTGTGGCAAGAGTTAACAGGCTCATTCAGTTATGGTTATTTTATGGTTATTTTAACCCCTGCTTTTCAGTAGTGTTTATGTGGGTATTTTCAAAAGATAAGCCTATATAAGTTTGAAAGAAAAAATGGAGGCTTTTGTATTCCTTCCTAACCTTTTATTTAATTTGCTCATAACTAAATTTTTCTTTTCCCAAGACACAGATCTTTTTCTTGCTGAGGTGAAAAGGTTATCCAGTGCTAGATAAATGTTTTCTTATTATAGTCTGTGTGGGTTTTCTCTCCCACTCGCCCTTGCTTTTTTTCCTCCTTCATGGACAATGTGGTTTAGTTTTTAAGCCACTTGAAATTTGGGGAGCAGTGGAGAACCGAGAAGGTATTCCTTTGAATGAAAAGGAAAAAATGCCAACACTGTATGTTTAAGTCATCGTTAGCGGTATATAGTTATTGCTGACAGTTTTTAATATGTGACGGCAAATGTTACAGTTGGTACATTTATTTGTAGCAATTATCCTAAAATATAAAGATATTTTTAAGCCACTAACATATAGGATGCACTATGTGCTATTTACTCTGAAATAGAACCTCATCCCCTATACACTTGTATGGTTCATTAAAGTTAGTGGAGTGTTCTTGAAACTTATTTAATTGGAAGTTTGAGCTTGGGTCCAAAAGCAGTGTTTAATCACTGGTCTTACTGGCCCCCTGCTCCTTGATCTTGACTCTTAACACAATAAGCAAGATCAATGTGGGCTTGCTGATTACATTAAAAGAACAATTGAAATTTGACATTTAATTTATAGGGAAGGTAATATATTTTACACAGTGGCAACTCTGGTAAGATGTAGCTTGTTTTGCTTGAAAATTATCCCACATGATTGCATTCTTCTAGTCAACCTCTAATTGAAGAGTGGTGTCATTTAACATCTATACATTTCTTTTTATGTATTTTAAACACAGATTTGGAAGAACAATTTTTAAAAGATATAAAATCATTAAGCTGTGCTCTTGAAAACAGAGGAATTGCAGAGCAGTGAAACTTCCTTTTTATTTCATATAGAGTACCAAGAAAAACTTGGATCACATAATCATGTTGTGTTTTGTATATGATAGGGAATATCTAGATATGACTTCTGATTTTTGAGATTTTTTTTTCCTCTAGCCTAAATGAATGGATTACATCCTGCAAAGTTTTTATTCCATTGAAGTTAGAAAACTTAACGTGCTGTCAAATGTACCCTCTGTTGGTACTTTTGAAAGCTTCTGTCAACCAAATGAACAATGTTAATTCTTCATGCATTGCTTTTTGAGATTAATGTCTTATTATTTTTAGTTATTGCATTCATGCTTCAGTGATGTAAGCCTGTGTGGATATTAAGACTGTTTTTAATCCTAGGGCAAGATGCCAACCTGACTCAGAAAACTCAGGTGACTCTTCATGGAGCAGATGCTTGTGATGACTCCTTTCCTGCACTGCTTCCTGATATCCCTGTAGGAGACCTGCAACCAGGGGAAAAGGTGAAGGCTTAAAACCTTAAGAAAACAGCAATCAACTAATAAAAGACTCTCATAGAAGGACCTATGTTTGCCTTCAGATATCTGAACCGATAAATGAAATACTTATGGCATATTTAACCTATTGTTTACTTGTAGTTGAGCATTTCTTTAGCTAGATCCCCTTTTGGACTAAAGTTGGGAATAAAGTGTATTCTGGGATTGTTGATACAGCTAGGAGATAAAAAATAAAATAAGGAGGCTAATCTCAACTGTTAATTAAATGCACTGCCTAATGGACAGTAGCTAATAATAGCCAGCAAGTGTGATTCAACATGGTAGAGGATGAAATATGCAGATGTTGCACCAAAATGAAACTGTGACTAGTAAATTAGAAGTTGGGCATATCGTATATTACACAGTAATGGTTCTTTTCTTGTACTGATAAGTAACAGACAAGCATCAGTATTGAAGCAACTGGAGCTGGGCTACTCTGATTAAAGTCATTCACTGTGTGATTAAGATCATGCACTATAGGAGATTCTTTATGGTCACAATAATACCTATTCTACTATCGCCCTCTTGGATTAAGTAAGCTGATTAACAAGTTTTGGACATCTATAGGCCTAATTAATGTAATGTAGGTATAGCTTGGCTCATACTGTCTCCTTTATTTTGCAGCTGGAAAAACCAATATATATTCGCTGTGGAACAGTCGGTGCAAGAATGTTTCTGGTTTATGTTTCTTACTTAATCAACACTGTCGTCGAGGGGAAAGAAATCCTCTGCAAGTGTCACCGGGTAGGATGTAAAGATGCGCCAATTGCTGGAGCTACATCATGAAATGCAAGAAATATTTTCAGTCTAAAGGCTGTGATTCCAAGCCTCTTAGAAGCCTTTCTAGTAGACAGAAAAAATTCAAAATCAGCAGTATGGTAGCCTAATTTAGAATGAGCAGTTTCATAAGTATAATCAGAAGAAAATTTTTTTATATTTATTCTTAAATATCTTAAGAGACATTTTGCCTTGGGGATGACTTGGTTAAATTGATGATTAAAAGTAACTTTACATGAGTAACCTTTGACATCAATAGTCAGGTCTTAAACTGAATATCACTTTTCTCCCCCTTCTTCTTCCCACCCTTTCATTACCTATGCAGGATGAAACTGTAACCATAGAAACAGTATTTCCCTTTGACGTTGCTGTCAAATTTGTCTCCACAAAGGTATGTGTTTGAAAAGTTGATATTTTGGAATTGCACGACTTTCAATAGTTGCACCCTGTTTAGTTAGAAATAGCCAGATCTTGTGTGTCTTGACAGCTGGAGCACTTGGACAGAGTATTTGCAGATATACCATTTCTCCTGATGACAGACATCCTGAGTGCCTCTCCTTGGCCCATCACCATTGTAACCAGTCAGCTACAACTGTCAGCTTCCATGGCCCCAGTAGATCAGCTGGAATCTTATGTGGAGAATGGTGAGTTCTCTTAAATTATTCTCTCTGTCAGGAGGATACATTTGCATAAGTTGAAAGTAAGGAAGGGGGATATTTTAAACAGCATTTGCTTATCAGTCTCTAAATAGAAATCTGCTTGATGCTCTAGTTGGTTGCCAGAACTCAACTTAGACAGCAGTATGCTTCAAAATGTGGTTCTGCTTCACCCATCAAGTAAATAGACGTGATTGGTAAATGGTGCCCAAAAATCTAAATATAACAAATGTAAGAGAAAGCACATGAAGGTACTTCTGATATATAACTTCTTAGGTATCCATATGAAAAGATACTCAGTATTTTCAGTGTGTATGGACTGCATATATTTCCTGGAATGCAAACGTTTCACCGCATAGTAGGGGCAGCATCCAAAGGCTAAACTGATCCATGTCCATGAAACAAAAAAATGTGAAGCTAGACAGAGTAGGCTATTTAAAAAAGAAAAAAATAGAAGCAAGGAACTTTTTTATATATTAACACAGTTTAAAAGCTTGTTACTTAAATGTAAAAAAGAAATTAGCTTAGTGAACTTTTAAAGACTGAGATATGTGTGTTAGCTTTAGAGTAAATTAATTTGAGTGCTTAGCAATAGAGCTAATTGAAAATCTTCCAACAAAACATCGTCTTTGCATTTGCTTAGTCAGAAATGTGAAAACATATATTCGATCAAAACTTGGAATACAAATGAGGCACTTTGGATGGCTGCCTGATTATGGGGCAGCTGCCCACCTGGGTAATCTTGGTGGTCAAATCTCACCCTAGAGCCTTTCATAGATTCAAGGGTTACCTGGCAAAATCAATTGTTTCCCAGGTTCTTTAATCTCCAAACTATAAGATTTTATCTTCAGCTCTGGCACATTGTGCTTCATGGCTTCCAGCTGGTGCTCCTAAAGAGCTGTCAGGAGGTACAAACCCCCTCAGATAGCAGCTATTCAGCTGCCTAGACTTTGGTTGGTATCCCTGCCTCCCCCCCCTCCCACTTTCTAAGACTTAATAAAGATTAATTATTATTTTGAATGACTGAAACTTCTATTTTTTTAATGCTGTTTGAAAATTAAAAAAAAAAAAAAACAAAACAAAACAACTCAAAACCAACCAACCAAACCAAAACGCTCTCCAAGTGAAAAGGTTGTGAGGTTTTGTGGTTTTTCTTGTTTTGGTTTTGTGTGCTTTTGTTTTTTTTACTTGAATGAACTTTGAAGATGAAAATTCAAAGCCAGTAGATTTTTCTTATGTTCACTCTCTTCCCCACCTCTCATCCATTTGCTTGGGAGAAGAGAAATGTACATATTCATTTTAAAACATGAGACATGCTGACGTTTTGGAATTTGTTGTGAAAGAGAAGTGTAGAGTTTGAATCAGCATTATTTTGCTTTTTTTTTCTGCTTATGAACTCTAAATTTGTAATGGCTTGTTCTGTGTAGACATGAAAGACCTCATGATGCTGTTCAGAAAGTAAATTGTCATATGTTTGTATATGTCACCCTTTTATATATTCAGATACTTCACAATCTTAGTGAATTTATTTCTTATAGGTGCAGTTTGCAAAGCACTTCAAGGCCTTTACAGCTGAACATTTGTGTTTGTGTAATATTGGATTTTTAGGCTTGGTGGCTTTTGCAGTAATGGCTTATGCTTTGATTTTAAACAAAATCTTGCTGATAGTTGTTTTACAGACAGGTGAGAGTGCCAGTGAGTGCTTTTGCCTTCGGTGCCCACCAGTTACAAATGCTAGTGGAGTGGCAACTGGATGTTATGTCGTTTCCTGGAAGAGGTGAGCATCTCTTTGCCTAGATGGGGAGAGGAAACAAACTTGTTTTTAGGCATGATGGTGGGGTGGTATGTATGGTATGTATGTATGTATGTATTTATTTATTTATTAAATCTTCCTGTAGCAAGTGCTGTCTAGACTTTGGACCTTACTAATTATACTGCTTAGCTTGTTAGAATTTTGAATAAATATTTATTTAACTTAAGAGATACATATTATGTGGTTACAGTTTTAACATTCTGTGAAGCTGTCTTCTTGGCTTCTTGGTAAGATATTAGATCACTTTCAAAGCTGTTCTGTCACCTTCCATTCCCTGATTTCTCCAGTCATGAAATATTTCACTTGAGAAGCCAAATCAAAGGAATAGTTTTGCAGTAGTGGAAACAAACAAATTTCTGAAATGGGAAAGCTGACTGTTTTTCTACCCTAGATGGGTGGGTTTATGTATTCACTCCTTTTTCCAAGTCAAATGTTTAGGTATATCTTTCTTCTAGTTTCCTTTTTTTAGTTTTAGAGCTGTTTAGCACACTTACTTGCCTTTTACTTTTATCTCCATGCCATGGCACTTTTTTGCTCGCTTCTAACAATACAATATAAGGATTTGGGTTTTTTCTGTCCACGACTGCAATGATTTTAATTTGGTCACATATAAATGATGTTCTTTTGGTGTACTCATTTGGTACTTTGTTGTGTAACTTTCAACACAGTTTGCATTTGTCTTTTTTTTTCCTGCAGAAGTTCACCTGTGGAAAGTGTACCTGTCGTTAGTACAGTCATCACTCTCCCGCATGTGATTGTAGAGAGCATTCCCCTCCATGTTAATGCAGGTAATAGTAATTTGGTAACATACATGTCCCTGTTAGAATTCTAAGAACCTCTGCAGTTTTACAGCATCCAGACCTTGCATTTACTGCAGCAAAAGACTGAAAAATGGTGCTGGATATTATAGGGCTAGTGGAAAAATCTGTACTGTCGCTTAGACTGCCCCAAGCCTTGCCCCCTTTCCCCTATAAAAGTCAAGGGAGGATCTAGAAAGTTATTATAGTTACAAAAGTGCATTCATTTAAGCTGTCGGTGGATCGACCTGTGTTATGTGGCAGCAGAGAGGCCAGAGTTACCTCTGCTGATGCCACCTTCCCAGTAGGTTTGTCTAGATGCCTATGGCAAGAATTGTTCCATCCACCCACACCCTGGCTGCCTCCCAGGGAAGAAACAGCCTGGAGAACGAGAGCTGCTCGCGGGCAGGTGAACTGTTTCTCTTGTAGCGCTTCGCCTGCACAATACCAGAGGGGGAGTGGAGAGCTCACTGAACACACAGAATTCCTATGCATTCCCCAGTTTGGTTTCACTTGTACTGAGATTCTTCCACTGTCCTTTTCTGTTACATTTTGAAGGAGCTTCCTGGCAGTATCTGATAAGGTTTTGGTAAGCTGAAAATACCCAGTATTAACCAAAGTGATTTCTAGTTAGCATTCCTGGACAATGTATTAATAGTTGGGGTTTTGTTACTAGATGTTGAGGTAGTGTTATTGAAAAGTTGTAATAAAGTTGTGTTCTGCTCTGTAATATCTAACTTTTTTTTTCCTGAGAAATCTTGTCAGAAATGCTTTAGATGCCCAGTTATTCTATCTTTTTCTTCAAACTTTACACTGCTGTTTGTGATAGACTTATTTTTTACAAATGGAACTTTAAAATGTCTTCTGTATTACTTTTTTTTTCCCCAAAGATCTGCCATCATTTGGTCGAGTCCGAGAATCCCTACCTGTCAGATATCACCTGCAAAATAAGACTAACTTAGTCCAGGATGTGGAGGTGTCTGTGGAACCCAGTGATGCCTTTATGTTCTCTGGCCTTAAACAGGTACAAAATTGTCACATTTACTGATCTTGCCAACTTATAATGCATTGATTAGATGTACGCTGATGTACAGAGAGGACAAACTCATTGTTTTTTAGATGTTTAAAGTATGATAAATTCTGTCTGGAAGAATGCACGGATGCAGACTCCATTTAAAGAAAAGTTAAATGGAAACCTGACTAGGAGCCGTTTGTCATGTTGTTTATGGGCAACGTGGTGTTTCAGTGTAGATGTAATAGTTTAACTAGAATAGGAAAATAGTTACATTTTTTTCCAATTCCAGAAAGTGAAGAGTGTATAAATAGAAAGTAAATGGAAGACTGCTCTTGGTCACAGAACTTACTTATGTTTGGCTTTTTCTTTTCTTTTCTAAGATCCGATTAAGAATCCTTCCTGGCACACAGCAGGAAATGTTGTATAACTTCTATCCTCTGATGGCTGGATATCAGCAGTTACCATCTCTTCATGTGAATTTGCTGCGATTCCCAAATTTCACTAGTCAGCTGCTCAGACGATTCATACCGACACACATTTTTGTGAAGGTAAGGCTGTGAGAAGTGCCTTGTGTTTAAAGGCTCACTGTGGGGCTGCTCGTTTTTTGGGGACTACCATTCCAGCTCTGTTCAAAGCTGAGTGTTTCTAAGCAGATTAAAATGACCAGAGATACTTGCTTTGAAAAGTCTTGGTTTGTGCAGTAGTGGCATTAACCAGACTTCTTAAAAAATGTGTTTAAGTGCATTACAATTAGATGAACTAGCTAAATGTGCTTAGCCTGTCCCTGAAATTTCATGTTTTACTCTGTAAAATAAGTTTTAAAGTTGTCTGTATTTTGAGTACAATGGAGTGAGCTAAATGTAATGAAATACTTTATTAACATAAGTTGTAGCACTCCTGAAAAAAAGTGTTTGAGCAACCCATATGTGACTGGATTCCGAAACACTGCAGCATCGCACATCTCCCTGAATATATTTGAGAAACACATCCTTTCAGTGAATCTCTCAGTCTATATTTTTTTTAAGTGATCTGACTGAAGACAATTAAGTCATTTCCTGAAAAGTACATCACAGGTTTCTTTTGACTTTTTGAGAATAATTTAAATCCACTTGCCCAAAACAATGCTTTCTCATTCCACTGCAGCTGTTTCCACAATATCGCATTCACTTTTCAGTCAGACTCTTAGCAAGCAAGCAGCCTGAAGAGTTTGTTTATATGACTTGAGATGGACTTGTTCAGACATCTGTAATCCAGTTTCCAGGAAACAGGCCTGGCATTCTTGCAATTTTCTTATAGCCAAAAGAGATAGGCAGAGCTTACTTTTTATGTATGCTGTCAATCAGTGGCTCTTCTAGATTGGTTGTCAAGATGTCCTCCTAAGTCAATACAAACAGCTTTTTTCCTCAAAAGCATGTAGTTCTCAGTGCTCCTGTGGAGCCTCTCAGGCTTCAGAATTCTTTATTTTTGCTTTGGAGTTGTCAGGACCTCAAAAATCCTTATCATAAAGATGCCTTTTTGTTAAACCTTCCTCCTTGCTTTCTCCCATCTCTAGTGATTCTACACAAAATTCCTCCAAGAAACTGTCGGTCTCATTCCTGTTTCATGCATCATAGTTATCCGATTTTTATGCGGCAGTAATGCTGGGAACCCTGGTCAGCCAGACCTTGTGCTAAGCTGTCCAAGTGTGTACGGGGATGCTCTTGGCGTTTAACAGGGCAGTCAAGGAGCTGAGGCCTCTACCAAGTACTCACTTGGCCAAACTGAAATTTCAGTTGGATGGTGTTCTCTGTGTTTGTAGGCTTAATGCCACACTTGTGTGCTACAGCTGCATTGAAAAATACAATGTATTATAAAGCAATTTTCACAATGGCATTAGCCTTCTGTGTTTGTTCTGTGTGGTTTGTTTGTTTGTGTGGGTGTGTTTTGTTTTGTTTTTAATTCTCTATTTTCTTAAAGCCTCAGGGTCGTCAAGCAGATGATAACTCAATTGCAGCTGCATAATTTCAAGACCTGTACCTCTGCACTTCAAGAAAATGGGATGTTGCACAAAATATATAAAGCTCACTTTGGAAACGTGGCTTTGATCAAACCATGAGAATTAAATTTTATTTTCAAGTTGCAACCCTTAGCAAAACTAATGTTGTAAAAAAACCTAGTCTTTCTTTAGGAATAAACATATGGGGAAAACTTGGTGTTTAATTTAACAGGAACATTCTTTTGAAGTTAACTTTGAATGTCAAACTCTTAAAAGTATTATTAAAGCATATTAAATATCTTGAGTATTTAAGTGAAGTGCTAATTCATTTGACCAAAACCAAAAGATGTTTCCATAATTAACAGTAAGTTGAAGTTTCTACTTACTGAGATTTACAACACTGAAAACGATAATTCTTGACAGAAGTTTGTTTGGTGCCACTTGTTTTGAGGGCAGAACAGGGTGTGCAGGAGCACAGTAAACTACAGATGGTTACATTGTGCTGTTGGAATTGAGAAGCTCACTGTTTTTTTTTAAAACCATCGATCTAAAAGGCATTATTTCTTCTGGGTAAGCCATACATGCAAATCTGAATACAGCAACAGCTAGCCTAATGAGCAGAGAGATTCATTTGGAACATCTGGACTATCCAGCCTGAAGTTAATATGATTTGGGATTATTTTTACACACACAGCTTCCAGATGAAAGGTATGTCTTGGTAGTCTCCTGTGTGAATGGATGTCCTACTGTTGTACAGCTCTGGATGAACTAGTGTTTAAAATAGAGTAAATCATGTATATAAAAAATGCATTTTGAAAACTTCAGTTGTTTAACTTTCTAAACAATTACATTTTGATTGCTTGGGAAATACCTTATTTATTGTCAAAGTGGAGTTCTAATAAACAGCTTGTAACAGAGTACTTCTGAAACTGTGTCCCTCATTGCATTGTTTTCACAGCTGTTATGTCATAACTCAGGTCTCTCTTGTGGGCTGATACATATGTTTATGGCACTGAAGTAAAAAATAACAGCTGTAATACTTGGAGAAAAGCATTAGAGAAGTGTGTAAACATTCCTTACCAGTGAAAGGACTGTGGACTAATTGGCAGCCCTGAAAAAATACGTGAGAGCATATATAACTTTTCCATGAAGTGCATATGTAGTTCGACGTTTTTTTCAGTATTAGAGGAAAAGAAGATGACTGACAAACTGTGCTGGGAAGAACAAATGAAACCTTCCTTATTCTTTGCATAAATATCATTAACTAAGTGGCAGTCATGGAATAGGTATCTTATCTCTTAAATTAAGAATGGAAAATGTATTTCATTTCCAGATATTTTTTTTTTCTTTAGGTAGCCACTCAGATTACAGCAAGTCTGGCACCTCTGCTACTACTTTTCAAAAGACATGTTGATGCAAGCGGTGTAAGTGTTTGGTGCAGAACTGGGGTGCCTTTTTTCCACCCCCTGAAAGAGTCTAACAGCAAAAGAATGATTTGCATTCCTTTGAGAAAGGAGAGGGCATAAAATGCTTTGGTGGTTACAGTGATGTTAAAGTTTTAAGTGAATTGCATAAATAGGTTTCTATTTAAGATGGTGAATAGTGAAAGTGGGAACAATATAAAAATAATACAGAAGTACAGAAATGCAAACTTCTCTCACATCATGGAAAAAATTACTTGCTATTTTGCCATAGTTATAGGTTTGTGGTTTTGTGTTTTTTTTAAGAGAATCTTTTCTTGGTTTGTGTGATGTTATTGTAGCTGTAAACACTACAAAGCAAAGATTTGTCTTAGTTGTCTGTAAAGTGCTAGGCACACCTTTTATGCTATGTAAATGACTGATGTGGATGAAAACATGCAGCAAGCAGGAACCACCTTGTTAGAAATGCTTGAGAAGTTATTAATGATGACTATCTTACTGACTCATGGGATCTAATGCTGAGGGGAATGTTTGTGATTTGTAACCCAAATCCCATTGGAAGTCTTGAGATAAAAAGGGCACGTATATTTCTGGGTAAATGCAGGGTTTTTATTATTTACTGCATTTTGATGAGCACCATTCAAACTTCAGCGTAGATTACTTAAATGTAGTCTATTTTAACTGGAACTAATTAAGCATCAAAGAAAAGAGAAGCTACTTTTAGACTAGTTTAAAAACCTTCCAGGGGAAAAAAAAGGTGAGATGAACATGTTCAGACTGCTACTGAGCTGGAGACTGAGCCAGAGCAATAGCGTTTCCTCCCCTTTTATGCCCTCAAGTTCCTGAGAGGGGATCACCCCAAATCCCCTGGCCTACAGTGAAGTTTAGAGCAAAGAAAGGGACTCTGTCCCTTTTTCATTGCTTGTGACCACTGAATGTTGTTTATAAAACTCTGGGAGAGGTGAAGGATTGAAAGAGAGATTTCAATTCCTGATCAACGTTTAGGGTGTTGCACAATGCTTTCTCAGATCATTGATTTACACATGGGTGCTGGAGGTTCTACCAGCTTCCGCTTTGCATGTCCTAATGAACAAGGTTTTTCCCTTCATGCTCTCTCTGCCTTCATTTGGAGGACTGAAAGTTTCTGGGTAAGAAGACTTCTGCTATGAATCTCCTTCAGGTTTGAGGTTGCAGTGTGTGGAGTGACAGATTCCCTTGGGTATAAGAGCTGTGCTCTCTCATGATAGTCCACAAGTGACAAAGCAAACAGCTGTAATAAACATCAAAACATGTATGATAATCACAGAGGGAAGGAAATTATAAAAGCACTCAAAAAATATGAGAAAGCTTTCTATTTAGCTTTCTGTATGATGTTTAGGTTTTGGTTTTATTTTTTCCTGTGGGCCAACATTAGAAAGCTAAAAAGCAAAATAATGATATTTTAGTACAGCTTTCAACTCTATATTCAGCTGCTATATAACAGTGAAAATGCTGATTTTTCTCCATCTGCTTATAAAATAGCCCATTGATAAGACTTTTTACCTGGCCAGGAAGCTGCAGAACGGTCAGACAAATGTTATATTTTAATAAAGTCTCTCTCTGGGTTACTGTTCCTCTGTGGAAGACTTTTGTACAGGTAATGTAGCAATTGCCTGCATTAATTTATGACCTTGAAGATACTCATCACTTGGAGTGGATTTGGACTTGAGAAGTTTTTCGTTCAAATACACTTATAGCCCAGGAACGAAGGGGACGCTGATAAGAATGATTGATGAATTCAGTGAAGGAGCTTTTAGCTAGTGAGAGAGGAATGCTCTTATCCCCTTCAGCCAGGTACTACTGAGTGTGTGAGGTAATTTTAACAGGAATGTCTTTCTGTTTCCTGGGTTAGTTACATGTCCCTAAGAGGCTCTTTGCACTGACCTGAATGGAGCTGTGCCTGTTTGCACCTGGGGCAATCTGGCAAGATGCTCTTCATGCCAGGGCTACCCCATGGGATGAAACCTGCGCTGGGATTTACCTGGGATTTCACTGCTGGGGAAAACCAGTATTACTTACAAGCACTAAAAGTTACGATCTATCCGTGATGGGGAAAGGGCATAGCATTTTCTATAGGAAAATAGAGATGCACAGCTATGATTAAGCTTTGTGTTTGTTACTGTAATGCAAATCATTGTGGTAAACTTAGGCTTGTGATTGCTGTCCTATTTCTAGGTAAATTAATTAGATGTTTTATTAATTTCTCCATATGAGATCAACGAACGCTGGCTGTTTGAACTCTGCTGGATGGTTTTACTGCAAGTAATCTGCCTGCTGAGATCATAAAGCCAAAGACCATCTCCAGAGAACCAGGGCCTGGATCTCCTGGAGTTTCCCCTGCCCTGTACGCCCAGGCTGGAAGGAAGACTGTGCTGAGCCAGCTGCAGGGTGCTCCCCAGGCACATGTTCATGGGGCAGCTGTGGCCCACACTGCACTTCCTTAAATATACTGATTTTGTTTTTCATGGAAAAAAGAAAAAAAAAAAAGCGATGGGCTTTTCCACTTGGACTCCACTAAGCCTCAGAGAAATTTTCCTTTAGGAAGCTCGCAGTTCTCTTTTACTAATGACACTTGGTAAATGGTTAAAACTTCCTTTTCTTGCTTGTAGACTTTCTCCCAGTAGCATTGTTGTGCTTCGTCTGTGCTCTGGATCTGTGAACTCACACCAATCTGCAGCCTACAGCGCTCAGGCATGTCCCCAACTCCCTCCCCACCTTGTGCTGCTGCTCAGCTGTTGTACTGACCCCCACGTGTTCTGCTAAGAACTCACAAAATAATAAAATCGCATTTTAGTGACCATGTGGTATTGCAAAATCAGCCGTGTATTTTCCTTGCCCTTGCCTTAGGAAGGCAGCTGGCACTGAGGGCAGGAACCTGTTGTGTGGTGAACACCAGACATGCCCTGCACGGTGGCTTGTGCTCTGGGTTTGCTCTGTCCTGGAGCTGTGGTTTGCATTGCTGTTGGAAGGAGGGGGTGCACTGCAGGGGTCTCTGTCTTATAAAGTCTCCTGAGGGTATATGCACACCAGGGATTGATTTTGCAATGTATCTTGCACGCCTGTTTCCAGAAAGAAAAGCTGCCGAAACTTTTATAAATCGTGAACTATGTTTTTCTGCTCTCCATCACATTTAGTTTCCAGGGTACTCTGAGCCATTCGCTCACATGGCCTCATGTCCTTTGTTGCAGGCTGGAGCTGTCCCAGACCCCTGGAATGGATAATTCCCAGCTCCTCAACCTCAGCCACAACAGGGTATGAACACGTACCACCTGCTTTGGGGCACGAGAAAGGCTCACCCAGGGCTTTGTCCCCCAGCAAGAGAGTTGACCCAGCAATCGCCCATCTACCCTGGCCTGGGTACCACTTTCTTCCTCTGGCCTTGGGGAAGGGGAAGATGTTGGACTGGAGGTCCAGCTCCTGGGGCCACCTAAGCCAGCACCAGAGGAGGAGCAGATCTGCCAGGTCTCTCATTACCCCGGCGTTATCAGCCCAAGTTCTTCCACCTTTGGTTTTCAGTGACTGCTCTGCTACCAGCGGTACTCCTCTGTGCTCTCAGGTTTTCCCCCAATGGGGCTTAGGGGTGCAGGGCCAAAGCCCCAGCGATGCCCACAGGCTGCTTGCACGTGCTTCTGCCTGTCAAAAAGGTCTCGAGTTTGAAAATGGAAGCCATCAAGGCTTGGATTAGCAGCAGTCAGCCCAATTGCCCCTAACCCCTCTGTATAGCACCATCCACTGGTGCCTGCTGAAGCCGGATTGCCACAACTGCCGGCTGGTCGGAGCTGGGTTGCATCCAGCTCTGATCTCCATGGGATCTCCAGGTGCACCACCTTGAGTACTTCATATGGTGAGGCAGTGCGTGCCGAAAGAGAAGTAAGGAAATCCTGAAGTTTCCTTCTTCCTCCCTCCTTTCCGTAAACCTGTGCCTGCTTCACGCCTGTGTCAGCATGAAAAACCCGGAGCCATCCACCCTTTGAGAGCAACAGTAGATGGGCCTCAGAAAGGGCCACAAGGTCAAGTATGAGCTGATCATAGTTGGTAGCTGCAGCATCTCTGAATGTGCTCTTTCAGCTCAGAGAAGTGAGACCACAAAAGCTGGCTGTTGGGTTCTGTAACATGCAGCATTTCCTACAGCAAAGAGAGGAAAAGCCAAAGTAGTTTTCTGTCTAAATCTACCACATATCCTGGCAAAGCTCTTCCCATAACACCCATGGCAAAAAATACTCATTCCTACCTCTGCCTTGCAAAGAAATTATCTGATTCACGCAACTCTCTTCTGCACAAATATGGAACAGTGATGTCTCAATTTTTTATAAAAAAATAAACAACCTCCCTTAAAATCAAGAGAACATTTCCCTTAAAATCAAGAGAAAATTTATTTAGAAGAGTCATTTTTGCTACTGTAGCAAGAAATTATGTTTTCTGCTGGGTTTGACATTTACCAACAAAGCCGTCTGAGATCTAGCTACTGAAATGTGCACCAGCCCAAAAAATAACCCAGGAGAGCTCGGAGCATTCCCTGGTACAGCTCTTGAGCTCTTCGTGCCCTTTCCATCTGAGCCAGTCCTCCATATCCCAGAGGGGCAGGGATTTCCCTCAGGAGCCACAGTGGGGTCGAAGCAGAACTGCTGCCGTGACCAAGGGCAGCCCTTGCTCTCCTCGTCTGAGGCTGAGCTGGGAATGATGGTGAAACATGGGGTGGCATTGCATGGAGATCCCTTGGGAAACCATGAGGAAGAGTGAGGGAGAGGAGATGGGAGGATGGGTGGTGCTGGATGTGGAGGGAAAGAAAAAAGAGGAGCAGAGTGGAGAAGGAGCCACTGCTCACCATGCCTGACATTTTTAAAACAGTAAGCCAATAATAGCTGCTAGAAGAACAAAAGCTAAACTGTCTGTTTTAGCCTGGTGCTGGGTCTCTGGATTATCTTCAAAGAGGCACTACAAAATTTAGAAGCAATTAAGCTCTGGGAAATGTTAAATCTGACACACCTGGTTTATAGAGGTTTTTTACTTTCTTTTTCTGGATGCTGTTGTGTTTTCATTTTTCTGTCAGAGTGCCAAAGGCGATTCTCTCTGTCAAAGGTAGACTCTTGACCTTCTAGTCGGGATGACAAAGGAGTTATCCCAGGGTGTGTCCACACCTGTCAGGCAATATTAGGCACAAAATAGAGCTGTCTGTCTTCTTTAGCTAAAATGGTTTCACAAATACTTCATAAATGCCTGTCTCCACAGAGCAGAGAATTGCCTGTATTATCTCGGTGCATTCAATATTGAGATTGATGACAACTGGGGTCATCGGTTAAACTGTCTAATCCTGACAAGCCGAGGCAAAGGGAGGAGGCAGGAGAGCGGCAGGATGGCTGCGGAAAATACCTGCGAGGGACATGGGTCCCCAGAGCTTGCGAGGGAAGCGGCAGCTCTTTGTTGTGACTCACGCACCAAATCCCGCTGTTCAGAGACGCCGTCTCAGGGACTTGGCCCGTACTTGAGGATCGCCAGTTGTGACATCGGGCAGGTTTACCTCAGCTCCCATAAAACAGAAGCAGAGCTTGCACCTGCAATTATGGCTATTATAAAAAGATTAAGGCAATGGGGCAGCATTCAGGAGACAGGAGCCAAATTGCCATTTTTGCAAAAGGCTTAAATGTAATGAAGGGCTACTAAACAAGGAATTAATTCTCCTACATCCAGCCCAGCCTTCCTTTCACGGACTCTGTGTTGCCAAAGGGGACCTGAAAGTGAGCATCTAGCCCATCAACCTTTGTAGCTCTCTCTTTGAAAGGAAGATGACGGGGCGGACAAGCTCACGGATGGCTGGCAGACACTGTAATCTCCATGTGCACCAGTGCCTGGCACTCGCCCAACAGGTACAAAACCAGCGCTGGAAGAGCTGCGGCCGGTCCTATGGGAGACGGTGCCTTTCACCTCTCTGCCCGCACACAGGAGCATTTGCTGGGCTGTTCCACCGCCCCACACCACTTAAAAGAGCAAAAGGGGAGGATTCACACCACACCAAAACCAATTTCAGACTAGTTTAAAATTGATAATTGCTTATTGTAGGCAGCTGTAGAGTGCCTTTTACTTTTGTATTTGTAAAACAAGCATGGCTTTGACTGAACTAGATCACTGAGGGCAGGAAACTAAAGGCCTGAAGTAAAGTGAAAAGAGAGAAGAGTATTGAACAGAGCAAACTGGGTAAGAAATTTCTGTAAAAAAAACCCCAAACAAACAAAACACAAAATGAAACAACAAACCACAAACAACCAAGCCCACAAGATGGGAATTTCTCTTTCAGGGCATCTGTACCAAGCAAAGAAACATCAGAAATTGGTATCCTGATCAATAAAAGATGCAGATATGTTAAATGCATGCTGGTAGGATGTCAGTAGCTGGAGAAGCAGCAAGTGTGAGCAGTGAATTAAAAGGCACAGCATTCAATATGTCTTGCTACATCCAACCTTCCCCTGAGCTCAGAGGTGGTGATAGTGGTTAGTCCCCCCTCCCACAGGCATTTTTCCTTGCTTGAGTGCAAAAATTATCTTCCTGCAAAGCTCAGGGGATTCTTGGTTTAGAGGAGGCCAGAGGAAGGCTGTAAGCCTGGCTCATATTTTCTGAACTGAGCTGTGCTCAGTGGATCGGTGCACAGAAAGTGGAAAGATGTCACCAGGCAGTTACAGAGAGTGCGCCTGCTGGCCAGCCTGGGCTATCTGGCAGGAAAAGTGAGAAAGTATTGGCATGGTGGAGCCTCCTTGGATCTTGATTTACTGTATCCCTCCGCTGCTTATCAGTATGGGTGCCTGCCTGCCTGAAACACAATGCAAAACCTCAAAGAACTTTTATAACCAAAACCAGCAACACCAGTCGCTTTCCCTTTTTCCAGTCAGAGGGGAGGTGTTATCATCCAAAAACTGGCATGCCAAATGACTGTGAAGCTTCCCCATCCTGTGATCTGGGAAAGCCTCCCCACATCGGTGCCACTGAGGGGGTCTGTGAGAAGCCAAGATGTGTCAACTGGTCCTCCAGTGCCCCCTGCCAGCTCTCCACATGCTTGGGGGCACCACTGAAGGTCCCTTGCCCCCACCTGCAGGGATGGACTGCATGGTTCCCATCAACGCAGTATTTTACAGCTCCAGTTTTGGTTAGGCATGGTATTCTTGCCCTTTTTAAGCCCACATCAGAGCTGTTCAGCTGGGACTGATGTCCATGCATTGCCCACAGCTGTGCTGCCAGGGCAGAGCCAAGGCTGCTCACAAAGCCCATGCCCAGCTCTGGGTCCCACACCCCGTGTGCTGAGCACCCTACCCTGCCTGCAGAGTGCCTTGTTGCACAGAATCCTTTCTTTTTTATCACAGAATCACAGAATGCTAGGGATTGGAAGGGACCTCAAAAGATCATCTAGTCCAATCCCCCTGCCAGAGCATTGTTTTTTTCCTTCCTTTTGTTTTCCCTCGGTGGGTATTGCGATAGCAGCCCCTGCTTAAATTTTTCTTCTTGACAGTGGAAAAGTTTATTTAATTGTTTGCTTGGAAGTGTTTGGCTATGCTTATCTCACTTTTTTGGTTAGGCACAAAATATACTTCTCGAATTAAAGTGCAGGGTTATGGCTCATCGTGCTCTCCTTTCAGGTCCCCAGTCTAATGGGGTCCCTACAGGAAAATCGAGCCAGTACAGGTTGGAGCTCTTGGCTATGGCACGTCACATCAACAAGGATTTCCCCTTACCTCACTTTGCCTGTGTATGCCATTCACGTTTGCATAGTCTTAGGGGTATACGTCTACCACTGTAATTTCATTCTCAAGTGCAACTTTGCACTGCCTGCAGCATTTCTTCACAGGACTTGCCTTGCACTACATGAGAAGGGGCAGTAGAAGGAAAACATACCTATTCAAAGCAGAGAAATTTCAGATTAAAATGCCAAGGCTGGTGGAAACCTTCTGATCCCCTTGGGCTGACTTTGGAGTCATTAACTCGGTGATGTGAGGACTGCCCAGGATCAGCCACAAGCCATTGCTTGGTGGGGCTGGGAGTCAGCAGAGTCCCCCCAAGCTTCAGGCCATGGACTGCGAGACAAAATATGAAAAAGAACAGAGAAATAGGTTTTAGTGCTCTTTCTTCCAGAAAATTAATGGCCATTTCATTGACAATTTATTTCTATTGCTGGTAAGGGAATCATAAAAACAAAACCCAGTTATTTTGGTATATCAATGCCTGAGCTGCCTGAATGTGTTTTCCGTGGTTCTTGAAAGGCAATGCGACAAACACACATTTTAGGCAAACTGGTGTGCCATTTCTATAATTAAAATTGCATGTAACCTGCAAGTATTGAGCCCTTTATGGCTCCAGTGGAGCAGAACTGCAGGATTTGAAGCAAAATCCTGTCTGTCAAACACATGGTCTAAGCTCGTGCCTTAGTGTCTGGCTGTAACCTGGCCAAAAGCAACCATCAGTATCACAGCAGATAAGAGACGATTACAGGTTGGAAAGCATTTTTCTACTCTAGATAAATATATTCAGAGGGCTGAGATATAAATATGCTCTTCTCTTCCCTCCTTATTAATTTGCAGTCAAGAGTTTCCCATGCAGGAAACCTATTCTGGCTCCATTTACCTGTCCCACTGCAATGAGCTGTTTATGAGCTTTTTGGCTTCAAAACATCTGTAAGTCTTATTTCCCTCTTTGCAATTTCATAAATAAATAAAATTAAAAAGCTTTCCAATCTCAGGGTTTTAGTACAGTGTTATTTACCTGTCTAAACATAGGCACCTGAATTTGAATGTCAGAGACTTGCACTCTGTATTATACATGTCCTGTGAGTAAAGTGGAAACTTGTTTTCCATGTCTGCTGGGGAGGTGACTTTTCTCCTGGTCAGTGTAACTTCCCCAGTATGCGTAGGCTATTGTTGAGCACACAATAGATAATTGTCTGCCTATCGGCCCACCTATCCAAGCCATAGTCACTTCATTGCAAAGATTTAATACGGTTGCCAAAGGTTTTCCTGAAGAGGAAGATGGGCACGGCTGCCATAACTCACGATCTCCTCTCCTCCCTCGGGTCTCATCCTGCCCCCGGAATCCTTCTTGATGCCAGCAAGTCTGAGTCAGGTAAAAGCACAGAGCTTAAAAATGATGCAGTCAGCTGTCTCCTACGCTGCTTATTAGTTGGGTGTTTAGTTTGGACCTAGATCATCACTCCTCACGCAGGAAACTCCCATTGACTTCGCTGGGAACTCTGCCTGAGCAAGGACTTCTGAGGAGGGCTTCTTGATGGAGGATGGTAGGACAGGACTGAGAACAGAAATACTTGACTCCTACCAGAGCAGAGATTGTCAAATAGCCATTCCCAGGGTGATTTTTAATAGCAGGACTCAAGAGACTTTACAAACGTGAGAAGAATTATCATAATCCTTGTATTTAAAAAAAAATGGTTACCAAAACAAAAGAGTAAAAAAAAAAAAGAGCTAAACAAGATGCTATTTTAGGAATTCTTGGTGAGAAACCAGTGTCTTCATGTAATGCAAACTAGGCAAATGAAGAGCTATATTTGCCTACAATGGCTGCCACACTTCTGGGAATGGTTTTAAGGAACAGCTGCTAGCGCACCCCTTCTACCACCTCGCTTTTCTTACATGCATGTTACCACCACTGTTCACAATCTCTGTGGTTTGAGAGCATTCATTCTTCTGAGATTGCTCCTGGTTTTTCTCAGGCTATGACAAGAAGAGCACCAGGCCTGTGTGTTACGGACATACCTGCTCCTGGACCCCGTCCTACCTGCACGTCCACAGTGGCAAAGCCAGAAGTCAGAGTCAGTTTACACCAACACCATGTCCAAGCAAGTCTGGTAGGGTACACATACCTCTCTGCTGGGGAAGGAGGAGGGTGCAACTCGTCTCAAAATTTATTAGTGAGGTCTGTAAGTTCTGGTCTCATGAGGGCTGAAGTAAGAGCTGTATTTGACAATGACAGTCACACTGAGCTCTGCATCACTGGGCCCCAGCTTCAATCAGCCTTCCACATAAAGCATATATGTTAAAAATAAAGCCCAGGCATCCTGTAGCTGGCAATTCTGCAACAGCTTGGCGGTTTCTTGACAAACACTTCAGGCACCCAAAGCCCCATGTAGTGGTAAGAACAGCTTCTTCCTGGGAAGTGTGCAGGATTCCCTCACCAGATAACAGCACTAGAGGGGTAGTAAGGAGTGAAGGTATCATTTCTTCCTCTATGAAATCACTAGAAAGATTTTTTTTAAAAAAGTTTTCCAATAGGAAATACTCTTTAAAAAAGCCTCACAGAAAAAAAGCCTGAATAAGACACTTGCCTGAATACTATGTCTGAAGCAGATCACTTGCTGACATACTATGTAGGCTGCAAAAAGTGTGTAACTTGTCTTACTATGTACAAATCAAGAAGACACAATGACTATTAATGACGCTTGTTTCACCTCAGCCTGCCTTTTCCATTCTGTGGCCTGGATGAATTCTGGGGGAATACTCTTTTCCCAGAGAATATTTAATACGGTGACATTGGCAGCAGACAGAAGTACCCTGCCTGAGCTCTGGATCAGGCGATGCAGACGGTCAGAGAACACAGCTCCATCTGGTTTGTTCAGCTTTCTGCTCCCACCTAGAATAAACGACGCCATTTGCTGAGGACCACTTGCCATTGCTGATGCATTCCAAATAGATGTGTCTAAATCTTCAGGGGTTTCACCCTGCTAGGAGGGTAAACTTCTGCCTTTCTAAACACTTCAGAGGCACTTAGGAGTTCCACTTCACCAGCTTTCAATACCTGGCCGTAAGAAGATTGTAGGCTGTCTTCTTGGTTGTATTTCTACTGGGAAATACCAGATTTGCTTTAGTTTGGCTATAGATCTTGATTGCTTCGAAGAAATCCCTAAAGTGAGAGTGAGAGAGGCTGTTCAACCCCTAACTGGCAAGTAATGTAATGCAAATAAACCAAAATAAACCAAATCCCCCAGAATTCTGAGGCAAAAAAAAAAAAGTTTGAATCAGTAATGAAATGGGAAAAAAAAGGGGAATGATGAAGGACAAAAAGTTTACTCGGTACATACTTGTCATCCACAGCCTTTTTCCAGGCCCTTGAAACAACAGGAGTCCCTTAATCAGGGCCTTGAGGTCCAGCTCAGGCAATCCTGGTGCTGGCTTTTACAGGGATGGCATCTAAGCTCCAGCATATGGTGTATTTTGGTTTGTGCCACAATCACTGTGCTCCGTCCGACATGTTTTGAACAAATTTATAGCGTACTCTCTTTTGTTACCTTGTCATTACACTTGTGTGTGACATTTCATGTGTACAAGCTGTGGAGAGAGGTTATGTGCTGATGGAGGGAGAGAGGGAGGAATAAAGAGAAGGAGGGAGGACCAGCCTGTAGCACAGGGGAGAGGTGTGAAACAGTGTGAGGGAAGAGGTGATGAAAGCAGGGTGGGAGAGGATTAGCATGCTGAGGACTAGCCTTTACAGGAGAACAAACCGGGGCCAGGGAAGATGTTGACAGCTCACAAGTGTTAGTGCAAATGCAGGAAAATGACTGCGTGCATTTGCTACACCAATTGCTTAAGAAATTAGCACTGAAGGAGAGAGTAATGTTGATGCCATGACTGAAAGCTGAAAGGCATGCTACACTGAATACGTGCTTTTTCCAGAGGCAGCGGAAGGATCATGGATTGGCACTTGAGATTTGGGGGCTGCAGGCAAAGTGTGAGGCCCCACATATAAGCGCTCAGCACGCATCTGGTGCAGAAATCTAGAAACAGACAAAAGGCTCAATTTGGGTCCTTTATTCATGCAGGGAGGAATAAAAATTTAAAATCCATACAAGCCCTTAATTTACCCAGTGACTCTGATCAACAGTCGAGATGTCAATGTGATGTGCCCCACACAAAGGCAACACAAAGGTGAGCCCTGCCCAGGAGAACTGTAATGAAAGTATGATGGGAGAGATAAAAGGCTGACATAATGCAGAGAGGAGGAAGGCATAAAGTAAGAATAACGTGAGTATGACAAGATCATGACAGTAGTTCAATGTACTGATACTAGCTCTTTTAAGAGGCAATCAATGGATCAGGTGAACTTGGGGAAGGACAATGAAGATGCTGGGGGGTCCTCTTGCAAAGCTTAGGGCTCAGTGACAGTGTGAAAGTGCTCCTTTGAAATCCTGACAGCAGCAGCACCAAAACTACTGCTAGCTGGTGTGAGGGGAATCTTGAAATCTTGTATTGCGTGGATACTTGGGAAGGGCTTAGAGACTTGCAAGACTGTGTTAACAGGCTCTGCTCCTGGCTCAAAACGACTCATGGTGATTCTGGTTAATTTATTTTACCTCTGACTTCCCCTTTGGTAAAGTCGGTTTCATACAACTTGTCTCCTTGTAAAACTCTTTGGGATGCTAGTGGATCTGACCTTCCTCTGTACAATACCTAGACAGCACTGGATAAAACCACAAAAGTAGGGAATTGGGGTGTCAGAGAAGCCTGACTTATACAGTGCTCCAGAGAAGGAAATGGATGAAACGAGATGGAGAGTGCCACAGGTTTTGAATGAGGTTAGAACCAAACAGGTAATAGTTTAAGGGGGCCAGAAGTCCCAGGGATCGTTGATGTGAGTCAATTCAGGAGCAACAGCCCTGACCAATTCAGGAGCCCAAGCCCCATTTTGAGAAAGGAGAGATCTGGTTTAGCTGTGAGTTTGAGGGTTTCTTCAGAAGATGGGAGTGAGATCCCTAAATCTGCTTTCTCTAAAGTGTAACTGACACCTTGTCACCAGTACCTGTGGCTGAGCAGTCACCTTCTGCCTTGATGTATGCCCCAGGCCAGGCTCTGCCCAGAAGGATCTCTGTGATTTCTGCTCAGCCCTTGCACATTTTTGCTGAGCTCTCCCTCAGGCCTCACAGGCAGCCACTGACCCGGAGCGCAGCGGAAGCAAAATATTAAACTGCTAGAAAAAAGCCACAGAAGTTTGGAGTAGACCTTGCACTCGTTCCATCACTATCAAATTTCAGTACCCCTAAGACACAAAGCAGCTCAAGGTTATTATGCGTGAAGCATAAGGTAATGGATGTCTGGACACAGTCAGTGTCAGTGCTGCTCACTGGGCATTTTACCAACAGCTGTGTACCTATTGCAAGAAGTACAAATATAAGGACTGTGAGACTTTCTGAGATTTATATAGAATGGGTCGGGGAATCCAGGGCAGAGCTGCCGCTGTATTTCATGCGGGGAAAGGAAATGTGAGGTCTCCCAGAAGCGGCGGGTGAAGGGAGAAAGTCTACACCACTAGCCGGGACACGCGGCGGGCTCGTTTCTTTACCGGGAAGGGTGCTCCGGTTCCCGCGCAAGGACGGGAGACGGGCCGTGGGGTGCGATGGGATGCGGTGGGGTATGGGTTTCCCGGCCGGGAGGCGGCGGCCGCTGCCCGGGATAACATCCCCGCCTCTCCCGCGGTGCCGGACCGTGCCGTGCCGTGTCGGGGGTGTGCCGGGGGCGGAGCGGCCCGGGCCGGGCCGGGCCGGGCCGTGGCGGGGGCGGAGCGGCGCGGAGCACGGACAGCGGCCGCGGGAGGCAGCGCGGCCGCGGAAGGCATGTTCATGCCCGTGCCTGTGCCCGGCGGCGGGCGGTGAGCGGCCATGCCGCGCAGGGCGGAGCGGTGCCTGCAGATCGCCCCGCACTCCCTGGCCATCGTCCTGGGCGCCGCGGCCGGGGAGCGGCCGGGGGGCGGCGGCGGTGCTGGTGCCGGTGCCGGTGGCGTTGCGGGGCCGGCGGCGGAGCTGGGCCGCCACCGCATCGGCTACGAGATCTTCGCGGACTTCAAGCGGGAGAACATGCAGCACCACTGGGACCGGCGGGCCACGGCGGCGGTGGCCGAGACCTTCTTCCTGGGCTGGATCGACGAGCAGGTGCTGCTGGTGCAGGGCAAGGAGGAGCACCTGGAGGTGCTGCGGCAGGGCTGGGCGCGCCGCTCCCTCAAGCCGCCCAGCGGCTTCCACATCAAGTGCCTGGGTAGGTGCCGGTGGGGAGCCGGGGGGGGTCTCTCCGACCCGGGCGGGAGGCGCGGCGGCCCCACGGAGCTGCCCTCGGAGCGGTCGCGCTCGCCGCCGTTGCCCGGCGGAGTCAGGGGCTAGGGGGCGAAAAAGGGAGGCCCTCCCCGCCGCGGGGTTTGCACCCCCAAAAGTGGGTGGATGCGAAAGGGCTGAGGCGGGACAGGAGCGGCGACTTGGCAAGGATGCGCTGCGAGTAATTGGGGTTCGTCAGAAGAGCTACGGGCGACAGCTGTAGGGTCGGGTGGGAGAGGTGTGTTCCCCCGTTTCCAGCGCGGGAAGTTAAAACCATAAACCGTAAATTTTGGAGTATAGCCCTTGCAGGGAGAAATGCCGGCTGTCTTGTAGGCCAAGTTCTGCGGCTCCTCTGGCATGCCCATCCCACGTGTTTCTTTACAGGGGGATCCCGCACCCTCCTGAGCTCTGAGATCTTTACACACCTCAGGAATGATTGCTGACACTTACAAAGAGTGCACGTTTTTAATTAGAGTTATAACTGGTTCGTTAAAAAATAATAATTTCGAGCATTAGAAATCTAAAAATAATAATAATAATAAAAAAATAATTTTAGCATTTCTAGTCTTGCCAAACCACTTTATAGTTGGATCTACTTGATGGCTTGAACTTGTGTCACAGTATTGCTGTGAAGGTGTCATCCGTGGCAAAAAGTAGTAGTAGAAGATGTGGAATGTATGTTTATGTTTATTTGCGGTG
The DNA here is from genome assembly GCF_963082525.1 of Nesoenas mayeri. Classification (NCBI taxonomy): domain Eukaryota; kingdom Metazoa; phylum Chordata; class Aves; order Columbiformes; family Columbidae; genus Nesoenas; species Nesoenas mayeri. Next base: position 43,428,270 of record NC_137540.1, read on the forward strand.
CAAGGCAGGTGGGTTTTGGAGCAGTAAATGGCAAGTCTGTCACGCTGTGGTGGGCAGAAGATTCAAGTTATGGTGTGATCCCTCAATAGAATCTTACCTGTGTGCAGTGTGGCCTAGGAAGGAGCATGTCTCTTCATGAATTTTCTTCAGCAACCAAAAAAAAATCCTACCATGGAGAGCAAAAATGTTTGTAGCACTTATTTTGACACACACGAATAAACAAAAAATTCTCTGAGAAATAATGCTATGGCTATTTGGTGCATATGTTGGGGAGTTGTGAAGAACAAGGGAAGTTTTCATTAGGATTAAGGTACTTTCATAGCTTAAGACACACAGCTTCTCTTACAGAGAGAAGACAAATCGTGAAGTTTTATTTTATTGCTGTCAGCATCTCATTGCTTCCCAGGGCTGCTACAGTGGTGATGGTGAGGCAAGCTGTTTTCTCCTTAGGTACAACTTCTGTCATGTGTGCCTTTCACAGTGGGCACCTGGAACAGGTCACAGAGTTAGAGATGCTCTCTCTGCACTGGGAGCTTCAGATCCTTAAAATGAGATGCTCCCATGCATTTATTTTTTAAAAAAATTAACTGTGAAAGGTTTCATGCAAAGAATGGAGCATGGATATTTGGTGTTTCTCTGTTTCCTTTTAAAATCTTGGTTTTGAATGTTTTTAGCTGTCACTGCCCTTCCAGAATAGGCAATGCAGAGTCTGATCACTTCTGTTCATTGACAGTCTTGTCCCTTGCACGCTTCTCATACACTTCTTTGTCATATCCCCGCCAGATATATTCAAGTGTTACTATTTCTTCTGTGCTGAGGCGGAAACTCAAAACAAGCTGCCTGTTTAAAAATGAGCTAATGGACCTTTTTTCCCCTCATTATAGTGAAATTTCCTCTGGACCTGACAAAACAGTGTTGGAGGATAGGTGGTAAATCCCATTCTGGTGATAGAAAAGTTTTCTCTGTTCCACCAATATTTGGAGGAGAGTAAACGGTTGGGTAGTGGACCTGCACTGTGGCAGGGGTTTGGATGGAGCTGCTGTTCATGGCCAGCAAACAAGGGGGGAACACCTGCATGTGCTGCCTTCCACCCAAGGCTGTTAAATCCTTGTGCCTTTACTTTCATGGCAAAGTGTGGTGGTGAACCTAGAGATACGGGCAGTGGTTGGTGCTAGCCGCTCAGTGTAGCTTGTGTGGGCTTTTTGGCTCCAGTGGGACCGAGGATGAAGAGCTTTGGAATGGGTGCTATCGCCCAATGGAGTGTAAGGGTCAGTGTTTGATTTTTGGGGTGTCCCTGGACCCTATCCAACAGGTGACATTCCTCAGGCTGCTGTGCAGGAGGGCTCTGGAAGGGTGCGCTCTGACCTTGACATTACTGAAGTCAGACCAGGAATGTAAATAGGTCTTTGTCGCTTGTTTTAAAATACAGAAACACAATTTTTGCTAGAAGTTCATGTTAATAAGTAAGCTCACTGGTGTGTAAATAATATGCATTCCTTGAGGGGTTATCTTCAACGTGAATTTACAAAAGACTGGAGCCAAGAATTTTCATTTGACTTTCGGAATAGCAAATGCTTCTCAGTATTTGATTCAAGGCTATGAAAGAAGAGCAGGGACCTGCTGGAGTCTTGCTTGTTGTGCAGTGTCCTTAGCTGTGCTAAATGAGATGGCAGCAACTGACTTTTTTTTCACTGTCTTTTTTCCACACCCAGACTGATAATTCAGGTCTTATATCTAAGTAGATTCAACTTGCACTGATTGTAAAGTTAGGTGGTTAAAGAAGAGTCAAAGTAACGGGCCTGGCCCTTGGACATGAGTATCTGCTTATATGTGTGTAATTGTATTTTCAACATAATTAGCTGCCTAATGTGTAAATGGCTGTGACTTATTTAGGAGCTCTGTCCCGCTTTATTCTCCGCTTTGTAGCTTTAAAGCAACAAACAGTACACCTACAAACACAAATAAAAAGTCCCTATGCTATTCAGCTTTTAAAAATAAGTGGTGGGTATCTCAAGCTGAGAGAAAAACCTGCCTGTTGGGAGGTACGGAACAGTAATATTTTACTAGTGTTAATAAATAACTGATGGGGTCAAGGGGAAAAGTGGCATGGTATTTTTGATGAAGGTGAAGCTGCTGTTTTCTGCTGCTTTGGCCCAGTTGGTGTCCCCTGTGCTGTGGGGGAATAGGGGGTTGCTGTGGCCAGGTGTAGCAGTGGGAGGGTGCATGGGGCTGGCCCGGGAGGGTCTCTCTCTGCACGCCAGGGCTATGGGCGTACCCAGCCGATGCTGTGGCAGGCCATGGGGCTGGCTCTTGCCTTTTCTCTTGCCTGTTTGGCTGTTTGCAGAAAGGTTTGGGGCAGTTATTTGCCTCCCTGTCCTTGGAGCCTGGCTGAGATGGGAGGCTGGAGGATGAGCTGCCTGCCCCAAAGTGATGCAGGAAGAGTGTCCTGACCTCCTGTTGCTGCCTGGTAGGGGGCAAGGGACATAAATGCCTTCTCAGCTGCACAACCTCCATGCACAGGTACAGGTCAGCCTTGGACAACACTTCCTTTCACCTGCATCATAAAGGGCTAACATGACCCAGAAATGATGACTGCAGCCTGACTTTCAAACTTCTGCTGGTCTTGCTGATGTTTCTTGTTCGTTGTGATCCAGAGCCATGGCTGGTCTGATGAGTAATGGGGTTGTGATGGCTACAGAGAAGGTAACTGGAAGAAAAAGTACCTGGTGAGGAGGAGGGAATACTAAACCTCTAATATGCACAGTACATTTTCTGCTGCTGGAATTGTGAAATATAAACCAGGAGAGGACTTGTTGCTGAACAGTCTTTTCCACATTTAAGTCACCCCCGCTTGATAACAAATAACACTTGCGAAGTTCCTGAAACTGTGATGTGTATTTAACAGGGACAGTCCTTGTATGCTTGGTGCAAGTGTATCTGAGCCAGAGAGTAAAGGGATTGAAATCCACATGAGATTCTGATGTATGAAGATTCAACTCTTGCATTGTAAAATTAGATTAGACGGTGAAATAGGGCGGGAATATGAAGCATGTCAGAGAGTTGCCTTAGTACCTCAGCTTAGGGTTTGAGGATACAGGGAATGAAATGTTTCACGTGTGACTTAAAAACTTACCTCTCTGGCAATTTTCTTAAACTAAATGGTTACACCATAAAAGCTTGCTCAGCATCCGCTTTTGTAGCAACCAGACTTACTTGGATATTAGGAAATTGGTGGGTGTATCTAGGTTTTAAAGTTGGCTGAAGGGGAACATTTGGGAAACGTAAGCAGACTTTGAATAAATAAAACGCTCAAAGCAGCACATGCTAAATTTGCTGATTTAGAGGGTCAAGGAAACCTTATGCAAACCTATTGGTCCTGTGGTGAAATTAGTTGTCTTTGGTAAGACTGATTTGAAACTTTCTTGTAAGTTTGCAAGGCTTTTGCAACTTAAGTCTTTAATGGGCGTTGTTATTTTAATAAGATTTCTGTCTTTGACACACCTTGCATTTGCACCCACTAATATTTGTCATCCTGGAAGATGATTTTTTTTTTCTCCTTTCAGCTCTTCTATGTAAGGCACTGCTGGTGTAGCAGGATGCTCCACCTGGTTTTCATATCTTCATTGCCTTTTGTGTTCCCAGCTGAGACTTCCTTCTCTATCTATTGCACTTGATTTCTTTGTCTTGGACAATGGACATCTTTGAGAGGTTTTCATACGCTTCGTGGAAGGGCCATGCCCTTTTGTAACAATTGCTTGAAAAGAAGTGACCAAACTTTATAACAACCCTCTGGTCATGCCCTGGGCAATTTCTCTAATTAGAAGCTGATGTTTCAATAAACGTATGTGCAATAATTTAACTAACAGGAGTTATAGTTCAGCAAAGTCGGTGGGGCTGGGCTGTTGTCCATTGTTCCTGCTCGGCCAGGCGTAGGGGGGGGGAATATTTTTTGCCGCGCTGGGAGCTGGAGCTAAGTGCTCCCTTTCTTTTGTCTCCCTGCCATGTTTTCTCTTGCCACCAAAAATTAAATTAACACCCCACCAGTTTAGGTTCAGTAATTTTCACAGTGAGTTTTCCAGTCATTAGTGGATGATTATGGTGTGGTGTAGACTGTTGGACATTAAATGTTACTCGTCTACAGCCAGTCATAAAACATGAATTGTCTTTTTTCCTCCCAATTATCTCCTTTATATCATGAGCATTTCTTTTCAGTGAGGGAGCATTAGGTTTCATAGTAATAAAACCTCTGAGGAGGAGTTTGCCGCACACTCATCTGCAGCTTTTGTATGCCTCATGGTATTACCATGGGAACTCCACGGGATTTATACTACAATTTTTTTTCTCCTCTCTCCCACCCCAACTTAGATTTGGTTAGAGATCAACTACATGCTTTGTATATCTGTAAGGTGGTAGTTTCAGGCTAAAAACACCAAACCAAAACAACCCCCCCAAACAAAACCAGATAAACTAAAGCTGATGACCTGCCTGAGGTGCTTATGAATTTACTCCCAGCTTTGAGCAAAGAACTTCACTGCTCAGAATTGTTGGGTTGGGTCTTTACCGTACTTTATATAAGCAGCTTTTAGAGACTGGGAGGAGAGAGAGAGAGGAGCTAAATGAGTATGGACTGCATCTGAAGTGCCTGATCTCTCACTATGTGGTTTGTACTTGTGTTTTGGGAGTGAAATCTTGGAGTCAGGAATGCTTTTTGCTTTTTAAAGAAAGCTGTGGATGGTCTACAAAAGTAGTGCAAGTTCTCTAAAATGTACTGTGAAAATAAAAAAACACACAGGAAGGGAAAATATGACCTATTACATTTCATTTATTTTTTTTTTCCACTCAAAGCAGCTTCTCTTGAAGAAGCAAAGTCAAATACACTGACGCATGGTTTTCATTGTGCAACTCAAGTGAAGGATTTATAAGGTTAATGGCCAGCTAGTACTGTCTCGCCACCTCCTTCCACCCCACAGAGAGCACCATTGTGTAGTAAAGAGTCCTTCCCAGTGGCAAATAAGTCATCCAGCCTTGCAAGTTAAGCATACACTCAGTGTAAAGAAGTGATGCTTGTAAGAGAATGGCGGTGGCCAAGAGCAGCCCTTGGCCGCAGGGCTCTTTGCAAGCGGATGTGGCACCAGGGCCCTCACTCTTTCCAGCTCTGTCTGCATGTGAGGGTCTGGTCTTTAATTAAAAATGCTCCTCACTTCCCTCCTCAAAGAGCCCTTGTCTTTGCATGGGAGCAGCCTGGCGGGTGTGCACTGAATGAAGCCCTTGTCAGGTGTTATTCCCAGTACTTAAGGTGGACTCCCAGGCTGCCAGCATCACATTTTCGTCTGTTCTGCTCTTGTTTGGTACACAGTCATTTTTGGTTTTACAATAGCTGAGGTGGATGGGGTGCCTGGGGATGGTGGCAAGGGGTGGCCGCAGGGCTGCCAGCCACAGACACCCTTATCTCTCCTGCTCTGCTTCATGGTTTGGTGGCACAAAAACTCGGTGGTGTGTTTCCAACTTTGTCCTGCCTTTGTAATTTGCTAGTTAGAGACACGTTGCTTATTTTTTTTTATCAAATTGTAATGATTTAGTGGACTAATTTTAGATCTTTTATGCATGTTGCCACAGTTTAAAATTTAGCTTGACATGGGTTTGTTTTGATTCCTAGAGAGATGTGCATTTAGTGCAGAGATGCTATAGGGTCAGCTGTGTATGTAAACACTACTTTCCCTGGGCTTGAGTGGCAGGGTTTTGATCGGCTCCTTTGTAAAGGGAATGGTAAAGAAGTTGATGGTCTTTCCCAGCTCTTCTGGTGCTGTTGCCTCGGGCCACTGATGCAGATTGTGAACCTGTCCTTCTTTCCGCTGACCAGGAGAATCACAAAGCTTTGCCATGTTCTTTTCTGCATTCAACACACCCATTTAGAGAGAGGAGCCAGCAGAAAAGATGCAATGCAGATGGATCGGGTGTCCTCCAAGACTCTTGGCATCCAGAGCTGCCTTCTGAGCAACATCACTCCTTCCCTTGGCTTCAGCAAGCGTGGTGGCCAGGCTTCTCTTTTCTTGGTGGTCAAGTAAAGGCTGAAGTGGTTGGAGAAAAGAAAAGCTGCAACCAGATGGTGGTTTCTACTGCAGAAACTGAGACTGTGAAATGTGAGTAAGGGAGGAACTTCTTAATAATAATTTTCTGCAGTAGCAGAAATTTAACTACGTTCTGAAAATTCAAGCTCTCTCTGAACTTTGTTTCTTTGTTTTAAATAAAAATCATAAATGTTTTGATTGTTTTCTAAGGATGTTGACTGCTGGGGATGTTATTGCAGTCTCCTGTTTCCACTATCGAAACTGCTCCCCGGGTGGGCCAGATCTGGAAAGGTTTTTAAGGGTATTATGTTCTTCTTGGAATCAAATGCATTTACCTAATATGTAAACATGCTTTCTTCTGTCCGGTGTACTTGATCCCTCAGTTTATGACATGCAATTTCACCTGAGACCTGTGATGAGTAATATCTGCATGTTAAGAATGCACAAACACATATATTTTGACGAAACAAAGTGCTTTCCTAGTGACATTTGAGCAGGTCTTCATGGCTCTTTTTCAATCAGGCTCCTGTTCTGAGCCACAATAGCAATAGAGCGTGCATTCAAAGGTCAGTAACTATCCAGGGAATCTGAATCGTGGTTCTTCTAGTTGCCTTTTTTTTTTTTCTATAGCAGAAAAGCAGTGGTGTAATATTGCCATCTGCACTTATTAAGCCTATTTTTGGTTTTCTTATAGAAGAAAGTTACTATACTGTGCACTTAAGTATGCACAGAATAATGACTTCTGCAGTGTGTTTTCTGGAGCCGTATGTACTACTAACCCCAGCAATATGAGACTAATATGAGCCTTAGTTGTTCTTCCTCCTTGAAGGGGAGGGACATGGGATGAGACACCGAAACAGCAGAAGTTGAAGTAAAATACAGCAGCCTCTTAGTTTAACCTTGAATTCCACTGTCAAATGATTAATGAAGGGATATGCGAGTGGATCAAAGATTGCTCTTCTAGAAAGGCAAACCAATTTACTTAAAATCGATTAAATTATGCCAGACTTGGTTCTTTACAAGATGTATACACTATGACAGTGAAAAATATTTCTATTTCTAGAGCATGTTTTGGGTAGCTTTTTTTTTGTTCTATTTTGAAAGCAGTTTTTTCTAGCTGTTAGTGATTCAGAAGGTACATAGGGTAGCTCATGCTTGCCTTCAGAGGAGAGTGGAGATGCCGAGGGGCCCATTGCTGATGTCAGCACAGGGAATCCCACCAAAAGAGGGGAGAGGGGGTGACAAGGCCCAGTGGCTTTCCCAATAGCATGGCTTAAAATGTAGCAGCCAGCGGAACTAGGCTGGTTGTGGAGGAGGCTGATTCCTTCTTCTGGTGGCAGCAGAAAGGGAGAAAGGTGTGTTTGGGGATGTAGAAGACCTGGGGCTGGACTGTGGCTTGGTCCCTGCATTTGTAGCAGGGCAGTGCAGCATTGTGTCCATCCTCACCAGTAACTGCAGCTCCAGTAACTCCTGCTTATCTTCTGCCTTTAAGTTGTGTGGACTGCAACGTGTGATCTCACTGCATGCTCAGAGGTTGTGAAGGGGAAAGACTGCAAGAACAGTGGTTGACACTGGGGCTGTAAAACTCAAGATGTATTATTAGCATTAGAAGAAGTGGAGTGCTGTCACAGTGTTTGAGATTTGGCAACAGAGTCTTACATATATATAGTCTTGGGGCTTTAAAATTGAGCATTTCTTATTTAAAAATGGGAACTATTTTTCCGTTAAGGAATGCCTATACCAAGTCTATTGAAACTTTTAGCTTAAGAAGAAAGACAAATCAATATTCACTTTTTCAGATGGTAGTTGTATTTTCCACTTTGGTAATAATATCTATGGATATCTTTCTATATACAAAGAATATGGAAGAAATATATAGGTTTCTGGATGCATCAGCTTTTCTTCAGGTAATTGTGAGGAAGACTTAATAGCCTAATAAATATATTGCATCTACCTACCTTGTTTCACCAGTATCCTTGTGTCCATGTGCTTATAGAGCCCTACAACTGTGTCAGCAGCAATGCATACATTTCATTACTGATGTCCCTTCACAAAGAGATCAACCCAACATAAATGGGATTTATCAATCCCTGCTAATTGATTGTGCTCAAATGCTACAGAGCGATAACCAAAGTCCTGTAAGCTCCATGTGATGCTGCAGTGAACTTCTGTATGTTTGTTGAAGTTCAGTGTTTTGGGGGGATTTTTTTCTTTTTCCATTTTATTTTATGGGGATGTTTTAGTAGAAGGATCCTGGATGTGTCATTTGGCTGCCAGTAGTGCTCAGCCTGCCCTCGAGCCTTCCAGCTGCTCCTCAGCCGGTGTGGGAGTGGACTCTGCCCTTGCAGACCGGCATTGAATGTTTGCTCTCCTGCTTGCACGTATGGCGGGGTTAGTGCCCAGACAAGTTCCCGTTTCATTGACAGATGAAATAACAATAGCTTGCATTAAGCACAAGCTGAGCTGTTTTCTTTGGGTGTCCCTGAAGGGCCTCCTTTGTCTCCACCATCTCCGCTCAGGGAAACCCGTACACCTCGCTTAATCCGAGGGTGCTGTTGAGATGCTCTGGCTTCTGAAGACAGACGTAGGTCAGCACCTGTGCGGGACATTTCCACCTGCCTGGTTTGCCTGCCAGCAGGAGCCTCCTGCTGAGGTCTTGCAAATGGGGCCTATCAAGCAGGATGGTCCAGGCTAATGTGGGCAACCTGGAGAGCACAAAGGGAGGGTGAGTGTCCACAACACTGAGAAGGAGAGTAGAGAAAGGAGGCCCTGGTGGACTGTCACATCCTTGGTGTTTATATGGCTGTTTAAGTCAAAGGAGGAGCAGGTTGTGGGCAGCTGGATGAGCCTGAACGGAGGTTCTCAGGTGCCTGGTGTCACGTTGCATGTGGTCCTGGTCTGGCTGTGAGAAGCCAGTGACTTGCCTGGGATGTAGGGATGTCCTAATTAGCTGCATGTTCACAAGGCAGTTTAACCAGTTGAAAAACAGGATTTTAAGGTCTATTTTAAATCGAAGACAGTATCTAACATACTAGACACTATCCACAGGAGAGGTTATTAAAAATTTATATAAAAGGGTGTGAATTTTCTCCCTAGTTTAATTAGATAAAAAATAATTTAAAGGGGCACGTTCGCTCATGGTTTCTGAAGTGGGGCTGAAAAAAGCTTTGAGGTCACCGAGCTTTCTTGCCATAATTGATAATTGGTTACAATTATACTTTTGGCTAAAAGGACGTGCTTTCTTGGTGTTACTGACTAAAAATCCCAAGAAATTAAAGAGGAAAACATTGGTTTTGTGAGAAGCTACAGAGAACGGTCATGAAGGGGTAAACACTGGGTAAACAGGGAGCAGGAAAATAATAATTTCCAGCCTCTGCAATCTTAGGTGCTCTAGAAACAAGTATGTTTTTCAAACAGGCATCTTCAGACCAGACGTCAGCCTTGTATAGAAGGCTTGTTTATGAATATGAACATCTGGAAGCAGCAGGAGACCAAAAGAGAAGAGAGGTCAGGCAGGTTTTTAGTGATATGAACAGATAATGTTGGATGTTGTGCTTCATGTAGTGGGGAAGCAAGTCTGATAGGTGTCAGGTCTGCTGTGTTTTTATCAAAAGTGGAGATTTTTCTTGGGAGGTCTAGCTATGTGGCATCATCTCCACCTTTCAGCAGATTGAGAGGTGCTGCTGCAAGGTGGGAATGGAGGAACACAGGCCTTGTAGGACTGTGAAGCTTTGCAGCATTTCTCAAAGACATTTTTTGTGCTTAAGCATTCCACAGTAGAAGCTTAGGGCAATTTTCAGCTGGAGTTCCTTCATACAGAGATGTGTGTGAGGGTGTATATAATATTTTAAGTGTTATATAAACAGAGGTTTCCCATTGCTTTGAGTGGTCTTGACTGAACAAGACACGGTTGCCCAAATGTGCACATAGCAAGTCTTTGCTTTGGTGGGAGGACTTGCATTTTAAAATATAGGCATGTTGTACCTTCATGTATTTGCTTGACTGTTGTTGAGAGATACGCCAGAGGAATCTCTTCCTGGTTAATGTCAGAGTGGGTTGTCTGCGTCTAAGTCAGGAGCCCTTTGAAAATTAAGCTTGCAAAGTCAGGACTAGTATTCTTTGCACTTTTATTTTTGATACTCTAACAAAAACAGCAGAAGAGTTCATCCAGGGTCTGTAAGTGCCTTCAGAAGAAGTACAAAGAGGAAGTCTTAATTAATACTTCTTCAATAGAAGTATGAAGAGGAAGTCTTAATTAATACTTCGTCAGTAAAGATGAAGTCACAAAAACTAGGCAACTTGACCTACAATCATTTTGGTTTCTTTCCTTGGGCAGGATTTAATAGCTATCATCTTGTCATTTTTTATTTATGGCAGTAGCTTGTAGCCGTTAGTTTATAGATTTCTTATTAATTCAAGTCCTTTGGTTATGTTTCTGAGGTATTTTCTGATTGTTAGTTTATCTTTGTTAGAGGTGTACAGCTAGAGCTCTTCAGTGAAGCTGATGCTGAATAGCTGTTGGAAGGTCTGTAGGGACTTGCTTCTTGGCTGCCTTTCAAGTGCAATATGGCTGTAAAATGTTTTAGTGTCAGAATCATTACATCTACCATTGCGCTGCTTTTCTCTGTCAATAACTAGTCTCATTCAGTGACATATTTGATCTTAAAGAGGAAAAGCAGATTTATCTGTGTGCCATCACATAAGCCTTTTAAATTTTTTTTTTCTCAGATAATTGTTGGGCTTCTGGTTTCAGTGGTTACTTAAATTAATCCCAATGCCGTCTTTCCAATCTCTTCAATGTTTGTGTTGAGACAGAGCCCAAAACGTATCCTGTCTGTTGTGAGCCACTGGGCACCAATCATCTTGTGAGATGGAAGAGAAGTGGACTACAGACTTCAGAGTTTATTTTTGTGATGAATGATGAGGGTAAAAAGGAAATAATTTTGACAGAACTTTTTTCCCACTAGCTAAGAAAATGTTGAACAACTGATATGTGCATTTTTTTTTGGTGCTTTTTTGTTTTGTTTTGTTTGGTTTTTTTTTGTTATTTCCATACTGGTGAATGCTTTTTCTCAGTGTCTTGTGCACCCGTTTCCAATGCCAGAGGATTTTCCGTTGCTTAGAATCATTTACATTGCCTCTTGTCCCACTCAGTAAGAACCTTCTGGTGTAATGGTCCTCAGCATCAGTTTGCTGACTTTCCAGTGGAAACACAGCAAATATAAGTGGTGCTTTTCACTTCTGTCTTTCTGTAGACCTTCTGGAAAGGAGCTCACAGATCACTTGGGGTTCTGCAGACACCAAGTTGAAAAACACTGACCTGATCAAGCCCAGCATTTAACACCTAGTGTGCAGGTATGTCTGCACTTGAAGCTTGTGCTGCAGACTTTGTCAAACCTTCCCTTTCATGGTTCACAATTCATCACCTATAGCCCCTACCCTGAACCTTAGTGCTCACTTTGCGACTTTTCCCCTTCTCCTCGCTTCAAGGACACCTGTGGTGGTAATGTTTTGGACAGTCCATCTAAGGGTGTATGGGACTGGCACTTCGAGGACTGCCTGCTGGAAAGCTTGGTCCAAGTGTTGACAGCACAAGTGCTTTGGGGTGGAGAACTTGGTGGCTTTGTCAGATTGATGTTGTGCTGGGCACGGCAGTGCTGACCCGAGGCTGAAGTCCGTAGGTTCTCTCCTGGTGCAAACCCCTATATAATTATACTCATATCCGAGGTTACTTGTGAATGAGCAGTAATCTCTAAATATGCAACTGGGCAAAGAATTCTTGCTAAAAACCTGCCTGGATTTGCTTTACCTATTTTCTCACCACTTGAGCTGTAGTAATTACTTGCTGTGGCACCACTCAGCCTGCTTCATGAATGAGTTTCATGCGTAAGCCTTTTGAAAGCTTTAGTAGAGCTATGGTTAGTGTGCAATCACAGATACTTAGGTATGTGTTTGACTTGACTCTGGAGCCACAAACATGTAATACTTCATAAATGGCTATCCTTACTTTTTCACTCTTGTTGTTCACCAAGAAAATGAGCGCAGGGCCCATTAGGTCAGTAGACATAAGAATAGACATGTCACACTGTCCTGGTCCGTGGTCTTGCACTCTTGGGATATGCCATGAAAACACTAGCAGTGATTGCATAGGGTGTTGCAGAAGGGAACTGGAGTCTGTAGTGGCTTATACGGTGTTTCTTTCACTAGCACTCTTCACTAGCACTTCACTACTCTTCACTAGCACTTCACTACTCTTCACTAGCACTTCACTACTCTTCACTAGCACTTCACTACTCTTCACTAGCACCAAAATTTAGTGCTAGAGATGGGTTAAGTTATGGTTGGACTTGATGATCCTGAGGGTCTCTTCCAACTGAAATGATTCTATGATTCTATGAAACTGCAAAATAATGATTCTTGTGTGATATTACTTATAGGTTTTAGTACTGTATATGACTTGTTGCAGGCTTGTTCTTTCCTAATTAGGGTAAGAAAATATGAGATTTGCACCTCAAGCCAACGTGGTGTCTTCTGTTGAAGCATGTTTGTCAGTGCTGTCTGGTTCTCTTTGTGGCAATGCCCAGAAATACCTTTGGGGAACTGACCTGCTCTTATCCTGGAAAAGCAAGAGTGGAAAGGAAAGGGGTATCTTGTGGGATTTTCTTTTCCCTTTCTGAAACCATAGGTCTCAGCACTTCTGCAAGATGACCAAGCTTCGTTTCATCTTTAGGTTCCTTGATTTTTCCTGCATATGTTGCAGCTGAACATAAATGTATCTGAGCTAGTTTTGAGCTAACCAGCTCATGTATGGTTTACATTCTTCAACTCCAACAGTAATTATGTCTTTTACCAGCGAATAAATCCCCTTGCTGCTCAGGCAGCCTGTGATGAGCTGCTGCAATAAGTGACTTAAGCCCCTAGATTAAAACTAGCTCAGGCTTATCTAGACTATATTGAGGTGCTGGGATACTGTAACCCTCCTTTACAAACCAAGCTCTTGTAGTGAATTCCTCAGGGCTTTTTTCTTCCTGCCTTTTAAATTTCTTTTTTCTGTGAACTTAGCAAGTGTGGCTTATACCTTTATCCACGACTGACCTTTTTTCAGTGCTATCTCTCTGCACAAAAGCTTGCACCAGCACGCAAGCTCTTGTCTTCCTCTCCACGGGTGGCTTTGTGCCAGGATCACAGCAGCCTGATGAGGATTCAATAATGGCCTGTCCCTTCCCAGCCTACCTGCTGCTTGCAGCACTGTCATTTTTCTGTTTGCTCTGCTCTAGCTGCTTCTGCAGTCTCCACCTTCCTCGGAGGCATCTTGTCTCTCTTGATGGCTCCAGAAATGCCTTTGGTTCCAGTTGGTGCTAGCTGGGGCTGAGCCTCCAAAAGTTGGTTCTTGGAATGGAGATGGTGTTATTTGGCTTTGAAGTCAGTCAGACCACACGTTTTGCAAACTGCTTGCTCTTGATCCTTAAAAACATGAGATGGTTAAGGTAAGACATGGTGCCAACCAGCTGTGGGAACAATGGGGCTGAGAACCATCTACTGGGGCCTAATAGGGTAGAAATGGAAAGTGCCTGGATCAGCCTTTACCAGTGTTGTCCCTAACTTGCCTTTTTGATCCCTGCTTCCTCTTAATTGAGGAAGGTGCCGGTCCATTTTCAGATGTTTGACTACAGGAACTGAACTTCCTTCTGTATCTGCACTGCCACAGTGGTTTTAGCTGGTGTGGGTCAGCACCATGAAGGTCTCCCAGTCTTTGCTCTCCCATGGAAGTCCACAATGAGCCAGCTCAAAACCTAACCTGGAGTGAGAAGGGAAGAAAAGAGAGATTTGGATAAATTGTTGTGGACCTACAGCCTTACCTTATTTGCATTGCAGTCTGAAAATAGATATTCATGGGATTGTAAAGTAATTCAGGTGGGAAGGGACTTCCAGAGGTCCCTGATCCAACCTCCTGCTCACAGCAGGACCAGCTGTGGATGGGGCAAGGTTGCCCACATCATCTAACCCACAGCACCCCGTTGAACACAGCAACAGCTAACAGTGGCTCTGGTGGATCTCATGGGCGGTTTACATTTTCCTGCATGTTTTGCTGTGGACAGGTCCTTTTGTAACTCTGGCTCCTGCATAACAGGTTCCCCTGGTCCTCCTGCCTCCAGTTTCTCTGCGTAATGGGAGACCCGGGAGCACACAGCGTGTCTGGCTGGCTCTGCCACCCGCACTGTTTGGACACTGTCTCTTTTGACACAAATGGGAGACCTTCTGGAATGCACAGCTATTAAATATTAGGCAGCTGATGACTTCGGTTGCAATGTGCTTGTTCTTTATAAAACAAAACAAAAAAGCACGTTCCCCTGAAATGTTGGCCTGCCTCAGCTGTATTTGTCTGTTTTGACAGATGCTTAAGGTGATTGACAGAGCCATAGTTGCCAGCAGCTTTTTATAGGAGGATCCCTTCTTACCATGCTGCTTGTTCTTGGGCAAGAGTTATTTTTTGCCAGCCACTTCTTCCATGGTTGATTTTTTTTTTTTCCCCCAGAAACCCAGCTATAAGTGCTTGAAGTAATTGTGGTAGACCTTTTGAAATGGCCAGTAAGCCTGACCTTTCCTTAATTTTAAATGCTGAGAAATTAGATTGTAATGACTTGGTGAATGGAAGTTACAGAAAACAAATTAACCAAGTGCTCTTTTTTTCTCTAGTAACCTAATTTTTCCACTTCTTTTGTGACTTTTCTGTCTGCAGTTGACCTGCTCCTTGAGCAACCACAGTCTTTTTACTCAGCTCATTAAATCATGTTTTCAGCCTGGCTTTAGAATCACAAACTACTCTTGTTAGCGAGCATTTCCTTCTTATCTCCTTTCTTTCATTCTTATCTCAGCCTTTTGGCAGAAAGCACTTAACAGAGGCTGTGGGCCTTGAAGTTGGTCTCCGTCAATGAGGGGAGGAGGAGACATTGACCATTCACTCTGATTTCAGTGTTCCTGCATTGATAACCTCAGGGCTGTGAAAATACCTGCTTCATTGACTTGAAGAATTCATCCTCTGAATAAATGATTAAATAAAACCTCACCTTGGTTTTGTTGGGTTTTTTGTTTGGTTGTTTTTGCATAGACTATGATGTCACTAAAAACCACAGAAAACACAAAATTCGCAAGCTTTCTAGCCTGTCTACTGCAATTGTGTACTATAATTTCTAATACAACAGATCTGTTAATCTGCTCCCGATGGAGGGTTAGACTGGTTGTGTTCAGTGTGGCTGATCAGCAGATTTGGGGGACTACACCACAGCAGACCTGCAAAGGGACTGTTTAAAGGAAGAAGCCATCTAGAGAGATGACCCTTGTGCTTTTTTAGGAGCTGTTACCAAGGGCCTAGTGGGTTTCTGGAGGAGGCAAGCTATAGGGCTTCCCATCCCATCTTACATAAAATATGCAATTTTCATTTGCATCAGTGAGAATTTTCCAGTGACAGTAGCGCCTAGATTGTGTGAAATAAGAAATAGAGATGCCACAAGTAAGGGGAACACAGGAGAGAACGAATATATGAAAACACAGACTTTGCAATTTGTCTTATTCTTTCTTCTAATATCCATTTCCTCTCTTCTTGCCCAGGAAAATAGATTTTGCCATTGAATTATTAATGGATCAGCTTCTGAGGGTCCAGTCAGGAAACACTTTCTCAGTCTTCAGAAATGAGAGTGCTCTTTCAGAAACAGTTTACAGCCCTCCTCATGGTTGTGAAGAGAACATGAATGATGGTAGTTGCGTAAAACTGTTCTGTAAATGCTGAAGCCAAACTCACCTGGGACTCAGTGAAGAGGGGAGGTCACACTTTTTAATATTGTTCTAGCCTAACTATGCAAACTGCTGTTAAAGTTGAATATGCATGTTATTTAGTTGCTGTCAAGAGTAAATACATTTTTCTATTATCTTCTGGACAAACTGTAGCTTTCTTTGTGTGCTGTAAGTGGCTGGTTTCAGGTAAATTGTAGAAGATATGGTGGGATAAAATCAAGCAATTCTCTGCTCATGTGCTCCAGTTGTTCTGCTATCCATTTAAGCAGTTCAGAAGTGTGTGTAAGAAAAGCTTTACTGCCAGTTGAGTGAGCTTATATACTTTTCCTGATGGTAGAACTCCTACAAAACACGCTGTTCAAAGCATCACTAGAAATACAATATAGTGACATTTGCAAGCCCAGGCAGTTATGTACAAGATTTTCTAAATGCAGAATCCAGAGCTGCCTGTCTGACTGATACATTGGTAGGGACATGCCTGACTTTATTAGATAGTAATCTGTTCTTTGACTTTATTAGAAAGGAGTCTGAAACTACTTTTTTTCTTTCTGGCTAGCTAGCAGTGTGTGGGCAAGCTATCTCACACTGTTCACTCCTGACTACTTGAAAGTAAAAGCATTGTCCCGTTTCTTTGAAAGTTTCTGAAATCTGTTACTGTACATCATAAACAGTGAGGCAAAAAATATAGATGATGTGTTAATAGGATTATTGTTGGTGACGTTCGTATTTCCTTCTCTCAGTCCGTTTGCCACTCATTTGAATGAAATCTGTTTTCCTTCCCAATCCCATGTTTGTGTTGGGTGTCAGCCTGTGTTTACAGTGGTGGTGTTGGGCATCCCACACTGGCATTCATGACCAGGAGTTCATGCTGATGACTGGACAACACTGAGAATGCAGATGCACAACAAACACAATTAAAATGTCTTTGTTCCTTTTAAGAATATGTTGCTAGGTATGTTAAAATGCAAGGGTGTGAATTACCTTCCTAACTATGGTTGTGTTGTTGGTTTTTTTTTTTTGGAAGGTCACTGCTTTTTCATTGGAGGAATTTTTGCATATTTACTCTGGCTGAGAAGGCAACTGGACCAAAGGTTTTTGCTCAGCCTTCTTTAGGCAGCAGCCCAAGTACTCGGGCACTTCAGTCTAAAGGATAGGAAACCAGTTCAGTAACAGACTCAAGTTGATAACAAAAAAGTAAATAGAAAATTGCAGAAACTAAAGCAGGAACTTGATTTTCTGACACTCTTAGTGTTTTACCAGTTTGTTTTGAAATTAAAGTATTTTTTTTTTCCTTCTGCAAATGTATGGTTTAAGAAATAGAAAATAAACTTGAAGATGATAGGATACCAATGTGTAATCACCGTGGTGTGTAGGTATGTTTAATACTGTGTGAAGTTTGTTTTCCCAAGTGGAATCATGCCCCTCCCCGCTCCAAACAAAAAAAATGGCAGCATGAAAAAAGCCAGAGAGCTACAACAGATGCAAGGAAAGGTAACAAGGGTGCTCCAAAGCATGGAGAAGCTATATTGCAGAAGCTGCTTGAATTCTGAGTCTTGTGGAGAAGCTGAGTAGAGCAATGATGTCCTTCTGTCTTTTCTGATGTAAGGATTTGGGAGCATGAAATTGCATTATTAGGAGGCAAGCCTGAAACAAACAAAAGAGCTACTTTCCCAGAAAACTTAATAAAACAACAAGAAAGTAATGTTTTAATTTTTTAGCATCCTCCATATCTTATATGAAAGATTTCTTTAAAAACACAAAACCAACCAAACAAAAAAACAAAACAAGAAAACCACAACAAAACAATTTTTCCCCCCAGACCTGCAAGGTTTTTCCTTTCAAAAGTAAATAGGTACATTCATAGAAGAAATACCTGGCATACACAAGAACTTTGTGTGCTGCCAGACCTTGCCTGGCTCCCCCTTTGACTAACATGGAGCCAGCTTCTGTAGCCACAGGTGGCTCCCAGAAGAGTTCCCAGGTGGAGTCATGCATGGAGATGCTCCCTTTTGTGCTCCATGTAGCACTGGTGGTCGCCCAGTGCCACAGGCCAGGGGGAAATACCTTGCCTGTGGTTCTGGAACCATGAGGGTTTGCCATCCGCAGTTTGGCGTCTTGCTGAAAGCCAAAGCACGAGGTGCATTGAGCAGAAGATCCAAGCCTGGAAATGCTGCCTTTGAATTCCTCATCGTGGGTTGAAGGGGGTCAGCGCACTGGTATGCTGCCTATTGTATGATCTCCCTTCTACTTTTACAGACACATAATTTTCTTCATCTGATAATTTGTTTCAAGGACCAGAAAAGTGAGTCTGTGGTATTTGCCCGCGTCGCTGAAAGAAAAACCTGAGGACCTCCCAAGAGCTTGTAGAGTTGCAAGGACCCATAGCGATCTAGGGGTTCTTGGTGTCTGGGACTCATTACAAAAGGAGATATTCACTACAGTATTGAGTTAAAAATGGGCTGCTTTACTTAGAAGTGCTGATCTTGGAACTGAGTGCAGCACATTAGTGGCTTTCGGATCCCAATCTCTGCAAATGCTTGAAGAGGAGATTAAATGTTTCTTCACAGGAGTAGTTATAATGACTTTGTTGTGATTACTCATGTGAATATTTTCCATAGCGTGACCATAA
The DNA here is from genome assembly GCF_963082525.1 of Nesoenas mayeri. Lineage (NCBI taxonomy): Eukaryota > Metazoa > Chordata > Aves > Columbiformes > Columbidae > Nesoenas > Nesoenas mayeri. The sequence goes on from NC_137540.1 coordinate 43,446,759, forward strand.
AGTACAAATATTTCGGATAACATGTAATCTAGGGAGGTGGGGAGAATTCTTTTGCCACCTCTCTTGAATAGCACCAACAGAACAAAGATAATAGTTCATAAATACCTCCGGTAAAAGAAGAAAACAACGCTACCTATGCAATGTGAAAAATATTTGATGAGTAAAAATATACTGAGCTAGGGTTTTGAATTTGTTTGTTTGTGGTGGTTTTTTTTGTAATATTCCTGGTTGAATAATTCAGCATGGCACATAACATAGCATGAAACAGTCATAGTGCTTTGGGATAACTACACCCTTGTGCTTCAGTCTGCCAGACAATGCACAAAATCTGATTTTTCACAGAGCATTTATTGCACAGATACCTGCAAAAGCAAAGTGGGATTGTATATTAAGGAGGATTTATGCCATAGCTGCATGCAAGGGAATCAGGCCTTCAAGCTTAAGAAAAACTAAATCTTTCAGAAGCAAATTGTAATGTCAGAGCTCAGTCCTTTGCGCGACTCAGCTGGCCCAGCCAGACGAGCAGCAGAGAGGCAGCATCTCTGCATAGGATGAGTCTACTGTTAACACAGTGTTAGGGAGAACAGGGAAGAGAGAATTGAAAGAGAGGAAATAGACAGAAATAGTAAAAATGAAAAGGACAGCTGGGATTTACATTCATTAGGAGAGGAAAGCTAATGTAAATCATCCTGTGGGTCTTGGACATGTGCATGTGTATATATATTGTGCTGTGGTGGTGGCCATATGCCCCAACGTGGCTGGTGTTTCAGTGCTTTGGCCTTTGTGTAAACAGAATGGTGAAAAGACCCTCTGTCTTGAAGATTTAGAAATAATTTGTCGGTTTAATGTATATATTGAATATATAGTGTTTAATGATCAAAACTTGAGCAGAGTAGGAGCTGGGTTTTACCACTGGATTTTGGGTTCCCAATCTACTTTCCCTCTTTCCTTCCTCACTAAAAAGGTCAGATGAGGTAAGATATATTAGTGTGGTATCCAGAGGCTTTCCTTGCCATCGTGTAGGGTTGCTCAGCTGAGTATTTTGGAGGATTTATCCCTATGTAGTTCTATTGGCATTATGGGTACTCACCCTGCACTTCTAAAATAGTGGCAGAGCTTCATGTGGCAAAGCCTCTATGTTTGCTTTGGGTGAGCTTTTTTATTACAGGGCAGCAGTCTGGCAAAGTGCTTCTTCACTTGCACCAATTCATATAAGCATAATGGTTTTGCCCTCTCGCTCTGTCTTTGTCCAGCTTATTAGTTGTGTTGTGGAAGCAAAGATACATGCATCTTCCTGGCTGACTGGTAAAACCCGACTCATTTTGGTCTAAGCCATTTATTGAGTTTACGTTACAAAAGGTAAAACCTATTGACGCTGTGCAGAGCAGAGGTTCAGCTATCATGGACATAATTATCTCAGTAAAAAATGCAGCATGGTTAAGTTACGTTACATAAGAAGGCTAAGAAATACTTGCTCCCATGACTTCATTTAAAGGTGATATGAGACCTTCCTCCTGATTTTTCTCTCCTCCTGCAAAATACACAACTTTTGGTTAAGAGCTGAGCTTGCCACTATCTTCCCCCTGCAGTTGTGTGAGCAGTTTCAGCTCAACGAGGAAAGCTTGATGTAATCTTAAATTAGGCATGTAGGTGCATTGTCATTATTACCCTGCTAGTGGCCATTTAGCTATTTTATCTCAGTTATAATTAAGAGTGTGTTACCTGAAAGGGAGTGAGAGGAGGTGGGTCAGGAAGCTGGAGCTGGATCCAAGCAGGATGTGTTTGGGCCTGAGGATGGGAAGTGTCTGGCAAACACTGTGCCTGTGTCTTCTAGCTATCAGACTACCTTTACACTGAAAAATAAGATTTCTGGTCCCTGAACATCCAATTTACACTGTTATTTGAAGAAGTTTCTGCCATTTGGTGCAGACTTCTGCATAGCCCCCTGTAATATATGGGGTGTTTCTGTCTGAAATAAAGCATTTTCCTCCTATAAAACAATTTATTTTCCCCTACAGGGAGGTGAGAAGGTGCATGGGGTTTAACTGTGACCTGCAAAGTATGTCTGCTTGACTTGAAGTATTTTGTTTTAGGATCCCACACAATCCACAGCTTTCTTTGTGAGTTGTGACCTACTCTTCAGGCCTCAGGGAAATGAGCCATGTCTTTGTTTCAACCTCCTTCATCTACAAAATGAAAACAAAGTTGAAGTCTTTGTTGCATGTCCTTCTATTGTTATGGCTTTCTCTTGGAGTGAATTTGACAGGGACATTGATGGAGAGTTCTTGAAAATGGCTGGTGCTCTCTGGCTCCTTGTTTATATATCCCTGAAAGATCTATGGGTAGAAGATGCTAAGCAAGCACAAAATTGTATTAAGGGGTTGGGAAATCCCTTCTGTCTAAATTAGTACATTTGAAATGATGGAGATTTATTTGTAGGGGTAAAATGACCGTCCTTTTAAAAGTAACTGGTAGCATCATCAAGAGAGTGATAAATGTAGCATTCTGAAGTTATAAGGAAGCTAAACCAGAGCCTTTCTTGCTGAAGGTTTGAAGAACAGTGCCCTGTGCTTTGCAGAAACACACCCAACATTATGATTACTTCTGATAGTCAAGGTGTGACCTTCTGCCAGAAATTATTCACATTTTAGAGAATAACCAAAGTTTGCCTCTGAAGGGGGCAGTAATGGTGTAAAAGAGATTTTTAAAATGTTTTTGTAAAATATTTTAACAAGTGCTCAGTGAATTATTTTCTTCAAATGAAATTGTGGACCGAGTTGTTTCTAGTAGCAAATGAAACCCTGCTTCTTTAGTGAGGAAGAAGTGGGCTGGGACAGTAGCGACAAACCCCTAAAGACGCTGGTCTCTGGTGAGGAAGGAAATTGGCTGTAGCTGTTGTCGAGGAAGGGTGCTGCTTCTCATAACCCAGAGGAAAGGGTGTGAAACGTAGTAATAATTGTAGGAAACAATTGCTGTCGTTGTTCTGGCTGGACTGCGCTCTACACGGTGTACGGAAATAAACACCGATCTCTCTGAATCTTCTTGCTGCACTGGTTCAGCCTCGTGGTGCAACAAGAAAGGAAATAATGAAGTAAAAGGGACCTAGGCAGGCTTTGGTTTGTCCCTGCAGAGAGGTGGGAAGACTTACCCTGCAAAATGTGTATGTTTGGTTTGAAGTATTTCAGGGTCAGGCAGAAGGCAAAACACCTCTATTAACTCCTGACTTCTTGTGCTTGTGAGTATTTTGGTATTAACACTATATAAAAGTTTGGTTCTTTTTTTTTCCCCTCTGTCTTCCCTACCCTCTTTCTCCTGAACATGAGGAAACTTTTCTCCTTGATCTCTGGTTTACTGTCACACCTTTTCTGTCTCAAGACCCTTTCTTTGTCAGGTCAGTACCCTTCACCATCTGTGTTTGGCACCTTTGCTTTCAACTCTCCTGTTTTCTTATCTCCTGGTGGTCTTTGACTTCTCTGGGTGTCCTGCTGGCACCTCTTTGGTTCAGTTCTCGCTGCCCCTTTCTGGGCTGTCCTGCACATTCCTCTTGGCTCTGTTATTAGTGAGGCTCCTGGCCTGCTGTACACCAACCCGCTCTGTGTTCTCAGCTACAGTTCCCATAATGCTCACCTCCTCCACTTTGTTAAACTCTTTTCATTTAGCCTTTTATTGCCTTTCTTGTGATGTTTCTCTCTCCGTAGCTTACTGGTGGTATGAACCACCTCCTTCCCCTCCCTCTTAAACACCCTTTCTTAATCCTTCCTTGATTTTTGCCAGTCTCATCCCATTTGGGCACATAGTGAGTAGTTCCTCAGTCTCTGCCTCTTGCTCATCCCGTGCATCCAAAGTACGTGCAAAATCTTCAGCTATGAACTTTCGAGGAAATCTAATTCAGTCTTTACGAGCTCAGACCTTTGCAGGCTGTAATTACCTCTTGCCGTCATTGCTGAGACCTCCTTCCTGCTGGCTTACCTGACGCAGGCACATGCACTCACGTGTACATATAGAGCATCCCCGTTCCCCCAGCTCTCTTTAGCCTGTGCAACCATTGGATCACCTACGCTGGATCTTTGCTGTTGCTCCCTCTTGGCATAGCTCCTGCAGCTGCTCCGGGCTCTGCCTAATACTCCTGCCATCTGCTGAGCCAGGTATCGTCCCCTACGCTACCCATCCCCATCAGGCTGCTGAGGAAGGAGTCGCTTGTGCGTGCCTGCAGCATCTTTCTGGGTTGGCTGGGCCTTTCTTTTGCCATATCAAAATACAGGGTATTTCAAAAAGATGGACTTAATTTCAAAACAAAGTGATTTCAAATTGAGTCCATCTATTTGAAACACCCTGTACCCTTGGTTGTTGCCTTCTTTAAATACCTTCATAATCTTTGTGTGGAGCTGCCTTTTCTTCAGCATCACCCATCTCTTTGTAACACTGAGCCCTGCAATAACTGCTCTGTTTTTGTTGTTCCCTTGGATATCCTGTGTGGCCTAAGGCAGGCAGGCACTCTTCTAGATAAGGGTGCTTCCATATTTCATCTGTTCTGGGAAATGCACAGCATCCTTTTCAGTACTGAAATATTTATTAACAACTCTGGTGAACTCATCCCTAGTGTGACATTGCCTGTGAGGTTAAATTCCTATACTGAACTTTGTAGGAAAAAAAAGTGTGCTTTTGGAAAATAAATAGCAGGGATGTCTATGAATTTATGGAGGGCATAAAAAGAAAGTAGGCTTTCTTGGAGAAACAGCCTTTAGTCAGTGTACCTGCTTTTTTTCCTGCCTAGATGCACAGTGAATGTTGTCACTGCTGTTTCTTGGGTTAAATGCTTGAACTATTAAAATAGAGAGGAAGAAGAGCCTCTGCATATGTAGCATAGCTGCATTCAGTCTGGCTTGGACATGCTTGTCTGATTTCAGAGTCATCGTGGCATCACCTTTTGTTTTCCCCCTGCTTCTCCTTGGTGGCCCTCTGGCAGGTCTTCAAGGGCAGAGGACAGAGTCTGCAAGCCAGAATGGCTTGGTCCTAGATTTGAGAGCAGAATCCCAAGAAGTGTCATTTTAAATGTACAAAAGATCACTGCATATCCAGCCTATCAGCACAGAGCACTCAGGTGAAAGTTTCCATCTCTTGTCCTTTGTCCCCTGGCTCATTTTCCCCATTTCTTGGTGTATATGAGGTCATATACTTCAAGCAGTGGGGCAGCAGAAGAAAGCAGTTTTCAAAGGAAATAGAGACAATTTCTTTTTTTTTTTTTTTTAATATCTCTTTTCTGTTTGGTAAGCTCTGCAATATATAATAATAGAAGACTTGCTAGTTCTTGTATCACAGACACTGAATTATTAAATCTCAGAATCTCTGATTTTGCTAAAGAGTAATTAGTGTGCGCAGTATCTTCCTGACATGCGCTGGAGATGTAATCAGGAACCAAGGTGCTTTCAGCAAGAGCTTTGTTAAAGAATACTTTCGAATACCATCTTACCAGGAATGGAAACAGCCTGTAGTCATATAAAAAAAAATAAATCCTCTTGGAAGCTGAGAGGTTTGGGAAGATGGGATCAGGTATGTGTAGTGTTACAGACTGTGCTCACATCTGCTGGGTTTACCCTTCGTTAAATTTCCAGCATAGATCCTCATAACATAGTGTGAGCAGAAGTGCAAGCAAAGCTTAAAGGATTACTCCGATTAATATGAGGATGTGAGTTTTAAATTTTGTTTGTTTCATTAGTGCTGAAAGAGTCATTTGGGTGCTTAGCTTGGACTCGTGCCCATGTTTAACCATATGGTACGGCAGTCGATGGAATGCAGATAATAACTTCATTTTCTTTGCTATTTAGGTTCAAACTTGTGCTAACAGGTTCCCTTCTAAGCTTTGTTTCAACCCACTATGTGAGCCTAGTAGAGAAATTAATCTCTCCATGCCTCAGTTTCCCCATACTACAACTGGCAACAATAACAAACTGCTGCTCCTGTAATGCATTTGGAGTGCATGGATGAAAAGCAACAAATATGAGCCTGCTACTTAATTATTTGGCCTATTGTTTGTACTCAATTTGTGTGACCGTGCAATGGGAACACCCATGATTGGGAAACTTGCGCTTCCCGTGTCTATCTGGGCAGCACCCAGGCAGTGGTGCTGACCTGCCCAGTTGGGCCAGGACCTACAACGCTGGCAAATAGAGCTGGCATTAGCCAGCTGGCCACTTCAGAGGCTGAGGGTGAGAAGGGAGTAAAAACGTGCAGCGGAGAAAGCATTGTTTCCAAACTGAATAAAGCCAATTTTTCCTCTTCTGACTAAGGAGCCTGACTACACAGGCAGTGCTGCTTCCTGGGTAATTTGAAGCTGTACTAGTATTTCAAAAGCAAAATGAGTCAAACCAGCTAATCCACGTAAACTGTTGTCATATGTATGTGGTGAAATCCACGTCTGTCAGCCCTGAGAAGCTGCTTTGTGGGGTTGGGTCAAGGCATATTGGAGCCCCCGTTTCTCTGAGTGGCCTGAGAGCGGTCACAGGGAATGGGAATACTAACTTCTCTTTCCCTAATGGAGCACTGATGAATGACCTCTCAGATTTGGGGTCCTAAAGCATACTCTGTGAACATAGTTAACAGGTTTCTACTACTTTTTACAGGATTAAACTTAGCACAGGAGGAATCTGCTTTGGAAGGGACTTCGAAAATTTGGAGCCAGGCTAAACCAGCCCCTGGAGGGCTGATGGTAATGTGCTTGCTATCCAGATGTGTCATGATCTTCTGAGGATAGGTATAGATATTGTATGTATATTAGATGCTATATGTATATTTTAAATCTTCCCATTTAGAAGGAAATGTTTAAACCCTGCAAATAAGCCAGTAACTTAGAAAAAAGTGTAATATGGAGCAATTGTACAAGGAATTGTATTGTGCTGTAGTGTACAAACCAATGTACAAAGCCTATAGGTAAAGGCTTATGCCTTGGATTTAAGGAATATGTGCTGTACCCTGATCTCACTAAAGAAATGCATATAGGAGGAGACAGTTTCAAGATACAAGATCTGTTGTTATAAGTGATTCCTCAGTCTCCTGACTGCAAGGTTGCTCATCCTGAAAGCAGCTGGCAATCAATGGGGCCATTTTAATATGTTTGGTGCTGATCTTCCAAGTCACATATATTTTGTAATGTCTTCAAGGAGAAATTTGGCTGCAGATCATCATGTTGCTTCATGAAAAGTTTGGAGAGCTGACAGGATTCTAAAAGGTTTGCATAGACATAAATATGAGAGCACTGTTTAGCAAAATGAATATTAAGTATAAAATACTTCAGAGTCCCTGTACCTTTTAAAAGCCCTAAGGTGCTTTGCCATTCAGTAACTGATGAAATCTTCACTTTTCATGTTTTTGTCCTCTTGCCTTGCATCTCTTATTTAATTGTGCTTTATGCCAATAGTGGTATCTTCCAATAACAAAGTTACGACCTTCAGGTAAAATTGGAGAGTCCTGGTTTCTCTTTTAGGTAGATGAAACAAATTCATGGATATGGTCTGAAAAATCTCAGCTTCAGAGTATTCCTGAGATCTGCGAGCTTGTTTCAGTCTAGCCATTTTCCTGCATAATGTGAACTACCTGACATATTATTTGCTTTCCCCCTCCTGCTTTTCTTCCTTTTCCAGTTTCATTGCTGTTTTGCTGTTGTCTCTTCCAGCTGACGTCCCCCCACAACTTCTATGTGAAATTGAAGTTATTAAATGTAACTGGTATCTCAACAATTCTTAGATTTTTAAGTGTGTGTAATGAAATTGCTTTAGCTGTAAAAGGACAAGAGGAAAGTGACTCTGTGCTTGGTTTTGATGTGAGAAGCAGTTGCTTATTTATCTGAATGGCCTGAATAACTTTGATCTAGATTCTAGAGTCTGCAGATACGTAGGTTTGGAGAGCTATTTGTGCACAAATTAATTCATGATGATAAAGTTTTTGCTGGAATGGTGTTAGAGTATCTTGTAATGTGCACTGCCTACATGCAGTGATTTCCCCCCCACCCCCTCCCAGTTATGCTTAAAACCCAAACCTGGAACTTGTTTTTAAATATGAGTTAAATATTTTCTTGGTGTGCAACCTGTCTTACTAATTCAGACTGAAATCACTGTAGCATAAAATCACAGCACGGAAAGTCAGAAATATGCAGGACCCAGGCCATTAGTTGTACATGGCGAGGGAGGAAAACCCTGCAGCATCGAAGACTAAAAACTCCCATTCAGCTGGCCCAAAATTTAATACCTGATGTCCTCATTTGCATTGTGTGGGACACAGTTTATATGCCAAGAAAGTGGACAAACTTGCTCCTGACTATTATTTTGATGCTGAAAAGAAAACATCATGTCTGGTTCCTCTGCATATGTTTCTCCCAATGTCGGAGTCTGGTGAAGTAAGTGAGAAATGGAACTGAAAGCAGCAGTTGCTGCATCCCCAGCTGGTAGGCAGCTCCATGATTTGCTGTCGTTTAGACCAGATTTTTTTGTTGGCAGATGCTTCCCGCTAGTGTTGGCAGTGATGAAGGCGAGTATGTAAGCGAGGTTTACTGATTCCTGCTTTCATTAATCATGTCACTTAGGTCATTACTACTGTCCTCAGGAGCCCTCCTTTCTTGGCCCTGCCAGCCATCTCCGTCTCATGGGAGAGGTATGTTGGGAAGTGCTCGGCTGTAAAATGGTAGGGTAGAGGCAGTCTAGGCATGTCCTGTTTTCCTGTTTGTTTTTCTCTTGTTTGTTTGGGTTTTTTATTTTTTTGTTTTTTTTCTCCTGCCTATTACATATTCCAGTATTTTCCAAAGTTCAGTAGCTGCAGAGTGCTTGCTGTCAAGCTTGCACTTGCTCTGCTGCTTTTGAAATGAGAGCTAATTTTGCCTTCTTCCAGACTTCCTGAATGACTGCAGGTCTCGGAGGTTTAGTGCTTCAGATCACTGAATAACTTACTGCTACTCCTGATTTATTATCCTGATTCTGCAGTCTCGTTTCATTGTCTGCTTTGTTTCAGGAGAGACTCTCGTTCAGGAGGCAGCTTTGGTCCATTTCTGGTAGCAAAGTTTGCACGTGGCTTTTGGCGATGCTGTCAGGGACTTGACACGGCTGGCTCAGTATTTCTCTATGAGGAGAGTGAGTGAGGACGTGAGAATTTGCCTCTCAGCATCTGTAATGGTTTGGAGCTGTTTGAACACATCCCAAGCTCGCCACCTTTTCAGACCCTGAGATGCCAGCAGTGCTGCCATGGTTGCACGCTGGGAGTCCTACGGCATCGTGGCAATCACCATCACCTCTGTGAAATGCATGCAATAATGTTTGCAGCTCCTGTAGGTTTGGATGGGACACCATGTCTTGACAATTCTGGCCAAGCCCTGTGATAGCTACTGGCTGCAAGAAGGTTTCTTAACTTGCAGAAAGAAAATCAAATGCCACTGTGAAAAGTTCTTGCAGACCTTCCTTGGGTCTCTTTAGCCTGGTCATGCTCCCTCTCTGAAGGTCCAGCCCAGAAAAAGCATTGGGCTATTGAGGATGAAAGGGGGTTTCAAGTCAACTCAGGAATTTCCATGTTCGGGAGCAGCCTCTCAGGTGGACCATCACATGGACGGGCCACCTCTGAGCAGGCCCAGCAAACCAGTGTTGCCACGATGCCATTTTGTTGATCTCCATGTGAGCCACCTTTGGTGCTGGGAGCAGAAAGGCTGTCCCTTGCAGACTGCTTGTGCTGGGGACGAGTTTTGTTGGTGCGTGGAAAAACAAACCAGGAGTGTGATGGGGTAAAAGCATCCCCGGTGGGAATGGATCTGGAGTACAGATTTTGCACTGACTCATATGGATAATGCTATCATCATGACCCTTAAACACTGCTGTTTCCCTGCTGCTGGGTGTCATTACCTACCAGGAAACAGGTGAAGAAAATGTCCAGGAAAAATGGACCGTTTTTTTGCAACAGGCAGTTCACATTTTGGCAGCTGGGGTGAGCAGGCCTGTTTCCATTCAACCTCTGTTTCTCTGTGCAAAATTGCAGGAAATCTGCTCTTTTGATCCTTCTGACACTTATCTGTGCATTAACTCAAATGCCCCAAATGTTTCACAGTTGAGATAATATCAGTCACAAAATAATATTTAATCTCAATGTTGCAAAAATCTGAAGTGACATTTTTTTGTATATTGTTCCCATCCAAACAGACCACTGCCAAACCAGCACTACTGCAGGATGTGGAGTGGTAGCTAGAGAAGGCGTTAGCCCCTGTCCTTCATGCATTTGTCTTTGCCTCCTGCTCCCCCATTTGGGTTTGGACACCTTGTGTTTCCCCATAACAAATCTTTCTGGTTCCCTTAATCCTGGGAGTAATATGAGGAAGCTGAAGCGTAGTGGCAGTCCTGTCTAACTCCCTTCACCTACTTTTCCCCAAATTTGTGTCAGCTTAAAGTTGTGTTGTGTGAATGGCAGATGGATAAGTCATTCTTGTGTTCCTGTGGAGTCAGGAGTAAGAGAAGTGTCAGGAAACTGTTGAATTATAAAAAATAGTGGAACTTCTCGAACTCTGCTCTCTGCTTCTAGATCAGGATGATTGTGGAGCACTGACATTTATGCTCAAGGCTCCTTGAAGGCCAGGGCTGTGCAGCTATAAGCTCTGCGTCATATTAGGTATAGAAGAGGAAAGAAGGCCTCTGGAGAACAGGAGGGACAAGGCTGGTCACAGGTTGTATCAGTAGAAATACTTGATTGTGTTGTTTGGCTTTTTTCCTACCACCCTGGAAGGGTCCCTAGCCACAAGCCTGTACACATAGGAGCTAAGCAGAGTGGTGGGTGTCACACCACTCATCTCTGTCCCATCACCAAAGTAGCACTAGCTTCTGTCTACCTGCATGGTCTCCTGCATGAAAGTCCTGAGCCCACCCAAGCTCTCTGCAACCCAGCTGGTTTGGTTTTCCTTTGCAAATCACCATGAAATTCTGCTGCAGTACAGTACAAATTGCAGGACTGACCTGGGCAGAGTTTTGCTTCTTCAGTGCTGAAAACCTTCAAATGTAACTTCTTCTTAAAAAAGGGGAAGCAATTCTAACTATGTAAAGTTCATAAAATGTTCAAGTTTTCAAAAGGCACAGTGTATAACACAAGTGTACTTCCAATTTCAAACCTTTTTTCTATAGCAAAGAGGTCAGAGCTCTCCTGCAGATATCAGCAGGGCTGTATTATTGAATTGCTTAGAAAGTGAGCCAACCATTCTCTCTCTCTAGTGCCTTGCTAAATGTTGCACTAAAGCAGCTTGCATACGTTGAACTACTATTGTGAAATGAAAAGAGTTCCCCCCCCCCCCCCTTTTTTTTTTAACCTGTTTGAACTGCCCTGGGCCAGAGATGAAAAGTACCAAGATGACAACATGACAGAAGTGCTCCAAGTGAACAATCTAGGATTTTTTTTTCTTTCTCCTCCTTGACCGACTAATCTTTAAAAACAGCTGGAATGAAAAGCATCCAGCTTCACACTTGTGGAAAAGAAGTCTGGGTATTTTGTGGAGTGACTGGAGGGGCTGTAGGGCCCCTTTGCTCCTCTGGTGTACCTACTGTTTGGTCTGGATTGGTCTAAGTGTTGATGACAGGGGCTGAAAGAAGAGCCTGATGGCAGAGCCCTCATGTAGAGGCTGCAGGTGCTTTCTAAGCCTTCCTCTTGCTCCTCCTCCATCGCTGGGTGCAGTGGATGATCTGGGCAGCTCACAAATGAGGGGCCACTCCTCTCTGAAGAATGTGCTCAGGAACACTGGCCCTATTAATTTATTTTGTTTGGCATTATTAGGAAAAAAAAAAAAAACAAACAACAACACCCAACCCCAAACCCACTATTGTCAGGATTTTCTTTAAATAGCCAGTTCTGGAAACAGGAAATTCCTCTACCTCTGGAAACAGGAAACAGATCTGACTATTACATGTTTGTTTAAAATCTTTCAGTTATCCACTGCTGCCCCTCACCTCTGACTTTCTCCCCACTTCTCGGAGAAATTCTCTGTTTATTTTTGATAAATCTGTGTCTGTGGGTATTGTGCAAGACTCAAGGGTGTGCTGCCATGGAGTAATTCAATGTATTTCATTGTAAAGCTGGCAGGGCTGATGTTTTCTGTATCCATGTTCACTGTATGTATGAACACAAGAAGTTCTATTCACTGAGGTTTGATACAAAGGTGTGGTCTGATGACTCAATAAAATAATAAAAAAGAGGGAAATAAATGAGAATTGGCATCACAAAACTAAATGAAGGACAAGATTTAAAGAAAAAAATATATATTTTTTAAGGCTAATAATCAGAGCCTACTGACAAGAAAGGGCATACTGGTGGAATTGGAGTACTTTTAGAAATTCAGGGCCAGAAGGGACTTCAAGCTATCTTCTAATCCATCTCCTTGCCCCCAAGAAGGATAGATGTTTATCTTCAAAACCTCTGATGAGGGTGATTTCACAACCCGTCAACAAAGCCTGTGCCACGCCTTTACTCTCCATGTAGTCAGAAAGACTTTTCAGAACACCCTCAAAACTCATTAGGTGTAGAGTAGGGTTTTATCTTTGGTCAGTAGAACAACTGAGGACCCTCCTTTTTGTACGATTATCTGATCTCAGGACTGTATATTCTCAGGATGTATTTGCCACCTCTGTAACCTTCTCTTAATCTTCTGAGCTGTTGTTACCTGTAAGTCACGTTTCCAAATGTCTTCTGACTCTTGTTGCTTGTTTCTTGGCCTCTATCCCAAAACGTACCTGACTTTTTCTGAAATGGTTATTTCCCAGGCTGGGCAATATCTCCATCTGAAGCCTCACGGCTGCTGAGCAGAGGGAAGTTGCTGCCTCTCAAGCTGTGCCTGTGATAACCTCCAAGTCCATGCTTTGACCCTCTAACCCCTTTGCAATCCTCTGACTTTGGTATTTTAGTGGTACTGCTGCCTCTCTATTTATTCCGCTTTTGTTTCTGTGGAGTCCTCCTTTCTAAACAGTGCTATGAACTGTCCTGGGAATTTGTTGGCTCTTAAATAATCATAAGCGGGGCAACTGTGCCAAGTTTTGGGTTGGAGTAACTGTCTTTTCTGATTCCAGACTTTGATGTAGGTCCAGAAAAATAAAGGTGTTTACGGATGCATTATGAATCAGCACCCTGGTTGCCAGCCCTTTGTAGCCAGGTCCCAGCTCCGGCAGGGTGCTGTGACACCTCTCGTGCTGTGAACGTGCTGGAGCCAGCGGGAGTCTCTCCATCCATCTGTGGTGTTCGTGTCTGCACCCTCTCCCTGCCACGGCATGGAGGGTTGTTTTCAAAGCCTTTGGGCAGCCTCTTGCACATAGATGGGACTCATCTTTGCTCGCCCCAGCCCTGCTGCTGCCCTTGACACTGAATTTGTTACATCTTGCTCATGCCCACCAGGGCTGGCAGGGTATTGATGTCTCGCAGCCCCTTTCCCAAAGCACCCCAAGAGGCACCTCTGCAGGGCTGGCAGAGGATCAGCGAGGTGTATTTGCTGCCCAGCCTGTGTGGTGCTGGGGTGCAGAAAGCCCTTGAGCGGGAGCCGGAAAGAGAAGGGGTCACCCCTGCAGTCCTAGGACACAGTGACAGCATCCACGTCATGCACCCCCTGTTTGCAACCCTGCTTTATGCTTAGCTCACTTCTCCTGTAAGGGTCTCAGGAACAGATATATGCATTCATAGGTGTGGGTTAACACTGCTTTGGCAGTGACCTGCTGCCTATAGGTACAGCTATTAATCTCTATACACCCCACTGGGTAGCCAAGCAGAAAGTAGCTAACAAGCTGCCTTTAGAACCTGGGGAGCCTATCTCATTCAGCAAGCAAGCCCCCAAATGTATCAACTCTTTGTTTTAACTCCAGTGTAACATGTCAGAGCAACTCAAGTATGTTTTGGCATACTTGAGTAGTAATGGAGATTTTTCTGCTTTGGTTAGCTTCAAAAACAGTGATTGATTTTAGCTGAAAGAAGAAAGTTCTATGTCTTCCAGATCAATAGCTTTGTAGCTCATGGATGGCCTGTACAGCCTGCTGACCATTCCGATACCTGCTTATTCTAAATTAGTGTGATGGTTTTCCCTTTGAAACATGACCAATGGGAAAAAAAAAAAGTGATTAAGTGATTAGCTGCTAGTTGAAGATAAGCTTCCAAATTATGTCCCCAGAAATGTAAGGAAAAAGAAGAAGAAATATTTTTTTTTTTTTTCCCCCCAAAAAAGCAGTGGTATTAATTTTTGTCTTTGTCAGGTTTCTTTGGAGCCTGTTGAAGTGTGCGGTTGAGCTTACCTGAGGTTGATGGGAGTCTTGCTGGTGATTTTGTTATGTGTCAGTGCAGCTCTGTCATGGTGACAACTTGGGAAGCAAGTTGGAAATCCTAATTCCAATTTGGAGCAGCAGAGTAGCCAGCTAATCAGTTTGGCTGGGTGGTTTTGCTGCCATCTTCCCGGATTGCAGAAAGGCAGCTGAATCTGTGAGTTTTATTCAGTGTCCCTGAGCCAGGGTGCCATGTTTGTCCCTGCTTTTGGGTGGCAGCTCTTGACAGTGTCAACTCACTGGGCATGCTGAGGTCATTTTGCACAGAGGCTGAATTTCTTACCTACACAGCAATGACTTGCCAGGGTACCTGAAGATGTACACGAGCTGAGCTTGGGTGCTGTACTCTCTCTGGCTGACACATTTTGGCAGCTCTGCCCAAGGATGTGGCTTGTGGCCGCCGCAGAGGAGGAAAGCTGCTCCCAGACTGGCCAGATATGCTTCCTGTGCTTCTTTCACCTGAGAGTTTTATTCAGACCTCATAGTATTTAATTATTGTCGTTCCTATGAACGTATATGAAGGTAGTTTTCTTCAAGTACTGGGCACTGAGCACAGTCTCTTGGACCACTGCGTGTATTTTTCTAGTATGATATCTGTCTTGCTAGAAATAATTTACCTACATCAAATGATCATTATACTCCTGTTTGTTATATGAATCAGAGGACTCTTTTGGTATAAAGCATGCTAGTATTTCAGAGCATGACTCATGTTGAAGGCACTAGGTTTTCAAGGATTTAAGTATATTCATGTGTATTTCACAGTGAGGCATGTGAAAAATGGGAAGTAGGTTCCCTCTGCTGCCTTGAAGGAGGCTTGCTTTTTTATTAAACCATGGTTGATGTCTACTGTCTGTCTTTTGTTTAAATGAATGCATAGCTGCTAAGCCTGTTGCTGTTTTATTAGACAACTATTTAATCTTTGACCTTTGGCTTCACATATATCCATTTTACCATTTATGTTAGTTTCTATAAAATAGGAGTAGCACATCATGTAAAACAGACAAATTGCTGGGTTTTTTGATGGCCAGGGGCCTGGAGCATGTGATTTGGAAGAGGCTGAGGGACAGGAGCTTCTTCAGCTTTGGCTTTGGAGGGAAACCTTATATCAGGCTGCCCCTACCTATGGGGAAGGTAATGAAAAGATGGAGCCAGGCTCCAAGGGACAATGGTTGCAAACTGAAATGGGATTTTCTGACAGAATTGTAAAAAATAATATATCCATCAAGATAATTAAGCACTGGCAAATCGCCCAGTGGGGCTCTAGGAGGTTTTCAAGACCAAACTGGACCAAGCCCTGCACAACCACACATGAAGTCAGAGTTGACCCTGCTTCGAGCAGGAGGCTGGAGACTTCCCAAGGTCCCTTCCCACCTGAACTACCCTATTTAGTGATGTTACCCATAAACATGGACTTTGCGGTGAGCGAAACGCAGCGTGGCCTAAGCTTGCACTCCCTTTGCTATTCCAGTTCTAAATGGGAGCAAAAAAAGGGACTCAGTTGTGATTGTGCTGAACTTGGTGGTAGTGGGAAATTCTGTCACAGCCATTTTTTTCCATAAGCAATTGCCTCTCGCCTGCCTAACTGGACCCCCATGGGTGAGCACTGATAGGGTGAGTGGAGTGGTTCTCCATGATGCAGCAAACCCAGCCCTGAAGCCATCCTAGCCTTCAGCCTCACCGTTATCCCCCTTTCCCAAACTGATGAGCGAACATGGAGAGACAGTATGACTGGACTGACAGTGTGTTGCAAATCCAGTTTTAGTTGCAGGAAACTGGAAGAAAAATAAGATTAGCTAAAATAAGAAAGTCCTCCGTGCCCGCTGGAGCCGTGGGTTGATCTGCGTGCTCTCCAGCGCCGACGGGTTTTGCAGTGACGTTCCCAGCGCAGTGCGGTGCGTGGGGACCGCGCGAACCCGTTCTTCGTTGGGGTGCGTATGGATGACATACATCCCCGGGGGCGGGGCGGGTTCGCGTGGCGGCGGGTGCCGCTAGAGGCCCCTCCAGGCGCGGGAACGGCGCGGCCGCGGCTCCATCGCCGACAGCCCGCCCGGTCCCGCCGACCTTGGAGGGGTTTCCGGACAAGCCCCGGGCGAGTCGGGCTGAGCTGACCCAGCGGCAGTGGGTGCGTGCGACCCTGGTCCGGGACAAAGGCGGATCCCTTTCTAAACCTGATCGGCGTCTCGGCCGCGATAGATCCCATGTTGTGCAAGACTGCTAAATGGAGAGCACTATCTCTGTATTTTTAGCTCTGGATTATTTTATTTTGCTTACCTTGTCATGTTTTCTGGGAAATCTGTGCCCTTTTAGGTCATTGATATTCCTTTATTCCGTATTTTCTGCCATTTTTGGCGCGTTGCTTTTATATTTCTTCTCAGTCATCGGCATTTTAAGGCAGAAATTACCGGTGGTCTGAAAACTTCAGCTGCGTTAATTTATCATATGGATTGTGTTTGGCCATTGCAAAATCTATTTGACAGCACTAAGCTAAGTGGCTAAATGCCTTGCTGATTTATAGTCCACTTAGGGAGCAAACATAGTTATTCATTTACCTCATCAAAACAAAGAAGTTCACTGTTAATGAGGATAGTTCATCACAGCTCAGCTGCCCTGACATGGTGTGAGCTGCAGGGATGGCAGTGGAGCTCTGGGGAGGCACAGAGAGCGGAGCCTTGGTGCTCACGTCCTCTGGGAAGGTGTTGCTGGGCACTTGCCCTCTCTTTGCAGCCTGCCCCAGTGGGGCTTGAAGTAATTTCAAGTGGAAGGGAAGTTCACTTTTTTTCTAATGTAAATATCCAGATTGGGCAAGCATCATGCATTTTAAAACTGTTCAAATGTGGTTTTCACATGTAGGGTAACCCAACAGTATTGAGGTATTCCTTCGCATTCAGAAGCTTTATTGAATTTGGAGTGAACACTTTTGTGAAAATGATATATATGTAATCACTTTTTAAAAGCCATATGTGATCAACTGACAAAAAGTGTGGTTTGTACTGTTCTTTCCTTTTTTACTTCTCCAAAATGATTTATTGTTTTTTTTTGGAGGGGGTGTTAAGAGGCACACCGAATTAGATTTTTCAATATAGATGCATTATTTTTATAATCTTAAGTGCAACAGCACTAGGAATGTAGTTTTGGCCTGAAACTTGAGCTCCCAACTTTCTGCCTTACAGTGAGACTTTGTATTTGCATTTTTAAGCTTGTAAAAACGAGGGAGTTAGAAGTTCTGGCAAACCGTGCTTCAGCATGTTTCAATAACACTGGGGCTGCAATGCCTGTCTGCACAGCTCACCAGCAGCTGCCTGTCTCTTCCCCTACAGGTTTTTTTTTTTTCCCTCTTTATATTGTTTAGGTTTGAATGACTGTCTCTAAACAACAGGCTGGCTTCCTATAGACAGTATCTTCTTCTATTTTAAAGTAAAATTTTATAGTGTGGCAAGACAGCCGGAAAATGTTTCAGAGATGAGAAGAATGGTAAAAGAGAGGCAAAGCTTTCTTGATTCATGACTTTTAAGGGATAAAAGAAAGATACGTTTCCATTAGTTTTGGTTCCTGAAGGTTTTGACACACCCTTTTCCATCTTATGATGGGAGATCCAGCAGAGACACTGAACTCTCATCTGTCAGCCGTAGCCTGGTTGCTTCTTCCCCCATCCTAACTACTTGGTCTTCAGCAACTGGGTTGCTCTTCTACAGCCCTTTTTATTCTTTTTCCTTTTATAGGGGCCACCTTCCATTTCTACCATATCTCTTCCTTCAAACCTGCTCCTCTGGCTTTTCACAGAGCTGTCTGTCCTCATTCTCCATCTCGTCCCACCCTCCAGCTCTCTTGGACATGGGGTGCCCTTTGGCTGGTTCCTACTTGCATCCCATGGTTGCACACCTTGTTCCTGGGAGGGGAAATGATCCCCAGGATCCAGTGAGCAACCTGAAGGAGTCAAATCAGCATGCAGCCTTTTACCAACCCGCAGGTGAGTGCACAGTGTCAAGCCAAGACAGCAGGAATTAAGGGCAGGAGGCGTGATGGAGCACAGCTGGGTCGGAGATAAGGACTGAAGTTGCGCAGATTTGCTCTCTTTGCCTTCTTTGCCCTCTCCTGTGGTCACACTGTGGCACCGATGCTTGTCTGACCCTTTGGAGGCTTGTGCTGGCTTCAGTGTAGTGTCCTGAGACATAAATGTCCGGGTCCCACAAAGGGTAGAAAAAAAGGACATTTTGAAAGGTTTCTCATTGATTATCTGACAGCAAGGCAGAGCAGACTTGGGCTGGGGCTCAGCTGTGATCTCCCAATGATGTTTACTTTATAAAGCACTAGGCTAATAAACACAGCAAAATATGTGAGAGAGAAAAAGACAAAGAAAATCTCCCCTCCCTTTCCATCTCTATGTCTAGCTGTGCTTTCCTTTGGTCCTGGGAATGTTGCCCTTCGACTGAAGGGGGCATAAATAATGAGATTTCACTTCTGAGCAGCCCATGGAATAGCCCAGGGCAAGTCATTCCTAGAAGTTGCTTTCCCCTTCTTAAATGGGTCATTAACGTTTTGAGCTAAATACCACAGCAGGGAGATGAGAGAAACAAATGGGGAAATAGTTTCCTGAAAGGAGGAAGAAAGAGCTGTTATTCATATTCACTCATCTGTTCAGGATATTCTTAGATCTGCGTGGGAACAGCCTAACAAAAGGAGGAAGCTTGAGAGGGGAGCCAGGTGACAGTGATGTGCATGGGGACAGTCCTGAGGGAATTGGAACCATGTCATCCTTAGGCAGAGACATGGTAATTCTTCTGAAGGAGGTTTCTTCCCCATTTCTCATCTCTGTCCTCTGCTACCAATATCGGTGATTGGAGAGGGGAAGTTTTTTATAAGAATCATGGCAGCTTTGATTTCTGCTGGGCAACTGTCAGTCGTGATGTTGCTGCTGCTGTGGTGCAAGGAGCTCAAGGGAGGCACAGAGCTGACCTTGGGTTGCTCTCCTGGAGATCCCAAAGTGTTCAGCTGCTCCAATGTGCCCTTCCAGGATGGTGCGATTGAGCCAGTGGAGCAGGAGCAGCTCTTGTCAAAGTGGTGAGGGAAAAAGCATCTTGTAGAGAGCTGGACAAACATACCGAACAAACGCGCTGAACAAGGGATCTGTGTTGCCTGTGGGGAGGAGAACAAGCTCTTGCTATGTCTGGTTTGAGGCTTGAGGCAGGTCTGGAGAATAGCAAAGGATTAGAGTTTGCGGCCTCTCTCTGTTCCCTATTGGCAGATCACTTTTGACCCCAGTCAGATTTAGTTACTTTGAATAGGTAATTAACAGACACTCTTATTCAGTAATTAGGGATGTGAGTGATTATATTCCTGAGGGGGGGCTGGAAAGTTGTGGCTGAAAGGTCCAGCTGGCAGCGCTGCCTTCATCTGCATGCAGCGTCTAGTGCTCCAAGATCCGAATACCCTGGCAAGGTCTTCACTCCCCATGGCAGCAGCTGTAGAGGGAGGGATTGCTACAGACCACTTGGATTGAGGTGGTTTTTGTTGCTGTTGTTGGGGTTGTTTTGTTTTGTTTTGTTTTTTCTTGTCACCTGAAATGCAAGAGTGATAAAATAGATCTTAAAGGATGATATGCCAGAAGGGCAGTTTATTTGTGGAAATTATGGAAATGCTGGTGTGGCAATGCCTGGCAAGGTTAGGGGTGGTGGAAAGGGTTGTGCTGAACTTCTGTGACAAGAGAGCAAGGGCAGTTTGATGGTGATATCTCCAAGCTTTCATAAAATACTAGCTCTTGGATATAGTGGCTGCATCAGGATTCAAATGCCATGTCTATTCTGCTGTAGCTAAGAGGAGACAAAGTATATTAACACGTAGGAAGGTTTTGCACCCACTTCATCAAATTATCCTTCCTTGCCATATTTCACTCCTGTAGATGCTTCTAATAGGTGCTGATGGATATACTGTGACAGAAGAAAATAACATTTGCGTTGCCTGTTACATTAATTTCTCTGATAAAATGAGGCTACCAGGATGACCCATCTGACTCCTGTGATATTTTAATAGAGAACAAAATTGAGTACTGTTGTTATGATTAGTGTATTAAAAGTATTAGGTTTGTTGTCTTAGCTGCGCTGGGTTTTCTCATGCTCTCTCTTACACTGATTGCTAATGACAGGCTTTGGCAGGAGCTTGCCTAGGCAGTCTTTCCTGCGATGGGAACCAGATGGATGGTTTTGCTCTGGCTGCCCCTCCCATTGAACACCAGGAATGGGAGGAGGGGGAGCCCTTTTTGGGGGCTACATTGGTAGAAAAGTAAATAAATGGCAGAGGACCAGTTCTCTATCCCCCGCTTCTCTTCCTTTGAGGCTCCCAGTTTTGCAACTTTCAGCCTCACCCTTGGCTTTGACTTCTTGGCTTTCAAGGGATTGTGCTGTATGCTACATTTTCATTACTTGTACAATTGATGGAAAATCACATTTTATTATGTGAAAAATGCAGTGTTCTTGACTGTCAAAGCTCCATTCAGCTGGAAAAAATCTATGTGAGGCACTCTTTTATATTTCATGTATTTTGTGCATTGGTTGGAATGAAAAAATAATGAAAGGCTGTATTTTGTCAACTTTTGCATCTATCTGACTGGCAGCGCTGACTGATTTGTTTTTTAAATGTGTTTATTTCTTGCACTAAGCACTATTATTCTCCACCCTTTCACGATAAATGCAAATGATATGTGGAATGTTGGGAAAAGATAGATGCAAATTATTTGGTCTCTCCAGGTAGGTCTGCAAAGGAACTGGAATTGTTACTACAGCATGGAAAGTACTGTCTTTAAATGAGCTGCAGCGATGATAAAAGAGCTACTGTCTGTCTGCGTTGCAGGTTTCTCTGGACAATTTTTTTTTTTTTAAATTTCTTTTTGATCTTCTCTTCTCCCCTTTCCTGTTGTGAAACTTTAAATGGGATCTAGGAACTCTGAACATCTGAGGTATATCACTTCCTCCATAAATCCCTCTGCCCCTGGTGGGACCGCTGCTGCTCAGGCATGATATACCCCAACTGTCAAGGCTGTTGGGTTGGGTGCTGGGAGAAAGCTAAATAGCCTTGGTGTCAGCAAGAGCAGACAGATCCCTCCCCTGAGAGCCAGACGGGTAGAGCTTTTGGCATGAATGAAGCTTTGCCTTAGGGGAGAAACGTGGCTTCTCTCCCTGCACAGCCATGCACCAGCTGTGTTGGTATGTGGGCATGAGTCAGATGGAAGGACACCAGGCTGACTTCATGTTGTGAGATGCTGCAACTCTTAGGATGTCTTTCTAGTGGGACTAGCTTTTGTTCCTACCTCACCATCTCCCCTAACCATCCTCCTGCCCAGGAGGAGACATCGTACCACTCTGTGCTGTTGAGTGGTGAGATGTGGCCCCGAGTGTCTCGGTCCCCAGTAGCCTGGAGAGGACTGTGTGGTGCAGCTGACCGACCCATCCTGCCAGCTGCCAGGGTGTTCTCTATGGTTGAGGCATACCTGTGATTCATGATTTTCCCACAAACTGAAAACAGCATTTTCTTCTATTACAACCTTTTTTTTTTTTTAATGTCAGAATTTTCTTTGTACCTAGATCTCTGTAACTGCAATTTCAAGTGAAGAGCCTGTGAAAAGAGGTGTCAGGGTGCCCCTTCTTAGCTATTGTTTCATTATTGCCACTTGTACTATTCACTCCTGATTCCAGTTAAGATTTTAATGTGACATAAATTTTCAGTTATTCTAAATACCAAAAAGTGATGTCTTTATTCTTGCTAGATCCATACAGATTTTCTCCCAATGCAAAAAAAAAAAAAAAGTAAACTAAGCAGTAAAAGCTTACGAGGAAAGTAGCAGAAGTAAAAGCTTACAGAGGGATCTAGAAAATAATTCTTTATAGCTGAGACATTGTTTATCTCTGCACTTCTTGACTCCCAACCCTGTCTGTGTTAGGAGTTCTTGGGGGAAGGGCGTTAGGACAACCTTGGTCTGGAGACCTTCCTGGCTTGAGGAAGGTAGCTTACTCTGCCACTGTAATGAATTGGCCCCCAAATCCTTGCAGGGGTGCTGGGCTTGTGAGTACTTGCTGGCCTGGATAGTTACATGGTCAGCAGTGTGTTGGTTTGAGTGAGAACATCAAAGAGAAGAGGATTCCAGGAGAAGTTGTGTAGGAAAGGACATCGGGAGGTCTCCTGTCCAACCTCCCACCCAGGGCAGGGTCAGCTATGAGATCAGACCAGGTTGCTCAGGGCTTGATCCAGTCAGGTCTTTGAAAGCCTCCAGGGACGTGAACAGCACAGCTCTGCTGGGAAACTGGTTCCAGGACACTCTTGGTAACCAGATTTGCTGTTCTTTACCACCTGTCACTTAGAGCAGTCAGAGGTAAATACATGCTGTCATTTTCTTGCTCTGTAGAAGATGTTCCTGAGACTCTTTTTGTTTAGAAGGCAGAGTAAGCAATGCGCCTGCAAGCCTGTTATACTTCTACATGGTGCTCTCTGGCATGAGGAGGGCGGTGGTAGGGTTGAGGACCTGCTTTGTCCTTTTTTAGGGGTAGAACTGGGGCAAGAAAAACCATCCTGCTAGTCAGGAGGATGAGAAACAGTCCAGCCCTTTCTGTCCCCGTTTTTCCCTGCCTTTTTGGCATCTAAGTGGTGGAGCAGGGACTTCGGTGCTTCCAGGCTGACCTCCTTTCTCCATGGTAAGCTGTACCTTTGTCCTGGCTGAAAAAGTTTGCCTTGGGTTGGTGACATGGTAGCTGTCACCACAGTTAACAGCAGGATTGAGCCCTTGGTAGAAGTCATTCTTAGTGTTTGCCTTCAGACACAAGTTGGGGGTATGGGGACGTTGTAGCACCTCACTCGGTGCCTGAGATCTTCAGCATAAGCCTTCAGAGAACTGGGTACCTCCTGGAACCTCAGCTGGGGATGGTGGAGAGCCAAGCCTCACTAGGTAGGACGCGGCCCAGGAGGTGCCTATTGGACTCCCTGCACATTTGCCTTTTCTAATCTGCTGCCTAAAGCATTATCTTGCTTGCTCAGACAAGTCATTCACCACATCAGGAGCGTGTGGGAAAATAACCCAGTCAGTATAACTACAGGAAAATAAATGATTGTGTGGTTGGCCATTTGGAGCTGAACTAGCTTGGGATTTTTTCTTTTTCTTTTAGCAACACTCTGAAAAAAATGCAGCGTGAACGGGTGTGAAATATAGAGTTTGCTTCCTTCTCACATAGGCATACATCCAAGAAAAGGCAAAAGTAAATATATAGACAGCTACTCCTAAATGGTTTGTTATGGCTTTAGAAGATCCAAAGGCTCAGTATGTTTGGCTGGTAGGACATCGCATCTTCTCCGCTCCAATTAGGTTTGAATACAAGGGAAGTCTCTGACACAGAAGAGAGGAGAAGCCATGGTGATCACCTGGGCTGTTTCAGTTGTGCTGCTCAGTCACCCAGAGTCTACTTCTCCTCTTGGTTCTTCATTCGTATGTGAAGAGAGGACCCCAGACATAATGTAAGTATGGAGGGGCAAACTGTGCCCTGTGTTAGGGGAAGAAATATGAGTCTGCAGTGGGTCAAATCTGAAAAGGGGCTGATGTTTGTTACCAGGGTGAGAAAAGAAGAGAGAATGTGTCCAGACAAAGGCAGTTCTCAATTCCTGCCTATTAAATACGTGGAAATATTTTGCTCCCGTGAGATGTAAACTGGATTTCACAGCTACTGTTTGCTGTTGCTATTTAAGAGACGGCAGCAAAACAGAACAGGATAATGTCTTCTGCTGCAATAGAAATGCCAGTGTAAATAATTTATTTGCCAATTGCTAGACATTGCTCTAATGACAGAGATCTTTAACAACAAGTTATTTGTATCATATCAAAACCTGTATTCTAGAGATGGCTTTTCCTCCTTATTGGGGGGGTGTTATTGCAGTTGTTTGGATTAATCACACTGTAGTGCTGCATAACAGCTCTTGTCCCTGCCTCACTCAGGGAGCAGAGGCTTTTTGTCTTGATACTTGCATGAGAAAAATCCCACCCAAGTTTTACAAAGTATGTTTTGGAAATAAAAGCTGAAGTTTAATTAAAAAAACAAACAAACCACTTCCCCCCCCCGGCCCGTAAATGAGGTCATGCTGCATGATTGCCTGGCCCATCTGTTGACATTCATAAGTATGTTATTTTTTTAAAGGGCAATACTAAGTGGTATTATGTAGTTATCTACTTTTGTATGCCTCTTGGCTTGTCAAGCACTGTCATTATATCGGCCGCTGTTCTTAAAACAGGATTTTGGTTAAAATAGTATATACCTGCCATCTGGTTGAAAAATGTAAGCTTCCTACACAACTAAGTGGAGTTGTACTGTGGTATTAGGAATAGCTCGTGTTCTCTTGAAAATAGCAGCTGATGGCAGATTGCAGAAATCAGCCAGTTATCAGTTGTCATTAAGCTATTTGATATCTGACACACAGGGAAAACATGCTATTTATAAGTATGCAATTATGATATAGAACTATTACTTCTTTCTTCTTTTTTTTTTTTTTCTTTCTCCCCTTGCCTTTACTTATTTAAGTGTGTTGGTTTTCACTGGACTGGAAAGCAAAGTCCCTCTTAATATCCGCAGAATAGATGCACTGCAGACTGAAGGTGTGCCAGACTGTGTGCTACATTTCTGCCATCAAAAATTGCTCTGAGAGCGGTATAGAAATAATTTTGGTGTTCCCGTGCTATAGAACTATAGGCATCTATAGAGAAATATCAACTACAAAGAGCCCAGGCAGCAGAAATATATGGAACCAACTGGTAGAAGATTGCAGAACTAGAAGTTGTAATGTAAAAGATGCCTTTTACTTTATGTACTTTTATGTATTTGCATTTCTGCTCGGAGAAAATAACTCAACCCTTTGGATCAACTAAAGCAGAAACACTGAAGGCATAATTATTTGCTAAACCTGGGCAAGGCTCTGCAGACTCTCAGAACTAGAGGCTGGTCACCAACATAAAAGCTTAATGCAAACCACAAAGTGAGGATTCGTGTAGGATGCAGGGCAGGGGAGGCTGCTGGAGAAGGCAGTGAGACATGGTGATGCTATGACCTGTTCCCTTGTAATACATCTCGAGGTAAATGATGATTACAGAAAACGAGGCAGAAACAATCTGCTGAAAATCAGGATTAGATATTACTTCTGTGAGTGGAAATGTGAACTAAGAGAGCAATCAAAATAGGAGAGGGTACTGTAAAGGCTACTACTCAGAGATGATATGAGGAGGTATTATTTTAATGTGGACTGGGTTATAGACCATGATTAATGTGCTTTGGTGACACTGGAATCTTGTGAGCACATCCTGCAAGATTTTGGTCAAAAATGCTATAAACAGTAGTGTATTATTCTCACAAGATTTCTATTACTTTAAACCACAAAGGTTTTGGGAACTATGAGGAATTTGTTGTCTCCACTGGCAACCCCCAGGATCTCTTCTCCTATATGAGAGTTGACTGGAAAATTGAGGTCTTTGCTGTTTTGGCTTCAGCATAATCTTCATCAGGTTTCAATCTGTTTGGTTTGGATCTAAATCCTCTTGGCTTTTTAAATGACATCTGAGATCATGGTTGTGAAAGGTCTCTAGTCATTTTGCTTTTAAAAGTTACTTCACCCACAACTATCCATCCATGATGAAAATGCATCCAGCTTCATAATTATAAGTTTTAGGGTGTTACAGTCAACAGAGGTATGTTCTAATGGAAAATTGGGTAGCAAAGGTGTAGGTCAGAGGTTGTGGTTTGTTTTTTGTTTGTTGACTTTTCCTCACCAGAGGAATATTTGGAACTTTTATTATGGAAACTAATCACATCTGCCTTGCTTCAGGCTTTTGTAGACCTTCTTAGGCCATCAAAGTAGCTTCAGCAATTGCAGCGTTTTGGCAACATTGCAACTACCTTGACCATAAAAAAAGACTTGAAGCTGGTGCAGAGAGCACTCCCTGCAGAGGAAGGTTTGCAGGAATGAGTAGTGCCCAGGAGCAATTTCGGCTCTCAACCACTCCTATTCAGGTGTGTGCGCACATGCCCACTCCCTGCCCTTTGCTGCCAACCGAGCTGGTGCTCCCAGTGAAAAGCCTTCTGGCATGCAGCAAAGACTGGCAGAGGAAGAGAGGGGACAGAGACCCTTGCAGAATGAAAAATGCAGATGTCTGACAGTTCAGGGCAGTTTGGCAGAAAATCTCTCTTCCTTTCCACTTCCCAGACAGCATACAGTTATTTGCAATTCCTACCTATTTATTCTCTCATTTGGTAGCTAACCACTCACCTGCCCTGGGACGCTCCTCCTTCCCTCCCAGCCACCAGCTCGCCCTGCTTGCTCACTTGCTCACCAGCTGGCAGGAGCAAATTTGCTGCCTGGTTTGGTCCTCTCTGTCTCAACCTTCACAGGCCATTTCAGCTCCCCCAAGCCTGGCAAAAGGTTAGTGAAAGCCCATTTATATGCCTCTCTTCAATTTGTAACTTTTTTGTGTGTTCATGTTTATCTTCACTAATGCAGGTCCAGCAGACCGCTAATAATGAAAAAAAAAAAGTCAACTAATCTAAGTTTGTCTTGTGTGTGTGGGTTTGTAGAGAAAATTGGGAGAGAGAACAAGCACTCGTAGGTCAAAAGTAGCTGTGTAGGCAATTTTATTGAAGAACAGAACACAGTGTGGTGTTTTACTTCTCACATTTAAGAAAAAAGTGTTAAAAATACTGATTGTAGTTGAGGAAAGCATATTTAAGTGTATCAAAAACCTGTAAAGATGATCAGGGGTGGTATGTAGGTATCGATGTGAGAAGCAGGCAGCATCCTGGAAGACAAGGATGTTTCTCAAAGTAGCTCAATGGTTTTGCAAGCATGTTAACAAAGTTCTCCTTCCTTTATACTGGAGGCAATAATATTGGATATGGTGGCATGTTACTCCTACTGTCTGTATAAGGAGGTTAGGAAATTATGTAAGAACATGGTAGCAAAAAGCATTTGCTTTTTTTGGATGGATTCAGAGAGTATCGCATGTCCAAATGAATTAATTCTGCCAGGTGTAAATATAAGAGTTTACTCTCAGCAGTCCTGAACTGCTAAACTTTTCCCAGTAGAAACCTGTCTTGAAAATGCACTTTTCTGGGACATCATCCTGTTGCTGTTCTCAGGTTAATTGTTCCAGGTCAATTTTTCCTGTGGAAGCTTAAGTAATTTTCTCACCTTCTCAAATTCTGACCTCTTTGCGTCAGTGGGGAATCTGGTAACACCCATATTTAGGCCACAAAATGCACTGTGTAAAGAACTTTTTTTAGTTTTTTTTTTTTTCTCTTTAGGGGAAGCAGGAGGTGGGGGAGAGGAGCTCTAAAACTGGTTTTGTTTGTGGCAGCATATCAATTGCCTTTGGCTTAGGGCAGCACCTTTTATTTGACTCGCGAAGTTCTGCTTTTACCATGAGAGAGCTAGAAATTGAAAATTTTCATACAGTGACCTACACCCCTTGGGAAAACTTTAGGTGTGTCAGAATATACGTACTCTGACCATACAGCCTTGAAAGCAGAGTGGCTGTGGGATCGCCTAGGAAATGATGAGATAAAGGGGAGCTTCTCCACACCCAGCGTATACCCCGAGGACCTTGCTGGAGGCCACCAGGTGATGCAGGAGTCTCTCATCTCCCAGGTGGGAGTTGCCCAGGAGCACCCTCCAGGCCCTGCCTTTAGTGCTGGGGATGCAGCGCTCCCCTGTTCCTCCTTCCTCCCGGAGTAACCACAGCCTTTCCCTATCATCCGATGTTGCTCAAGCGGAGGACATGTGTGCTGAAGTTCAGCATGAAGCTCAACAGGCAACATCCAATGTGACCTGTCAAATCTGGAGGTCTTTTTTGGAATAGTTTAGGTTTTTGATGAGTGTCATGTAAGAGTTTCTGGTGCCAAGTATTCTGCATATATATTACTGAGTATATGGCACAGAAAATTAGTGTTTTGGCTTAAGATGAAAAAAAAGAAGAAAGAATAACTTTTAAAGTCTGTAAACTTGGCACAAAGTACTCTTGGTGCAGCAGCGGTAGAGGCAACATGAGATTAGCATTCACTAATGAGGCCCATCAGGGCAGCATGTTCTGGAGTAATGGCTTTCCACAATGTAAGAAAGCAGATATTTAAGGTTGTATATGTATAGTGTAGGGCATGCATATACATGTAACTAGCAGCTTTTCTGTTTTCCTTAAGACACCTTAGGAATTTATGTGCTAAAACCTAAAATTAAAAGCTCTGAAGGCAAGCACTCACAGCCTGAGGAATGGCAGATTTATAAGTTCTAGTACAACCTTAAGTTTTAATGTTCTCCTGCATCTGGGTTATGATGGACAAAGACTCTTTTGGGGTATGTGTAACGACCTTGCTATCTCCACACCAGAACATGTATGACGTTTTTCTGTTTCTGTGAGCCCTTTGAGGGAAGGATGTGTTGCTGTTGCCATTTCACAGCTGAGAGCAGCAGAGAATATATGACCACATACTGTGTTTTTTCCCCAGGATTTCTGCTTTATACTATATACTTTATACTATATATAGTATACAGTAGGGGTGTGAGGGAAAATATGGTGATGGCCCCTTGAATCTGGGCGGCTAGACTGGAAAGAATGTCCTATGGCAATGCGCTTGTGACATTGTTTCATCACCTCAGGTATTCATACATCTCATCAAGTAGTTATCTTCGTAAGAAGATACAGGGAGAGCTGGAAACGTGCTTTACCTGAAATTATTCTGCAAGGATCATTGTTAAACACTTTCTTTTTGCTGTAGGGGAGACTCATTTCATGACTGCAGTTGTTATGTGCAAAAAAATGGTTGTGAAGTACTCGTTGTGCCCCACTGAAGAGGATGGTTCTGGTGCGTGGGGTTCCTGTGGCCTCAGGAGGCAATGGGCCCATGTCGTTTTGATCTTGTATCATCCTGTGTGAAAGAGTGGTATTTCTGCTCTAGATAATACAGAGAATTGACACAGAGTTTTAAAAGAGCAATGTCCTTTGGACTTCTTCCTCATGAAAATATAATCAAAATTTTTCATTGACTCCAGGGAAGATGCAGGCTTTCGCACATACAGGCGGTGCATTATGTGACCTTCTCAGGTAGCAAGCTGAAGCCCACGCAGTGTTCTACTTGTGGACTGATTTGGGTTGCCCTTGGATCAAGGTCTCGTCTAGATTAAAGGCTCAGGTTGAGTTAGTTGAGGTGCTGCAACTGCGTGCATACTCTTTGGTCATGACAAACGCAAGGTTATTTGACTTATTTTACATCTCATGTAAAAGCCTTGGGGCTAATAATGCAGAGATAATGTTCAGCTGATGCCTGGTAGCTTCATTTTGAACTGAGTATTGAGAAAAGAGCAGGAGTGTCAGTATATATGCTGCTGGGTTGGTTTCATTGCGCGGCCCGCTCCCAGCTGAAGCCCTGCTTACTGCTGAAATGCAGGTCGGCTCCTTCTGAATAGGAACAGGCTGAATTCAACCAGCCAACACAGATCTAAAGCAGACCTGCCAAATGCCTGAGGGTTGCTTGACGTGTGATGCTTCTCGGCTCTGCTTTAAGTGGGTATTTGGCATCACCGTGGCGTTATTCCCATAGCCCAGCAGAGACGCTGTGTGTTCAGCAGGGCTGCAGGACGAGCCGGCTGGGGCAGCTCATCTCACTTTGGATCCCAGGAGAGTACCCATGTGAGGAGGGGGACATGGCAGAAGCTTTCCACCTCCTCCACCATAGCGCCTGCCCTGTGCTTCTTACTTCAGAGGGACCCTGCTGAAGCCCATGGATTTCTAGGAAATAAACATATGGAAAACGTAGGCACATCGCCAGCTTAGCTTATGGGCAGAAATGAAAGAAATGGAAAGGATGACTCCCTCGCTTTCCTCCAGGAGAGGGAAGCTGGCTGCAGCATGCCGGCTGGCTGTGCTTCCCTTTCCTTGCCGCTTTATGTAAAGCAGAAGCAAAGGAGAAGCCTAAAACTTGGCCAGTTGCATGGATTCATAGGACAAAACCAAGCACAGTGATGATTTTAGCTGTCTGCCTTGTACTTAGTCTGTGTAAGACAGAAAAAAGGACAAATGTCTGAATTCTCCTCTCTTCTCTAGAATATATCTCCTTTCATTCCAGGCTAGAGCAGAAATGGCCAGTTTGGAAAGACTTATTTTTTTAGAAGGAAGTTTTTTACCATAACATCTTCATACCAGTTTTTGTTTAAGAACAGCATGGAGACCTCGAACATTTCATATTTTTTCATGTAAAATGAGACCTTATATTTTCATGTCTCTGCATGCATGTGACATGCCTGTTTCATGCAGCATGTATGTATACAAATAATATCCTTTTTTTTGGTGACTTAACATCCTTGAACAGGTTTAATTATGATCAGCTTTGTTGAATTAGATTTTGAGTGGAATGCTAATAAACTAGTTAAAATGCAGAAGCCTTGCTTCTGGAAAATATTCCATGTTCATTAAATGGATCAGAATTCATAGTCTGCTGCAAGAGAATTTCTGTTAATCTTCTTAAAGGCAGCAGATAAGATTTCAGAATCAGATTAAATATTTGTGTGCCACATTAGGAGACCTCCTCCGTTCTGTCTGACAATCAATAAATCCTCTTCCGTCTCGCAGCTCCTCCAGTCTGCGTTTACCTCTTTCCTGTTGTGCGTGAAGGACCTTTTATAGACTGTTAATGCACATTTATTTAGAAGTTGAAAATTACATCAGAGGTTTGACCTTCCCTTATGTTTGTTTGTCTTTGTTTTGTTTCTTTTAGCTGAGAGTAGGAAGAAACAGGCACTTCCAGCTCCCTTGGGTTCAGGAGGAGCAGCGAGGGCAGCGTGTGGACCTTGCCCCACTGAGCTGTTGGGCCATCAGGAGTGTCTTGTGATTAAATCTCATGCTGAGGATGCTGTGTGCTCCCCCTACCCAGCCGCCCAGCCCCTCGGCTCGGTCTCAGCGTGAATTTCCCATTATGTAGATGTGGGAGGCGAGCTGACAGCTTGCTCGCAGACAGAACGCAGGATGCTAGATGGGAAGAGAGAGTGTAAAAAACATCTGCTCTAAGCTGGTACTGAAGATGTGTGCATAATTTATTAGTATTTTTAGAAAACAAGAGTAATTAAGGAAATAAATATTTGTCATACATACAACATATCGTGTTGTTTAATATCAAATGATGTCATTGTTCAGTGATGCTTTGCCTATTACCTCTGTATGCAGCAGAGGGCACTATGTGGTGCTTAGCTTTTAAAGCACAGCAAAATTCTGCATTTTAAAAAATTCATTACTCATAGAGGTGCTTGAGAGTAGTTCTTGTCTGTCTCAGTTACTGTCTAGTACTTTTTTGTGTGCCTTTGTAAGGTGCTTTCTGTTGTGTCTTCATAAAATGCAAAGAGATGGCCCATCCAAGGGCAGTCTGAGAGTTGTTTTACATGTTTTGAAAAAAAAATCAAATGTTAGACTAATTTTCTTATTTCATCTGCTGTCACTATGACTTCTCATAATTTTCCAGACACAATAGTGATGAAACTGAGGAAAACCAAGACAGATCCTTCATCTTGCAATGATAATGTAGGTGAACTCCTAGAAAAACAGGGTTAGAGCTTGAAGAACTCACCAACCTAGAGCAACCACTGCAAGATTGGAGACTGAAGTATTTTGGTGATTTCTACAGGCAGAATATTGTGCACAATGCCATAACCACTCTTCAACAGAAAAATAAACTAAAATCATTTTTCTGGAAGGTGTCTGATATGAAAAGTGTGTGGGATGGTTCATTACAAATTTCATAAACCTTCACTAAAAAGTAGATTATATCACTGCCATATCTTGAGTACATTCAACCTGTCTGGTTCAAAAATAAAATAAGGCAAGAGTTCATTATATTTAAATGCAACGCATCAGGGATGAAAACATTCTTCATGGTAAGAGAAGTAAACTGTTTCTTCTCTGAAGAGTGAGCACATTGTGGTCAGCCCTTGTCATGCATGATTGTGTGTGCAACCTTGGTTATTAGTGCCGGTATTCAATAATGCCAATGCTGAATTCTTTCTATGTCAAGAGCCATACTATTCTCAAAAAATAAAACTGTTTGAAGTGCCCAGTAGCCACTATTCCATCAAAACAGGCAAGGCCATTAGTGTCTTATAAATCTTTGCAAGTATATAAAGATTACAAAATCATAAGATGCAATGATGTGATGCTTCAGCTTCTAGCCATAATCCATCATGTGATGCACTTTAAAGTTGTTGTTTATCCAGGTACTGCTTGTCATGGCCAAAATAATTTTGGAGGGGAAATAAAAGCGAAGTGAGCTGGGGTTCAAAAGAAAGAGGAGGAGATTCTTCATTCCAGAGGAAGTAATCTGCAGGACTTCTGGCTGGACAGTGCTGTAGGTGCCAGAAGTTTCTGTAGGCTGATGGGAGACTGGGCAAGCCTTTGGCAGAGAGGTCTCACAGAGAGTACATGATAGAGGAATCACAGCAAATCCCTTGAGCTGAAAGTGAGGGAAGACAGAGAGAGTATTAGGGGGAGGTATGAATGCTGCCTTCATTCTTCCTTGGCTGTGCACTGCTGGCCTCTTTAGGAGGCTGAATATTGGGCTAGATGTGTATTTGAGACTGCTGGAGCCTTTCTTCTGTTTTAATGGTCTTATAATTCAGATTAAAAAAAAAGAAGCTGTTGAAAGCAGTTCTTGTGCGAATAAATCATAAATGTAAAGCAGTTTCAGGTGTCTAACAAACTGCATTCATTGCTTGGCTATCAGAATATAAATCATAGTTATAAACCCACACCCATGGAAGATTTCTGCTGTATTTATTCAGATGGTTTTCAAGCCTCACTTAAAAATGTGTTTCTCTAAGTGTTTTCAAATGCTAGCTTCTCTTTTTTTTTTGTTGAATAGCTTACTAAAATGACATGAACTGAATAACCATGATACCAATATTTCCACACCCCCCCCCCCCCTCCTGTATTCTGTTGGTTCCACTAATAAATGTGCAATTTGCAGGATGTTAGAATGGTAAGTTGAATAATTGCTTTCTTTAACGTCTTGTCCCAAGAGTCAAAGTATTTGGGCAGGTGTCGTGGTTGAGACGGACAAACGACATAGACCAAGTTCTTCCAGGATGAAAGTAGTAGATGCCATTTATTGCCACAAGTGCATTTTTATACAGTTTTACCAATTCATGTGTCTCTTCACTATTGGTTACAAGTTACAGCAGTAACGTCATTGGCTATTTTTGCTATCAATGTTACTCTTCTACTCCCTTCTCTATCACGGGTACATCCTTAACATCTCTGGATACTCCTTTACTCCCATCTTTCTCACGTGTAGGCCTTCATATCTTCAAGGCTTATTTCTGTTCCCATGCCCTCCGTCAGGGAATCCACGGACCCACCGTAGTCCTCCACAGGCAGGTTACAAATGCCATCTGCTATTCAAATAACCAAAACATAGAATTTTGGACTAAATTGATGTGTGTTTGTTGTAGGAGTCCTATGGCCACAGCAGTCACTCCACTCTTGCCTTCTAGCAGAAAGGCAGCCAGTCCTGGCAGGGAATCATGGCTGCATGTCCCACACTCCCTGAATCTCCATCCAGCAGAGTACTGCTGGCACCAAGGGCACAGCTTGGTGTCTTTAAAGTGAGTCTTTCACTTAGTCGAGTATAATCTTCCTATCCCAGCACTGGCAGGTTTCACTGAGCAGGGGAAGCCCACCTCGCCGTGGCTGCGGCTCATGCAGCGCTTTGCGCAGGAAGAGGAGGTGCACCAGGCTGCTGCTGTGACCTTCTCCAGCCTGAGCAGGGCTTGTCTTCCCCCCTTGGCTGGGGAAAGCCAGGAGCAGAGCAGGGTGTGGAAGTGCCAGGGGCTACCAAGGTGCTGTGGATGTCCGGAGCATGCGGGTGCTGGGTTTTGGCAGAGGGTGCGTGCTGTGGTTTTGGCAGCCTCTGGAGGAACAGCCATTCCCTTGGCTGGGTTTTGCTGTGGCTGGCTGGGCTGCCCGGGCTTGGAAGAGTGCTCAGAAGTGCACACTCCAAGGTTTGATCTACATTGCTTTAATCATCCCAAACATGCCAGTCCTGTCCACATGCAAATACTCAGTAAGAGTCAAACTGTGTCATCCTTTTGCATTTAATTTAACAGTTTCATATTTTTCTTCATTTGGCAACTGCTGCATCTTAGGAGCATCAGAAACAACTTCCTTGCATGGAGTTGGCCCTTTTGCTTTTTTTTGTGTATATGGTTTCAGATAAGCATCAGTATTTCAAATCCTTCTGCTTTCCCCTTCTTTCTAGCTCTGAGCAGAAAGTGGCAGTGGTGGGACTGGGGAATGGTCTGAAGGCACACAGGATGCCCGCTGGGAATGGGGCTGAGGTGGGGCAGAGTTTTCAGATGTAAGCTGATCGCAGCATAAGCCTGGGGCTTGTGGGGTTTCCTCTTACAGGTGAAAGGTTTTGGTGTGGTAATGAGCCCCGTGCGCATTCTCTGTTCCTCTTCCTGCCTTAAATCACTGCTACGTGAAAAGCATGTTCCTTTTTTTCTGTGCCCTTCTTCCCCACGTCAAACAAAATTGTTTTATTGTAAGAACAGGGAAAAAAAAATCTTTAAAGTCATTTGTTAAGGGGACATTGTACAGATAGTTTAATATTGAAAACAAATGGAAGATTTGCATCTTTGTGTCTCAAAAGCTACCCTGACCTTCTATCTGTGCCTGTCACTTTAGAGAAAGCTGACACATAGCCCACAGATAATCTGTGCATGATGAGCATCTTTTGATCTCTTGTTAGGATGCAGGGTTGGCACTAGAAGATGCGAGTGATGTTTCTAACTCTGCTTTCTGTGTGATGCTTGGGACGCTCTGGAGAGCAAGTTGCACACAAGGGTGTTCCCCATCAGGACTCTCGGTTGGAGCCAGCTGGGAACTGATTTTCTCCTGTTTTTGTTATTGTTTTCTGGGATGCTGAAGCCCATGGAGAGCCAAGAGCATTTCCAATTGTGGGACTTTGGACTTCTGTGAAAAATCAATTTTAAAACACCATACTTTTCACTAGGAAAGATGAGAAAAGTGAAATCGCTGGACAGCTTTTAAAAACAGACAGTACTATATTGTGTGCCTCTATCTAACTAGTTGTCATATCTCCCAGAGTGCTGGGAGGTTATTTCAGTTACTTGTATTCCAAGCTACAAAAATGCTGTAAGTAATATATTCTCTAATTAACAGATCACACCGTCATGTGGTTAATAAACCCCACTGACAAGACAATCCAAGTACTTGGAATTATTATTTTTTTTTCTTTTCATTTTAAAATGTGCATGTGAATAGGGGAAAGATAGCAAGTGACGTCACATATTTACAAATAAGGGGTTTTTTCCTGGTCTGGATTGAAGTTTTCATTGTATTTGCGTTACTGTATGAAATTTAGTGTGCTTTCCTCATAGTAGAATGAATAAAGATGGCATGAAAAATAAAAAAATTGTTTCCTCTGTAGAGTTTATGTTGCTGTACAGATGTCAGTATCGTGCATATTTATGCCTGTGAATTTTTTTTTGAAATTAGAGTTTCTTCTAGTTAAACTTCATGCTCACACATATTTTTGGTTTTTTTTTATAACAAGCAGTGCAAGCAAATTTAGTTAGAAAACTAAGAGCAGCATTGTGGGAGATCAAAAGTACATTTTGACTTTGTTTTTTCTTCACCACATATATAAACGGAAAATGTAGGACTGTATTAGTGCTCTTAGACCACCTCAGACTATTGTATGCTGGAGGGAGGGAGTCAAACGCTGCAGTTAAGCAGATGGTGTTCATGAGTCTGTCTGTGTAACACTTCCTACGCCACCGAGTGGGTGGGAGGATGGGGTAAGCTCCTCTACACCAGCACAAAGGCTCAGATGCTGCACCAGATACAGCACCGGGCTGTCTTGCACCAGATGTTAATGGGCCAGATGTGAGCGTTCCTGCTCAGAGCCCCGCTTTCCCACACTGTACCCGCTTCCTTCTTTCGGGCTTCAGTCTCTGGCTTGCTGCTGTGGGATCTGCTGCATTCACGGTCCCGCTGAAGCCCTCGGGACTGCTGGGGTACTTGTTGCAAGAGGAGTTATCTGGGAGCTCAGCAGTTTATTAAGAGACGCTCCCCTGTCCATCCCCTTGATAATACACCTTTGAATGTGAAGCGGATCTGATCTGTGCTGCCATCCTGCGTGGATCTTTTCACACAGCAGTCTGTGAGGGCACAGATAATAGTGTCCCGCATCACATTCACATCCTGGTAATTCAAAGAATCTACCAAAAAATGTCTTGCTCTACTTTCAGAACTCTTGCCAGTACATAAAATTACACTGACTGCTTTTAATCCTTTGCTCGCTTCAGTTGCAGAACAAGAATACAGTGAAACTTTTGCTAGTGGGAAATAATGTAACAGCGCTTTATTCCGAAAACATGGGCTAGGAGGTGGTTGGCAGTCACCTTTACAATTGTAAGGCTGGTTGTTGTTATAACTGTAGCTGCGGGCAGCAGCATTACAGTGGC
This sequence comes from Nesoenas mayeri, assembly GCF_963082525.1. Classification (NCBI taxonomy): domain Eukaryota; kingdom Metazoa; phylum Chordata; class Aves; order Columbiformes; family Columbidae; genus Nesoenas; species Nesoenas mayeri. Next base: position 43,483,592 of record NC_137540.1, read on the forward strand.
TGCAGACAGAAAACACATTCCGGTGATTTTCAGAGGGTTAGATGGTCACACAGTGACCTTTCTTTCCTGATTTTCAGCAGCTAATTTGTCAACTAAAATATTTTAATTATTTTCCCAACACCATATTTGTACATAATTGGATTTTATGTTGCTCACAAAGGCTGCATTCTTTTTCTATGCCCATAATGAGAACAATTAAAGAGAAGATAATGAGAACAATCCTAAAGAGGGGGTGAGATGATCTAAGAAGAATCTGTATTTTCAAGGACAGTTCATATGACAGGGCTCGCTGACACATAAACAGTGCATTTTTCTTCCCAACCATATGACGGTGGTTTTATCACACAGGGTTAGCACGGGGGTTGCATCAACAGCGGGTAGCGAACAGGCAGAGGCAGGGGTTCTTAGATAAAATAAAGGGTATAGCCAGTAATTACGAGCTTCTGTCTCTGCTCTGGAGGACCTGAGCTGCTTCTGCCTGTCCCCAAGCCAGTATGCAGGGCAGCCATGACTCTGTGATCCCCTTTTAAGCCCTTTTGAGCTGTGATGTTAGAAATACAAGTCACTAAACTTGTGTCCCTAGGAAGGGTCAGCTGTGACTTTTGTCATGGTAGGAGAACACACGGTAACTTGAGGGTATACACTTGATCCCTTGATGCTGTGTGTAGGTAGCAGTATGTACTGTGTATATAATGTATACATCATATATAATATAGCTGCCACTAACATAAGGAAAGTTTCTTTTTTTTTTTTTTGCAAATATATGAGTAAATAAACAAGTTCAGCCCACATAAGTCATCAGACCGACAGTGATAACTCACTGGCCATCTGCTTCTCTCTGCGACATTGTTTTCCTTGCCTGCTTTTTGGATATAAAAATGTACCACAGAGAGCTTCAGCTTGCCATCTTCAGATAACTCAGTTGTCACAGTCATCCTTGGGAGTGATGGGTGATTGTGTTTAGTTTCTGACCATGAAAATCATGATATCCAAGAAAAAGTTGACTTCCAAAAAGGCCAGGCGAAGAGTGAACTCATACATGGATTACGAACATGATTTATCCAGTTTGTCAGAATAATTATTTTGTTATCGGAGTTATTTATTTTTCATCTAAAACCAATAATTATCCTTTTTGGTAAACGTGGAACCCTAGCTTGTTCAGGGATAGGTTCAAACATGGGGAAACATAATTAAGCTTCTTTAGGAGTATTCAGTACCTGATAACTTGCCTCTATCACCTGGGAGATGTTCTTGCTTGTAGTACCTGTAGTAATTTGTATTTACATTGTGCATATGTCTCTATAACTGACTCAAAAGCTATGCATGCTGTTTTGGAAAGCACATGTGCAGTTCTTTCCATTAAAGGTGTGTAGTGTCACCTTTTTTTTCTTTGAGAGGTGCAAAGATAGCCCAAACGTTTTCTGAATTTGTTCTTGGTTTTGACCATTGAATTTTCTCAGAACTGGTAAGCTCAGATCTCTTTTCTTACACATATGAGTTAGAAGGTTTGAATTTCTTACCTTATTGTTCCAGGGGTGGTGGAATATTGTTATTAGAAGATGGTTATGGTAAAATTTGTGTTTCCAGTCATGTTTTCTCTTGGTCTTTTTGTTCTGAAATCACCAAGCCTTGCACTGATTTTTAAGGTGTAGGGAGAATGCAGTTTTCTGAAGTGGCACAGCTAAATAGAAATCTGTTCAGACACCCTCCAAATCAAGATCTTTCCACTTTTGAAGTAGCCTGCTCAACATCTCAGTTTGCTAAATGAGGAATCTGTGTTATTGTAGCCGTGTGCTCAGAGATTGGTGTTCTTGTTCTTTTTTTTTCTTTAAATAGGGAAAATATAAATGTGTTGGAAACTTCTCTAACTGGTTACACTGAAACAAGAAGTAGACCCACATATTTAAATGAGTTGTTGATAGCCTACAGTTATGAAAAAAAATCATACTTTTATAATATTAGTGATATATGTCTGATTAAAATTGACAAGAAGTCTTTCTCATCAGAGGTATGTGATTTAAAAAAAATATATTCCTATTGAATCATCAACATTCTTTTGCAACTAATGGGTGGTTGGTTACTTTAGTTGAGGACAGAGAGTACTAGTAGTTTTGTTTCATACTGAAGCTTTTTTCTTTTTCTCTTAGACAAACCAGGCTGCCTGCATGCAGATGATATCACTAACAGTGTGAGTCAGGGCAAGCCTGAGCCGCATCTGTGAATCATTGCTTCTGACTCCTAGGAAGTTTTGTGGACCTGATCCCCTCTAACAATAAACTGTCTTCATACTAGGTTCCTCTAGGGACACTTTTTTAGCTGCACTCTTAGCTGAAGCCTCGCTGCAGGTTACAGCTACCTGGAGTTTGTTCTTACTTACAGGGGTAAGGAGTCCAAAAGACAGGCAGAGATCACTGTGTATCTGGTGTTGATCCCTGACACAAAGAGTGAGGATTTAATCAAGGAGCATTTTTGCGTGCCAGGCCCATGCCTAGCAGTGCCTGTTCTCCAGCGCATTTCAAAGCCTTTGTACCACTTCACCTGCCCAAATCAGGGCAGAGTCTCTGTTTCAGAAGCCCCCTGTCTTCTTTCAGGCTGGGGAGAGCCTGTACTGCCTGTGCAACTGAATTACTGAGGCATGTTCTTCTGTGTGCTAGTTTGGCATGTTATAAAAGGTATCTGTGATCTGTAATCATAGTTTCTGTACTTGTTTAATCATTGCAGAACAATAATTCTGCTTACCCTCCTTTGCCTTTCATCCTCCCCCATCCCACCTTGCCAAAAGCATGTGATGTTCCTGAGCTTGTTATAACCTTTCAGTCCTTTTCTGTAGCTGGAACATTTCTGTGAACAGGCTTTCCCTCCTGTCAAGCTATGCAGGTAATGTATCTGGAAGCAGTGAATAGCAACTTGTCAAACATGCATGTAGTCACAGTAATGGCAGTTTCTGTGGGCTGGGCTACACTAATTTGTAAATAACACAACATTAAACAGTTTAAATAACTCCAAACTGCACAGCCTGGTTCTTCAGGATCACCAGTAATTTAACCATGTATTTGCTGCTGGCTGAAGCGCTTGCTTCCATTAAATTGCTTCATCTAATTAAAGGGGTTTTTAACTCTTGGTACTTTTCATGAGACTAAAGTCCGAAGGCTCCTCAGACAACGGACATCACTGTGGCAACTGGTTTTGTTCCTCCTCAACTACACAATCTGTAAATCTGGAGATGTTTTTGTGGATACCTGGTGGAGCATCTAGCCAGAAACTAGTATGGACTGGGCTTATGGGACAAGCAAACCGAACACAAGTTTTTCAAAATGAACATAAAACTCATTTTCTGTTGAGCTTCAGATACTCAAATAAGGAAAGAGAAGCATCGAGTGTTCAGGGTGGGGGAGAGGCCAGTAATAAAACTCCTACGACCCTGTTTACCTTCAGGGGAATGTGAGTGGACAGGAAAACTTGACCACCTACCAGCAGTTCTGAACCACAGAGCTCATTGCTTCCAGCTGAGGCCTGTGTCAGTAGCAGAGCACCCTTATGTTTGTGGGCTCCCCGATCCTGCCAGCAGCTCACTCAAAGTTCAAGCTGACGGTACTTCTTGGCAAAGCTGGTATGCTAAAATGACTGGTTTTCTTTTTTACCTACCCTGAAAATCCCATCCTCCCACATAATTACCTGTATTTGTTGAGAAAAATTGCAGTGGAGAAAAGGCTTGTTAGTCTATGGGATAAGAGGGGATAAAACAGGTCTCACAATCCTCGTTCCTTTTGTATGCGCTGGAAGGCTCTTGGCAGAAAGATAGCTGGATTTCCAGTGCAGCAGGGAGCCACAGTGGCTTCTGTTGAAATAACTGGGCAGATGATACAGGAGGTTATGCAATAAAACCTATATGTTACTTTAAAGTGGCTGGTTTTTTCATCATTGCTGTAGGACCATTTATTAGGTAAATAATTAGTCTTTGCAGATAAGAAGTAAGATATGCTATACATTGGAGAGATTTATGAGAGCTAAAAGGTAACAGATGCATATATTGGCAGCTGTTTACAGTCTAATTTGTGTCTTTCTTTTCATTCCTGAATTTTATTTCAAAAGCTTCAGACAATGCAGAATTAGAATATGGTGGCTGAAAGCAAAGCAACTTGGAAATGTATTTGAAAAGCCTGCATATGATATCCATTCTTTTCATAAGGAATATTTCCTTTATGACCTCCTCCTGCTTTGTATTTAACATTTCAAAGAACTTTGGGGGACTGTCTGTAGGCTGTGTCTTCATGAAGCCAGTAGCCAAGGATTTAAAGTATTGTGATTGCTGGCCTGAAGCTGAAAACTGCAGGCAGTTTTAATCTCAGGGTGTAGGGGGGTGGCTGTTTAAACCCAACCTTTTGTGTTCAGATTAGGAGTGCAGAAGGATAGACTTAAGGGGTGTTAGTGAGAGTTTTTTCATTGGCAGCTCAGTAATAGCATCAGGCTTTGGAAATACTTTTTTCCAATTCTTTGTTATTTCAGTAATTACTATGTGGTGGGTAGAAATCCATAGGGTTTGTGGGTTTTTTAAGCACCATGGTAATGACACAGGGATGTGGGCAATAAAAAGAAGTAGTTGTTTTTATAACTTTTTACTCCTCGGATGACTGAGGGCACTTAAATGCCTTCTTGGATAGCCTATCATTGTTTCAGTCCTGGATGTCTGTATTTATTTTGTCTTGGTTCCATCAGCTGGGATAAGAGTGAGATCCATCTTTGGAGAGGAAGGAAGAAATAATCGATTCGATACTGACAAATCTGAAATCTGCCAGGTCTGAAGGCAGATTGCCTGATCTACCCTACACCGGTTGGGAGATGGAAGGGTTAGCAGACATCTCCCCCATCAAGGAAAACATCAAAGGCAAGTTGCTGAGCACTTGCCTATGGAGTTAGAACCTAAGAAATGTTTGTCCTGAGTATTTGTTGATTCCTGGAACAGCAAGGGGTAAAGAGCACTATAAATTTTTATCTATGGAAACACAGTGACTCCTTGCAAGAGTTTCTGAGATGAGCACCATACCTAATATGATTTACCACAGTTGGCTTGTGAAGGTATTGAGTTCAGCTCAATAGTGATCAGTATTAATGAAGACTAAAGACTTTCTAGCTCTTCATTTTGTACATGATTCTTTCAAATAGAATTCTAATTCTAGGAACTTTCACTTTCATGTAAATTGTCTCACTTAAGATGTTTGCTTCTTTTGAAAAAGATCTTTTTAGATTTCCAGAAATATTAAGTATAAGTGGTTCTCTATGCCTTAGAAAAAAAATCACTATCATGTGAAAAGCATTTCGAAAAAAACCTTATCCTATGCCAATGCCATTCACTTGCTTTAAAGGATGTAAGTAGGCTTTTGTGATGGGAGTGAGGAGCATGATTTTTCAGATCTAGAGAGGAGATTGTTTTATTTTTCTAATTTGATTTTAGTTTTCTTAATTTCACTATTTCAATGGGGCTATTGCAGTTGTATTCCTTTGTAATAAGGGATGTTTTTCCTTCATAACATCTACATGTTTCACTTGTTCTCAGCTTTGACTCTGGTAGGAAAGTTGTGGGTTGAAAAATTCACACCAGAGACTGCTCTTATATCCAGTGTGACACTCAAGTGCTATGTTAGAAGTATTTTGCTAAGGTGAGGCTTTGGGTGCTGCTCCCTTCTGCTTAGCTCAACAGAGGAGTTAAAGATCTCACAGTGACCTTCAGAAAATCTGGGAGGTAACAGCCCTCTGCTGGATTTAAGGTCCTCTTTGTATTTAAAAACAAATTAAATAATAGCAAAGCAACTGACAGTCACCCAGTAATATAGAAGGATATACAGAAAAAAGTAGTAGAGCTCCCTGTCGTTGATACATTTACTTTATCAGATTGCACCAGATATCACTTAGTAAGACAAAATTATTTTTGGACTAGTCTCCAGCTGAAGAATTTAACTTTCTTACGAAGTGATGGGAAAAGTTTGAGACCCAGTGCTATACAGTGTTTTTTCTTGTTCCTCTACTAGAATGCAAAAATCTCTGCACTCAGGAGAAATGCTCAGAACTGCTTCTACAGAGACGCAAGTGCAAGTGGTGTCTGCATAAACCTTAATCTGACCAGGGCAATGGGAAATTGTCTCTGGGTGCACACAGGTGGGTAATGTCAGAGCTTCCAAAGACAAGCGGAGGGTGGCAACAAGCTGCATTAACCAGGAGGAGGCAGGGTAGGTGTTCCAGGAGTGGTGGAGTCTTCCTTCTGATGGGTGCTGCTGCGGCATCAGAAGAGAGCAGCGAAGCTGTGGGGTCACGCTGGAAACCAATGACTAAAGAGCACCCCCTTCATGGGAACAGACTGACCCTGCGACACTGCAGGCTGGCCCAGAGAACAGGCACTCTGATGGTTTTGCATTGATTTTCCAGGAGTCTTTCAGTCAGGCGTGTCAGTCACTTAATTTCTGTCCATGTTTATGACTCGTTTTTTCCTGCCAAAATACTAGTATATGCCAAGGAGACAGCCTCTGAATCTGAGACTATAATAAAATATCCAAGAAGTTATTGAATTACTTTTCTGTGAAGTGATGAATTGGCACTTTTTCAGTCTTGGGTTTGTCTCTCTCTTGCATTCTCTTCAAACTTATGGGTGGGAACCATACATCTTCAGTGCTAAACCACTATTTTGTAAGCCTGTTTAATATAGGGCAGAGCTGAATGCACATATGGAAGTAAATTCATGACGAGAGATTGTTTACAAAGGGTGGAGTAGCCTATTTTCAGGCCTCCCAACTTTTCTAAGGTTTTTAAGATCCCTGCCTGTTATACATGCTATATATATATATACGTCTATAAAATATACTCACTATATTGCACAGCTGTATAAGCAAGAATTTGGAGAGGGAGCTTAGTATTGGGTTGTTCAGCAAATGCTCCGTGGAGTTCTAGCAGCTGCTGGGATTTAGTTCCCTTGGTATGCTGCTTTGGTTGTTAGGACTGCCCATCAAATATGTTCATTGTCCCATTTGCAAACATGCCTGCTGTGCTTTGTTCAGTTTTGTGTATGGTGAGTAATTATCCTAGACAAGGATTTAGAATTTAAAACTAATATACTGATAAATAGTAGCCATGTAACATGCAAAACAGTGCCCACCTGCCATAGCCAAGGGCCTTCTTTTCTTTCTCAAGGGATTTTCGCTCTGAAGGTACCTACCTGACATGCAGAATCTGCTGCATGGTTGTGTTGCTGTACCCAAGAGCTTCACCAGAGCCTGCTCATGTTTGGTGCCGTCTTCCCAATGTCCTGAGGTGTTACATGAGTATAAAGCAGAAACAGAGGCTCTGTGGAAAAGTGAGAAGAGACTGAGGTGTGTGAATTAGTTTTTAAAAACACAGTCTGTAATGGATTTTACTGCTGGTGGGATCTGCACTGGCTACTTACTTCTGCTCTCTATTTTTTCAACTCTCAAAGCAGAAGGATAGGGTGTCTTTCTAACTTACAGTACAGCTGCCCCCCATATATCAGTACATTACTTAAATACCAGGGTACTAATGATATGTGACACCAGCGGAAAACAAGAAGGTTGAGGTCAACATTTTTGGCACATCTTTAACTACTATATCCATTGGAAGAACAGCCAGTGAATGAACCAAGCTACTGTAACTCCACTTCTCCAAGTTTTTGAATTCTATTATATGTGAGAGGTTTAATAAATGCTTGACTGTGTGAAAATTTGTGTAGGATTCATAGCTTGCCTTCCTCTCCAGTTAGTTTTGTACAGTGAGGAGTTATAAGCCCAGCTTCCATCTGTTTTAACTAATCACTTTGAGTCAGCGTTAACAGGAGAGGAAAAGCATCAAGGTGAAGGCTGTGTCCTACGGCCCGTGTGTGTGCCCTTTGGTACACTGCTATGTTTTCAGGCAGTCTTGGGTACCCAGATTTAAAACCCTTCTGCATCATTTGTCTTCTGTGCAGAGGAAGCACAAGTGCAATCAGAAGGTCTGGCATTTAAAAAAAACCCAACAAAACAACAGGGGAGCCTTTCTTCTCATAATGGAGGCAGGTTTTTCTTAAAAGTCATGCAAGTTAAAATAAATACCACAGCGCATAATCCAGCACACAGAAAAATGAATCGGTGAGCTACAGCATGTGTGCAGCAGCAGTACTGCATTCCTGTCATCACACATTCCCAAAGCATAACAGTGAGAGAAATATGATCTGAAACTGGTGTAAGAGGTGCAGTAATTAAGCCAGGATTACTACCATGGCATAACACAACCTGATAGCGTTCTGGAGTTAGACTGAAGACTTGCTTGTGATAAGCTCTGAAACATATTCCTTTTTCACATTGGGAAGTTTTTTCACTTACACCTTTGCCCTTGGGATTTTTTCTTTCCATTTTTGGTGGATTTTCTCAAATGCTCCCTCCGAGGAAAGAGGGCTGTCTGAGCAAGCCCAGTTTTTCCCTTGCCAATAAATCCATCAGGAGAGGCTGCCTTATTTTATGATAGATTGTGATAGATAGCATAGATTACAAGTACTTGGCTCCTCTTGCATATTTGAGTAACAACAAGTACTAGTGAGAGGTGACAAATTAATAGTGTTAGTGTCAGAAGACTCAGGGCTGCTGTGAAAAAGGATGTGCTTGCATCATGAGTTTTCTGGTTTGTTCTTGCTAGTGTACCTGGTTATAAAGACCTGGAAGGTAAACTAGTGCTTCCTACAGCCAAGGACCATTGCAGCCTGTTGCCAGACCTCCTTAACCAGTAAGGGATTGCAAAAAACCATGTATTTTAGAGTCTGAGTTCTGCACGTTTGTTAATACAAAGGCATAAGAATTCGCTCATGAAAATGGTGAGTTTATGCAGTGGACAATTTTCTCCCTTCACAGATCTATTAATATTAGAAACGCAGGTAATGTATTTTCTTAGGAAGGCCCTGCATCTAATAAAACCATATATTGCCAAGGCCTGTGATGTTATATGTGAGTTTGGTGTTTTTCCCAAGTTCTTAATTACATTTTTTCCACCTTTTCTTGTGCTCAGTTTTCCTTCTGCAGCCTCTGCTTTAGTGCTTTTCAACTGCTTGTACTACAAGCTTTTTTTACTTCTTTATTTTCCATTTATTCCTTTCTGCTCTCTCGCTTTCATAGGCCCTGCGTTTCCTTCCCAGCATCTTGCAGCATCATATCTCCATCTTTCAAAAAGTTGCAGACTTTGATGTTTTTTTTCATAGGCTACAAAAATGGCCCTCTGCTCCCCCTTTACCCACCTGCTGGTGACTATGGCCTTTGTTCGGGCAAAACCTCCCATGTGTCCCAGTAATACCAACGCTATTTGTCGTCTTCGATTCTAAAGCTGGGGACCAAGAAAGGACCCTTACCATAGAGTGAAGCCACAAGGCTTTGTGCCAAGCACTCGGCATCTTGACAGTGTTGGCTGGTTCTTCTTGTGGTGTTGGATGCCTGTTAGACACCAGCTCGGCTCACAGTAATGAACAAAAGCTGTTTGAATTTCCTCCTGTGAGGCAGTCAGGTGACTGTGTGCAACAGGCAAGGTAGTGACAGGGTAAGGGAGAAGCCAGGCATTGAACACATATCTTGAGAGACGATGGTTTTAGAGGTGTAGCTTGTCTTGGTGAAGAGGGGGATTGCTTTCCTCCTTGCGTGTCCTATTATTTTGCCATTTTTATTTCGGTGTTTGGCTTACATGCTTATTTCATTTGAAAACCTCATGCAGTCCGTCCCCAAGCCAGGCAAGCTGAGGCGGTAACACCAGCCCACCCTGCTACCGAAGCCTGCTGCTCTCCCCCAGGGACACTTGTTTGTCATGGGGAGGGAAAACGTAGCCCTGGCTGAAACTTGAAATACCACATTACATGAGAGCAATTACTGCATATGCACAGGAGCACAAGCACGCATGCACACACACGTGCAGAGAAAAAAATAGACAGATCACACACATATATACATAAAAACATATATATCTAAAACCAGACACCATATTGTATCTTGCTATGTAATTATTCTTTTTCAACTGAGGAAAAATAAACCTATGAAATGGAAGCCAGGACCCTTGAGTTTTAACAGTGTATTTGCAACTGATTTCCCTTGCTCTTCTGGGACAGTTATGTCCTTTTCTTTTTGCCATTTTCCATCAAGAAATTGGTGATGGACCTGCTTAACAACTAATAAGTGAGCATTTATGGAGATCAAATGCAACAAATATCCACAGTAATATTTGGTTTTTTCACTTTTTAAAAGATAACACAGAGGTTTTCAGAAGCTAACGTTTTGAAATGCTTCTCCAAAAGCCTTCAGGCTCCCTGTGAACTTGGACTGAAGTAAGGTTGTGATTAAAAGCTTGAACACATAAGAATCCTTTGCAATGTCTTAAAATGTACCTAAGCCTCTTTTTATAAAACTCATAATTAAATCAGTGCCTTTGAAATGTCTACAGATATGTTGCCAATTCCTGATAAAGACCTGTTAGGCCAAGAGGGAGGCAGAATGGCTATTTTTGGTTTAGTTCAGACTTTTTTTCCAAGTTCTGTACAGTCTCTTCATCCAAATCTCACCTCTCCCTCTAGTAATTCAAGAAAGAGATGGTGTCTGTCGGACTTTAAATACCAAGCGATAAAAACAAATGCTTATATGATCCTGAACAAAAAGCTTCTGAATCAATGCTTTCTCTTAGCTTAAAAAAAACAGCTGGAGATTAATTAAAAAAAAAAGGGCAGAAGAACTTTGAAACCTTTTTCTTCTTCATCACTGATAACAAGTGACCAGATTCTAATCAGTTCAGTTCCTGCTTGGAAGAAGTATTTTCCCTTATTCCTAGCAAGCTCCATTGGACTATTTCCACACTTCTGTTTAGAATTAGGCAAAACTTTACTAGTGTGTCACAGGCAGGCAAAAATATTTGTAAGTAAGTTAAAGCAGAATTCCCCAGTGGTTTTAGGTAAAGAAAAATGGTCCTCCCCACCCTTTTTGGAACTGTCAGATTAAATAGCCTATTTTAGTTTATTTCAAACCATGCCTATAAGTGTGCTGTACTATTGTTCACCAAGCAGGACAGCCATTTGTACCTGAGAATTCTTCTTTCTCTACCCTGTTCTAACATTGCTATATGAATCCAGACATTTATTTTGCTTTCTTTGAAAAAAAAAAAAAAAAAGGCTACGACTAAAATAGTGTTCTGTGTTTGTTTGTTTGGGATTTTTTGTTTGTTTTGTTTTTTTAATAGCCCTCAATTTTAGCTTTCAGTTCATATAAGAAAATTATTTTATTTCAGTTTGGCTACCAAAGCAAAAAATCAATTACACTCACAGTTCTAGCTCGTTTTCCAAAGAAAACAGCCAAAACTTAAACTTGGTCTTTAATTATGTATTTGATTCATCCCAGTAACAATACTTGACTTCAAACAATGCAAGAGCAGGAGGAAACTTGCTCTGAATTCCTCTCTTCAAAGGGAAGAACTCTTTCAGATACCATGTCAGACGACTTTCAGCTTAAACAAAAAGAGATAACTGTGAGAAGACTAAATGCAAGGAGTTTTAGCTGACCACAGGAATAACATCTCATTACTGAGAGGAGGTCCCCAAAATTGCTTTTAAACAAATATTCCCACATTTGGGAAGGGAAAACTGACTTTTCTAGATGGATTGCTTATTTGTCTTCCACTTCCTGCCCATTTTAACATGAAAAAACTTCTCATAGTTATAGGAGTGAATTATTATTCATTCAAAATTATCACATAATGAAATTCAAGTTATTACTTGTGCTCAAAACTATAAACCAGTGCGACTCCTACAATCAGTAAGTAGAAGATACCATGTATTAATCATATGTACTGTATTACTCTCATGACAATTCCTGCAAGTGTACAATTAAGTCGATTAAAACTACTTGAAAGCCTTCTGTGCGCTGTCACCGCTTCATTAGTGCACAGCAAATTGCTCGAAAAGAATTAGGATATGGGTGCTTTATCTGACAGTTGCAGAGCTATCCCCTGGTTTTTGGTTTGATACCTATTAGACTAGCTCTGAAACTAGATTCAAATATTTTTAGTTTGGAATAATTATGCAGAAAGCCAGTGTAAGGATCACCGTGGTCTTGTTTGTTCCCCCCTTCACCCCCCGTTCCACTTTGTTGTGTCTTTCTACTTCTTGACCTCATTTTTCCTCCTCATTGCTTATTCCTATTTGTCTCTTGTCTCAGATTATGCCTCTTGTTCTAATGTCTTTTTTAATGGAACAGATTGATATCTAGGGCTGTGTCTAGACTAGGAGAAAGGCTGAGTTTAGTTCAGCCATAGGTTGAAGTTAGCTGGCCAGCTATATTCAGCCACTTCTTGACAACTGGAAATGCTCGGCCATGGTTTGTTTATCTTTCAGATGGTGGAATGAGAGTTTGTGCTCTTGGCTAGAATTTAATTTTCTTTTATATCTGGTAAAACAGCTACGTTTTTTAGGTATGACTTAGTTAGGTAGTGCTAACCAATCTATCCCAACCTCAGCCTTTGATGAGAAAAGCTGAACGATTCTAGAAGTTCTTCTTACGGTTTTTCTGGTCTGAGGGTGAAAACATGCTCTATTATAAGCTTTGCGTAGGTTGATGAGTAAATTGCTAGATGAGTAAGTTGCACGATGGAAAATATCTTACATTTTTATTAGTGGAGCTCTAGGCCATTGCTTTTGCTCATGTAACTTTTTCCCTTTGCTACTGGAACACAAAGTATCAATAGAAACAAGTTCTTCCTGATAGCTGTTCAGACTGCTGGAAGGAGATGAGGCTGAATGAGAAAGGACCCCATAGTATTTAATTTTCAACATTCTTGCTGGGTTTCATTCACGTAATTTCTAATTGTGTGAAAGGGATGGCTGCAAATGAAACCCTGAATGATTCTTTGGTGTATGTTGTGCCCGCAGTAGCAGAGGTAGGTGAGATAAGGTGTGCACCGAAGTGATTTACCCAAAGCTGCACAGCAAGGCAGCAAAGGGAAAATGTTGCAAGATCCATTGGCTTTTGATGTTTGATACATTCACCCATGGTCAAGAACTCTCACCGACAAAATTAGAGTTTTCTGATTTTCCAGGCTATTAGAAATATGGCACAACCCACTGTAAGAAAGGTTAAATAATTAGAAAAAGTGTAAATATAAGTAATTTATCAGCAACATTTTCAAATCCCTGCATTGCAGTGGCAGCTTGGCCCCGTTCACGATGGCGCCCTGGGCACAGATGCCACTGAGGTAAGAGGGTGGGCGACCTCCTTCCTGCTGGCGCAGCGAGTGGGACGAGTGTCCCGGAGACCCTCACTGGGCGCGCTGGCGTGACAGGCTGGACCCTCCTGGGGAGAGCCGCAGCTCTTCAGGAGTCAAGGGGCAAAGAAGGCACCACTGAGAGACAGCGTGTGGGTGAACCCCGCCGGCTCCGTGCAGGAGCGCCCCGGGTACAAATCTCCCCCGGGCCTTTCCTTCGCTGTACCCACTGCCCCGGGGCAGGAGCGGGTCCCGAGGCGGCCGGCAGCGCAGGCCCGGCGGGCGCTGCCGCTATGGCGGCCGTGCCCTTCTCCTCCTTCCCGCCGCGCGGGGCGTGCGCGCCGCTGCCCCCTCCCATTGGCTGCCGCGGGCGGCGCCCGGAGCCCGGCGGTGCGGGGTGTCTGTGTCCGTGTGCCGGCGCTCCGCTCCGTCCCCCCGGCACGGCCCCGGCGCTCCCCCGCGAGAGCCACCGGCGGAAGGAAGGACGGAAAGGAGGCGGTGTGGGTGCGGACAGGAGGGGGCCGGGCCCCCGCGGTGCGCGGGGCTTTGTACGCGGGTGCCTGCGAGCCGGTCCGAGCCCCGGCCGGCGCCGCACGGGGCAGCGCGGAGCCCGGCGGGATCCGCAGGCCGCGCCGGGACTAGCATGAGCCCAGGCGGCGCCCGGCGCTCCAGCAGCAGCTGGGCAGAGGGGCGGTGCGGCCAGCGGCCTCCCGGCGGCCTCATTCCCCGCGCCGGCCGCCCCTAGCTCCGAGCCGGCCGCGGTCGAGCCCCGGGGACGGGCGGGCGGGAGTCGGGGTCCGCCATGGCGAGGGCTGCCGGGAGCCGCAGGCCGCTGCCGGCCGCCCGGGCGCCGCGGGCCTGAGGGGGGCGGCGGGAGGGCCGCAGCTGCTTCGGCCGGTCCCGCGGCCGGGAGAGGCGCCTGCGGGCCCTCCCTCCTTCTCCTCCCCTCCTCCTCTGCCTCCTCCCCCTCCTGCTGCTCCTCCCGCCGCGTCGGGAGCTGCCGCTGCCTCCCCAGCGCCGGGCGCGCCGCGGTCGGGGTCGCAGCCGGCGGCCGCGGGGTTTTCCTCGTTTGTTTGGGCCTTTTGTGTGGCGGCTCACAGTTGGCTAAGCACGGCCGGGCTCAATCGGGCCATTGTTCGGAACCCCCGAGCTCCCACGCTGCACATCTCTCGTCCCCATTCCCCTCCTCCGCCACCCCCCCCCCCCCCTTTTCCCTTTTTTTGCCTGAGAAGCCACATAAGGTGCCTTTCCTCCACGCGAATCTGGGAGCTGTAAGCCGGACCGATTGCAAATGAAGTGTAATGCATTGTGGGACGTGTGTAAAATTGGATCATTCGAGGGGAAAAAAAAAAAAAAAGGAAGGGACCTGCGGCTGGCGCCCTAGAAGAGGGAGCGGCGAGATGCGCGCAGGTTGAGCCCCGGCGGTACCTGCGCTAGGCTGATGCCAGGCAGCGCGCATCCAGCGAGCCGCAAGGCCTGACCCATGCTGCGGCGGGAGGATTAGGCTCGGGCATCCTCAGGATGAAGAAGACGCGGAGTACGACCTTGCGGCGGGCCTGGCCTAGCTCCGACTTCTCCGACCGGGCCTCAGACCGCATGAGGTCCCGCAGCGAGAAGGACTACCGGCTGCACAAACACTTCCCACCGGCTTTTATTTCCCAGGCGTCACGGGGATACATGACATCAGGTTTGTAACATAATTTGTGAGTGCGAGAGAGCTTTATTGCAAGGCTGTTACGGGATGGCTGTGTGGCTCTGGGAAGGCTGTGCCGGTGGGTACGGAGGGGAGCCTGTGACCAGGAGCGCAAGTTGTTATGAATAATGCAAAAAAAAAAAATAGCATACATCCACCATTTTGTACCTCTGCAAGATTCACAGCAGGGCCCTCGCAATATGGTGTTTAAAATCTATTAGTCGAGTGAAATAAAAGCACGAGAGGAAAACGGTTGCATCTCTGTGTCGTGGAAGGGCAGATAAAATGACTGGCTGCACGGAGCATGGAGCCCTTTGCTCCTTTTGTGCGTAAAAGCATGTGCCGAATATTTACTGCCACCCCAGACATTCCCCTTTTAATGCAGTTCATTCTAGTTAACACATCGGGTTTTCATGTTTTTCCATTTTTGAAAGGAAAGGGATCACCTGTGAGTACAAATGCTCTTGCCTTGTTACAGGCTCTCCGGGTTTCAGCTGCATGTTTCTGCAATGGCAAAGCATGCTTTGGTGAAAATGAGTGTAAACACATTTGCATTCCTGATTTGAGGTGTAGAAAGAGACTAGACCTGGGTGGGGGGGGGAACACACACATGCATGTGTATTTGTCTGTCACTTGCTTTTAAGGGAGGCCATAGGGAAATAATGGACACTGCACCAACATGTTTGTGCATGGGAAAGAGCGCAAACAAACAAAAAACAGCGCAGGGAAAGGCAGGCATTGGGGAGAGGCTTGGCCTATGACGGAGTGCTGGTGTGATTTCGGAAAGCCTCGGTACTGTTAATGGAAGCTGCTCAATCCTGAAATGCATCTTCATGGCCTTGGAATTCAGACATTTCATAAACACCCGAAAGAAGACTTGGGAAAATGCTGATGGGGAGGGGGCCGAGGGGCAGAAAATCCTGGAAACCTCCTTTGTTGTTCTGCTGCCTGCTTATTGTGATGATTTGGCATAACGTTTCATTACTAGGATGGCAAATTCCAATTTATCGTGAAGGCATGTTTTCCTTCTGAGGCTCAATTTAGGTTGAGTAGGTAGATTCCTTTAAAAGAGAAAAAGAGGGAGAAAATGAAGGTATTTATTATACATTACTGAAAACGTTTCCAGGCCTGTGTCCCGCCCCCCCCCCCCCCCCTCCCCGTTTCTACTGCAAAGGTTGAGCCAAAGATTGTGGTTTTCAGTTATGTGCTTACTTTCCTATCTCTGGCCTTAATAAACATATCCCTTCAGTCAGGATTGGTTTCTCATGTTTTAAAAATGTCTTGTGACTGTTCTTTCTCTAACGCTTGAGTGCAAGGGAAATGACATGCATTTTATTGAAAAATCTGCCTGTATAAGAATATTGTGCTGTTTTGGCAATAGCTGCTCTAATTTTTCCCTTTTCTGGGAAGCCACATATTGAGAGGAAATGACAAGGGTAATTTATGCTCGAACAGCTGAAGAAGAGGAGAATGGTGGTGGTGGTGGAGGAGTTGTTTGGTTTTGTTGGTGCTGCAGGACCTGAAAGCAGCTGGAAAGCCAAATCTGTCTGTACTGAAAAGATTTTTGTTGTTCTGCATGAACGTCCTGATATTCCCACTGTAAAATAAGCTCTGTCAGTTCTGTTGAAGTTGGTACTTTATGGCCTTTCTTTCAGTGTGGAAGCCCGTATTTAAAAGAGTAGGAGCTCACGTGAATGTTTTGTGCCAACTGGTGTGGGTTTTTTTGCTTGTTTTTAATTCTTCAGGGAAGCAGTCTGGCTCTGTAAAAGCTTTGTCTTGGCAAGACTGGTACAATCCAACCAGGCACCCAAACACCAGCGGTCTGCAGAATCAGATGTATCACCCTGCATTTTTGGCAGATACCTGTGTCATGCATGGATGGGTGGGGGGCAATAGATTTGTAATCTGCCATAGAATTTTTTAAAATAATCTCCAGACCTCCAGAATACTGTGGTTGTGAATACACAGTGCGTTGATTTCAACTGCAATAAGTGAGGATGAAGGGCAAATGTCACGTTTAGTTTGAGTAATTTGCTAAAGTTGTTGGAGGGAGAATACACTGAAAATTAAAATCAGCAAGTGTTTTTGTTTTGTTAGCAGGCTTTCAGCTGGAAACGCAATTGTTCTCTCTTGATGGATAGTTTCCACATTCATTTATTTTTAAAGGATCCTTGTCCACTGCCTTTCCAAATATTAGTTTTGGGAGAAATAGCTACTGTATTAAACACTTCTCACTATTTGAAGGAAACTCTCTTCCTCACAGGAAATCTATAGGAAGTCTTCTGGCATGAAAGTTGTGGGGATCAGGAATACAAATACATTCTTTGTCACCCAGAATGCTGTAGAGAAGAAAGTGTCCTGAAACACATGGGCTTTTCAGAGGGCTGCATTCTGTTTATCCAACCATTTAACCTCATCACCATTAGCATTGTTGTGGTTCTCTTTTAATTAAATGCTGCTTTGTTTGGGGTGAGGGTGGAGGGTGGGAAAGAAACCTTGGGGTTTTGCCTCAATTACTCTGCTTAGGGAAATATGAAAAAGCAGACAGTCAAACACCCTTCAGTAAGATGCTAAAAGGCTTGAAACATTAATATTTGAGCATAGCTGAATGGGGTCTGGAGAATCATATATACGTACGTTTCTTTCAGCAAACAGAAATACTGAGGAATGGTGTTGCAGTGAATGCCGTGATGGGAAAATACAGTCTCTAAGCAGAACCCTGTTTATAATGGAAACCTCTAGCAAACCTTATACTAGAGTGGTGAAGCACACCCGATTTTTAAGCAGCCTTTTCAGTAAAACTGTGTAAGGAGTAGTTTGAAATTTGCTTGATTAGAAGCAGCATCGGTGGCTGGAAGTCGCATTTTCAATACTTGGGAACAAACTGCCCATAATTGTAGAAAATTGATGCAGATGTAATTCACCCGAAATTTAAAGATTTTTTGACAGACGATGGGAGATGGGAGTAAGGAAAAAAATAAAGCAGGGAATTTAGAAAATCACACATTTTTACTGCTGAATAATCTCTTGATACATGTTATTAAATCAGCTGTACTCCAGGGTTTCTTTAGGCCTCCTAGCAACCACTAGGTTCAAAGGCCATGCAAGGAGTTCATTGTTCATGCGGAATATTAATTTCCCAGTGGAGGACTGACTTGGAGAAAAAACACTGAAAAAGAAAACTACAACAATGTAGAGCTTTGACCTTGCATGAAAAGAGATGTTGAAAAGTTCGAATCCAATAAAATTCATACATGGTACTGAAAAAGGGGAAATAAACTTGAAGTTTTTGATAGATTGCTGCTTAATTGAAGGGAAAATAAAGCAATAGTGTGAAACGGTCAAGCAGGATAAAACTTACTGAAACTTAGGAGGGCTCCAAAATGTCACACTAAATAATATGTATAGCTTTTGAAGTGTTGGAAGCTTCTTGCTTTTTTCCTTTTTCCCCTCCTAAATAACAAAGGCATATCCTGGATTTTGTTTTAGCGGAGAGAGGAACTGCACCCTGTGGTTGACCCAGGTGTTAAATGTTACCAGAACTGAGTAGTGTTCTGGAAAGAAATATATTTTTTTTGCAGGCTTTCTTGAGCTATTTTAATTGAAGAGGTAATTGTTGGAGGTAATGTGTCAATTTGAAATGGGGGTAGGGTAGGGTAACAGTCTAGCACACACAGCATAAAGGAATGTCTGAAGAGCTTTCTACAATGGTAAAAAACTAATTCCAGAGCATGCTTATTTGAAGGTTACTTTCTGAAAAGTTTGCAATTACTTTATTGCTCTTTGCTATAAAATTTCCTTGTAGAGGTTTCAGTGCTCCAAGTTGAATGGTAAAGTTCAGTCTCGGTGTTGGCCTACTGTTACTGGAGTTCAATTACCAAGTTGAAGCAGAAGAGAGAGAAGTATCTAGCACTGCTCTCCAACTGATGGTATCTGTGTGCAAATTCAAATTTTTAGGAAGGAAAGATATCCTTCTTCTCTCTTTCAAGGATGTTTGATGGAAGGTTTAGGACTGCCTCTTCAGCCTCCTTGAATGGTAAGAAGGATGTTGTGAGTCATTTGAGCAAATTTGAGAGTCCTGAATATTTTACTATTTTTTTTAAAATTGTTTTTTAAGCTTGAACATCTAAGTCTAATAAAGATTAATATTTGGAGATAACCATGCATGATCTGAAGAAGCCAGTTTAACGTAATTGAGAAATGTCAGGTACATGCAAAGCCTTGAAGGTGGTTCAGTTCTCTTGTCCCTTAATTCAGTTATCTAAAGGAATGTGTTCTAGCTTGAAAGTAGCTGTTTTGTAATTAATATTTAATGGAATAATCAGTATTGCATCACCTTCTTTTTCTCTCGGTGTGGTATTAAGAAACACCTTCCAGTTCATCTGTGTATCAGTAACGTGATCTCTTTGCCTTCCTGAATTCTGAGTAATTTCAGATTGTCTTAGACCAGAGCCATTAATGGGACAGTAAAAACTGAGGGTGTAGGTGTTGGTGCAGGGCTGGCTTGGCCCCTGCTCCGTCTGATTTGCTTCAGCCTGTGCTGACCTGGTGCACCCCAAGCGGGTCACTCCATTCCATTCCTTCAGGGGCTCTGCTTGCTCTATGGCCTGGGAAGTTGCTCCTGGGCTTGCTGTGCCTTCCAGTCCCTTTTGGCCTCTGGGGCATCCATGCACCTTGGAAGAGAAATAGCATAGCAGCTCTCAATGCATCCTATTCTGAGGAGAGAGTCTAAATGCGCTCTGTCTTCAGACCACAAACTTGGTCCAACTTTGTGGAACAGTCATATTTGCACCATTGATAGCTCATTTTGATTTCCCCGTGGTTTCTTGCCTGAAAGAATATCAAAGACAGTCTTCTCTCTTTTTCCTCTGTAGAACCCCGGTTTTCATTCCTGCAGCTACCTGTGCAGTATTAATTCCAATGCTGGCATACAGCTCTGCCCATACCTGTCTGTACACCACTGTCTGCACACCTGGTGCTTTCCTACCAAATACCATGATGTTTTCTGCACATCTGTAACTCTTCTAAACCAAGCTGTGGACAGTGTTGTGCATAGTAGTTATGCATTCAGCTGACCAAACTGGGTTTGAGCATCTGTTGTTCTTTGATCCAGAGCAGCTTTTTTTCTGAAGTAAAATCAAAGAGGGATGAATATAAGAACGAAGCAGAAGTTTGTGTGTCTCTTACCTGGACCTGTCTGAGTTTATGTCTCGCTTAAAAGCACTCATTCCTACAGGGCTCATCTTCAGGTTATTTTTCCTGCCCAGCCTCTGTCGCTGGTTGCGTTTAAAGTTCTCATGTTCTCTCTGCTGGTTCGCCTGGCTCTTTGACCGGGTCAGGGTACACAGGGGTGCTGCAGGATCAGAGCACCGAAGGGTGTCATCTCGTTGGCGTTTGCACGAGCTGTCAGTCTGAGTCTGAATACATTTCTAGGTGTGTTTTGCAGTAGTCCTGTGACTGAAGTAATTTGTTATATGCATGCTAGACATCATAATAGCCTGCTGAAGATAGAAGCAGCTCCTCTTTCAAGAACAGACAAGGCTTCAGAACACAGTACTAATTCATCACAAATAGCTCCCAGTCTTTCACAGGTGTAGAAGTTACACTCTGTCTTTGTTGGCAACATTTGATAAACTTGAAGGGTGTTGAGTATCTTACTGTTTTGGAATTGAATAGCAGCCACATCTTTGCAAAATGCATTACTTGTTGGAGGAGGCTGAAATGTGAGGACTTCAGATCACCTTGGTTTAGCCCAGTGACCTGTTCAGTTGTAAGAAACAATAAGCCTTCATTTGTATGTGGGAGAGTTAATCCCAGAGTAAACTACCATCTTTGTAATGTTATTTGCACATTTTTAAGAGGTATAAGTACAATTACGTATGAAGTCATATAAGTAGGTATGAAGACTTCCACACTGTGGAAGTCCTCCAAAAATTGGGGGTTTCTTTTCAGTGTTGTGGAGAGCTTCTTTAGTGTGATTCTGTGTCATAAGCAGTAGGACATTGTAGAATGTCTCTGTGAACACCGTTAAAACCAAATCCACATCCTGTCACCTAAACTCTGGGCCCTGATTCAAATAAAGCAGTATTGGAAAAAAAATTCAGATACAATTCCGCTTGACTCCTCCTGAACGCACTTTTATCTGGTTGGAAGAGGCCAGACAGTATTAAAGCCGTGATCAAAAATTGTCAGCTAATTCAGAACTTGTGTAAGAATTGCTAAGTCATACAATAATAATTGTAGGCTTTTTTTCCTAGAAAAGCATGATACATTACATTATTTTAAACAATAAAGCTACCATTAAATTATCAAAACTGGCTATTGAATGTTTTTGGTGTAGTCGATGTAAACCTGAGCCTAGAAATAATGTTTTCCCTTTGTAAGAAGTATCTAATGAATACTTCATGCAATTCCATCTAACTATTGGGTTTAATTTGCACCAGAAAAAGGAAAAGAACCATTCAAACTGATACCTGAACGTCTGAACTTAACCAGAACACTCAGTTATAGATATTTTTTTTTTTTCTAAGTAGATTAAATATGAGAGCAGGAAGCAGAAACAAGGGTTAAAACTTCTCTAAAAGTCTCAGGAAACTGTGTGCTTTCTGTACTTCTCCTTGTAATAATTTTTGGTACCAAGACCAATGGCAACCAGAGTAGTCCTAGGGAAAATGCTGGAATATCGAAGCTGCAAGACTCTCCCAAACCAGCATTCGTTGCTCCCAAGTAACTGCCTGTAGCTATTAGGGGGGTATGAAAGCTGTTTATAGCTACTGGTTGCTTTTTTTCAGCACATTTATCAAGTTGGCTGCTCTACTGATGCTGTTTTATATCTCACTTTTGGATGAGATATAGATGCTGGAATTATCTTGCTCAAACAGATCTGGAGGGGGAGGGGGAAAAAAAAAAAAAAAAAGAGAAAAAGAAAAGAGCAAGACCTGACTTTACAGGAAGCATATTTAAGCGTATTTTGGCGTGCAGCATGATGGAGTGGGTAGAGCAATCTAGTTTAAACAGAATCCTGGGCTCTATTGGCAGCTCCTACCCGGTCTGCAAAAGGTAACCAAAACAAGAAAGCTTTATTTTCAACAGGCTTGAATTCATTATAAAAAGGATAGCAAGTTTCCCTTTTCCTTCCTCCAAAGAGGAATCACTGGGTTTGAAAGTCAGGAGTTGAGGGCAGTGTTCCCAGTTGTGTCAGTGGTCGTCTTTGTTTTCCTGGGCACTTTAACTGTTTCCGCAGTTTTCCACACTTAGATTCTAATCTGTTCAGTAGGAGAACTGTCTGCCTTATTTTGTACTGTAATATTGCCAATCACAAAAAAAAGGTCCTTTCTCAACCCAGCCATTGAAGTGGTAATGGTGGGTAAGAAGGAAGATGCACAAATAGATATATTTTGTGTGAACAGAGCAGTCCTCGTTCTACAAGTGAAATCCTGTGTTCAGATGAACACAGTGCTCTTAATTTTCCATTTTGCCTTCCTCCAAGCTGAAAAAGAAAGCCTGTTTATAATAGCAGCAGTAAATAATGTGGAATGATTGTTATTCAGTACTGTTATCACTTCTACCTTGTCAACCAACTCCTCACAACCCAAAGATAGTTCTGTTTTTCGTCGAGTTGTATGTGATGTGATTCCTGTAATTTTTAAGTACGGGAGTGGCTCTTATTACTTCAGTGGGAAATGCTACCTACAGGAGACATCTACAAATGCACAATGTTTCAGAAATTTCAAGGTGTGGTGTTGAAAAACCAGATCTCCATGGGTTTATTTGATCTGATAGGGTGAGAAAGCAGAAGACAGAAGAGCAGAATGAACCATTTATTTGAGGAACTGCTTTTAATATGTGGACCTGTGATTCTTGAGGGTAGGGATGGCCTATGTATTGCACGTGGATTTCCAGTATTGTGAAAAAGAATGAATGAGAAGTTGTTCATATTTATACCAGGTCTTTTGATTTAATTAAAGTAATGAGAGTCAGAAGAGGCATCTTGCAAGTCTTTCATTTTGTATCTGTCTTCCAGAGTTACTCCTGACTTTTGTTTCTCTGTGATGCATGAGAGGCATGGCCTAGGCAGTGCATTGCATGCTTTAGCTTTCAGCTGAAATGATTAAGCAGTAGCTGTTTCTGTTTAGCAGTCTTTCTTTACAAAATTCGTCTAGATAACCTAGATGAATGGTAGCCCTCTCTCTTCCTTATGCCTTAGTGACCAGGGCTTTTCTTTTGAAAACTGTATTTAACATTAGAGTAGGACAGGCTCCTGGACACTCATTGCCATCTTCCCACACATGATGGAGAGTGCAACTGCAGTTGGGCTGGGATGCTGGAACAGAAGCAGTACGAGTATCTTTTATTGAGTTTGGGTACTGTCCTCAGTGTGGTGTGCATGTCCATGAAGCATCTCAAACACCTATTCTCGAAGTGCCCATACTGAGTAGAAATTTGCATTTAGTGATCTCAAAACACCTTTTCCAGCTACTATTTTCTTTCCCAGCTCTACTGTTAAATAAAAAATGAATGGCCCTCTGTAGTGAATCTGACCTCAACATTTTGAGGCCTAAAGAGTATAATAGACAATTCAGAAATTCTTACTTAATGTGGCCTGGAAAAGGCAAAGTTCAATAAAAGGCTGAGTTCATCATAACACCGGAAGCTGTGCTGGGAGAACCTAGATTATATAAACTAGTTTTCTTGCCCATTCATGTTCTTTTAATTTCCTCCGTAATTTCCGATGAATTTCCTGTTGGTGACCTGTAACCTAGTTTGAGAAGATAAACTTCTGACCATGTGTGATAACATTTTAAATGCCATAAATTGGACCATTTATCTTAGAAGCCAGTAAAGATGATGTACTAAATTTCACTGCGGTACTTAACTTTGCCTCTTAAATTTTCACAGTGTTTTAGAGCAAAGTACCAGTCTTCATTTTCATAGGGTGTTCTAAAGTCTGCTCTCACGAGAATTTACATTCTTGGATCATACAATCTTGTTTTACTACATGTAAGCCTTAAACTGAATATTTTTTTTTAAAGTGGGTGAAATGTGAAGAGTTTTTACAAGGTTTTCTTAAGATTTGTGTGCTTTTAGGTGTAAGTACTGCATGGCTGGTTGGGTGAGAAGAGGGAACAAAAACTTCAGAGGAAAAGGCTTGTTGTTTTTAAGGTTGAAACAGCTGAAACCCTCACATGTGAACTGAGCATATCTGCAGCTCATCTCTCATGAGAGATAGAGAGCAGGTACCACTGGCCATGGAAGGTTCACCCAAGGTCCAAGTGGTCCCTCAGCCCCTGGTGAGAACTTCAGGGCAGGTTTACTGATGCAGAGACAGGATCACAGGCAGGAGCAACACTGCTCTACGCTGTTTTTCCGTGCACTGACTCCTCTCCCTTTGCACTAGTCCAATCCAAAATAATAAACCAAAGAAATACATATTTGGCGAATATTTAGGGGTTTGTAACACATTGCTACATTTTTAGTCTCTGCTTACATTGTGGATGGATGTAGTTACTTTCTTGCTCTTTAGATACCAGTGTTTTACAGTTGCATGTGTCAGGTTGGTTTGTGATAGAAATTACCAAAAATCTTAGGGAAGTTATGGGGAGTGGTATATTTGTATACATTTAGTCAATAGAATCATTGTATGGAAATACTGTGAAATGAGGGCTTAGTGAAAAATAATTTGGAGTTCTGTACGGGGACGTGTGTCCTTCTAAAGGCATTGAATTTCAGGAGTGAAATCTTGAACTAATATTTGCATGGAATTTCTGCATAAGAATGGATCTGCTTGGAGTATTTTCACAGAACACAGAAGTAAAAAATTATTTTCTGCATTTTTTTTTCCAGTCAGCTATAGCAAAGTCTGTGTCTGAACAACTTCTTAGACTTTCTCTTGAGAGAGATATAGCCATCTCTAAATGAAACGCTTTGCAGGTGGTGGTTTTCTTTTGTGTTTTTTTTTAATTTGTTTGTTTGGTGTTTTTTGTAGGTGTTTTATTTTTGCTTTGTCCTTTTTGTTTTGTTTTGGTTTTGTTGGTTTTTTTTTTCTCCCCCCAAAATCATGAGGCATTTTCCTTTGAGTCAGTCTTAGGTTTAGTCTGTATAATTATTGTAACTGCAGAAATATTCTTCAGTAATCATGAGTGTAAAATTAAGGCAGCTTTTGGAAACGTCATTTCAAAACCCACATTCTTAACTACCTCTTTTTCACGAGAGGGTGAAATAGCTATGTAAGGTGTTATTTATTTTAGAGCCATGTGCAATAACTTTTCATCAGATATGTGGTGTGCTGTATTGCCCTGTGCAGTACAGTAAAGCATAGTTTATGTAAGTTTATTAAATTTTATTTGTCGCAAACTTGTGCTCTGTGTGTGTGTGTGCTCGTGGTTATACATGAGAATGTGCGCTTAGTCCCCAAGGGTCTAATTCTGTCCTTTAGTGGGAAAAGTGAACAGATTTTTTGTTGACTGTTCAAGTGGGAAACAGTCAGGCCCAGCAACTGTGCTTCCTTGAATGATGCACATACCTGTCTCTCTTGCACATATTCTTTGCCTACATTGGCAAATCGGAAAGGCTGAGGAAGGCATAGCTGTAGTAACTGCTGAGTAATGCTGCCTTTTAATTGAAGTCTGCCTTTGAATAAGGCCATAGGTTGGACAGCTAGAGAAACTGGGGCAGGCTTACCAGAAACAGGGGTGGATGCGATGGCAGCAAACAAAAAGAGGATTTGTGGGCTGAGCTGCTGTTCTGCCAGAGCAGACTTTTGTTCTTGCATCTTGGCTACAAGAAGGACACTTCCCCTGCTCACCCTTAGGTTTCAATTCAAGTAATTTAACTCGCTGGATTTAAATCAGGGCTGTCACCCTTTTACTTGATAATCCTGAGCTCATTTCAAAGGTTAATAATTGATAAAACTTTTTTCTACCTACCAGATGATAATCTCATACAGTTTTCATCCCAGTGCTGGTTGTTCCAAATAGAGCAACAGGCACACAGCAATACAGTGCACTCAGCTTTTCATGGTTCACTTTTCCACATCTTCAATAGATGTACTAAAGTAAAATGAAGTTTTTCACTTCAGCTTGCATTTAGAGTTAAATAATAAAAATGGTAAGTTAAAGGAGTTTGGGGAAAATAGCTTTACCTGCTTATGTCATTGTAATTTATTCACTAGATAATGGGGTGGTTGAATAGGATGATATATTTCAAGCAATGCTAACATATACAAAGTAATATTGACTGTTGGATTTTACTCATGGGTTGGTGTCAAACCAAGCTCTGTCAATACTAGGTGTGGTAAAATT
The DNA here is from genome assembly GCF_963082525.1 of Nesoenas mayeri. Taxonomy (NCBI): domain Eukaryota; kingdom Metazoa; phylum Chordata; class Aves; order Columbiformes; family Columbidae; genus Nesoenas; species Nesoenas mayeri. The sequence continues at coordinate 43,509,836 of NC_137540.1, forward strand.
GTCCGGCAGTGCAGCTGCCCTTGAGAATTGTCATTTATCTCTAGTAGCAAAGTAGCTTCAAACCGAACTTTTTCAATCAGAGTATTTGACCTGGGTTGTGCGCATTATCCGTAGTAAACTTGAATCTCATGGGTCTCAGGCTGTCCTCTTTTGCAGTATTTCTCAGTAATGAGGAATATACACACGTGTGAAGAAGGTTTCAAGGTTCTTGGTATTTTTGGTGGTGGAAGAGCAGGGATCAGCTGCTGTTAGGTCAGGAGGCAACATTGATCCCTTCTCTCCAAATACAACACACACATTACAGATTCCTGTGACTGGGATATGAATGGTCTTCATATCTTCACATGTTCTCTGTTTACGTAAGATAGGTTGTGAGGTCATGAAAGAGGCATTTGTTAATTATTTCTGTGATTCCACTTACTCTTTCTTAGAGTTAATTTTATTCCTTTAGTTCCTCCCTTTTCTTTCCTTCTGAATCCTGGGCATCATGAGCCCTCTAATCTTGAAGATGACGTGTGCCTAGATGAAAGGCTTGCATTAAGCAGGAGATTCTTGTTATGTCAACTCTTGACATTCCAAAAATGTCAATTTCTGATTCATGTTGCAAGCAGGATCTGGTGTCAAGAGATTGTTTCTAAGTCTTCCACTTATTAATCAGCCAGAACTACTGTTTGAAGACAGAGTTGACCTGCAGAAGATACTGCAGAAGTGGATTCTAGTGTTTCATGTCTCCAAGGTATCCTCTTTCCTTATTCTGAAGGTGTTGCCTGGCTCACAAGAAGTATCTCGGGTGACATATCGGATGTCTCAGTGCAGGCACTGTTTTTTGCAGGAGCTAAATGTTCAGCATTTCTGAAGGCTGGTAAATTGGGCTGTGCACATTTCAAAATCCACATATCTGGATTTGCATCTGGGCCTGAACTGCCCCCACCCACGGTGACAGAGCGTGGAGCTGAATACCTGCCTAGTCGCCATCACCTCTCTGCAGAGCTGCTTCAAGCATCCATCAAGCTTATGTCCCTAAACCATCAATTCATAGACCAACATCACAGAAATGTGTGTTCTGAAATAGATTTCAGGCGTGTTGTGTAAATGTGAATGGAGACGACTGCGTGTGGTGGTTCTCCCAGTGACGCTCTGCGTGTGCGCCGTATGTGGTCCAGCCCTCCCAAAGGATGCTGTAGGCACATTTGGTGACACTCATGGGAATAACCTCTTTGCTGTGTATGTGCAGAATAACTTTACTGTGCCTTCTGAGTGGTTTAATAAATTTATATAGGTGTTATATATATTTACCTTATGTTCTTTTCAAAACTGCTCTCTTTGATTTCCACCCTTCTGCTGAAGATTTTTTATTCTATTTATTAATATAGCATCAGAGCACATCCATTTCATATATTCTATTTGGGGAGGCTATATTTTATATCAACGTGAGCATATTTTGTTTATGGTTTGTGTACATCCACGGGTGTTTAATTTAGATGTGCATGCTGTTAGTAACGGTAATTGATGTTGCAGATGTCTTTCCTAGTAAGACTAAAATATAAAAGTTGGAAAAAACAATGAAAATTGTATAAAACATAGGATACAGACCAGTAAGAACTGAGAGAAAAATGATGAAATTTTAGAAATAGACCAGTTTAAAAAAATTTAGGAATTCACTCTCAGCAGTCTTTGAATTTGTCACTTCTTGTTTCATCTGCTGAAGTGTTGTTAACTACTGTTGTAGCTCTGAGATCCTCACATGAGATGACTGATTTATTTATTTATTTATTTCCAATCCAGTCCATGGTCTAATCTAACCATCTAGTGGGTGCTTAATCAGAGTAACTCCAAAGTAGATTATTTTACCGTCTGAAGCTATTATTACATAGTAAAAAAAAATTTAACCTTTTAAATAGTAGTGCACAATAAGAACATATTGAATGTTACTTACAGGATCTAAAGCCTTTATTTTGTGAATGCTTGAAAAATGTGTGTACTTTTAAGCTGTATTACCTAATCTAGAAGCAACAACAAAGGTCAAATGTTAAATGTTTAATTTGGTTTCTCTAATTGCAGGATTATTGAAAATGACCTGATAGTCCACGGGGTCAGATTCTTCTTAGGATGTCGGTGCAATTCTATTGGCTTTTAAAACGAGTTGTTACTGGTTTATTGTAGCGTGAGAGCAAAACCAATGCCATTGCTGGCAAAAGTAGAATAACTTCTTGACGGAGAGCCAGGCAACAAAATCGGACTTCCCTTGATGACAGTCAGGGAAGACCAAGGATCATTTGCAGTATGAAATTCAGCAGTCTTTAGTCTTCTGTTCATTTGTGGTGTTGCTTTATTCCTAATTGTTTGATATAAAAGGGTGTATTCGCACTCACATTGAGTAACACTGTGCCTTTGCAGTAGCGTCATTGAAAGAACAGCGTTACTGCTGCGACAGTGGTGAGCTCACTCTGGTCTTGCATGTAGATGTAGGCTCGTGGTCCCCTGCTTGCACAAGGGGCAAAAGGTGTCCTAGAGCTCTTGGTGCTTGGGTGGGAGCAAAGAGAGAAGACCCTGGGGCACTTACATCAAAAGCATGTAGTTGAGGGACAGGGAAGAACTGGAACGTAAAGAGGTTGTTGCCAAGTATTGCTTGCAGGTAATCCTAAAATCAGGACAAGGTGCCAGATTTTGTGGTAAGATGTCATGCCTTGCTGAAACGTGCTGCAGTGTGACAACACAGACTTTATCTTTCTGTCCTGTGATCCTGAGCTGCACCTTGGTGTCACTACAACATGACAGTCCCTCCCCTTGATTTTACCGGTACTTTGGAGGGCAGAGGGTTGGACCAGAACCTGATATGTAAGTGAAGCAGGAGGTAAACTCACGTGTTCAAGGGGAGATTTCTCTGAGTGGAGGCTGTGGGGCTGCCCTCAGTAGTTATTCAAAATAGCTGTCAAAGGGAAGAAAGGCAGGAAGTTTTTGTGAGCTGTGCTTGCCCATCGCTTTATTTCATAGAGCTTCTCTCCTTTTTGGGTGCTCTGATGTCTACTTGTATGGCTGAGCTTCAGCTTCAGTCCTTCCTCAGTAGACCTTGTGCTGGGTCATCAAAACTTGTGGGGACCTTTGAGCCTGCTCCACTTCTGTCAAATTTGCTTGATGCAGTCCAAGAGTTAGGATGTAGGGGATCTGGTAGTGCCGGGCTGAGAGACACATGAAAACAGACCAAAAAAAAAGTCTATAAAGCAGGTCTCCAGGAAATATATGGGGGCCCTTACCTCAGAATATTTAATTCACTTAATAGTTAGTTTATGGAAAAAATGTTGTTCAGTAAACCTTAAGCATTTTCTTAAAAGCAAAAGGTTTGTGTTGTTAATCCCAGTTTCAGAGCTCTTCACAAACTTTTTCTTTTAGCATTTCTGCCTTGGTTCTTCAGCAGTGAAAAGGAATAAGCCAGGTGACTGCTGGAAACCTGTAGGCTATGCTTTCTGTTTCAAATCATAACAGCTGCCCCTTTGGTACTATGAGGTAAGATAATTTATTTAATTCAGCATCAAGGGGAACTCTGGATGTGTAAATATGAAAAGAATGGGCCACAAATAAAGCTGAAACATTCAGCAGCGTTTCACAATTCTGAAACAAAATATATGAAGTGCAGGGTTAGCAAATGTTTATGTAAAACATGATACGATATTACTTTGAACAATTACACCTCTCTTATCTCAGGCACTTATCTCTAGCTAAAGCCAAGTGGCTTGCAGGTTTAAATTGCTCAGTATTTTTGAAGTCAGTGTGGTAATGAAATATGGTAAGCAGCTGGGTTTTATGTGTGAGCACTTAAGGTATTTTTTTTGGCCTGACTACTTTTATCTTTGAAGACACAAAAATAATGTAGTCAGAAGGAAAGGGCCAAAGTCTAATGAGTTTAATTGCAAAGAGCCGATCTTTGTAGCTGCATTTAAACCTTCTTTTTAGCGTTTTTATCTCAACTTCACCATTTTTGGAAGTCTTTTGTATAGAAATATTTTTAGTATACGAGGATAAATCCTACAACCCCTTCTTGTCCCATTTTTCAGAGCTGCAAAGGGCTCTGATGACAGTGGGGTTGCTGTTCCTGTGGTCAGGGGCAGGGTGGAGGGACACTCGGAGCCCTTGCACAAGGAGATGGTGGCCTACCACCAAGCCTGTCTGACCAAGCGTTTGTGAAGGGATGGGAATAGCATAAGCTGATTTGTTGGATGTTTCATGGCTCCTGCTGTGTTGTATACTTGTAAAAGTTGCCTGAAACCAGCTCAGAGCAGCAGTGGGAATATATCAAGGCATGGCTTGTCTTTAGAGATCTAGAAATCGTAGTTATGCTCAGATCTGTCTTGGTGCATGTGGGTTCATTGTATTGGTTTTGCTCTGTGAAGAGCAAAAGGCATAACTTGTGTTCAGATAAGAAGTTAATGTTTGCTGTATAGTTTAAAATGGCAGCTATTTTAATCTTCTGGTGTGTGAACCACAGAAATTGGGATCTTATGCTGCTTGTCCTCAGTTTCGTGATTATAGAAGACAATATCATCTCTTGTTTGCTGTGATGTCTCCATCGTGATTTCAGCTGTAGTCTACATGGAGGAATAGCATTAGGGAAAAAAATTCATATTGGATTTATAGCTTTTCTTAGGATAGTTCAGTAGGCAAGACCAGCCAGCTCTTTGTGCAACCTTAGCAAATGCAGGAAAGCAAGCCTCAGAAATACTGTGGTCTGGCTTTGGAAGTCAAAGGTGGGATGTGCTTTCTGGTGGTTCTCAAAGCATTGGCAGTACAGAACATGTGGACATGTGTTTTTCATGGTTTTAATGGTAAGCGCACATGGCTTTAAGTGGTTTCTTCTTCTTTTCAAATCTAGCTCACCTGAAGTTCCTATGCTTCTCATCTTGACTAAGCGAAGGTTGACTTCTTTTCCCTTCCCTTACTTGTCACTTTCTTCACTCTTTGCTTTCACTCCCCACATTATACAGTTGGGAGTAAGCAGAAAGTTCAGAGTCAGAGTTCCTAAATTCTACTCCATATTGGGACCAGTGAGGCCAAAGAAGCAGGTACTGCTTTGTATCCAAGCAGATAGCGAACTGGGCAGCTTGGTGGTATTTAAGTGTTGGTTTGTAGCTTCTTAATACCGCCTTCCACGTGTAGCAGTACTTTGCCAGCTTCCATGTTGTCATTTTTTTTACTACCCTTCTAGCCTTACCTCTCCAGGAATTTGTCAAGTCAAACTCAGATCCAGAATGACATTTTAGAGATGTTGATCATGCCCCTGGCTCTTGAGAAACAGCTTAGCCTCAGTGTTAAAGGGGAGTTGCGTCTGTCTAGAAGAAGCTGAGTTGTGGTGCTTACAGGAGCAACCAGACAAGTGAGAGTGGAGAAATAGCTCAGGAACCCTGAAGCTGAAAGCACTGATGTGTCAAGGAATTTATAAACTGTTTTTTGCAGGATTTATCACCCCCCCTTTTTTTCTTCCTCAAAATGTCACTGACAAACCTTCCTCACACCAAGGAAATAAGTTATATTTCAAAGATTGTGTTACTAAGAGACTGCATTTTTATTTATTTCCTCTATTGATATATTCACATATCCTCTAAAGCACCTTCAAACATCTCAGGACTGCTGGTGTCCTGACACTGAATGGCTGTATTCTGTTTCCAAAATAAAGCTTTTACTTCTTTCTGTGCGCTTTGCCAGCAACTTTCAGATAGTTTTCTGTGACATTTGTAGGAAGTTTGACCTGCAAAATGTCAGCAAGTGTGAGGAGAGTTGCAGAAAACCAGATTAAGCCACTGACTGAGCTATCAGCACATGTGCTTTACTTCTGGTTCTCTCAGATGAGATCTCGTCCGTGCAGCAGAGAGACATTTTTGCTCCTTGCTTTTACCCTGAGACCCTACCCTCTCACCCTCACCTTTTCTGGGCCCTCTGTCCCCAGCCAGTCACCCTACTTTCAGTAAATGTCCCTTCCCACAACTTTGCTTTCTGCTCTACCATGTAGGCAGAGCCTGAAGTACGAGCCTTTGAAGGTTTTAAGAAGCAAGACCAGTTTTGTTTTTACAAGGGGACCAAAACAGAGCTCTGACTAATCAATGTAAGCAAGGTATCAGGACGTATTGGATTTTGGGATACAAGCAATTGCTCTTCAAGTTACTACAAATATTAAAATATTGTAATTGGAGAGAGAATATCTATGACTTTTTATTACTAAGTGACATATGTATATATGTACTGTCTCTATATGGATATATTTACCTGTGCCCAAAAGGAGTGGTACTCCACTCACTCCTAGTCAGGATGTTTTACTGGGATCTGCAGTCAGGCCAAGCTTAATGCAAATCAGAGTATCTTATCAGTAAGAATGCAACAAGAAGTTGTAGCAAATTGGATATATTTTGAGTTTCTCTTGCTACTTTTTTATTAAAAAAACCAGCTTAATTTCAAGATAAAACCCAAACGTTGTGCACTTATCATTGGCATGGCTTGTTTTGTTATTTGTGGGTAAGTTGTTCTGGTGGTTTGGGATTTTTTGTTTGTTTGTTTTTTCTGATCTAAAATGTTAAGGTTTGGGGGAGAGAGAAGGTAATCGTGTTTATTTTTTGTATGAGATATGTGATATTCTGTCTTCCAAGATGACAGTGTTATGCTGAAGTAACAGTTTAAAACTATTTAGAGGCAAATGCATGTTCGTTGTGTAGAAGTCACTAGCTGACTACTTTAGTAAAATGATCTTGAATTTGTTGACTAACTTTACATAGCAGGTAGCAAAGAAACTTCATCCCAGAAACATAAATTCAGGTGCTAAATGATCTTGGATGCCACCTCCCCTCCGTTCTTAAGCCATTCATTAAAAATAAAAAGAAAAAAGAAACTAAGAGTTGGGGCTGGAATACTTTGACCTTCAATCTAGTTATTCTTCTGTGCAAATAATTTTTTTCTTAAATATCACGTGGCTCACTTATGTTGCACTTATGTTCCAGTGGTAAGAGTACTTGTCCCAGTTCAGAGCATTCAGGGTTTTAAAGCAGTTTAGTCAGACTTTTATATTTGAACTAAAATAAATAGGTATATGACAAGTGGAAGAACATATCATCACTCCTCTGCCTCAAAATTCTTTTGAGGTCAAGAATTTGAAAACAAGAACCTATAGTGTGGCTTGTGAACACAATAGGAACAGCTGGTGCTCAGCACTTTTGAAAATGAGGTCACTTTATTCTTGGTTGAAATGTGCAAAATGGGTCATCTGAACATAGGCTTAAGACAAAGGCTAAGCATGTGCCCATTTATAACCAGGTTGTCCACATTACCAGAACTAGTTGGTTAAAAGGATTCAGTTAAACAAGGAAACATTGGGATAAGTCTGCCTTTTTCCCAACTTTTGGAAGCATAGCTCCCACTAGGAAAAGAAATCGCTGACATATGTTTTCAAAGATCTGCTCATCCTAAAGATGACATCATCCATATATTCCACAGTCACCCCTCCCTCTTGTGCCTTTCTGCTCGTCCTTCACATAACCTACTTTAGGAAACACTGCTCTATTGTACAGTCCTTGGGAACGCTGCCTCTCCACCAGTCTCAGCCCTGGGACTTCCCTGGTCCTGTTGACAAAACAAAAGAGAAAATCCCAACCATGCACAAAACCCATAGCATTGTCAGCAAAATCTATAGATGCATTAGGAAACATAACAAGAACTCTACTTAGATTTGACCGTTGAGTTTTCATTATACATATTCTGTTCAAAATATACATAAGTTGATAGCATTAAGGCCCAGATTCTGCACTTTTGCTTAATTTGACTACTCTTGCTAACACATCCAAGGTGATGGTATGAGTCACAGGATACTGCTGTATAAGATTTTGCAAATTTGGGACCTGATACTGATCACTGTTGACCCTTGCATGACATGCATCAGAAGTTTAGCATGAGAACTTTTCAATAGGAGTGTGCGGGTATTGGATTCCAGACTGCTTCCAGTGATCCCAATACCCTGTACAAATTGGCATCTGACTGAACATCTGGAGGGTCAAGATCAGAGGAAAATTCAGATTGGAAGGGATCTCAGGTGATTATATTCCTGCCTCTTCCTCGTGAATACAAGCCATTCCTCTTAAGTGGAATTGAATATTTTTACACAAACAATACTTTTAAAATAAAAGTAAATTCTGGTAATTTAGTTGGGGAATAGTACATGCAGATTACACTGCCCATAAGCAAATGATTGAAGCCCATGCTAAAATAAACTGCACCCCTAATGCAGGGACTACCCATTTTTGTCATTAATGGTCTTATTTAGAAGCATGTTTTGTTAATCTAAGCCTGTTTCATGCCATTTCTTAGTTTCTTTGCAAAAATACTAGTTTTGTTGATGACATAATACTTCTTTTCTCATTTTTTGTGCAATTTTGTGCCCAGTTGATGGAATAACCCAAGAAAGTATATAGTGACATTATCAAGAATAAACAAAGCAGAAGGAAAGAAACCTGTTAAGCAAATCCTGTTCGTTTTGCCTCTTGATGTGAACCTGTGCCAGAGTTAGCCAGGGCTGTATCTCATAATTAGGACCAGATTTCAGGTGGGCCCACAAGAAAGAGTCTCATTATTTTATTATTTTTGTAAATGTAATTTACTGAGGCAGGCTTGGTGATTGCCTTCATACAAGTGAGGTAATTTGCCTGTCTAAACCAAATGTACATTTTGGGTAGTTTTTAACAGGGGCTGTCAAAAAGAGCACCGAGGAAGGAGACTAAGTGGTGACAGCAGCACTGCAATGAATTCCAGATTGGGACAGCAGAATATAAGGAGGCAGCTCCATGATTGGCAAAGCGCAGCTCGGCTGAGCTGGGATATTGGCACATAGTTGCAGAACAGTGTTGCTCATACAATGTCTTTGTTGTAAGGTTGGTTTTGAAAAGAGTTACACTTCTGTTGAAGAAAGTTTCATTGAACTACATATATGATGTAATAAGCATTCAGTGGCAACTAAGTAGTTAATATGAAGATGCATAATGGGCTTTTTTGGTTTTCTTTTTCTGTTTACCACAAGGTCTTGGATATCTTTCAACAGTCAGAAATACTATCTTATGATACCATGTGGCTTTGCTACTTTCATTTTCACTGGTAGAGGAAAGCACTTAAATATTGAAGCAAAGGGTTCCCACAGTGTCTTTCTGTTTCCAAGGTTTGCCTTGGGTGAATTGCTGCACTGAAGAGTGATTAATCATTAGCTGGGAGATGGAACAAGGGTGGCTGGCATCACACACTGAAGCAAAATTGTCTGTGGATGCCCAGATGAATGGGCTGTGTCTGAAGGAGCCGTGGTGGTGTCTGTCTTGTTTTCATGTCATGAATTTTGTCTCCCTTTTGACTTCATCCCAAGTTCTAGTAGATAGTTTTCAGGTCACAGGGGAGACTGCTCCAACTTCTGCAATCACTGTAATTGATTCTTGCTTTGCAGAAAAGGTATTTAAAGGTTAACAGCAGTATTTACTAGTCATTCAGCAGTGCATTTTGTATTTAATTTCAACCTCAGTTGAAACTGTTGCTGCACTAATAAATACAACAGTTTGTAAGTTACTTCTCTAGGATTTCACATGTAGTTACTTCCATCCTTGCAGGAGTTGCATACTAAATAAGCTGTGTATGGTGTGGGTTCCATTTAGAAATGAACCATCCCTGCAGTCTCTTTTACGTGACCATGTTTTTATTTCTTTCCCAGAGCTGAAAGGTTTGTGCATGTGCTATATGGATAAAACTATTCCTGTGCCATATAATAATGCAGCAGTGATTTTGAAACTCTGTATTGCATTATACATTTTCCCTTGAAGTGGGTAGTTTTCTTTTCAACTTTCTGCACAGCCAAGACTTGAAAGCAACCCTCCATCAAAGTGTAAATATCAGTACAGGTAGGCTACAAGCCAGTTCTAGGTGTGTTTTAAATATAGTCATTGAGAACATTCAGACTGCACGTGTCCCCTTAATGTGGAGCAAGAAGGACAGAGGGGCAGCTCTTTAAGCCCCTGATCTGCCTGGAGGAAAACTGTCCCCAGTGCGGAGACTGGAAAGCAATCTTCAGGGATACTTTCGGAGGACAGTGCACAAGCCCAAAGTAGGGTGACTATTGGGGAAAAAAATGAGGTATATTTCTGGATAAGACTCCTGCATGCTGTGCAGCTTCAGGGAAAAGGTTGGAATCAAACCCTACTGAGCCCGCGGGGCAGGGCAAGGGGGAGAAGCCCAAAGGATATTCAAAGTTGCCTTCACCAGGCTTGACATTCTCCTGTAGGCAGCAACGAGAGGAGACCAGAGCATAACCTAGTGTACTACCTGTCTGTGCTGCAATAAGAAAAGCACCCTGGATTGTATATTTTAAGCATAAATGAAACAGCTCCCTGCCCACCAACTCTGCCCAAGTCAAAATGAAGGCGTTTTGTTTCCTTATGTACCTATGGCAGTTGCTGCATAACATCTCCCCTGTCTTCCTTCCCCTCTGAAACGCAATATTGCAGCTTGCCATACTTGGCGTTGGATGATGTGCCTAACCCCTTGATTTAAACAACGATCAGGGTGTAAATAGCTTTATCTGCAATATTCTGGTGTGAGCTGTTACAAGAAAGAGTACTGAACATCTTACCTGTGCTAAAGTCTTTCTCAGCTGCTCTGAACCTCCCCCCCAACACTTCTGTTGTCTGTAGAAGAAAAGTTTATTCAACAAGTAATGTATGTTTTTATGTATGTGTATATATAACTAAGACATACTTGATTCTGCAATTTTAAAAAACTTTTCTGTGCTTTTTTTGTTCTGTACCATTTAGTTTATTTCAGCATGGCATTCTGTGGTACTGCATACTGTCTGCATCTGTTTTGTTAGATTTTTGTAGTGTTTTTACATTTTTAGGTGAAAGCTGCTGAGGACCTATATAGATTCTTTGTCATGCATATGAGCATGTTATGTAGGCTTACTTTATTCTGTCTCCCTGAGTCTTGCTTTGAGTGTTTTTTGTCTTTCATCTGCTTTTTGTGCTATGGGTTAAATCACCTACTTGATGCTTTTGTTTCGGTTCTGTGGACAGATGACTCTCAAACTCTGAGACCTTCTGTGATTTCTCAGTGAACATTGTCATTATTAATACCATGACATGTTTTTACAAGCATTTACTGTGCTTCATCTCTCTGAGCAAAATTCAGTTTAAATACTCTTGGAGATCAAGTACAATGTTTTGTTGATATTGCTACAATGGATTTTAATTCTTATTTCACTGAATCGATACGTTTTTGCCCAACGATAGTACTGAGGTCTTCAAATATTGTGTCAGATACTTTTGTCTCAGTCATTTTTAAGAGTTTTGGCCAACAAATGGGAGCCCTTGCTGTTTTGAATATTAGTAACTTTGCACATAACTTGTAGGTATATGTCACATTGTGAAAATGCTTGTTGGTAGATTCTGAGGGGAAATGGGGTGAAGGACCTAAGGAGACAATATCTTAGAACCCATAATGATGGTGAAATTTTGGTTTAGCCTGACCTCTACTGGGTGATTCTTGGACTTGACCCTTCTTCTCTGTGCCCGTCCAACCCAGCACTGCTCTCCCTTTCTGCTGACAATGACTTGCCCATGACCTGAAATTCAGGTCTTGGCTCTGCAAGCACAGAGACTTCACCAAAGTTCACATGCCTGGTGTGCAGCTGAAGAGAAGATGCTGGTTTATTCTTACTGTAACTATTTATTTGTATTGCAGTTGCGCTTAAGGGATACCCATTGTGCTGGGCACAGAAAAGAAAGGATTGCAAATGCCTTGAAGCCTTAAGATCTAAACAATGTACTCAGAGAAGATGCAAAATATATGCAGTGTAAAATATTACTCTACATTTTATACTTCCAGTAAATTTTGTCATTGAAATAATAATGCAGCAAAGAAGAATCCAGATTATTAAGTATAGTTTGCATGAGAGACCTCACTTTGGAATTTGGGGAGTGTAGAATAAATCATCTTGTGGGAGCTTTTATTCTCTTTTTATTTTTTGCAGCAGCAGCAGAGCCATCCTTGTAGTTACGGGCAAAACAGCTGAGTTTAAAACCACCTCCAGAAATGACACATAAACTGAATTGACTTTTGTTTAAAAAATTATCAACAAGGAAAAAGAGAAGGTGTGATTCCTAACTATATGTCATTCAACCATTATCTGATGATGAGAACCTGTGTGTGTGAGAGGGTATATATATATAAATGGAGAAAACTGGGAACATAAACAGAGCCCCTCTATTCTGAAATGCATAGTCCTGTCAGCAGTAAGGATGTAGTATATTTTTTTAGCATTTAGGTCACCTCTCTCTGGTGGTTTGATGCTAAACTCTGTTCTCCCTAGTTAATGGGAAAGCAAAAGGCAAAAATTGGGAATCGCCTTGCCTGCCTCCAAATCACTGTGGCTACCAGAATACCCAGAATTTTCTTAACCACAGTGGCTGATGAAGTTCCCCGTGACGCCTGCAAGGCTAGACTCAGTAATGTTTGCCTGGAGGACGCTCAAGACGTGGCTGGGTTACAGACCTGCTACCTGTCATCACCGAGTCTGGGAAAAGGGAAAAAATGGAAATGTGGGGTACCATATTCTCACATGTCAGCTCGACTGTGAGCAGTGCTGTAAGGGAAATGGTGTGCATATGCTGTTGTGGCACATGTTCAATATGGATCACTGTGCTAGGTGATGGGGACGTAAGTGATACTTGGTTTATGGGCTTTTAAGGAACTTTGAGAACTCATTAAAAGCCGTGACTATAACTTGCTGATCTTTTCTTTCTTTTCTGAGCGCTGACACCCATAGACTGTGAAACCAGCCCAGTTTGTTAACAAGCAAAAGAACTGGAAAAAAACCCAAACCTTAATAAAACTTTAGAGGTCATTCTAGCTGCTTGTACTCAGCTGTATTGTGCTTTAAATATGTAAAATAAAGGATGTCCTAGTGCATGGGAAAACACGGCTTCTCATTTCTAACTAAGCTTATTCTCCTTCTGTGGGGGATACAGGCCCTGGTATGAGAAGGATACAGTTCATGGTAGTAAAGTGTAATACCTAGTTGTGTATTCACAGGAGATGTTATTTGTTGCCTGTGTAACTGAATGTATAACAAGAAATGGAAGAGATTGGTAACCCATGGAGGCAACCACTGGAAAATTACTACTACCTAGGGTCTCGTAAACTGTCTTGAGCTGCTGCTTAATGAAGAGTTCTCAGGTGATACATGCCTAGATTGGGAGAGATTATGGGTGGATATTAACAGGATGTTGAGCTAATCACTGACACAGAGCTGGTTCACCTTCTTTCTTCACTTTGAACCTTAATTACATCCTGAGAATGGAGAGTGAACCAAGAAAGAAAAAAAAGAATATCAAAACAACAACAACAAAACCTAACTCAGGAGTTCTTGGGAATCAGTTTTGGACTAGCAGGTCATGGGGATGAAGTGGGGGAGCTGCTGCCTGGAAGGTATTCCAATTTCTGCAGTCACCTGGATAGAAATCCTTCCTCTGTGCACTGGGTTGTCCCATGGCTGGAAGTGCCGAGTGGCATTTGGAGGCTGTGTGTTCTACCCTACTTCCAGTCCTGCTGTCCCCCAGGCCTGCAGTCCAGCCCTGCAGTCAAACAGATGTTTGAAAAATTTGTTCGGGATGTTCAGCCAGTTTAGTGGTGTGGGCCAGCCATGGGCTTCTACCATGGTTTTCATGCGTCACCCCCAAAGAGCCATCCTTTCATTTCCCATGGTCAAGTCAAGAGCTTGTTAGTTTTGTCTGTTTGGTCTGGGTAGCTGATGTCACCATCATGCTTATGTTTGCTTGTAAGTTCCCCTGATCATAATTTGTCCAGTTTTTCTTTGGATGAAAAGCATTTTCCAGACACCTTCCCCTTCAAATGCCAGGGCTTCATAAAAGACAGCGTCAGAATCTGGTGGGAACCTCCTCAGTATAGGTATCTCTGACTTTCTTTTTTTTAATCTTCTGGCTTAAATTTTTAAAAATTACATCAATTTCCCTAATGCTGTAGGTGTTTTTTCTCTCAGGAATTTAAAAACTGCCAGTTTATCTTTTTTTCTTCATAAATCTTTAGATCTCTGCCTCCCTCTTTCTTCATCTTCCGTCTGGAAGAGTATTTCCCCTTTCTTATTATCTCCTGTGTGCTCTTTTGCTCCCCCCAGTTCGCCATCAGCCCTCCCCCCATCCTTTCAGGCAGGATCGAGTACACTTCTAATCACATACACTTTTTATCTTCTTGTGGAATTGTAAGCAAAGCCTTTCTGATCTCTGTGTGTGTTCTGGAGCAGAACATGCCAGGATCAGGATGGTGATGCTGAGAGCAAAATCACTGAAGCAATGAATGAGAGTTGTCTTGAAAGCAAAAAGTTAACTTTGCAATTCACTGTCTTCTTATGAGAGCTATGAAGTTCTTTGTATGTTTAAGGTAGAAGTTAATTTGAAGAGAGAAGGTACTAGGATGAGAGTTTTAAGTGCATTGTTCGAGCATATTTAAGTGTTTTGGAGTCTGGCATTTGTCATATCAAAACCTTTAACATGTCTTTTGGGGGTTTATTTTGGTTGGTGGTTTCTTTGTTTTTTCAAAGGGATGCTGGAGAAGTAGTCAGAGAATTGGGATAATGGCTTTAACAAACGGAAATCGTTTGTGTGAATAACTCCACAAGCAGCTCCTCATTCAAGCATAATTAGAAACACATTTTAAATCACTTTCACCCATACAGTTTTGTGTGCACTCTTTGGATTTGTAATAGAAGGTACAAAAATAACACCAAAGAAGAAGGATTATCTTCTGAAGAGTCTCTATGGCTTCATCCATGGTATTTCTGAAAGATCATAATTTATTTCCCACCCTCCAGCATGGTCAGAATCTACTTGCATCTTTGTGGCAGCTCTCTACAAGGTATGAGATCCAGTTAGATAAAATAGAAGTTCAGGATGAATTTTCTACTTAAAATCCTTTCTGCCTCTTAAAGTTTGGCTGTGTATTAGTTTCCTGCACTTTCAAAAAGTTGGTGCAACTTTTTAATGGACATTTTATTTTTTTCAACTAATAGCTGGTTAATGGATTGCTGTGACTGTTACAAGAATGATGCATCCAGTACAACAGAGGCATGGGGACATTCCCAGTGGTATGTCTACCTCATTTTGTGAGACACTATCCATCACTAAATTTCCATTTAAAACAGCTGGTGGTAGGTGCTGATCTTTGTGAGAGCCAATAAGAATGTCATAGGACTTTCTCATTTACATCTTGGTAATAGATAGTTAATATTAAATGATGCTATTAAGGATCTGGGCTCCAATAAGAGACAGTAGCAAGACTTGCAAATAGTCTATATTTCTGACCACAGAGCTCAGCTAGAAGATCATAGAGATGACAGACAAATCCCTGAATGTTGTGTCCAGGTTTCAAGAACCTGTCCACCAGTTAGAACCTCTTTTCACAATGCTTTTTTATTATTGCTGTTTCGTATGTTCACTAGCAGTAAGAAAATGCCAACTTTTCATGGGCTTTGAGTGTTGAGCTTTAAGGCAAAACCGAAGCAGATCTTTAAAGTAGTCTTGGAGTTTTTGCTATGCAGCAGCCATAACTTGTTTTTCTGGAGTATTTTTTTATGCATTAGAAATTGGTGACACAGAATGTTTTCTTAGTATGATTCGTTCACTTACAGAAAGGTTACACTTTCTCATCCCTTGAACATCAAAGTAGGAACAAACTGAGGGGTAGCAGTCCTTTCCTACAGAAATGCTTGGTTAGGCACTCCAGATCTTATTCCCAGGAGCAAATTGTCTGCTCCCAAGACTCCTGCCTCACTCACTCAAGTTGCTTCATCTGCAGCCTTTTACCAGGTCCCAGCCTGACCTGAAAAACCCTGCTAGCTCCATATTCTTCCAGTGGGATCATGCTCTTCCAGCAGCAAGCCCAGGCTGCTAAGCTTGACAGTGTCCTGAGCTGATAAGCAACTCACAAGGTGGGGAGGATGAAATCATGCTCTAGACAACATCGCTGTTCTGGTTCCTTTGCTTGGGGCCTCTCTCTATCATTTCAGAATCAAGATTTGAAATTAAAAATAAACATTTCCAAAGCAGTCCTGCTGCCCTGCAGGGTTTTGTCTTAATGCTTACTCCTTTGTAGCCTGTCTTCTAGGTATTCTGCTTTTCCAGCTAGCACTGTTCCCACAGCTGCCTTCTGGTAGGGGCCTGAATCTGAAAACACATGCATTTGGGGCCTTAGAGTCCCATCTCTTGCTACTGCTGCAGATGACTGCTAAACCTTTTCACAAATGGCTCTAGATCCATTTTAAAACTAGGTGGTGTCCCTACTGTAAGAAGGCTGTGCTGATACCACACTGCTGTCATGGATGGCAATCTTGGTCTCCTGTCTGAATTTTCTGTTTTCTGAAACAATGCTGTTTTCTGGGCGACGCATGGTGAGCATCTCCCCTAGTGCTGGCTGTCTTGGTTCCTTACTGTCTGTTCTGCCCAAAAACATAGCTTGGCATAAAGAGTGGTAAACTTTTGTCATGCAAAATGAGGTGTTTTTTAAGGTTTTTAGATTAGAAGAAGAATTATTGTGACAGTCATTACATTAGATGCTGACTAAGTCTTCGGAAATAAGCTGTTATGTAGTTTATCAGCTGTTTCCTTTTGGTTTCTTTTCAGTTTGTTTTCTCTGTCTCAGACTTAAAATATACCTGCTTTCTTTTTGAAACACCACTTCTTCAAGCCCTTTTTTTTTAATGCATTAAGTGCTTAATGCCCTCAATCTGCATGAAAATGCTTTGTATATAACTCTAAAAGCTCCCTTAGGAATGTAGATTTTTTTTAAATGGAACAATTTAAACATTTTCCACACAAATGGGCACTTGGGGCAAATGTCTTGATGAAGACTGTAAGAATATTTGTTAGATATTTTAACTTTTCTTTTTTTTTTTTTTAAGACCTGCCTCCCCAGTCACAGTGGAAATTACAAGTCAAATAGAGTCATCATGATTTCTGTTACTGGCAGAGAAGGAAAGAGTTTGTAAGGCTGGGAAGTTAATAAGAAACAATAGACGGTCTTCTCTGCTTCAGTCAACGTGGTGCAGGTGTTGAGGCTGATGTAATGGTGTTGCTGCTTTCCTACTCTGAGTTGTACATACATATTTATAAACACATGCAAATCAGTCAAGTATTGCATTTGCAAGATAAATTAACAAAACAGGGATTGAGATGCAGAACAAGGCAAAAACGCTTCAAGTTCAAATCCTGCTCAGACTGAATGAAATTTTTCATTTGAAACGAATGTGTTAAGATTCTCCAGTTTCACGTGAGGAAATATATTATACTGGATATTCTTGTAAGGACATATATTGAAACTCACGTTTTAAGACTTGAGGCTTACATATGGCTGACTAGTAGACAGAAGCTCAATTTTTGTGGAGGTTTTGAATTCTAAGGAAATTGTTTTCTGATTTGAAACAGAGCTCCAAAGTAGTCAGATTTCATGTGGAAGAAAATCCTGAACCCAGTATTTTTAGATCAGGTGAAATGCTTAATTCCAGCAGGATCAGACTGTTTTGTTTCAAATTTGATTCATTAAATGTTTTAAATATTGCTATACCTAATGCAGCCTTTCAGAATAAACTGATTTGAAGAGAAAGAAACATTTCATGCAGGAATGCAGTAACAGGAAGTTCTGATATTTGTCAAAATATTTCTCCCTCTCTCTAAAATAAATATTTTATATTAACTATATGGTCTTCTGATACAGTTTAATCAATGGAATTATATTCTACAATTGGTAGGATGTCATTCATGTGAAGCCATTCTTTCTGAGTGAGCGTCATCTGTGTTTTGAGGAGATACTCCAGCAGTGGGTGGTGAAATGCAGGGCTCTGCCTGTCTCCTGCATGTTGTTTTCCACTGGAATGGTTGGTATCTCATGTCTGATAGACCATATTCCTTGGGAAACTCAGTTATCGCTGGTGATAGTTTATTAACAGATCCTTGGTACTACTGATGAAAATGAGTACGTGCTGTCTCTGTCAGAACAGCACTATTTTTAAACACATTCTTGGAATGTGCGCTTGCCACTTATATCCTTGTTTATTGCAGCAATGTGTCCTTACTTTGTTCAAGTCTTGATGGTGTATTGGATATGACAAACTCTGCTTGCTTTTGCAAAACTTGCCCTTTGTTGGTAAAACCAGTGCTGGTAGACCTGAACCCAGATGCCATTAAAACAGACACAATTTAGTAAGCCTTTTTAAAACCCCTTGAAAATTCCATCTGTCACGTGGACTTGGTGTCAGGGTGCTGACTGTGCCAGTCATTTTTGTGGTGAGTGGCCATATTACAATGCAGTTTAATGATAACTGAGCAGTTCTTACATACAACGAGTGGCCCCCAGAGCAGGAGGACCTGCTTCTCCATACCTGCATTGCCTGTGGGCTACTGCCTCCTACTTTGCTCTGAGATGTGGCCTCCTCTGTCCTAACAGCGCACCCAGTCAGGGTTTGGCATAAAATATTCATGTTGGGTTTGTTTGTTTGTTTGTTTGTTTGTTTGTTCAGGACTAGCCTTCTGCTGAGTTATCTCCCTAAACTAATTTATGGTCAGCCGTCAGTGCTGCCTGTCCTGGGATGCATGAGGAGAGTGATGGTTAGCCTTCAGATTGGTTAGCTCTGTTGTGCAATTAGGCATCAATGAATGCTTTGGCAAATGACTTCCAGTTCCCTGTGAACAAAAGGGAAATACCACAAAATATCACCAGCATGGTGATGGATTCTTCATGGCATCTGAAGTAGCAGTGGTGACATGCAGTCAACAGCATTTTCAGTATTAGTCCAGAGGGATCTAGCTGAAAGGAGTTGATAGCAATGGCTAACAACAGTTTTCTGCTGTAGGTCAGGCTGGGATGGTCTTGTTGGGGCTTACCCAAATGCATCCTTTGGCAGTGTGGCTGAAGAAGGGCTGGGTGCAGTGAGCTGATTTTGAGCACACAGTTCAGCTTTGTTTTCTCCAGAGCTGTTGAAGAGCATTAGGTTCTGGTTTCCCTGCCAGCTTAGATGTTTTGCCTGTTAAAAGCACCTGATTTTCTTGCTAGGTTTTAAGCACAAACAAGACAATATAATTTCTAATGTATGTGTCTGACATGAGTGTTTTAAGGGCAATATAGGTATGCATGGTTCTTTTTAATTGCCTGTTAAACCCTATCTCTCTGTTACAAATGGAAGATTTCTGGCATGGGGGAGACCATTTTGCATAAACTGTTCAGTAAGGTTTTCCAGATGCTTGGATTAAAAAAGAAAGTCTAAAGTGGCCAAACATATGTCTAGGATATGCTGAGTACTAGGGACTGTATGCATGACTTCATTTTGTATAGACAGGCCAGAGCTAACTCTAACCTAGTCAGCTCTGTTAACATAAGCGGTGTAATTGCTGCACCACAGTGTTCAACACAGACTGCAAGAACTATTTGAATGGTCAGGGAGTTACCCCACATGGGACGCATAAAGCTGGCCCAGGCACATTTGCATCAGTTACAGTCACAGCACTGAAAGCACCACAAATATGTCATCCTGACTGCCCCTTACTTTTGAATGAAAGCTGTTTCCCTTGTGCTTTTGAGGGAATCCTGATGATTAGCCCACAGGAATTAGGTGTGCTGAACCTGTCCTGGAGCTTTTCCTGGTGGCTAGAAGAATCCAGGTGTGCTATTACCAGAGTTACTACTGGTCAGTGCAGGCCTCAAATTCGGTTCTTCCTGTAACTAATTTACTTGATAAACATCTGTCAGTTCAGTTCTGGTCCACATTTTTGAGCCTGCATCTGAGAGAGGTGGCAAGTTGGAACAAATGGAGTTCCTAGCCTAGTTTTATCTTTGCCATAATTTGTTAGCAGTGAAGGAGAAAAGAGCAAAAACATCCTGTAAGCTTCCAGCAAAAATCCAGAATTGTAGTAATTTGTCAAATCCTTTATGTGGAGGTAACAGATCATTCCAAGCTTCCAGTTAACAGAAACTACATGGAGAAAGCTAAGGAATCCATTGGTTTCAGATACTGCAGAAATATACGAGCAGCAGATTTTTCCTTATTTTCTTTAAATACAAACAAGAGATGCCAATATAAATTATGGCTTTTGATTGTAGTCTTATCATCCTTAAGCTAGTAATCATGGCACATCTTCTATGGATTGTGCAATGTAGTTGAGCAGTTGCTAGTTTAGCTGTAAGCTATTGTCAGTCATCTTGTCCTCCCTGGTTGTTTGCCAGGTTCCTCCTCCTGTACTTGAGGAAAAAGAGAATCATTAATGTTAATAACTGAAGGTATATGGTTGGTCCCAAAGCCAAATACCAAAACTGATAAAATCATTATGAGCCTGTTTTGTTGTTTTTTTTTTTTCCTCCAAATGAACCTTTTAAATAGAAGTAATTGATACATACGTAAAACTGAAGATCACAAGTAGGAAGTGATCTCATGCTTCCATGGCCTCATAGATTGTATCTGAAGCATGTTGGCTCTGTCTGAACTAGGCTGTGGACTCCTTGGGGCAGGGCTGGTGTTCTTCCAGATCTTGTGAAATGCCAGACACTGCTGATGTTGCCTGGTAAAGAGCCACCTCCTTATACCCCACTTGCATGGGAAGTGATGAGTTTCAGTGACATTAGTGAAAGAAAGACAATTGCCAGCATTTAAAGGTCTCAAAGGTTAATGGCAAATGGGGGAGACAAACCAATACTATGAGAAGTCAATATATTGGCAAGAAAATGCTTTGGACACAATATGGTGGTATGCCTCTTTGAAAACCATTGCATGGTCCTGTCTTGTAGCTTCTATGCTCAGCTTTGGCCTTTTTTTTCCTGTATGCCAGAGGTTGCATAACCATAGGAATTGCCTCCTGTTGCTTTTTTATACTACCTGGCATAGGGAAGTAGGATTTATAGAGGGGCTTGGGGTTTTTTTGTCACTCTTTTGGCTATTTATTTAGCATGAAAGGGCTATGCCAGTGCTCTTGTGGATTTCTTGTGGATTTCCAATGTGTAGCTGCAGAGCGGGGGAGATCTAGCACTTGTGCTGCCATGCAGCAGTTCTCAGTCTTGCTCAGAGTGGTGGCAATGGACCTTTAAGAATTGCTGTTACTCTGCCACGTTACCTTATCTTTTTTTCCATTGCTCAAGCAGAAAGTTTCTAGCTCCAGTAATGGATTGCGTGTCAAAGTCTGGAATAAAAGCATTTGTGCAGCTTCTTTAAGTAATTCAAACGATGAGTGAGCTCATAAAGGGAAGAACATTGAAATTCAGGCTGAATCAGTGGTTAATTGGCTGCTAGTCTGATCTCGGCTTCCCTTGTGCCTGAGCACTGGAGGAGGATGAGGTCATGGTGCTGAATTCTTGACCGCAGCATGCTGCAGACCTCCCGTGTCTTACCGGAGCTTGCATCAGCTGCATCTCAAACACCCAGTTACTGTGACACAAATACTGCTTTAGCTTTCTCCTAAACATCTATAAGCTTGGTGTGGTTAGGCTGTATGTGTCTCTGATGCCTGTGAATCTTGAGACACACCAGCCCTAAAAGCCAAGATGCTCACTAACACTTGCGAAAAACACTTTTGGCCCAAGTTGAGAGCAAAATTCGTCCTCAGGATCCACAGCAAGGCACCTTCGTTACCCCCTGATTTGCCTTGGCAAACTAATTCTCCTGCTTGCTTTTGATGCTGTTTTTTTTAGCTCTGTGATTTGGTGTACAGCTTTTGTTTTCAGCATGTATTCTGGGCACTGTTTTTACAAAGCATGTTTGCATCTTAGAAACTCCAGCATCTATTCAGGGTAGAGGTAGCAGGTCTTTTTACCCTTCTTGTGCAAAAATATTTCCTTTATAGTTGTCTTTTCAGATGATAAGTTCTTTTTAAAAATTGGCCTAAGTGTCTGTACAAGTGTAGATTCTACCTCAGTAGCAGCCAGAGAGGAGTATTTTGCTATGGTCATTCGTTTTACATTCGTAAACTTTAAAAACAAAATAACAAAAACCCTGGGTCAATTATGAAGCCAGGCTGAGGTAAAAAGTTGCATGCAATACTTGAAGCATGTAGCCTTTTGAAGAAGGGGGTCGCTTTCCTTGCGGTGACAGCTCAGATTTACTTCTGGCATCAGCAGCACAGGTCCTGTCGTGCCACCACCCTCGGGGAGGCAGAGGGGCTTTTGTGCCTTTACCGCTTTTTGGAGTTCCAGGGCCCTGCTGCACCCTCGCTTGAGCTGGGAAGGATTCTTGTGAGGACAGTGCTGACACAGGAGCTGGAAATCTGCTTTACCACCATGTAAAATCCCCAGCCTCAAACAAAAGCACAAAGAAACCCCACAACCCCAAACCCAAAGAAACCAATCACTAAAATCTTATTTTTGTTTCTGAGCTCCCCTGGGCTGGGACCCGGGCAGCTCTGAGGCTGCAGCAGCACAAAGAGGTGCGGGTCCTGTGCGACAAATGGCGCCCAAATGGCGGCGGTACGGGCGGCCTTCGCTGGAAGGAAAATGCTGCCCCTGTTTGTGGTTGAAAAGGTGACAACGCACAGTGCAAAGCTGTGGGTAAGGGTAACTAGGCGGATATCGCCTTTCTCCCCTGCTCCGGGCGCCCTGAGCCGCCGCCGGTTTCCGTGGCGCTGCGGGCGGGGGATGTGCTGCTGGGCCCCGCACGTTGCCGCCACGCGCTGCCATGGCGACGGGCGGCCGTGCCCCCGCGCGGGGCACGCCGGGACGGGGCGGGGCGGCCGCGCCTCAGCGCCGCCGAGAGGGGCCGCTGCTGAGGTACGGCCGGTGAGGGGCCGCGCCGCCGGGCCGGGGGCAGCGCTGCTTCCCCGCCTGAGTCGGTCACCCGCTTTGCTGCACGATGAAAGCTCCGCCAGCAGCGCGGGGCGGTGGCGGCCGCGCTGCGCGCTCCCCCGGCCGGCGCACGGGGGTCGGTCGGTGCGGCGGGCGGGCCGGTGGTGCCGCTCCTCACCCGGGTGTACGGGCGGACGGGGCCCGTATTGCCTTTGTATTCGGGGTTATCGCGGGGGTGTCGGCGGCTGAGGGCGCGTTGTGCTGTAGCAGGCTGCCGGGAAATCGCCGTTCTAGTGCAGGCCGTGTGCTTTCCCTGCAGGTGCAGACCCGGCCGTGACGGGAATGACTAATAGTTGAATTCAGCCCCTGTTTACAGGCCTAGAAAGCTGTGGAGTTTAGTGGAAAAACTAGTAAATCTGGTGTCTCTGAGCACTCCTTTCGGGATTCTTTATTGCTGTGCTGGAGGGCAAAGAAACAAATATGTTTTTAAATAGATTATGAAATTTCAAAGCATATGTAAAACACTGTGAAACATCAGGATGTCTGTGTTATTTTTTTTCTTAAAGCTTTTAACAGTCGTCCAACTGCAAAACAGAGATCTAAATTTTCCAGACCCGTGGCAGAGAATACTTGGTCAGCTTCTGCAAGGTTGTCTGCTGTTTTCTTCCAGTCCTAGAATGGACACTGGTATTGGTGCCTTTGCTCATAATGCTGGAAGCCTTCTTCCAGCCACGGAAAGCTGCAAGTATGCCCTTACTCAAAATTTTCCTGCAGTGGCAGGATGGCTCTCACACTGTACAAATGCTTTATGGTTGCATCACAGCTCAGGTTGCAAATTACAAAGCAGGCTGTTTTAGGATTTTTTAGGTCTTAATCTTAAAATCTGGGACAGTCCCTGACAGATAAATTATGCGTGCATAGTATACCTGATGTATTGGACCTGCTGCACACGCAGGATGAGTCTATATGCATGCAGAAGCTAGTTTCCAGACATCAGGCAGCCTAAGGTGCCAGGCATCTGGAAAAGTGGGCAATTACTTCAAAAATATGGGAAAAGTGTTTTCATGTGCAAGCATGCACGTGGCATAGGATTTCTGTGAATAATGCAGTAAGTCTGTTCTTATCTGCTATCATTCTTCTTTTCATTCCCCCTTCCTCTGTTGGGCTTATAACTCCCTTTAAAAACTGAAACCAAATTAAGTTTGTGCTCTGGATAGTTGTATGGTGGCCTTGGTGGTTCCATGAGGAGTGAGAAAGTGTTCATCAGGTGATTGTATTTGTGCTATTTTTTATTTGCTCCATGGTGAGGAAGTGGGGAAATAAAGATTTTGGAATGGTTTCAGACAGGTTCTGGAGTTCTGTATTTTACAAAACTTTTAAACACTGGGGAGTAAACCAGATAGTGTTGAAAAAAACAAACCACTAGAAGTGGCATGAAATTATTTGTACAAGCATTTTGTTCTAACAGTAATGTTTGCAGTACAGCTTCCTATGACTGCAGGTATATTTTGCAGGGAAGGTTCTTCTAAATAATCACTGTTTCTTGCATTTTGAACAAGTATTTAAAGCACCGTAACTTACAACGAGTATGTTTTTTGCTATTTCTAAGGAACACAGCCTCCTAGTTCGGAATAATTTTTGTAAATCCTTGCCTGAGCAATAAGGTGGGCTAAGGCAAGATATTTTCAGACTTCCTTTTCTGGTTTTTTGTCGATTTCTGGAACTTATTGCCAGCTTTGCACATCTGTGAATAAACTAAGGAGCAGACAATTTGAAGAGAGTGCTCTCACTGCTGCCTGCACTTGCAAAATCAAATGACTGAGGAGTCAAAAGATATGGAAGTTGTTTCAGGCTTCATCTCCCGTGTAATAGCTCAGGAAGCAGCCTGCAGTTCACCCTGTTACTTGGGAGCTGTCAAAGAAAGCAATATCTTATTTTACAGTATTGAAAAAGGGGTGCATGCCAGACAAAGACAATTTCCAACCCATTTATTTTCAGCTTTCTTCTAATTCCCATTATTTAAAGTAAAACCCATCTTCCTGACAGACCAGCTTCTTAGTTCCCTTAATCCTGCAGCAAAGTGATAATCTTTTATTTGTGACCTCATAGGCTGTTGCTATGGAGAGCACTGTGAGATCACAAAGCCAGCACTGTGACTTCACTGTTGGTGGAGGCCGTGGCTGAAGGAGATGGCCTGCTTTTGGGAGGCCTAGGGGAGAGTTGATGTACTTTTGGTGTTCTGCAAGTGCTTCCTAAGCAGCAGGATCTGGCAAGCAGGTTTGCATAATGTCTGTCTGCGTAGGTGATGAATGATACAGTCAGAGGCT
Organism: Nesoenas mayeri; assembly: GCF_963082525.1. Taxonomy (NCBI): domain Eukaryota; kingdom Metazoa; phylum Chordata; class Aves; order Columbiformes; family Columbidae; genus Nesoenas; species Nesoenas mayeri. The sequence goes on from NC_137540.1 coordinate 43,534,987, forward strand.
GTGTGTGAGGGGAAAATTTGTGGTGATTATGTTTGGCAAGGTTACTCCTGCCCTTGAAAGAAGTTATGTTATCAGGAGGAAAATGTCAGTGGGAAGTTACATGAGGCTTTCACATCCTCAGTCTCCAAAGATATGAGCAAATTACTCTCAATGTCAGAATTATTTTCTCTAAAACCTCGCTCTGTATCTCTCTTTTCTTTTTCAAAATTGTATTAATTTTGTCAAACCCAAAACTTTTCTTGGAAACACTAATTACATAAAAACTTCATCAAATAAAGTTTGTCAAAAGCAAGACAAAAGTCACATAAATCACATTCAAACCTTTATGCCCTAAGTAAGATGTTTAGGCTCTCATTTATAAATGTAAATATGAAGGAGATGCATGACTTTAGGCATTGTGTACAAGACACTCAGATATTCCCAAGTAGCTTACATGCCTGAATTCTTTTAGTGTTCAAGTCTGAGCTTTTACTCCAGTTTCCAGAAATGAGTACCTAAAATTAGGCTCCTGAGTAACTGTCCTGATTTTTAGAAGTACTGAGTGTACAGCAGCACTCAATAGAGATGACATGAAGAAGGGAAGTGCAAATCTACATAAGTTTTGAAACTCAAGCTGTGACTATTAGAAACAACATATGGCAAATAGGAACCATATTTGGCTCATCTAATATCTCTGCCTTTGACCATAACAGGAAGTTTTTAGAGAAGTAGTACTTGCAAATTTAAATGTCAATTTTTATCTATTCTTCAAGTGTAAAGCTGCCGGAATCCAGGAAAAAATATTAGTAAAAGAAAAGAGTAATTCCTTTGTTTTAACATTTACTTTTTGAATATGTTAGGGAGCATGTGATTGAATAACAGGAAGACACATTCTCACCTCTAAGAAAATTAGTGTTTTCTTTTTACTATTAATCATTCTGTTTTTCATTTTCACTATCACATCACACATTAAAAAGTTCCTGCAGAGGAATTTAGCAGGATTATGCATGCAAAACTGCCCCCATTGATAAAATTTTTGGAAGCTGTATAAGGCAAATCAGGTTAAAAAATAGGTTCTTATTCCAAAATAAATGAGGATTTGCATAGGTATCATTACACCAAGATAACTCTGGCAGTAAATTAATCTTTTAGACCAAAACTCTGAGGCCAGTTTCCATCTTGTGACTGTTACACAGGTGGTTCCCAAATTGTATTTAGAGGGTATATCAAACTAGATGCTGCTAAACAAATCTAGGGTGCGTTAACTCAATTAAATGTAGTGCCAGAATTAAAATAAAATACCACAATTAAATGAGAAAAATCACAAGCCTCAAGTGTGGAGGCCTTGCAGACCTCACATGGTATGCAGGATGCACTTTGTGAAGTCCCACATTTTCCAGTTCTTGTGGATTACACCTTCTTTCTATGAAACTACGTGTGTTTGTGTTTTGAAGGGCTTCTCATAAAGCAGCAGAACACTTCTAAAGACAGCGTTGGTGATGACATACTTAACTGCGTTCACATGTTGTGTTTCAAACTGCCCAAACCATTAGTGTGCTCCCTCAGTGGAGCGCTGTTGCATGTGTGCTTTATTAGCATGCACACTACTAATTCATTCTCAACTCTATTTACTGTTCTGTAAGCTCCCATCTTTCCTGTAGCTTTGACGTGTCATCATAAAAACTGAGGAGCAGCCCTTTGGAGAGGGGCTTTCTTTTTATTTGTTCTGCCTGTTGCAAGCCCTGGGAGGGCTCGTTCAAAGCCACTGGAGAATGCAGGTGCTCTTGGCCAGAGCTGGCTGTTGTGGCTCATGCCTGAGCTGCTGGGGATGCTCCCTTTGCTGCGTTGTTGGTCCTTGGGCTTAGGGTTTGGGCTTCAAAGCAAGATATATTTCTTCTTTCAGGCTTTTAATTTAGAATTTGAACGGAGGCTTTTCATTGAATCCTTTGTGTGGTGAAGGTCAGCCTAGAAAATAAAACAAAGGCAAGCACCAAGTAGGTGCAGAGCACATGCGGGTCGGCCTTCACAAAGCAACTGTCCTTTTGTTGACATCTTTCTTCACTTATACACGCAGCCGTACCACTTTGCTTATTCCAGCAATCCTGTAGACCCTCATATTTTCCCAGCCTTCCTACAGCTGGAAGTGCTAATTTTATTTCATACCATTTGGTTATTATTTCTGCTTCCGTTTAGCCCTGCTAAGCATTTGGGTTCTTTTAACAAGTCTTCTTTCATCGTTAACATCACATATGCTGCATTGCCTGCTTTAGGAATCAAACAAAAATCATCTCTTTCCTCACATTTCCTTTTAACCTTTCCTGTGTTTTTTCTTACTTATATTGTTTCTTGTATTCCTCTCCAGTCTCCTGCTGCTGCTAATTCCATCTTTATAGCCTAGGTTTTTCTTTGGTAGGTTTTACATCAGCTCTTTAAGACTTAACATTTGTAGCTACCAAACAGGCAGGATGAACAGCAGAGGTGTCAAAAAATGCTTTTAGGACTACTTAATCTGCTGTAGGTGTTTCCAAGGGCTGGTCTACACAGCAGTTCCAGCCTCCCAAAGGGGGTGGCCAGGTGAGGAGAAAGGCATGCCCCATCCCTTTCACCATGTGCAATGCAGTGTGTACTGATCATCAGAAATGCTTCTGAAGCAGAGAGCTTTCTCAAGCTCTGGCTCTGAGAGAGGCATTTTTTACCCTTCTAAATAGGAGTCGTGTGCCCTTGGGCCCTTCAGGTCTGGGTGAGTTGAAGTACTGCCTATGGGGGACAGCTCATTGAAAGAATATAGCAGCAACTATAAGCCCATTTTTTAATGGTACAGAATAAGCGATGGCAACTTAATGACAATATAAGGAATGAGTTGTTGTTTTGGTTTGGTTTTTTTTCTTGTTCTAATATGCACTAAGAAAATATTATCTTGCTGTGGCGTAAAATGTGGTTGTTCAGAGGTTGGATTTATATATCCCCTATGCTTTGATCTCAGAATTTTGTTATATGTGATTTTCTTTCTGTGTCCAGTGGTTACTTGCCAGATTTATTCCAGAAATTTTCACACATCTCTCCTTCTGCCAGCCCTTTGGTTTAGTTCAGTGTAAGTTGAGATCATCATCAGCTCCTGAGATCATCTCAGGAATCTAGTCTTGATATCCCAGTTTAGGTCTCTCTGTACTAAATAAGAGGGGAAAGACACAACTATTTTTATGTGCTCTCATCTTTTAGAAAACTGGGTCATAGCGGCACTTGGGGAGCACAAGAACGTTTCCGTGCTCTAGTGCTTTTTAAATGCTTGGTGAAAGTCCAAGAGAGAAGTCTTGTTGAGCTCAGTTTAGAATCCAGGGAGAAAAAAGAGCAGCCAGTTCTGGTCCTTGGAAAGGGTTAACAATGTTCTGCATAGCAGGGATCAATACCAAATGTTTGGGTTTTAATAGCCCTATTAGAAATCTGAAGGATGGAATGGATAATGAAGTGGTAACCCTATCTGTCAGATCACAGTTGTTCAGGTCCATTAAGACTGCTGAGGAGGACTTCAAAAGTCGCTAGCACAGCTGAGCAATTCCGCAAAATAGTGACATCAGCAACATACTGTAATGCATTGCAGTGAACACTGAAAAAATCATGCTCAAATATGTTAGATTTCATAATTTTTTAGGAGTGTGGTCTGTATGTTGCTGGAGTCAGTGGCAAACATATTAGATCGGGGGAGTTGATAATTAAAATTCTAAACATAAGACTGTAAATTAGGGGATATGTATAAGTCACGCAAGAGAGCTCTTTCTGTGGAACTGATAATTTCATCCTTGTTTTGGATACCGCATTTGTTTTTACGATTTATGCACAAGGAGATTTTCACATTTCTGAAATTTCACTTGAAAAGAGCACGAGGTAGGGAGGTGTTACTGTTGTAATAGTAGTAAAATGCCTGGTGTAGGTTTTTGTTTACTGCTTCCTGTAATAAAACAAGTGCTCAATAAAATAAAGAAGCAAAAACCAGGTGAAATGGACAGGAGGAAACATTTAATCCAGTGAGTAGTTTAGTTGCAGGAACACCTTGTTCCAGGTACTGTCATTTATTTGGGAAAGTAGTTTTTGATTGCTGATAGTCGTACTAATTGGGAGAAAAAATGAAAATCTGCCAGTCCTTGAGGATCTCAAATGAACTGTTTCTGTCTGGAATAAGGGCATTTCCCTTTAAGATGCAGTACACACTAGTGGCAACACGTGCAGTTGGTTTTCTAATGCTGCTTCTGAAATGCTTGGCTGTCATGAGACAGGCAGCAGATTTGGTGACTGAACTGTTGTGCTGTAGCATTTCCATGCAGCTATATTCACAGCTGATCCTCACACAGAGTAGACCAAAGGACAGAATTTGAAAGTATTTTGACCCACTGTGGGAAAAGGACCACTGCATCCACCCTACACGGGTAAAGCATAGAGGCAGAATAATCCAGCATAGCTACTTCATGTACTAGAGTGTAAAATGTTTTAATTCTGTAAGCATTAAGTACATCTTAAATGTACTCAAGCCATAGTGAAAACTCTGCTTTCCACCACAGGTTAAAAAATGACCCAGTAAACTCTCAACTGCTAAGTCTTTGGAGTGTCTAACCTTTTCTTTCTAAAACCACTTCGGCACTATTTTAATTGATTCCATGCCTGGCCTTTTCATCAGTTCTCTCCTAGCCAGGAAAAACTGGGCTGTTAAAGGCTGCTGCAGTACCATGGGACCTGTGTTCAGTGTTGCGGGTTCTTATTTTAACCTGAAGTTATCTGGCAGTCATCACTATCTGTTTGAAAAGCTTTAACCACCACAGTATCATCTTTGGGATGAAAATCCTTCCACGGTTGCAGCAGTCAATTTAAATGAGAGAGGAAGCACTATGTCTTTAGGTTGGATTGCTAGTCATCCCTTCATCTTTCAAGAATTTTAGCTGCTGACTAGACTCTTGCGGACTATTTGCTGCAGCATCCCCGGCCATGCTGAAAATGTGTTCTGGCTAAACTGAAGAGGATAGTGAAGGACATGTGGCTAAGGGGCTGATTGTTGTGTTTCAACAGCCATGTCCTGCACTTTCAGGAGCATTTGTAAAGGAATATTTTTCTCTGCCTTTATAAAGTTTCCACCCTGAAAGAAAAACATCCATGTTTATCATCGTTTGTTGTTGTTTGTTTGGTTGGTTTTTTTCCTTTGTTTCTCATGTGCTCACTCTGTCTTGCCAAATCTCCTCTAGTGTCAGATTTTTTTAATGCTTCTATCTTTCCTTGCATTTACTGTTTGCTGCCAGAAAACTGACAGGCTTTGTTTTTGAGGGGGTGGGGTAGTAGTGTGGTCGGCAATAATATAGCTTTAGCATTGATTGAATTAATTTAATAGTAACAGATTTCTATGCAAAAAAACCACCCAAACCATCAAACACTCCTCCCATCCCATGGTCCTAGCTACAAAAGCTGTTAGGGAATTCTGTGGTTTAAAATATCACATACTTCCAGTAAGCTGTAATTTAAAGAAGCCTCTTGTAGTAGGCAAAATCTAAAAAGACAGTTGTTTTTACCTACTAGGCTTTTGATGGAGGGAGTTTTGTGGGTTGCCTTGTTTTTCCTGCTGGGACTTGATGGGTTCAGTCAAATGCTGTTTACTGGGTTGTAGTATTAGCAAGTATGGCATGGGGGGGGTTATGATTCTGTCCTGCATTAGCTAACACTTAAAGTATTGTTTGTTTTGCATTTTAGTTTTTGTGACTCTCATTAACATGTGACAAAGTGGAGATGCTTAAAAAATTGATAACAAATAAGGAGAATTGGATGTTCAAAGATCATTAATCATCTCCACAGAACAAGCTGTTGAAGTATAGTGGGCAAGATCGTGGTCTTGGGAGTCAAATCCACGAATATTTGCTTCAAACTTGTTAGTTACAGCAGCATAAAAAGGATATCTGGAACTGGTTGTTCAGTTGTGGGGAGACAGTGAACCACTGATGTTGTAGAGCTATGGAAAAAGCAAGTTTTGTTCTTGTTATCTATAGGGCAGAGTATTTTCACTGAAAGTATGAAAATGCTGGTTTCCTTGTACTTGACACAGGTGAGAGGTTGGCTGGAGCACCGGAGTATGATGCAGAGTTCTGGTTATTGCTCTTTAAAGAAAAGTTATGTAAGTTAGAGTAAATGTAGAAGAGTCCTAGGAAGATTAAAGAAGCAGGAGGGGCAGACATACGAAAGAACACTAGAAGAGTGTGCTTTTATTCAGGCCAGTGGAATGAGATCTGAAGGAGGGGAGGCATGTTCCCTGAAAATACATTGGGGTCTAAGCAGCAGGAGGGGAAAAAGAGAGTATTTAAGTTCCTAGACAACATTAGCAGAAAAACAGATGGGCATTACCTGTTGGGATATTGCTGAATTTAATACCCTGATCATGTTTCCTCTTGTGTTTCCTTAAGTGATTTCTTAAAGAACCAGGAGATTTGTTCAGGTGCACCAAGTGGAACGTATTAGCATACTGCAAGAAAGTTGTTATTAGTGGAGCACTAATATGTCAAAGTTTTCTGTATGAAGAGATTTCCTGAAGAAATACAAGTGTAAATTTTTATTTTTCTGATGTTCCTTAGCCTGGTCTCTTCTGGGGCCACAGGGTTCAGGGTTATGTTCCCAGTCTGGTGTTCGAGTGCTTCCTGCTTTGTGAAGTTGGTTCTTGTAGAAGTAATGGTGGATAATAATGGTACAGACTATGAATGCTGAGTGTTCATGGCTGATTTTAGCTTCTGAAATTCAGAATCCACTGAAACTGGCACAGGCTAGTGTGAGTTTTCTCATGTTCTTGATAACACCATTGCAGTGTTCTTTTTTTAACTTTTTTTTTTCCTCTCCTGTCCCATTTGAGCACATTCCTTTTCTCTTTGTGAGTTTCCCTCTGTTGATGGCAAAAGGACTGTGGCAAAGGAAGGGAGTCCCAGGCCCTGGTTTGGGAGGGCTCCAGGGCGCATGTAAGCTGATGTAGAGTTTCAGAAAGGAGTCTGTCTTCAGCTCCAACACAATGTGTGTGCAAAGGAAGAAAATAGGATCCTCACCTCATCTGCTTTCTCATTGTGTGATCTGGAGATTGATCTCAGGCTATGCTGTATTCTGTACTGTCTATTTGGATGCATGGCGTTATGCGGTGAGAAGTACATTGTCTGTGCCATGCACTGTCGGTAAGGCAGCTTTTGTTTCAGTACCACTTTCTATCATGTTCTGGGGTGGAGATGTAGGATGGAGGAACAGAGTAGCTGCCTTGATTGGGAAGTGCATGTGGCATTTTGGCTAGGCCTTCCTCCTGAGAGGCCACACTGCAGTAACGTCACTGGTGATGGCAGCACTGGTTTATCCATCCACTTCAGCTCTTTAAACATTCTCATTTACACTTTCCCTGCTGCTGGTCTCTCACTTTTGCTCTCTGCCATGCTTTGAGGTATCAGGCACTTCCTGCAGTTCCTAATACTGATTAAATGGCTGTGTAATAGTGCTGTGAGCTGACGAATTTGCGTAAAGGCAGGCCTAGGTGCATGTGCACGCAAGATGTATTTGCCCTCGGTACATGCACATGCTCAGTGCATTCTAGGTGTCTCCGGATGTCACACATGCAAGAGGAATTATGTCACTCGAAGAGCTTGCAGTTGTATTAGTCTGTTCAGAGTGGTCCAGCTGCTCCTGAATATGTAATTGGCATTCAAGTACTAGAGAAATTTGTTAGGGAGAAAGGATATTTGGGTCGAGGTATTACCTGTATCTTTCTTCTGCTGGTATTTTAACCTTGGTGACAGTAGCATGATGACTGCTGCAAGACTTGTGCATGTGTGTGAAAACACACATGTGCTTGTGCATGCACAAGCTCAGCTATTTAGCTTTCATGAATGTTGTCTGATACAGAGGAAAAGCAGATCGGAGCTCTCGTTTTTCTTTCAGGAGGTGCCTCTTGTAGTTCACTTCTAAGCCTGCAGAAATTTTTTTCTTGCAAAGAATTTCATTCCTGTGTGAGCTTAGCAGACAAACAACCAGAGTTTCTGCGGGATGATCCTGTGAGACTCAAAACATTGCAAAAGCCAAGCTGGATTCATTAGAGGCTTTGCAGCTTATCCTGCAGCCCCAGGGAAGGCAAAACTCTTGTAAAGTTGAAGTTTTCCTGGAATGAGGTCTTTCAGGGAACACAGAAAGTGATGACTGTGTGCATAGCAAAAGCCCAGCTTTTAATGTTGAGATCTTGGCTACTGTGTAACTACAGGTGTAGCAAAGTACCCAGTTTACCCTACACTTGTAAATTAGCCGTTTATAATATGGCTTTGCTGCATAACAGTTGCCATAGACCTGTAAACAAAAGTGATATTTGCTAGTTGTGTAACCTAGCTATTTACTTATCCTCTTGAAACACACAGACCTATTTTAGGCTGGGTTCGACTCTTCACTGCCAGGGTAGTAGTAAGGCTAAGGCTTGCAGCATAGGAAGGTAGTGACCTTCGTATTTAATTCAGTCCTAAACACCTCGTGTGTTCATTTAGGGTAGAACCTAAGAGAATTGCCTGTTCTAGCACAACACAAGTGAGTCCTGAAGTACTATGTTTCAGGATTTTATGGATTATGTGCTTACTGTGCTTCAAACTATTTCAGAGTGCTCAGGATACAGGAACCTTTAAATAAGTGTTCTGTGACAGCTTTCATTTTTTTGTTTGTCCCTCCGTTTCTGCATATTGGTCTTCTCATTTTGATGATTAGATCATGACTAGAAATAGTTCTTTTGCAGTAAAGGCAATTTTAAATGTTTTGTTCTCTTAAAAGAAGATCCCCAAAGAACTAAAAATATTTCTCCGAAACAGCAGCAACTGTCTCTCATCACACAGTATTCCTACCTCCTCTTCTGTGTTTTCCTGATGCTTTAAGCGTAGCATACCGTCACCAAGCAGAGAAAAACCTAGCACTGGGAGTGAGATCCTGACACAGTGACCTCGTTCTGAGCATTACCTTCTTTGTCAGTAGCAGCAGAAGCTGAAGCAGCTCCGCTGGCTCTCAGCACTTGGAGCAGTTTGACATTTTCTGTCTGGCATGGTTTCAGGGCTCACTGTGTTTTGGAACCCAAATGGTGAATGGGGTGATGAAAAATGAGAGCTTGGAAGAACTTGTCCACTGCTTCTGATTTTTTGATAAACGGTTTGCAGCAGCACAACTTTGATCCACTGTACAGCAGAGCTGTTTATTACATGCAGGTCTGCAGCATTCTTCAGGACTGACAAAGGAGAGTAAATCTTTTTAATCAATAGAGTAAAAACTGGTAAGTGCCGTGCTAAATAGTGAATAATTTAAGAAAATATTGCTCTGTGTAAGTGTGTGTGCATGCAGGTATGTCTGTGCATTTGTTGTTGTGTGTATTGGGGAACTGTGTATTACATCAGACAGGTGTGTTAGGGGTAAATTTTTGTCTTGAGTAGAGGGTTAAAGCTTTAACTTGTCTTTGCTAATGCATGTAAATAGCTTTCTTGTCCACTTAATGAGGAGGCTGGCTTGTTATCCTGTACAGTGCAGCTAGGCACTGTTCCAGAAGCAGAGGCACTTCATTTCAAAGACAAAGAAGCCAGCGCAGACATAGGGAGAAACCTGGAACGTTGCGCTGTGGATTTTTTCAGAGCGATGACTCATTTCAGTTCACAAAGGATTCTGGGCAGGGTAGTGAGAAGTCAGGTTGGCTGATCCATTCCTATGACTTCACTTTGCAGAGAGCCAGGGAGAAGAGGAGTGACACTGCAGAATCCTCAGGCACTGCAGTGGAGAGGTGCTTTGCGAAGACTGTGAGTGCCTTCAGAACAGGGGGTGGTGTCAGAATGTGATTCCAGCCGTTCCGTGGAAATAGGGCTAAAGGAGAAAGATGTTTTCAAAACACTGTGTGGGAGTTAGATTTGTAGTGCCCTTTAGATTCTCTACCTCCATCTCCTCTGTAATTTCTTAACCATTTATTTATTGTCCTTATGTGAGAATTGTGTAAAATAGCATTCTTTTCAGTGGACCTGCATAGATACTGCATTCTTTTTTATCTTCTGGAAGCCCGTATTTCCTGCTTTAAGAGGTGGGTGTTTAGCATATTATTGCCTAAAAGCATGCTGTTTTTCTTCTTTCAGGTCCTGTGGTGCTGACCTAATGCTGCAGCCAGCCAGCTTCCACAGTGATATAAAGCCCCAATATGCACATTGTTGTTACATCACAGCTACTTTGGATACCATACTGGAGCATGGAACCAGACCATAGGGGTTCAGGTAAGTCCCCCTTTTTAACATATTGTGTGCCAGGAATATAGATGTGGTCATTTATTAAAAGATGCATTTGAAAAATATTGTTTCAGGAAACACATTCTAAAGCACACAATATATTAAAAAAAAAAAAAAAGCCCCACCCTCCTCCTTCCTAGGATAAGCAACACCACCAAAATCTCCTCAACTGAATCCTCTGGGAAAGTTCCGTGCTCCAGCAGAAACTTTTTATGATCGTAGTTGTAACATGTGCTGGGATATCACTTTGGATCAGGAGGCAGCTGGCCACAGGACATGAATGAAGAAAAGGAAATTTAAATCACAGGAAATATGGAGGATGAATGCATGTAAGACAAGTCTGCTGACTGTGGACAATTTAGCACCTGTTTCTGAAAGTTAGTGCTGTGTGGTGAACCTGGAGATCATGCTTTTAGCTGGGCCCGAATGATTAAAAAGATCAGTTTACATGGCTGAAGTTAATAACTGCCAAGGGACTAGAACTTTGTTCAGAGGCCAATGTTTGATATATGACTGGTCATCATGAAGATTGCTGTTGTTTTCCTCAGGCTGGTTAGAATTGGAGTGTTCACGTTGCCAGGTTACGTTCATGATGTGTATCTGCAAGGGAAGGTATGTTTTGGTGTGCATGCGTTTCAGAGGTACAGGAGCTTGCTGGTTAGTGATTGTGTTACTGCTTTTGTTGAGCCTTTGTTTAACCTGCTCTTGAACGGGAATAAAGGGACAAATCTTTAATGTATTTTTTTTTTTCTTATTTTTATCAGTCCTCTGCTATGTGTAACTGTCTAGTAAACACAACCTGCAGTGTGCTTCATAAAATACTCCAGGAAATGTGTTTTAAAAGGATGATTTATCTATGGCTGAGAACAGCACAAGCAACACACCTTCTAATTGTCTTTATTTAAGATTTTGCCAGTAAAATGTGTCCTTTTCTGTGTAAGTGTGCTAGTGCAGATCCAAGGTATTTCAGAGTAATCTGGGTAATACCACAGAAATCTGCATGTTCTTCCTGTTCCCTCCTGTTGTTTAATCAGATGGAAACATCGTATGGCTTAAAATGGCAATTACGTATCATTCTTCTGAGTTCACATAAGAAAGGTTTTGTTTGTGACATCTGTATAAGTATTCTATAATTAGAATGCTTCAGTCACGTTGCGGCTTGGAGGGGGGAAAGGTGTAATGTGCAACCCAGGCCAGACATGTAACTTCTTCAGCATCTGTCCCTTCTTTAAGTAAATCTGAAAATTGGCTTTCTCTAGAAGAGACTTTTCACTTATGGTATTCTTGAAAAAAGGTGATAATATTCCAGGCTGAAGAGCCTTCTTTTTGCCCATTGCCAGTAGTTTGGGGGTTTTTTGAGCTACCTTTTGTTTGAAAAGGACCTTTCTGTAGTTTGTCCCAGAGTGAAATCATAGGTGAGTGTTGACCAGAACAGGCTGTTGGCAAGAATTTTTTTGTAAGGGGTTTCTGTTGCAACCACCATTGTACTCATGAGGTGCCATGAAATTACTGTACTTTCTTATGTTTTCTGATGAATAACATAGTACTGTAAGCAGCAAAAGTAATGAAGTTAAATTTCCCTTGACAAGTGGTTTTTTGACTGGATTCTCCCCTGTCTAGTGAGAGATGGGTATGCCTGAAGCTCTGTGCAGATGGAACATGCATAGCAAACACTTGCTTTGGAATCTCTGTTGTCTAGTGAGGCCTGACCTCTCTGGCATATGCACGTACACAGACTGTGATTGTGCAAGCCTCATTTCCTGTGGAAACCATGCTAAAAATCGTGTTTAAAATCTGTCTTGATCCTTAGGAAACAAAAGGTTAAAAAGGCGTTGAGAGGCTGGATGGAGAAGAGCAACTGGGCTTTGACTTCCTATATTTTAAAGGGTGCAGAGTGTAATCAGATGGTCACTTCCCCAGTTCAGGGAAATAGTGTGTATAAATTCTAATATAGTGTGGCTTTGCACTGTAATTTCCTTAGTTTTCCTTCACAATGGCTTCACTGAATTGGTTCCATTTATAAGTCAAGAGGTGATTTTTCAAGCAGTCTTCATGCAAACTTCATGAGACGGGGAGTTTGACTTCCAGGTCACTTCTTTACAGCAGCAGAATTGCTAATAAAAATTCTGTCATCAGTATGTAGTTGATAGTTTAATTGCTGATACATGGTACAGAATATAGTCTATCTCATTTTCTCCTAAGATGGTGGTACCCAGACTTTCAGAGGAAAGAGACAGTAGATAAATTGGGACAGGAACGGTTCTGACTGGTGTGGGTTCAGGATGTATGAATTTTCATTCCCGGTTCTGTTACAGGCCATCACTTTCTCATCTGTATGCTAAGGATAGTTATGGTTACCCCGTTTTTTAAAATTTTTTGAAATCCACTGTATAAGAGTTAAATGTTTATTTTATGTGCTACATAATGTTTTGTTCTAAGTAATAAAAATTATTTTTTTTCCCACACAGTAGTGCTGCAAATCCCCAAGGTATAAATGAGGACAAATCCGATTAATTGTTTGTTATGTGCTTGGACATTTTTGAAAATTAAGTGCCACTTTAAACGAGAAGTCTAGAATTTTTTTTTTTAATTCTTCAGAGAAAAGTTTGAGAAGACACTGGAGAAGCAGAGCTAAAACTATATATATATATATATATGTATATATGTATATCTTATTTAAACAAAACATGCAGTCAGCTGGTGAAAACTGCTTTCTGAGTTCCAGTTTTCATTTAATTTGGAACATAAACATATGAAAGTCAAGGATAGTAATTTGATTTCAAAAGAAAGCTGCTTGAGACAAACATCAGTCAGAGCTAACAGGAGCCATATGCTAAATGTTTTATGTTAAGTGATGTGGTCTTAAAGAAAAAAAATAGGAAAAGTGTATTTAATTATTTTTTTTAAAGCAGGTCTTCCCCAAAGAAGTTGTAGTAAACCTTCTGTCGAACAGGCTAAACAGTATTTATGCACATAATTGTTGTTAATATATTAAGTAGTAGATGCAAGATATTTTCTGTTGTGCATCAAAGAAGTTTGTTCACTTAACTATAACCACAGACTGCTTGTCATTTCCCAGAGCCACAGGATTGTTAAGATAAAACTTGGCAAATTAGAGCCTCTCTGAGTGATAGGGTTTTGGCTTTCTATCACAAGGTCTGCTGAAAGTTTTACAGATGTGTGTTAGCCTTTTTTAAACCAAGAGCCAGTAATTACCTCCAGCAGACAGCTACACACAACAAGCTGTGGAGGTAATTCTGGCACAACAGAGGTGAAACAAGAGTTCCGTTGTCATCATGAAGAAGGTTGAAAAGCACTCAGTGGAGAAGAATAAGGCTTAACTGGCAGTCGTCCCTTACAAAACAGAAAAAAAGGGTCTCACATAAACCAGTATTTGTTGGCCAATTCCATTGCATTTAAAGCTATTTAACTTTTGTTTTTATAGATAATTACAGTTTTCTTTATAGTTAATTAAATGGTTAACAGAATCATAGAAGCATAGAATGTCCTGAGTTGGAAGTGACCTGCAAGGATCGTCGAGTCCAACTCCTGTCCCTGCATATGACAGTTCACACCATGTGTCTGAGGGCCTTGTCCAAATGCTTCATAATTGTTAAGCTCCCAAATATTTGCAGGCAGGATGTATGTTACCCTGGCACACAAACTATAGCATACTTTGCTAGAGATTGTGTCAACATTAATGAACTGATGCTGAATTATTTATATTGGTGAGTTATGTGAAGTATAGTTAGTATTTTGGCGGAAACTCTTGGCTTGTTCCTGTTGACAAGATCCCAGCTGGCAGGGGTCAAATGTGCAGACTGGATGTTTCCTGCACGCTGACCTAGTAAAGCATTTCCATGCTGGAGGCCTGCTTTGAAAGGAAAGGTTGTGCAAAGTGCAAGGTTACTAAAATCCAGGTAAACTTCCTTAACTTGTACTTAGCCAGTTTTAAGGTAACAAGTCCTGGCTGGGTGTGATCCCAGAGATGGATTTCTGCACACTCTTGGCAGTCAGGGGAGAGGGATGGGCTGCTCACAGGGGTGACCAGAGTAACTGGTTTGAGTCCTCGTCCCTCGGGGGGCAGCTGGGAGGCTGCAGAGCAAACCTACATAAATTAGCAGCACTTGCTAGGCTTCATATATAATCCTCCTCGAGGCCCTTTCCCACTTTAGGAAGCTGATTTATGGTATCAAGGCCCATTCTGTATATCCTAAACATCATTCTGGTTGGTGGTGAGTAGATTGTTCTGGTGCAAGGGAAAAACAGAGGTTGTCCTCCTGCTCAGGCAGTAGCATGAGTGCCTGGCTGGGAGCAGGGACAGGAATACTCGTACCACGGTGCTTTGGTTTGAGAAATTGGTGATCTAGATAAAATAATTCACGAAGTTACTGCCCTTCACCTGGATGCCCTTAAAGCTACCCAGGGAGCCCATTTCAGTGCCCAGTGAACCTGTTGAGGGTAAACCTCAACCAAGGGTAATATTCGCCAATCTGACATTGCATTGAACTGAACTTAGTAGTGCTCACAAGGATACTCGTGACACGGATAATCTTTGTGTGAAAGACGGTAATTTCTTAAATTGCTTAGCTAAATCTGCATAATTCTAATCATAATTTTGATGCTTTTTAGACATGAAACTAATCTTAAAGACTGATCCCCTACACAAAATGCATGGTGACTGTTGATCAAAGTTGGTAAACTTAAGTGTCTGACTGATTGCAAAGACTCATCTATGAAAAATTTTAAGCTGACAACAGGTATAAGCATTAGTAAACAGTAATATAATGTGTGATGTTCTTTATCCATTCTGAAATGATGAGGGGACAAATGGTGTTTACTCCCAAGTCATGTGAAAGCATATCTCTCACATTTCCCTGTAAGCTGCTTATGATCTTATTGATTGTCATTGTCTGTAAAGAACATGGCAGGAATTTTTCAGGTGTATATGAATAAAAAACATCCAGAAAAGATTATATTTTAAGTTCATCATTCTGTGGTCAGATAAGAAAGCGGAGGATCTTGGGCTGCACTGTGCTGGAGCTGGAGGAATGCTGCTCTGGTGAGATTGCGGCATTGATCTGGTCAGGCCTGATTAAGCAGAAGCAATCAGGAGACAGCATAGCACAAATGTGTATTTTAAATCATTGTTGTGTCTTGGATAATGTGTACAACAGATTGTACAGCTGGTGTATTGAAAAATAGTGCTCGTAAGTCTCGCTGAAGCAGTTAATGCAATTTGCTACTCCCACCACTTATTTTTTTTTTTCCCAACGTGCTGAGTATAATGCAAGATGAAATGCATTTTGACAATCGGTTTTAGAAATTGCTGTTCCTGTTTACTGGATGTTATAGGAATATAGAATTAATAGGTCAAATATTAGGTTCTTTAAATTGTGGAGAAAAGTTTGAATTTCAATTAATTTCCAGTAATTTGAGTCCTGATATGATCTCAAGACATTGTTCCGTGACAGCAGAAATAGGATGATTTTCCTGAGATTTCAAAGCCATTTAGGTAAAACTTAATCGCTAGCTCTTGACTGATCTGTGGCCAGAAAAGGGTTTGTAGTCAAGCACCCCTTGTTCTCTCTGTTACTCTCTATTAATGTTACTCAGTTTCCACTGGCAAAGGAGATCCTTTAACCTGCTGCTCCTTCTGTTTGAGATCATTGGGGAACTTTTACCAGTTCAGGAGGGAGGTACAGAGCAAAATCTAAAAGCATTTCTGTATTTATATAAAGTATGTTAAAAGGCACATCTATATGTGTGTTTTTATAGTCATGCTAAAATTATCAATTGTAATTTATCCTGTAACTTTCATTTTGAAGATCTTTCAATAATTTTTTAAAGTATATGTTAATGAATTATTTTTAAAGACAATATGAGAAAAGTTATAACCAAGTTAATTTTCAGGCCATCCTGGAACCAATAAAAATTCTCTTCTAAAAAATACATAGTCTGTGCAAAGGCATTTGACATGTAGATCCAGGAGAGTTTACTAAGGCCTTAAGGTGTGTGATGATGCCTTTGTGCCTCTAAACAGTGTTCTGTGCTTTATCAGCTGAGTGAAATGTCATTCATTAACTTAGCAACATTTTTTCTGATCTTTATTACTATTAAGAAAAAATATTCCATCAAGCAGAAATGGTGGGTGATCCATGCATCCGGCCTTTGAAAGGGGAATGAAATCTCTCCTTTTATGTCCAGAGAAATACATGCAACTATTTTGTTTGTGCAGTTTTCCAGTAGGATATTTAAGCATGAGGTTTTGCAACTGTAAGTGCTAATTTGTTGACATTTTTCTGAGTCTGTCTATTCCACCCTTTGAAAAACTATGTCTGCATACAGTAAATGTCTCCCATTTTCTGAAGTTCACCAGTCCTAAGTTTTGAAATAAGCTGTTGGATGGTTCTCCATTGTGAGAGTTTTGTCCGCAGCTCAGTGCAAAGGCTACAGAGCTGTGCGCATCTTCTCCATTTGTATCTCTACATCCTTGTTCTATGAGCAGATTTTTAAACAAAACGCTTCATTGCACATCTGTTATCTTTTTACAGGTGATGTATCACCCATCAGCATGTCTCCCATCAGTCAGTCACAGTTTATTCCACTTGGGGAAATCCTTTGCTTGGCCATCTCAGCAATGAACTCTGCCCGAAAACAAGTCACACATGAAGCACTAATGGAGCACCTAACAACCTGCTTCCCAGGTAACCGGACATTAATAAATAATTGGTCAGTTGGGCGCATGTCTGTAACAGGGCAGTTAAAGAATCCCTAATCCGTACCCAAAAGGTTGTCTGTCTTTTTGGCTTCCTTAAAAGAGGGAATTTCAGTGTTAGACAGTCTGTTTTTCTTCACTCTTCTCCATGAGAATATTGATTAATCCTGAGATGCTACCCACAAGTAAAAGGAGGCTTTAGGATTCTAATCTTATAACTTTTTATTTATTCTTAAGCATACAAGAGAATTCAATTCTCTTCAACAGGGCCATTCATGGTGAGATGCATTTTGCAGAGTTAATTCCTAACTTTATATAAATATTAAAAATTACTTGACATACTAAATGGAAAACTGTATTGTCCTGTTTCTTTTTTCAGACTGATATTGGAATAAGCTTGTTTGTGATTTTTCTCACGAAATACCATCATAGTCAAAAGTGTTTAGGATTTCTTTAGGAGTTACAGAGAACAAAGCACACATCCTAACCGCAGCAGACTTATTCCACCTTGTGGCTTTCAAGCCAATTGTAAGCTAGCTCCTAAGAGCTCAGTGGACAATATTCAACCAGTTAAAGTGTCATTGCCCAGTCTCCACAGAGATAACCTCATGGAGGTCTCTGTGTAGAGCATTCTCTTGAAGATGCATGTCTTCCTCCACCTAGGACAGTCTCTCTAAACTGCTGTGGCCTGATGCAAGTAATAGAGTCCAATGACAATGGCGTGCCTGTTTCAGGGAGAGGTTACGTTTAAAGTGACAGAAGGTTGTCAGCCTGGTTTCCAGGGGTTTTCAGAGCTTTTTTGGACACAGTTCTGGCTTTTGCTTCTGTACTGCCCCTGCTTGAAAAATCTTTTAGGTTTGTTGTTTTTTTTTTTTCAACTTGACAACTCTCTCCCTGACTGAAAGGTTTGGAGAGCCGTATACCTGTTGTGTTCAGAAATGCTGGTGTATTGTTCAGAAGATATCCTTGTCAGCATTTGATAATGTTTATCAAATGGTAAAATGAAAATGTCTTGGATTAAAGATACTGTAACATCAAAAAAAGGAAACCTATATTAAGAATGTACTCTTGAATATGCTGCTTCCCTGCTGGCAGTCTGTATCTGGAGTTGGTGAATCATGCAAAATGCATCTTGTAGAGACGCCTAGAAGTGTGGTGTAAAAACGTGGGGCAGAGGTTTGCTGCTCTAGAAAGCGCAGCTTTTTCACTGTGCTTTGTATGATCCTGGGTAAGATGCTTAATTATTCTGTGCCTGAGTTTACAGTTCTCTAAACTAGTTCAGAAACTTCTCTCTTTTACTTCTTTTACAGCTGTAAAAAGCAACTAATTAAAAATGTTTTAGTAGGAAAACTACTGATGCATCTGCCTCATCTAGGCAGCCTAACCATAGCCATGTCTTGATGTCTTCAATTTTTTGGCTTACGTTTCAGAGCAAGAGTTACTTAATAAAGCCTTGGTGGTTACATGGTTTTTGCTATAAGTGGTACTAAGTTCTGAGATTTTAAAATATAATTCTGGATTGAAAGCTGTGTTTGGAATAAACTATTCTCTCTGACATTTAATAATTGCACTTCGGGGAAAAAAAACACTGCAAGTATATTTTTCAAATACTGGCTTTCTGTCCCAGTTTGTGGTTTAGTTTAGCAGGGTTTTTTTTTTTTTTCAGTATTCTTGGCTGATTTTGGAAACAGTGGTAAAAGTTATAAGGGATGGAATGCAAAGAAGGCAAAGTTCACAATTATAATTCCAGTTTAATTCGTTTTGATGGGGTTTTTTTTCGAGTCAGGTTTTCTGTATAGCTATGTACTAGAGGAGGTCCATAGTTTGCAAGTATTTTTGCAATTATTCTATCAATATTTTTTTATATAAACATTATTGCATGGTGGAAATGATAATTTACTAGTGGCGTCCCTTGGGTTTCCTGGGAGCATGATTATCAGTTGACTTGGTGTGTCGTGATATTCTTGCCAGACAGAACCATACATCAAAAGTAATTCACCAGGCTGGATTATTTTGTAGACTCTGCTCAGAAGAAGCCTGAGGCAAATTAGCACACAGTCTCTTGCTGCCTCTTTTTTTTTTCCACTAGCCATATGCGTCTGCACTTCTCAAGTCTGAGATTAAAAAAAAGGAGAGCCTTGCTTTTCCCACCTCACTTCCCAAAACTTAAAGAAAATTATTTGGCCAAAAAAAAAAAAATCCACCCTTTGTTGTCCATTTTTTTTCCCCTCTCTAGTGAAATGCCTTTCTCTCCTGGGCATGACATATTTAACATAGCAAGCATACATGTTCTACCAGTGCATGAGGATTATCCAAAATTTTTGACCTTTCCAATAAACAGAACCTTTTCTTGTGCTCTGTGATATTTTTCACTTGTCTGCCCAAACTCTCTCATAAATCAGTCGTGTCTCTTTGAGTCCTCGTATTCACTGTGGCTATTTTAAAATATCTGATGTCCTCCCATATTCTGATAGTTTATTTTTCCTGTTTAGGTGTTGATGCTCTGAGAGAGCGGAGAGTGTTACCAGTGTAGATGTATCTGTCCTTGTCACATAACCTCTCTGTATCTCACCCCGTAGCAGCACTTGTCTACCTGTGTTGTTTGTGTTTTAATGAACAGATGCTTCTTTGCATTCCGTGGTGTGTATAAATTTCCTAAGACCCCAGATGCTATTCTCAAACTACCCAAGAATAATAAACCTCTTTCCTCAGTGCAGGATCTTAACACTTGCAGTCTAGACCTCTGGTTTGCTGAGCCATTGTGCAGGCATAAATCTGGGCCATGGCTCTATCTGAAATAAGGTATGCTAATTATTTATAACATCACATAGCAACCACTCCACATCCTTAACTAGTATTTCATGAGCCAATCAGAGTATTTCTTTTATCCCTTGTTAAGCCTTAGCATCAGCTCAGGAGAAAATCATTTTAGCAGATTTAACACCATTTAAATACTACTTCAGATGTATTTTTCAGTAATTTATTTTATTGCAAAAGTTTGATAATGCACATCTTATTTGTGACTTTTGTTATCTGTCAGGTTTTTAAAAAGTAGGAGGGCTTCTGCTGCACATGTTCCCATTATTCTAACTTGGAATTAAACAATGAGATGTTTGTACAGCCCTACTTTATAATTTATTGACCATGGTCTAAATCCTGTACATTAAATGTAAATCTTTGAAATCCTATATAAGGAGCTAAGAATGTAACCTCTGTTGCTGTGTTTGGCAGCCAGACCCTCTTCAGCCAGACCCTGGCTGAAGAAAACATCAAGCCTTTGTCTATGCTGCCTTTAGTAAGGATTTTTTTCTTTTTTTTTCTTTTTTTTTTTTTTTAATTTGTCCACAAACTTGCTAAAATCTCTTTAAAATGTTCAAAATTTCAGTGTGGAAAATACTTGTGTATTGGACTAGATTGCTTTTGAAGTGAACAGTTCTTTGAGAGCTGGCAAATTCCTCTGACATTTGCCTTCATAACTGTTCACTCTTTAAATATGTGAAATGTATATGTAGCACTTAAAATAAGTGTCTTACATTAACTGAGTTCACTCTAGGTCAGTGTTCTTTGTGAGCAGCAAACAAGACATAATCTTCTGTCTGGAAGCTCAGTGGATGGCATAGTAGACTCTCTTGAGATGCAGAAAATGTACATGTCTGATGATTCAGTGTCCAGACAGTTTCTGCTTTTGAATTATTAAACTACTACATAATCTTAAATAACACCACTGCTGTCATGCAGTATTTTATATGCTAGAGTCTCTAAACTACTGGTTTTTTTCCTCTCGTTCCTATTTAATGGAGGGAGACCATAAGGAGACTTCTGGATGCAGTGGGGTAGGTTGTGGGCAGGTTGCTGTAAAGAGTAAAGTATTGAGAAAGCCAGGAAATGTGTATTTAAAATAGCAACAATGGGAGCTACAGTAGTGTCATTTCTCCTGTTCATTGTACAGGAAATTTAATTCCAGTCTGGGTCTGTTTCTGCTTTTGTGAGTACCTGAAAGAGATGTGAACAGAACCCATGACTGGCGTTAGCTGGCACTGCTGAGCAGCAGGAGCAGCAAAGATGCATCTGCCGTCCTCACTGCTGGCGTAGTGAACCACAGGGACGTACGGTGTGCTGGGAGTGATAAAAGTGGTAGTCTCCAACTCCAGGGAGAGAGCTGACACGATTAAGTCTACAGCATTATTGACTGCCCAGGCATGCTATTTTCTTTTTTAACTTGGTTTTTATCTGCACATTCTCTATTCGCAGGGCTTAGTCAATTAGTGTAACTACTGTGCATCCAGTGTTGAGAGACTCGTTTACCCAACACGTTGTAGTCATTATGGTTTACTGGGTGAAAAATTCATGTTATTATTTTTACCATGTATTTGCAGTGCATTTTTGCTTAAGTTAGTATAAAACAGCAGAAGATCCATATAAATCACTTTCCATAACTTTTCTGTAAACTCCCAGGAGAATGCTTTCCTGTCTTTTATTTTTGTTCCGATATTTTTGAAACAGTGCTTTAAAAGAAGTCTTTAAGTAAAATAAGGACGAAGAACCAGGTTCTTACAGGCAAAGGTGGGTATGTGTTGAGACATTTACATGTAAGCTCCTGGAAAATCCAGTGGATCAGTCAGGTGGTTTATGTAGAGACAGACAGAGAGACTGGCTGCTGCACAGGAAGTGCATCTCAGTTGGACCAGGACTGGACCCTGCAGCTCATTTTCAGCACAAGATGGAGAAGCATGTGAGCTTGGGTTCGGGGTCATCCACTTCTGGTGGTGATGCCAGGGCACAACCTGAAAGGGGTGGTATTACCCAAACAGTCATAGCAGCTCCACTGCAGGAAAGAAGAGATTAGATGATGACTGCTGGTTGTTACGGGAATTCGAATCACTTTTCGTGTTCCTATGCTTTACTGGAAGCTTGTGCAGAGGGCAGCCTGCTCTCCAGCTGCCGCTGCCTCACAATCCAGAGGAGGCTCAGCATATTGTTTGCTTCAGTCCAGAGAGATTCAGGACTCTGGGCTAGGGAGGGGTAGTCCTTTTTCCCCCGGCTCTCTAGATTTCAGCTTTACCCATCTGTTGCTATTTCTGGCACATTTGCTCATCCAGCAATTCTGGGGGTCTTTGTTACACTCTCTAGGATTATCACATGAAATTGTGGCCACTCACGTGAAAAGGGGAGAAAATACATGCTCCTGATACTCCATTTTGTTTGTGTATTCTTTCCAATTTTCAGTGTCATTTTCTCTCTCAAATTATATCTTTTCTTTACCTCTTTTACTTTCTGTGTCTTTATTGGCCCCAATAACTCAGCTCTGTGGAATGTGCATGAAATATATTTACTGCTGCCATGTACTTCTCCCTGGCACCTTCTCTGTTTTAACTGCTTTCACTCATGTGTCCATGTTATTCCTAACATTTTGCTGTTTCCATTGTAAGATTTTTAGTTACAGATATTACTGGATGTGAGCAGTATGGTCATGTCTCTAAATTCAAACAACATTCAAAGCCAGACAATAAGAATACTTACTATGTTGCCTGCAACCCTGTAGCAAGGAAGAGGGTGAGTTAAGGAATTAGTACAACTTCTCTATTTCTTGTCACTAATCTTTTGACGGGGTGTTGGTCATAGTGCCAGAGCCCTTGCTGTCATCCTCATGTTTGGAGATCAGTGAGCTTGCTTGCTCCAGCCTTTGCCATGTGGGAGAAGAGTTGGTGACCAGACACTACTGAAGATATTGTGTTTGTGGCAGGTGCACCTGGCTGAGATTTTTCTGTGACGTGTTTTTGTAAAAAGCATATACTTTGCTGAAATGTTTTTGCATGCATGTTTTCGTGGAATTTCTGTTCTTGAAGATAGTCAGAGTTTGACTTGACAAGATGCTGACCGACCTGGTTTAAGTTGGCCTGGCAGGAGTAGAGGTGTTGACCAGATGTCTTCATGAGGTCCTTTCCAACCTAATTTACTCTCTGATTCTGTGGGGTTTGCTTGTGTGTTTGTTTGTTTTTCTAAATTAGTTTTGTTGAAAAGAAGACCAAGATCCCAAGTACAAATACAATATTAACATTTTATTTTAATATAGACCATCCAAAATTTTGAAAAAAAAATCTCTAGTTCTAAAAATGTAAACCAAATCATTACCCAGCATTAAATTAAAATGCATTTTAGTTCAACAAAATTTATTGATTGAAGATAGTTTTTTCCAGTAAAATTTTTGAAGGATTTTTATTTCTTATTTAGCATAAACAGATTTTTTTTAAACTAGCTTGTGAACTAAATCACTTGTTTCCTTAGCTCTAGATGGAACTTATTGCTATGCACAGCTTGACAACTTGTTATTTTATCTGAGAAAGTATTGAAGACTTGGTCCTGCACCACTTAACCCAGCAGGAGTACTGGTAGCAGTAAGGACCAGGCTCAATGCCTTGTCTACCACATGGCTAACGTGGCATTGATGCAGGGCTGTCATACTTGTCCCTGTTTCAGTATATTATATGTGCACTTAGGTAGTGTCCCTCACATGTCACGTGAAATGCAGGGAACTGAGAACTGGCTTTTTAGGGGCTGCGTCTGTAACTTCCAGCATAGTGGAAAAGTCTGTTTGGGTAAGATGAACTGTTGCATTCAAGGCATGTGTTTTTGTTTTTTTTTTTAAAGCTGATGTAGTTGAAACATGTTTTAGTGGGAGAACAAGTCAGTTCAATCAAGTTTGTGATTAAGGGGCAGTTTGGGGGAATGCTTTTATTTTTCCTGTGTAGTATTGTTCTGTGGAAAAACAGCTTAGACATCCAAAGTAACAAGTAATCACCATTTTATACATGCCTGGCATTATAATAAATAGTTTTGGTGAACTGGGATATAAATATTTAGTTGTAAGAAAAACAAAAGAGAAATGTTTCCCCTGACACCCTTTGATTTCCAGTGATTCCATCTTGTAGCTTAAGGTAACCTGCTCAATGGAAGTGACTAGAAGTTCTCCCCTTCTTTTTGTTTTTTACACTCCATTAATGGCCTCCTTTCTATTTAATTAATAATTGATATGTCTGAAGTGTAGGAGATAAGTGGAAAAACAAACAGACAAGGGAATGCTTAACAAAGTGCTTTACTGGAATTGTTTGTTCAGCAGATTCCAGCTTTCACATTGGAAAAAACAGCTTTTTGTTGGGGAGGGAGGAGCCAGAGGGTCCTGCATGGTTTTATGCACTCCCTGATACATGTTTACTGTCATTTCCAGGAGTTCCAACACCCAGTCCAGAAATCCTTCGACATACCTTGAATATGCTTGTACGGGAGAGGAAAATATACCCAACTCCGGATGGTTATTTCATTGTAACCCCACAGACTTACTTTATAACACCATCTCTCATAAGAACTAACAGTAAATGGTACCATTTGGATGAGAGGATACCTGACAGGTCTCAATGTACCTCTCCGCAGCAAGGAACTATAACTCCCTCCACCTCGGGATGCGTCAGGGACCGAACACTACCCAAAAACCACTGCGACTCCTGCCATTGTTGCAGAGAAGACATGCACAGCATGCATGCATCTACCCTACAGAGGAAATCAGCAAAAGACTGCAAAGACTCATACTGTCCTCCTTCATTAGGTCAGGTCCCACCTACTGAGAAAAGTAAAAGTACTGTCAATTTTTCTTATAAAGCAGAGACACTCACAAAGCCTAAGGATGTAGAAAAGCAGTCTAAGAAATTTGGACTCAAATTATTCCGACTAAGTTTTAAGAAGGACAAGACAAAACAGTTGGCAAATTTCTCTGCCCAGTTTCCTCCAGAGGAGTGGCCACTAAGGGACGAGGACACCCCTACCACTATTCCTAGAGAGGTAGAAATGGAGATTATCAGGCGCATTAACCCAGACTTGACTGTGGAAAATGTCATGAGGCACACTGCACTAATGAAGAAACTTGAAGAAGAAAAAGCTCAACGAAACAAAGCAGGATCTTCCGCTCACCACAGCGGACGAAGTAAAAAGAGCAGGAATCACAGAAAGTCTCATGGGAAATCAAGGTCACACAGCAAGACTCGGGTGTCCAAAGGAGACCCATCAGATGGCTCTCATTTGGATATACCTGCTGAAAGGGAGTATGACTTCTATGATCCCTTGACTAGATCCCCACGGGAAGGCTGTTTTATAATAGAGCACAAGGGAGATAATTTTATAATGCACAGCAATCCTAACATGATTGAATCTCACTTTCCCATGACACCAGAGTGGGACGTGTCTGGTGAACTGGCCAAAAGAAGAACTGAAATGCCTTTCCCTGAACCTTCCAGGGGAAGCTCCCACTCCAAGGTCCATCGGAGCCACAGCCATACACAGGATAGAAGATCGAGGAATGAGCGGTCCAGTAAGGCTAAAGAAAGGTCTAGATCCATGGATAACTCCAAGGGACCTCTGGGCTCAGCGACTTTAGGCACACCTGAAGATCTAGGTGAAGGCTGTAGCCCAGATGACCAAACAACAAGCCAAACTTACATTGACGATAGTACCTTAAGGCCGTCTCAGTCGCTCAGTCATCAAAGGGCTCTGATTTCATCTGCAAGCTACAAAGAGACTTGCATCCCTGAAATAGCTAGCGGCAGTGTAGAAACCCCCAGTTCTTGTACCCTGTTGGAACAAAGCAAGCCTACAGAGAATTTGCCATCGTATAGTGAGCTCAACTCCTGCACAACAAAATCTGCAGTTGATGACTATTTTCAGTGCAACACGTCCAGTGAGACTGTGCTTACTGCTCCATCACCACTGGGAAAGAATAAAGAGGATCATGATACACTGACAGGGACAGATGGGCTCAAAAAAATGACTCCTGCAGAAAGACAGTCTCAACATATTGCTAGGGAGCCTGGGGTGCACAAAGAGGAGTCCCCAAAGGGCCCAAGCAGTGGTTCAGCGGTTGCTGGCCAAACTCCAGAGGTGATCGCAAACGGGCGGCTGGTTCAACACCACAACACTGAATCAAGCAGTCTTGATAAGAGGAAAGAAATATTTAGCAAGGATACACTCTTTAAACCTCTGCATAACACTCTTTCTGTGAATAGTTACCATAAGTCTAGCACACCCCTGCTCAAGCCCCATCAAAAGACCCCCTCTGACACGTTGCCAGTCAGATGTGAGAAACTTGAACAAGCGATAGTAACCTCAGTCACACAAGTCATGCCCGTTTCACAGAGACAACAAGAGACAACTGGGAACCAGGAGGCCTCCTTCGACTACTACAACGTATCTGATGACGACGACTCAGAGGAAGGGAACAACAAAAATGCTGAGGAAGAAAAGAACAGGGATGATGTTGGCACCATGCAGTGGCTCCTGGAGAGAGAAAAGGAGAGGGATCTACAGCGAAAGTTTGAGAAGAATCTTACCCTTCTCACCCCAAAGGAAACAGAAAATAGCAACAACCAGCGAGCCACCCACTCAGCCCGCCTGGACAGCATGGACAGCAGCAGCATTACTGTGGACAGCGGGTTCAACTCTCCACGGTAGGACTGTCACATTCATTGCAGCTTTACAGACTAGAAAGTTCTGGTTTTAGTTGTATGTGTATGTGATATTGGTGACAGAACATAGGGCCATGTTAAAAAGTTTTCAGTGTTCTCTACAGCTCTGGAATCTACTGTTCATATGTGTGGGTTTCCCAGCATATCGTAAGCCACCAATGACCATTTGCGGCTTTGTCTCTGTATTAGTTTATTTTATGTTTGCTGAAAACCTCCCTGTATCTTTTTTTTTTTTTTCTGTATTAAACTTGTGTTTGAATTTAGAATAGAAGGGATGAGCTCCTGCATACTCTCTCCATTCCCTTTCCCTCTAAGGTAACATCAACAAGACAAATTGGAAGACTAGACCTGACTAGGTGGCATAATCTTTGGCTCAGACAGAAATAAACAAACAAAAAAACAACAACAACAAGAAAATACAGTCATGATGATTGGTCCAGGTTTTGGCTTTTTTGTTTGTTTTCTTCAAAAATTTTGGAAAGGTGGTAGACACACTTCCAAACTGGTGAGACTGGAACAGCTGCTCGTCACCCACAGCTGAAAGTGCTCAGGCTGTTTGAACTTCAGAGGTGACACAGTGCTGCGACAGCAGAGACAGAGGAGTCTTGCCTAAGATACTCGGGAACAGAGTCCAGACATGTGTGTGTGGTGTTGCTGGTTAGTCATTTCCATTCCAGGGATCTCAGACACCCTGGAAGTCTCAGTGTGCACCGAGTCTCACAGACGCAGGGAGGAGAGAGTTGCTGGTGTGTTCACAAGCTTGTTTCCAGGTTAAGAATCCTTCTCTCAAGCCACCTTCTTTCTCTTTCTGGCCTCTGACAGTGCTAGGTCCCTGCTGGAATGGAGATGTCTTGGTTTTGTTTGCCCTGGATAGCAACCCATCAGAGTTCAGAACAATGACTCTAAGAACACAGAAATAATTTACAATGGTAGTTCTCTTACAGCATCTTACTTAAGCTTAAATTATTTATTGCTTGTGTTTAAAAATAAAACCTCCAAGAATGGATTTGTATTAGGTGAAAGCAAATGGCTTTTTAGTCTTTTTTTTTTTTTCCCTGTAAAAGGTGTTCTTATCCTTCAGAATTATTATTTTATTTTTTTTTAAATCTGTAGCAAAGGCTGTCAGAATGGCATGTGAAGGATTTCCTGCTTCTACACAGGACAAAATTTCATTTTCAGTTAAAGTCATGTCACTCTGGAACAAATTCGTTTGGGTTCCTTGGCTACTCTCACTTGATGTTAATGACAAGGCAGCAATTATTTGGCCCGCTGCACCATGCAGTAATCATCAAACTAGAGCAGGCTTTTAACATATGGATAATTTTTCTGAGTAAAATATTTGAAAAATAATTTGAGTAAAATTGTACCATTTGCACTGAGTCCAGCTTAAAAAAAGAAACTTAAGAAGGTTTTTAATTTGTTCCTGTTATGGATTGTTCTGCAGATGCTTGGTGTCTTTCTCACATACAACTGTTGTATGAGGCTATGTGTGCACTGCTCATTTTTAAATGTAATATCTTCCTTTAGTTGAAATGCTATACTTGCAGTCAGTTTTTGTGGTGGAGTGTATGGTGGTTTGCTTCTTACCTAGCCCGTCTCACTCCATAGAGTGCGTCTCACCTCCAGGACAGGATGTCAACTGCATAAAAATCACTTCTTAGACTGCTATTTTGCTAGCTGAGTATCAAGCTTGAATGTCTGGTTAATGCAAAGGCAGCCATTTCCTTCCCTAATTATTTACGCAAAAGCTAAAATTTCTGTCGATGTTAATCTTAAACTTAGCTAGCAAGAGAACAGCACATGGCAAGCATACTGGATTTAGTGCTGCTATACCACTTTGTTTAGATCAAAACGGTAGCGGATAAGCAGCTTTTAATAATGATTGTGTTCCACACATCCCTTTTTTTACATTTTACTGTTTATTTATTAACAAATGGCTTTTTTTTTTTTTTGCAAGACCACAAAAAGTAAGTGCTGTTTTTGTTTTAAAGCAACATTCTGTAGGGTTTTGTAAGACCAGCATATATTCTAGATTTCAAAGGCTTTTTTATGAGCTTTGCAGCAAGGTGATTAAATTAGATTATATTGCTGGGTTTTGGTCACTCCTCAGTATAAGCCTATAAAAATAAATTGAGCTGAGAGTGAATTCAGCTCTATGTTTATAATTACTATGTTGCTATTACTTTCCTACCTTATAACAAAAAATGCACTCCACAGCCCTTTTACAGGAAAACACAAAAAAACGCATCCAGCATCCATCTGGTAAGATTCGTGTCTATCTGACAGTGTCCATTAGCAAATGACAAGGGAAGAGTGTAAGAACAGGACGTGCATGTAGCGATGTTCCTCAGGTGTCCTCTTCAGCCTCCACTGATGTTCTAACTCTTAACTTCTTGAGGTGTGGCTGTATCTTTTCATTTAAACTGAAGTGTGCAATGTTGCTTGGGGAATCAAAATTACGAGTTCTGCACTGTGAAAGAACAAGTATATTTTTCAAGTGTGACAAATTGGGAAAAAAAAAAAGCATTAAAAAAAAGGGCAAAAAAACAAAACAAAACCAAACCCAAGTCAAACAGGATGTAGTTAAAACAGGTTTGCAATGGTCGCTTGGCTTCAAAAATATTTTGTGTGCAAAATTCATGAATGCCTCACCATTGGGAAAACAGCCTCACAGTGTTCAGTGCTTTTATGCAAGTTCTATATTGTAAATATTAGCTGTCAATATTATTTGTTTCCTTTACTTTTAGAGCTTATATAACACTGCTGCTCTTTTGTCACCTAAAGAGAGAGCTAATCTTGACATTACTCTGCATGCAAAATTCTCACTGCAGTCTTTGTGTATATGTGTTGTAATGGTCAGTTTGTATAATAATATTGTAATTGAAAATGCTCGAAAATCTGGAATTGGTAGTCCCATAAAGAATGATAGAATGCTGAATGATCTCTAAAAAACAAAGGTTTCATCTATTTTCATTCAAAAGTAGAGGAACAAGAATCAAAAAATGAGCAACAGAAGTACACCATACATCATTGTAGCTCACAGAGGCCACTTACTATGTGAGTCACCGATCATAGCTGTTTGGGACTACTGACAATAAGGCAACAATAGGCAGAAGATGATCAGTATGATTTTAATCAATTTGAAAGAACTACAGGAGTTTTCCTAAAAGCATCATTGATTTTCCAGATTAGTCAGTTCAAGATTATTTAAACCTGCTCTACAACTGAACAAGGTGTTCCTTCCTTCCCCTATGCCATGCACTGACACATTTCTCTCCTGCCACATCCAAAGCTGTCCATTCCTACTCTTCCCCTGATGACAGAGCTTTTTGTTTGTTTGTTTTATGGCTGGTATTTAACTGAACATGGTCCCTGATCCGGCTGGCCACAAGGCTCAGCATCAGGGAAGCAGCAGGAACATGTGGCAGGATCAGGTCCACACAAGGCAGGCAAGAGCTGCCCCTTTCAGTAGCAGAAAATTTAGGTTGACTTTAAACCGGAGCATGAGACTCTGTCTTTACTATCATTGTTCCATTCGGTCCTCTAAATGTATTCTGTAAACATCTCCACAGTGAGTGATGATGTCATTTTGCAAAGCAGGGATGTAGGTGAAGGATGCATAACCAAAGAGCACATGGCTATTTGAAAACCAAATCTCTCTCTGCACAGGAACACAAAAATGGTTAAGAGCAGTAATGGTAAAACTAGGCATAGCATACCTTGGCTGAGTTTTTTAAAAGCTGTAGGCTAAAATACAGGCTCCTCTGTGTTCATAATTAGATAAATCATTAAAAGGCATAGTGTTTAAAAGTGCTAAGTGTCCTGTCACTCCCATGGATAAATGATGTGTTAGAACTAAAGGAACATTGTTCATTTGATGAATGAAGGAGCAGCACTAGTTTGTGTTTTGGGCACGATGACAGACCAGGCAGGTAAGATTCCTCAGTGTCTTATAAGTTGCAATTGTCTCAGCTGCAAAGCAGAAATGAAATGTCGTGTTTAGAAGCATTGTGGATTTGATGTAAAGTAGCATTTTCAGTTAGTGTTTTGTGTACAAAAAGATAGGTAGAAGAGCAGACAGCAGAGGAGGCTGTGTTACATGATTACTCTCCTAGCTCTGCCTTGTCACAGAGCTGATTTGATGGAGTTACTTTGTGCAAAAAGCACCAGTCAGGAAAGAAAATAACGTGTTCCACGTGCGAGATGGAAGCTGTTTCCTTGGGTGAAAAATCCAGATGCTTGATACTGGTTCAGCTTACGGTTTGCGTGAAGTTTAAGCTCTGCTTAGGGCCATACCTGCTTTACAGTGCAATGACTCCTCAGTGCCTCTGGAACCCGCTTTGGAGCAGCATATGCGTACTGTCAGAATGAGGTGGTTCATTGATGTGACATTACATACAAACACAGGAAGCCTATTATAAAACACTCTATTCTCCTTTCCTGTCTGGTCAGTAGATATATAGGCATGTCATATATGAGTGCGTATATATATTTCTTTTCCGTTCTAGTACTCGTGAGAGCCTGGCATCCAACACTTCAAGTATTGTTGAAAGCAACAGACGTCAGAACCCTGCTCTGAGCCCCGCGCACGGCGGCGCAGGCCCAACGTTCAACTTCCGAGCCACTGCAGACCCTCCGACAAGCGAAGCTGAGAAACTGCAGAAACCTGCTAACTGCCTGCAAGCTTCTGTCACTAGCGTCTGAGAGTCGTCCTGCCTCAGATCTCCTGTCTCATCATCTACAGTAAAGTTTACGACACTGGGACTGATGTTTACATCTTTGGGGAAAAATAAAAGCATCTCAACCACAGTTTTAGTGTTTACTTAAACTGTGCTGCTATGTAGACTAGGGCCAACAAAGAAATCTTTATTTCAAGGTATTGCTTTTCACATTTGCGGCTCTGTAGCAACAGAATAGCAGTAGGGATAATATGTACACTTTTTGCTTCACTTAATTGTAACTGAGCACATATATGAAAGTCTAGACACTGTAAGTGTAATCTGCATTTTCAATGTCCATGCAGTTGCCAACTTCATTTAAAAAAATGCCACAGATGTGTGATGCCCCCGGTCAGAGGCTAAACTCTGCTGCAGAGTTGATCGTTTTTTACTTCAAAAACTGAGCCACTGCTGAAAGTAACCAGCCAGGATCGCCATGAGGAAAAACGATGCCAAACATGACAAGTGATGACCTCAGCTCTATCTGTGAATTATTAATACTAATCAGTCATTTTCACTGTGCATTTTTGTGACACAATTTTGCAAATACCCGTTTGAAGTGAGTAAAAAGAGGTTTGGGGTTTGTTTTGTTTTAAGCATGGAGGGTTGGAATGGAGGTGGCTTCTCCTTTTGTGTTTCAGAAGTATTGAGAGATGCTTACTTACTGAGACTTGCTGCTTGACCTTCCGTAGTCACAAATGAGGAGGTGGGCCTTTGTGTAGAGGGGGGAATGGGGAGGGAAGGGAAAGTAATAATTGTCATGGAGCCACAACGTGGAGTGACACAAAATGTAACAAATGTCTTCAGTATAAATCAAGTATTTAAAAAAGATATTCTAATTCTTGTGTCACTTCTGGTATTGCAACTTGCCATTAGTGTAGGAATCAGAGTAACTAATTTCTTGGAACAAAAATATTCTTTATGATATAAATGACAAGTATGGCCTGAAGAATTGATTTCTTTCTAGTGGAAGGACGAAAATCTATTTTATGTAGCTTATTAAATAGAGTGCCTAAATTAGGCTATTAAAAGTAGCGTACATTGTAGTGATTATCAGAGAACAAAATTTAGAGAATTATAAACTTCTGGCCTTTTTATTCAGTGGATGTTATTTGCAATTTAGCATTTTATGGACATGTCTGGTTTCTAGAAATTAAATGTGTCCACATGGTTGGCAGTAGAAATCTGAATTCTCTAGGTATGGTATATCCTAATTTCTCTCCCCTAAACTGTTACTCCAAATTAGTACCATGCTAATTACTGCAGAGTAACTTCTAGGGATAGTTAAACTCCAAGAGTAATTTTTAGGTGTAGGGTCACATTCTGCTCTGTTACTCATGCAACCTAGTAGTGCAACAAACTGATTTCAAATTTAACTGTTTTTTATCAGAGCAGACAATTTGGTGGAATAATGACAAAGACACTAACGTGTTCAACTGCCCAAATTGTTGCATAGGAAAGGGACGTTTACATTGTCTAGCTCTTGTGGTACACAGGTATGAAAGCCAACTGTACCTATTAAAAACCAGTGTTTTCATCCGGTGCCGGTGACGTGTATTACTCTGTACACAAAGTCATTTGAGCTTCTCTCGTGTTCTCTGTTGTCATCAGAAGTCTTTATTGAAGATGCAGCCTTATGTTACACAGTTGGATATAGTTCATTTACTTCTAAAACAGCTTTCTAACTCTGGACACAGTCGGTTTCTAGTTCTGTCGAGAACACCCAGTCAATGCACGGGTCTGTTTTCCTTGGTTTTGGTGTATAATTTCCATTTCATAGGAGCAATAAGACCTTTCAGTGCACGTAAAGGAAATTATTGTGCTTTTGGTTGGTTATCAAAGTCACTTGGCCTTTAGCCTTCTGCCTTATCATACCTTCCAAGATGTGCTCTAATTACCATATAATGCTTTGCATGATGCATCTTATTATTTAGTATGTAACTCCAGCCATATTTATTCCATGCGAACTGTAGAGTCAGAGTTTTTGTGGGGAATTGTCATATACTATGCAGTGGCTGACTGTGATGTTGTTTCTGAGATGAGCTCTGACATCAGTAGTGTGTATCAATTCAGTAAATAAAAATGTTGAAACGATAAAAAAAATTACAGTAATGATCTGAAGTACCAACAGGAGTATTAAAATGTGAATAGCAAGAACAACTTTCACCTTTGGGGGAAATATTTGTTTGTCATAAACTAATCAGAATTTATGCAGGCAGCTGGTTGTATAGAAGACATAATTCCAACAAAATAAGATAGTACATACCTATAAACTGTATAGTATGTTATTTCCTGAAGTTCCCAGAGACCAGCAGACAACGTAAATGTCATATTAATGTTGACATGGCATTGTACCAATATTAATGTGACTCTTGGAATATGGAATGTAAACAGAAGTTTCAAATAGAAACGTTCTAATCTTGAATATTTTTTTCCTTTTAAAATCAAAAATGGAATATGACGAAATTCCATCTTGAGGTTCTGGTAACAAAACCACGAGAGTGGAGCTTGAGTGCTTTATGTCACCCTAATCCTTTGATGAAATCATAGCCTTGTATTACATGGTTGCTTATCTGTCATTCTTCTAATGTATCAATTTAAAGGTTTACAGAGTTAGATTAGGTTGAATCTGTGTTGTGTTCAACTGTAAAGGGTCAACACAAATCTGTCGGCATTTTGCACACTTAATATGTATTATTATAATACAACATGTTACTTTTATGGTAATTTTTTTTACACATATAACTACCTCCATGAATTTGATGAAATGCAGCAACATGAAACGTGTATTGTACAAAGCAAGGTTAAAAACTTTGAAGCATTAGGTCATGGCGTTCTCTTGTGTGTCAATGCTTGCGTATGAAGTCATCATGTTTCCATTGCCACAATGTCCTTCTACAATATTGAAAATCTGGCTTTCAGATGAGTCACTTAAAGACCTTGACAAGGCTGCATAATTGGGATGAAAGTGAAAGGGAGACTGAAACCTTCCATCCTCTCCCCAGTTACTGCTAAAATTTCTGCCTGGTAGAACTTGAAAATGTATTTGTAGTTTAGCAAGTTAGGAACCTGTACAGTCTGTGAAACGTGATTGACAGTTTGGAGTTTAGCAGAAGACACTCTGGGTATTTTCTTGGCAGCCTTTATATACTTTGGGCCCTGTTCTGCCTTTGTCAACGTACCAGGTCATAGTTTCTCTGAACTGGCAAGGGTGTTAAATCAGCTCTTCCTGTAACGATACACACTCTGTTCTCTAGACCGTGTGCATCTGAAACGCTTGCTCCTATAGAAATTACCAACAGCCTTTAATTGACTTTGCTGGGAGCGGTATGAGGGTCCCTACTCCAGGTATGTGCCTATTGTTCAAAGAACGTGGGCGAGTTTCCAAGAAAAATGAAGCTGGCTTTTGAAAAGTCGCCAGCTGCAACAAGCCACCTTTCAAGAGAGAAGAAAGAAAGAAAGATTTTTCCAAAAACCAAAGGAAGAAAGTGGCAGTTGAACCTAAGCAGATCACATTTATATACAAATCCTGATGTATGAACACCTCTTTCAGCAAACCTAGTACCATTATCCTGATGCAAATTAATATACAATCATCAGTTGAGCTAATTTTGCTGTTCTAAGTTTTTCAGTTAAAAATTAGAATAAATCATTAGCCATTTTACTCCTTGCACCACTCTAAAACGTCCGTAATACGCAAAACAATGTTCACTCAACTTTAAGAAGTAAAATGTATTGGAAAACAAATATTTTAATGAAAACCGTGGCCTAAGTGCTTGCCAGCAGTAATGGTTTTTAGAAGAGAGAACAAGCAAACCCGGCATTCAGAGGCCATCATAAACACAGATAACACTTTGCACTTAAATCACGCCTTTTGGCCCCAGGGCCTTGAAGCGCTTGGTACCAGTGGGGCCTGGGGAACCTCTCGGGTGGGCAGAGTCCACGGACCCGCTTTGTGTCCAGGCACATCAGAAAAACAAAGGCTGAGAGTCTGCAGGCTAATCTATTAACCAGGTTTTTTAAGTCATTGGAATAAGTGTAATAGTTAACCAAAGTGTTTCATGTTTATACTCTGATGTTATTCTTTTGATGCATTCGGTTTAAGTAAAAGAGAAACTGCTTTGCGGTCCTGCAGAGACTCTAGAATCAGCAGTGCCAAAACCGACCAGGTTTTCAGTACTGCCAGCAGTGGTTTTAGGAACAGTTATTTTAACTCAAAATTTGTTTTTCAAATACATTTTGCAGAGCTTTACGCAATGCAGTTGTTCAAATTGTTGTGCTGAGGAAGCAAATAGCACTCCGAATCTGGTGTCACACCCACAGTTTACAATTCTCTTTGCTCTTCTGAAGAAAACTGTACAGTATTAGAGAGAAAAGTTCTATTTTTTACTAAATCCTTTTTAAAAGAAAAATATATCTGAAATGTTCCCCCCAGCATAAGTAAAGTGCATCGTTACTGCATGTGAAGCATGCAGTGGCCCCACCGAAAGCCAAGCTGGTGCTAGAAGAAAACGGGACCATCACGCTTCTTTTATCGCGGCGCGCTAAACGTCGGTGTCGGGTATAAACCCGCAGAACTCCCCGGATCTCCCGCGGATCTGACGGAGATGGGAACGGGTCGTTAACTCCATTGAAGCTCAGTTCTGAGCTGAGGGTTTCCGTGTTCCTCCCCCCGGCCCCCAGACCCTAAATCCGGAGCAGGAGGCCAGCGGCACGCAGCCAGCTCGGGACGGGCAGCCCGGCAATGCTGCGGCAGCTGCCACGCGTTCCCCGCCTCGCAAGGGCGGTTTGCAGGACCCTCCTGTCACGCAGCCCTTAGAGCCACCCAAAGGATACCCACCCAAAAGTCTGAAAGGGCCCTTGGAGTAATTGGCACAAATGTTACTTTTGTATGTGGAGGAGACTTAAGTTTAAAGGGATCATAATTCTGCAGGTAATTTTCTGTGAGTGACTGAATGTGGCTGTTGCATTAGGTTTAAATGAGTTACTAAATGCAAGTGGGACTTACTGTATGTTAGAAGGGAGTTTTGCAGCCAAGACTGCCTTGTATAAATGTGTTTGCACTGAAAAAAAAAAAAAAATTAAAAAATTACTTGGTCTCTGGTTGCTGTAAAGGTCATCCAAGATGGATGTTCTGTTTATATTGTATAGTATTTCATATGAAATAATTACAGTTCATGAAATGTCTTCCCTAACGTTACTGATTTATAACAGCACATTTGTAACATGGTTTTTATTGTGTCAGTGTACCATATTGTAAATGATGATTACTTGTCATGCTTAGTATAATAATTTAAAGGAAAACAAAAAAAAGGACAGGGATTTTTGTAAGTCTATATTTGAAAGTCCCTCCATATGGTAATATTGTGTTCATGTTGTTTATGTAGTGTTGTGTGAAATATCCATTTTGGATTGTGTTACTTTTTAAGATATTAAATAACATTTGGTTATATGTTTTAAGTGGATTCTTTGCCCCCATCGGTGGTTTTTAGAGAAAGTGCTTGACATTTGCATTTAACATGCCGTTTCCCTCCCTTGCTTAGGAAACCTTGCACAACAAACCAGGGAGCTCGGAAAGCCGAGGGTTGTTACAGCTTCGTGAAAGGTCTGTGAGCTGCTCCGGTGAGAGAGCACATGGGAGGAAATTGGCTGATTTTGGAACACCCCAGGTTGGGTTGGCCATAGAGGCGATGG
Organism: Nesoenas mayeri; assembly: GCF_963082525.1. Classification (NCBI taxonomy): domain Eukaryota; kingdom Metazoa; phylum Chordata; class Aves; order Columbiformes; family Columbidae; genus Nesoenas; species Nesoenas mayeri. The sequence continues at coordinate 43,571,882 of NC_137540.1, forward strand.
GTGCAGAGGGAGCGTGATCCCCACCGAGTGTGTGGGTGCCCCGCCGAGATGCACCCCAGCTCCAGGGAGCGCCAGGTCCCTTAGTGCTCCCTGATGCCAAGGGCGATAGGTGGCAGGTCCCTCTTTTCCTCTCCTCTCCGTCCTCACGAGGCGAAGGAGGACCTGGAGCACACAGCCAAGAGAAAAGGCTCTAGCAGGGACAGGGGTTTTTTTTCACATCAAAAAATTATTCAGTCTCTTTTCCACCCTGTGACAGCTGCTGATTAGAAAGGCCCAAGTGGACAGTGTAACATGCAGGTGCCATTTTCCTGCCCTCTACCACCACCTGGAAGAAGGTTTTGAAGAGGTTTAGTCTCCAAGCACTTTTCCAGAGTTTTGCCTTGGGAACTGCTGTTTGCCAAGGCCGGCTATGAGTATTTACAAGATAAAAAGCAAAGCAGCACCTCTTGACAGCAGGTGTTGTCATGAGCACCTTGGCTTTTCACCTGCTAGTGGCACTAATATGCTATTTGTAGTCTTCGCTGGTTACCCATCCATCCCTCTCCTCCCTTTGTACTTCATCTACTTGAAACTCTGAATTTTGAATTACAGGGAGAAAAAAAGCCCAAGTTTGGTTAGTGCGTTACGCTAGCACTGACCTTGCACAGGCACAGCCAACTTGGGGTGGTGATCAGAATCAGACTTTCAAGGCGTTTTCAGCATTGCTGGGATTTACAAGCACTGTCTCTCCCTCACACAGAGCTTTGTTTCTGTTTCAGTCCTGATGGTGGGCTCATATTTTAGGCAATAGGTGGGGCTGGTCGTTACCTAGAAAGAAATTGCTCATGTCCAAGCCCATCACACCTTGCATGTTAAAACTTGGTTAGAATATTGGCTTGAACTCTCTTTATACTTACTCTGCTGCCAGGTACATTGAAGGTCTTAAGCAAGTGACATCTTTTTGATAAAACATGGCCTATAACGTACTTAAGATGTCTAGGGCCACTGCTTGGCTGACAAACTGCGTATTCTATTGGTCTTGGATCACGCCTTTCTGCTGAGAGCACCGACTCAAAACAGCTCATTTCCATCCCTCTGTATCTACAGATATCTTACATCTGTGAGAGAACATTTTTGAAAGTTGTCCTCTCCAGATTTTCCCTTTGTCCATCAGCCCCTCAGCTGTTTCTTTCGAGGTCTGTTTTTTCCCTCCAACTTATTTTCTGTAACGAATTTTTCCGTTTTATCTTTTTTACCATTGCTCAGAACTCCTCTTCTGCTCCTTTTTGACATTTATTCTCCTTCAGGTTGGGCTTTTTTTCCACACATTACTTGACATGAGATGTCCTCTGCCCCTTTTCTCACCCTCTCCTCTCCAAATGTCATCCCAATCCTAGAGTGTCTGAGCACAGAGAACCTAACCCTATGCTGCCAGCTGTTTGAAAGTAAGCAAACACAGTAAATAAATCTGCCAGCATGTACATGTCTGTGCGTACACTAAAATAGTTATGTACCATCTTTCTGTCTTTCTTAGGAAAACTGGGAGCCTTTAGGTTTGAGTTCTTTGCATCTCTCCTTATGTCCCTCTGCTTGTCGCTGGTAAAATTGGACTGGTTGTCTAGTAAGTGCTAAAGGGGGTCAGTCTGTCAGGAAGCTGCAAAAGTAGCATGAGGACTGCTGCTCCTCTGGGTCTGCCCGCACCCACGGGTGCAAGAGCCATGGATGTGCTCGCCCTGCACCGCCAGGGGTGGCTTTTGAGCCAGCTCTGGCCTGGAAACTGTAGAGATAGCAAGCCCTGGCGAGTGACAGCCTTTAAATTAATTACAATTTGTTTGTATGCTACTACCTACCCAGGGGTATTCTCAAAGTCCAGCTTCAGCCTATGAAGCTCTTTGGGTACCTCTGTGGTGAAGAAGGAGAGCAAACCTTTCGGAGAGGACAATTCAGAGCAGCCTATAGATGGAAGCTGGGGCCATTGGTCTCCTTAGACCAAGCTAAGCTTTGGGGATGTCCCCTCTCATGCCTGCCTGCTGTGTCACTGCACCCACCAAAACATGCACAGGCAGTACCTCCCTCCTCCCAGACCCAGCTTGGCCCCATCCCTGAGCATCCTTCTGGGTCCTATTAGCCAGGTTTTTGGGAAATGAGCACCTAGGCAGTTAATTTTGCAGGGCAGCTTGCACACTGAAGGAGTTCGAATGCAAACTGTATCCCCATCCCACGTACCCGGAACCCACGTAGCTGTGGTCTGCACCATGTGCACACCACGACACGTCTGCCGCTGGGCAGTGACTGGCAGGAGTAGCCATCAAGTTTGCAAACTTGAGGACTCAGAAGTGCAAACTTTTGGGCTGAGTGTGCCTCAGTGTCATGGGCACAGACCGGGACAGCAGGGAAGGACATTTGCTGTAATGGCTACAGCGGGTGAATGCTGGAGCTGGTGCCTCAGCCCACTCCAGTCACCCTGACCCAAACCCCTGGTGTTTGCTTCCCCACTGATGAGCTGTGGGGCCCCAGCCCCTTGCTGCTGCTCACCCCAGCATGGGGAAGCCGTGGAGGAGAGGCTTGTCTCTGTCCAGTTTAGTGCTTGCCTCTGGCTCGGGCCCAAAGTGAACCTGCCAAAACGTCCCATTTAGCATCCAGCTGCTGCAGTTCAGCATACTTCTGCTGGACACAAACTGCTGATGATTTTCAGATGCTTGTAACAGAGCCAGCTGTAACCCTCATTGAAGGCATGGCCCTGGCAGCACTTCTCAGTAAAATAGTAGCTACTTTTTTTTTCTTCCCCTCTTTTTGAACCTAGACAATGCAGTAGATATTTTTTCTTTCCTGAGGCACCTTTTCTGAATCTTCCCAGCAAAATCTGGGTTGAGGCAGAGGCCTTGCCCTCAGCTGAGGTCTGGGCAGAAGCATCAGTCAGATCAGAGTTCAGGCCACCTGCCTTGTCCCACGCAGGTGAAGGACATGGACAGCCCACACAGTAGGAGAGGAATCTCAGAAAGCTCCTCAGGACCATTCTTGCTCTGCCGTCCTCCAGCTCCGTTTTTCTCTTCCAACCTCAGTGTTTTATTTGTAAGTAGTCGCCAGCAGACTGCAGAGATATACTTTTTCATTCACGATGAAGAAACTCGAGAGTCGTCAGACGTAAGGCAGCCAATATATTTATTGTTCCTCCTTAAAGGTAGATCCTTTGCCTGTTATATTTTTTTAATTACCTATAACCCAGTATGGAGAGACAGTGTTTCTCATGCTCCACTCTTATACAGCAGGTAACTGTTCCACCAAATCACAGCTTGTACAGAAGAGAGAAAAAAAAAGAGAAACCCTGTTATTTTTTTATTATAGAAGTGAAAAAAACAAACAAACAAACAAACAACAAAACAAACCCAGAAAACCGAAGCCTTACAGAGGGACCAGCAGGTTTGAAAAGCTCTTTTGCTGCATTTAAAACATTTGCCTGGAGACAAATGGATTTTCCTTGAACCAGAAACTAATAAAAGACTATTGCTTTAAAATATTTAGACCATTGCAGATTTCAGAATGTTTGTCTTTCTAAAAATGAACCACTTGGGATGTTGCTGAGGAGGGAGCTGCCTTTTTGACACTGGATTAGTAGCAGGGCAAACTAATCACCAGGTCCAGCCGGTCGAGACCACCAGCTTCAGTCTCATGGGAGAGCAAGGCGACTGAATTAGTCCCACATGTCAAGCTAAAAAGGAAGACTGTTGGCATTTATTTTTTGGTAAAAAATATATGAAAATAATATTTTGACTATACTGACATGTAGTGTGTGAATTCTGTGTCTCACAACTGCTGCCTTGTGCCATGGATTACATAGACAGTGGTGCAACCCTGGCATGGGTCTCCATGACCAGACAGGTGAGCAGCTTCTGGCCAGATTTCTTCCAAATTGCGGCCTCTGCAATTTGAGAGGAGGAGAAAGAGGGTGTGAGCATTTCCCCAGAAGGAGAACAAGGGAACTGGAGTATCAGGACTTAAAAACTCAAGAGATTTCATTAAGACAAAGAGGAAAGCTCAAAGAGGGCAGAGGAATATGAGGGTATACTTCAGTAGCAGGGGAGTCCCTGTTGGGACCTGGAGCTGGAGAAGAAAAATATCAGCTGAAGACAGAAGAAAAAAGAAATCTTCATGTTACATGGGTGTCAAAAGATCCTGGTGTACCAAAAGCCAGCTGAGGCAGGGAACTACACGTGCCTGCCTTCATGGTTTGTACAGACTTAAAATGAAGAGCCATTGATACCGGAATATTCTGGCATGTATCTGTGGCTGTGCTGTAAGAACATGGTGTCCCTGAGCGATGCCCAGCCAGGAACTGGGACCCAGCACAGCTGCCAAGAGCTGGGGCTGGTTCCCCAAGGTGCCCCATTCGCAGGCAGAGTGGGATCCTGGAAAAAGCCCTGCAGGAAGGGATGGAGAGGAATCCCAGCAGGGCCCGCCTGGCAGCACTGCCACGAGTGTCCTCCTGTCTGCTGCCCAATTGCAATGGTCCTCCTTACTCCTGGTTAGCTCCTGGCCTAAAGAACAACTTGCCATCCTTCACCCTTGAGGTGGGAACTGGGCACAGCTTGCAAAATCAGCAGGGTGCTTGGCCCTCCTGGCAGTATTCCCCTCCGCTCAGGCAGCCCCCTAAAACACATGCCATAATTGCTTATCTCAGCCCATCAGCCTTCCCCTCCCGTGTGCGTGGGAGGATTCTGCTCGTGAAGGTTTTAGTCACCCTCAAGGCTTCCACACAGATCTTGGAATAAAACCTCTGTTCTGTCCCTCCGTTCATATTGTACATGCAAAAACTTGCTGTTTGTTCCCTTGCAAAGGCTGCAGAGTGTCTCCGAGCTTAGTTTGTGTCCAAAACCCCATCTCCTCTCTCCAGCAGGAGAAGGTCCGTGATGCATCCCAGATGTTTGCACGTGGCAGCAGTCTCTAGACTCAACAGAGAGGGAGATGGAAAAGCAATGAGCAATTGCTTCTCCTCGTGCCCCTTTTTGGAGGCAGGAAACTGTTGGCTCTGGCTCTATTTACCACCCTGGTACATGAAACCCTTTAAGTTACCCTCGGTGCCATCTCTCTTTCTAGCCGTGGTGGTCACAAGGAACTGGAGGGATGCAGAACTGTTTCAGATGATTATAGCAGATTCATCTTGTATCTCCTCTTTCGTTACCTACTGCCAGCTCCAGATTAGCCCATTTCTGTCCCTTCAAACAGGAGAAAAGCGTTGGCTGAGTCTGTCTCTGCCTCACAGCTGCTGTTCCTATGCTCAGTCCAGCCTTGGGCTGCATTCATGTTTTGCTCTGGTTGTCTCCTTCTTCCCACCCTCACAGGAATTTTGGCAAGACCTGCTTTCTGGGGCCAGGTTTGTTACCGGCTGGCTGGGGCCCTCCTTGCTGGCCGAGGCCCTGGATGCCGAGCTCATTATAAGATAAATTATTCAGCCTTAGCTTGTGAGCTTTTTTATGTGAAAGTTGTCAGGCCATTGCAGCCTGTGCTGCAATGACTACCTGTGCCCAAGCGTAAAGACACTCTGATCTGAAAGGCTATTTCCCACGGTGAAGCCACCCACCTGCTTTATTATTTGGCATGCGGGCTGGGACGGCACTGTTAGGGCTGTCACTACCCACGCTGGTGACAAACAGTGAGGCCAGTGGGGGGGTGAATGCAGAAAGAAAACTCCTTTTGCATAGAAAATTTCCCATGCTTCATCAACACCGTGCTGGAAATAGGACCAACAAAAATAAGATTATTTTTTCAAGAAAGAAGTGGCTTAAACACTCAGCTTCACAGAGACAGGCGAGAGGCTGAGCGACTCGTCACTACAGTTTTTTTAATTCTTGTTTAGAGGTTGAAACTGATAAAGACCTTGTCCACTATTCCATGCTATCAGCAGCTTCAAATGCAATGCTGTCGTGCTCAGCTTCCTGGAAGGATTATTGTATACCAAAGCTTAACATTAGTGGAAGCAAACCTTTCCTATGGACAAGGGGAGAGAAAAGATGAACAAGTCATCTATAGCAATCTGTGTTGGCAGCTTTTTCTGATAAAAAATCCTTACATCAACAAATTACTTCAGAAGAACAGACTTTGATGAGGAAAATGTGACAAGTCCCTCAGCCTGCACTTTGTTGGAAGGTAATTTCTACAAAATGCTGCTGTGCCAGTGACACCTCACAGCTGCTGGATGTGTGCGGAGAGGCAGGGTAGGGGGAAATGTGGGAGGAACAGCACGGAGAAATTGCGGCAACCTTTTCCAAATGGGATGACAAGCTCCAGCTTAGAGGGATTCATGTTTTGTTTTCGTGGCACTATTTATAAATCTGCTAACACTTCCTTAATAGTAACCCTAACAGCAAATTATGAATCCTTCATAATTTGACTTGTATCTGAATTATTTTACGTGTTTTCAATAGGAAAAAAGTAACCACTTTTTTCACTGATTCAGAACAGTGAGTGCTGGAGACCGTGACCTGATTGGGAATGATGAAGCAGTGCATGTGAAATCTGGCTAGAGATTGCCTGTTGGATTGGAGCAGGTCTGGCTCTCATTGGAGCTGATGCAGGAAAATCCACCCTCAATCTCAGCCCCTTGACTTCCCCATCACGGGGTACGGTGGCCGTTTTCGGGGGTGCTCGTGCCATCGGCTTCAGAGCTGAGGCAGCAGCTCCTGCGGGTGGTGGGTCCTTCAGTGGGGGCTTCCTTGGGACTCCCTCTGGGCAGGTCCCCAGGGCAGCCAGGACATGTGGCTGTCACAGCTTCGCCCACCCCACATGATGAGGCACTTCACCGGCCACAGAGCAACCCCCTTCAGAGAGCAGGTCCTCAGCTCCTACACCATTAATTCCTCCATCCTCCTCCTTTGTATTAATTTCTTAAGCTGCTCTAGCTGTCACATCTGCACACTTACCAGCTGGTTTCCCATTTTTAATTGTCCTCAGAGGGTTTCCTCGAGAGACGCACCTGCTTTTGTGTGGGCCTTAATTTGTCACTGTCCAAACTGGAGCAGCAAGCATTTAAAATTCAGCCTCTGTGACTGCTGTATTTCTTCAAATGTGTGATTAATTGCTGGGCCTTTACAGGCTTCATCCAGCTATTTCTGCATAAAACAGTCCTTCTTTTGCTGGAAAGCTCCCCACATCATGACTATCAAATATCTTCTTGTCAGCGGGACTTGCGATTGTTCATCTCATTTACTCTTGCAGGAAGAGGTTGTATGAAAAGTGAAGAGGAAGCTTGGGGCTCTCTCTATTTTAATCTGTTTAGATAACTTTTTTAAAAGTTATTTGTCTTTGTCAAAACTGTTCTTATAAGGAAACATTAGAGATTAGGGCAGCAGAGGACCTTCCAGGTCATCCAGTGAAGTGCCTATGGCAGTGTAGGCAAGCAGGTTGTGTGATCCAGCTCATAAACTGCCTGAACTCCACCTCAAAAGACATTAGGGTTTTGTTTGGTTTTGTCCTCCTTCACGGCTGCTATGGGAAGGCTGCTTTTAAACCTTATTTTTAACCCCAAAGTGATTTCCTTATTAAATCTGTGCTTGGCGCAGCCCCCCCATGGCTGGACAAGGGTGTTTTCCTTCGCTCTTACAGCAGTTTGTCAGCTGAGACATGAGGGCCATGGTTACCCGTCTCCTCCCCCCAGGAGCCTCAGCAAGAATGAGAGAGATGCAAGCTGAAAACCACACTGCTACCTCCTCTGGCAAACATAGGAAAAAGTCTTGCACCCCAAAGCCCCACCAATATGGGGAAGGCATGGAAGAGGTGGCAAGGGAGAGATTTACAGGTAGGTGGATAGATGGATGGATGGATGGATGGATGGATGGATGGATGGATACATAGACAGGCAAATAAGCACTTTTAAAAATTTAATTTTGAATTTGACAGAGCCTCCTTCTGCCCAAGGGTCATGTAGAGAGTGGGAAGGCTTCTCTCAGAAATCAGACTCAGGTGCCTCCTGAGTCACTTTGCATGGCCGTGGCCTGCAGGGACAAAGCTAACCTGAATAGGGGATTACAAAAGAGTGATTGGTAATGCACTGGTTGTTTTAGCACCGTAGAATGAGGAGCACACCAGACTATTGGAGAAAGGATAAAACCGCCTGTCATGGACACATGACTGGGTTATACACATCTACATGCGATGCAGTGGCCAAGAACCCCTCCACGGAGGCAGCCTGGTGCGAACCTCAACCCGCTCTCCTCAACTCTGCCCCTGGTTTCCTTGACATCTTTTATTGCTTTAATCAGAGTCTCCCTGAGCTGATGAAAGCTCAGAGCCCTCCTGAGCAGCACTGCTGGGATTGCCTAACTGGAGGGTGCCACATTTAACCCAGGGTGAAGCTGCGAGTGAGAACAGGTCACAGCAAGGAGCTGCCTCCTCCATCCCTGCCGCTCTCTGCTCCCCTTTTGCAGACATATTTTGTTTCCCACTTGTGGGATCAGGCTTTAGTAACAACAAAAGCAGCTCTACATGCAGCCCAAGTCCCCTGTATTTGGAAGTATATCCAGCTGATTCTTGTTGGGGATCATGAAGGGCCACGTAAACACCCACGTCTCTCAGAGGCCGCTCAACCTCGGGCAGAAGCAGACAGGAGGCAGGAGGCTCACTCAGGAAACTACACGGAGGCAGCAGGTTTGTGAGGGGGAATCAGCCATGGAGTAAAAGGTAACAGAGATAGAATTAAAGGGGAGAATGAGAAAAAAACACAACAAAAACCACAAAATGGAAGAAAAGTCCCAGTTCTTACTCTATTTACCACAACCCTTCTGACTAAAATTTACTGATTTCTTCCACTCCAGCCGCCCCACAACTTAAATCGTCCCATCTTTTTGCAGGAAGGCTGCGGGATTTTTCCCCTCCTTTACTAGGAGGCAGAGGGGTTGGGGGGGCGGCGGGGGAACCCGGCCCCTGCGGCTGCCTGTACCGCGTTGCGCCGCCAGGGGGCGCTGCCGGGCCGGGCACACCGGGGCGCCCGCCGACAGCCCCCTAAAAACAGGGGCTCCTGGCGCCCTTTAGCCACCGCCTCCTGCCCTGCGACACCCAAAAAAAGGGCAAACGCGGCCCCTAAAAGCAGCATGTGGGGAGATCTCCACTTCCAGATCCCGCAGAGCCTTTCCGTTCCCAGCTGCATCCTCCTCACTGTCGCCCTCCCCGCCCTCGAAAAACACTGTTCTTTATTTCAGCGCCGCTGCTGATTGGGGGCTTCGACCCCATAGCGGGACCTTATCTGTGCACCCAGGGGGTGACACTTCCCAGACAGCCGAGAAAGTGGCAGAAGCTGTGGGAAAAGGCGGCTTTAAGGTGCGGCGGCTTCAGGGCGCTCCCCTGGTAGTGGGGCTGGGGGCGTGGAACAGAGGCCAGGCAGGGGTATGAGAGACCAGGGCGGGTCTGCTGGCAGCCCACCGGGATTTCTGGTGAAATTGGGCTGGTAGAGCCGAAACTGTGTTATTGATATGGAGTTGCTAGATTTGGGATAATAGCAATTTGCAAGTAACTTCCATATAATTCAAATTTTGTAAGAATAATCTATACGGCTATAAACGTCTACAAAGCTTGAGAATTACAGTGTCCAGTCAACTGTAATTCTGAAATGTTCTTATTTTTTTAAGCACTCCGCAATAATCTTCCTTTAACATAAATGTGTTTCAGTACCTACACAAAAACCTCCCATTTCTCTGTATAAGTGAAAGTCGTCTTTCAAAATGGCTATTAAAGACTCACTATGCTAAAATGGAGGGTTTAGAACTTTTCCCTTCATGAGGTCACGTTGTCTTCAAAAGATCCCATTGGATTTGCAGTCACTTGCCCTCTGTGTCGTGGCCCCAGGGGGAGAAAGGTTACACTGAGCTTTTCTACTTCTTAGGGCCCAGAGCTATTTTGGTCTCCATCTCCCCACAGTGTGTGGAGCTTAATGTCTGACAGATGTTTTAACTTCTACTGAGCAGTCAGAAGACAAGCAAGGCGGCCAGCACCTTGAATTCTCTTAATTCAACCCTTAGTTGTGAAGGCCTGGTACTTGTGGAGGGCTTTGGCTGGTGTTTGGGCCGCTGGGAAAGCATCTCCGTGGGGCTGCATCCCGAAAGATGCTGGAGGGCTCATTTGGCAAGCCCTGGCCAATTGTGTCATTTATGTGGCCATCAAGCTCACTGATGAAAGTTGTCCAGCTTATTTAGGCAGAAAATTGTCACAGCTACGGGCTGACTGAGCCTGACTCCCACATTGTCCCCATCTGGACAGCCCCTCAGCATCCTCTGGTTTGCAGGACCCATGTTCATGGGATATGGAGGAAACATCTCTGGGCAGACCTTGGTGGTGCTGGCAGCACCTGTTGTGAATTAAAGGACTCATGGGTATATCTGTGCTGCTCTCTCCGACTTTACTTCTTCTCCATCATCATCTCCCTGCCCTTATGGTCAACTAATGTAAGGAAAACAAGATAAATTCCCCAGAGTAGGTTTGGAGACATAAATCAGTCTGTTCCATGAACATCGTTGGTTTCTGGAGCTTAAAGCAGGAGTAGGGCCTCTTGTCCTTGAGGCTCTTGGTGCTGTTTTTTGAGGTCTCATTGCCATTTGCACTGCCCTGTGCTGGGAAGTGGGGTGTACACTGAGGGCTCCGGAAAGTCCAAACCAACCGCACCCTGGTACCAGTGATGACGAACCTGACTTCTGTGCAAGCAGCTGATGGGATGGTAACAAGGTGGGCTTGGAGAAGTGGGTCTACAGAGACCATCCAATGCTCACCTCTCTTCTTAGCAGAACAAAACTGTTTGTCCATTTGCTAGTGTGAATTACATGTCCCTGGATGCATGTTCAAAAGGTTAAATATCAAGATACCCCTGGAAAAAAAGGACTGCATATACAAGCTACAGTATCTCGTGTGATGTATTTAATGTCCCTAATTTACATGCTGACAACTCTGCCGTTCTAAACAATGTTATCATTCATCTTTCTGATGATTAATCAGCACAAGCTTCAAACACTGTTTATCACACTTTGATGCAGCAATCAAACAAGAAAGGCAAGGTTTTACAGAGGTGGATTTTTTTCAAAAATCTCACAGTATTTACAAAAAGATGCATATTTTTTTCTAACAGCATTCTTAGAATTATTCACTCATTCACAATCAGTCATTGTACAAAAACAGCACTCAGAAATAGGTTTTAAAATACACCCACCCCCATTGCACAGTATACAGAAAAATAAGCTAGAGCCAAGACACTTGATTTTTGAATGAGAATGTGAACTGATTCAGAGGTACAACATTTCTGAGGAAGAAAGGTGCACTTCTTAAAAAATAATCATCTGTAGTTCTCCTGAAGCTAAGGAGCTTCTTGCAGGTTTACCATCAAATTTCCCTTTTACAGTTCAAGTATGTTTTGAGGCGTATTGCTGTAAACACAACGCTGGTATTAAGGTCAAACAAATCGTATTGCAATTAAAAGATTTATTCTGTAGTATTTGCATGTGGACACTGACAAAAACGAGATACACGATGTATTCCCAGGGATCAATGTTGGTTCTGTGTGTCATGGTCCATCTCTGGAACAACTCAGTGGACGCAGTTTATTATTTTCAATTTCTGCTTGTATAATTGAGAATCTGAATATGCCATTATACTTTCAAGATCTCTTCTACTGTGAAAGGACATTGGGTTCTGTTCACTGTAAGAGTTAAAATGGCAGGCTGTGAAGGGATTAGCAGGCACCAACTGTATATATCCTGTTGATTTTCAAACAAAACTTGGTAATTTAGTCATTTTGTTATCCTGTATACTGATGAGTTTTTCACATTAAAAATGTGCTCCAGTGAATTCATTGAGCCTGGTCCATTAAAGATCAACAGGGAACTCTGAACAATAGGTACTTGTTTTACAGCTACTGCAAATGCTTCGAAAGCACTAAATTGCCTTTTATACTGAAGTCTAATAACAAAGACTGATTTTCTCCCTTTTCTCCCCCCAATTGATTTGATGGTTCACTTGAGCTTTAAAAACACATTACATAAATCTTTACTGCTATTACAGAAATCTCTTGTCAAGTTTAATTTGGTGTTTGGTTTTTGGTTTTTTTGGTTGGTTGGTTGGTTTTTTTGTTTGGTGTTTTGTTGTGGTTTTTTTTTTTTAAACTCACTGTACCACACACACCTGGATCATATTTGACTCTGGATCCATAGGAACAATAATTCCTAGAGGTTTATTTTGCATGGGGAGGGACCTAAATCCTTCCAAAGGCAGTTTGTAATGGAAGGCTCCTGGTTCAGAGGTATATCAGAGCAAGTGCCGAGCACCCCCAAGGGCATCGCCGAAGGCCACAGCCTCCCAAAGAGGAAAGGACACTTTGTGGGATCAGACCCTTCCAGCCCTGTTCTAGATGAGCTTATTTCACAGTAGAAACTTGATGAAGTAAAAACAACACCTCTCTAATGACCCATCATGGCATCCATCCATCCCACTCTGTAAGACTGTGACAACTAGATGATTTAACAATTAAGTGAATTGAGTCTAACAGACTGTGGTGCTGGCTTTGCCACCAGCCTTGTGTTGAGCATCACCTCAAGGTGGATCTGAGGCTGCACTGGAGTGAATGAGTAGGGGAAAATCAAGTTTTTCAAGGATTTAATATATCTTCCATGTTGACATTTTCAGGAATGCCTTTTCCATTTGAGTAAACCTTCAGAGGCATTACCTCCAACAACAGCTCCATCCTCTCTTGCTATTTAACTTCATTTGGGCTTGATAACCCATGATGGAAATATCAGCTAAGATTAACTGAGAGGGCAGGAGATCCATCAGCATGACTTCTCTCTCTGCTGCAGAGTAAAGGGAAATGTGCTGCTCACTGGGCAGAAGTGAAGAGAGCAGGAGCTGGTAGAAAAGCAGCAGGTGTTGAGAAACCTTCAGAAATGCAATTGAGTACAAAAAACCCCAAAACCTGAGCAGGTGATATTATCTTCAACAGGAAAAGCAGAGAGGCTGTTAAGTGCCAGGCTTCCTCATTCTACTTTCCTGACCCCTGTGTGTCCAGATGCCTTTTCAGTTTCCTCCTGCTTTTTAAGTGGAGGATTTGTATTGCTCTCACCTTTCCCAGCCCCTCCCTCCATAGCTGTCCATGAGGAAAGCCCAGCCCTGGAGGTGTGCAGGGCCAGGGCTCACTTTGGGAAAAATGAAGAAGGAAAGGCTGGGAGAAGCAGGATGCTCTCAGTGCTCTCCTGTCGACCCACCTCTCTCAGCACTATGATCACTCAGCCAAGAGCTTGGCTCTTTGAAGCATGTGTTGGTGAGGAGAAGGTGGGGCTCTGCTGGAGATGAAGGAGTAAAACAGAAAGAACACAAATGTACAAAGATCCATCTCCGCCCCTGAGCTTCTCAGCTCCGGGAGCCAGGGTTAGCCTCTCCATTAAAGATGCTGGGGTAAAATGTGTTTGATGCTCAGAGATCTTCACGTGAACCCACCAGAAAATCTTGCAGATAGCCAGCCAGGATTCTGCTCTCGTTACTGGTGCTGTAAATTCAGAGTAGCAACACCAACTCCCTGGCTGTGTTTAGAGCAGCAGAAAACCTGGCCTCATGTTATAACTGCTGTGAAAGCAGGATGGGTCAGATTCACGCCTGGTGGAGCACGATGGAAGAGTGGGGGGGGCAGCGCACTATTAATGAAGTTATTATTCAAATGAAGAACTTGAAAAAAAAAAAGAGACGGATGGAGTTGCTGGTGACACTGACCAACATTGTTTGGGGGTCACAGTAAGATCTGCTTGGCGAACAGGGCGAGCAGAGCCAGCGCCAGGGCACAGCTGCCACGCGGGGGGAGCGGTGCCAAGGGGGCCGTGTTTCGGAGCATGCACTCCACCCTGGACCAGGAGCCATTGTTGGGTAGCGGCTGTATTCCTGCCAGGCTGCACATGATGTTGTAAACATCCACGGATCTGATGGGAGGCGCTCGGAAGTTGGATCGGAAATCTGCAGGGAGAACAGGCAAAGAGGAGTCAGTGTCGTACGGCTTTGGGCTCAGCTCCTGCAACATGGGGCGCTGTGGGGGAAAATAGCGCAGCAACAACATTTTAAAAGTTTTAACTCATTGTTTTTGCTTCTACTCCAATTTTATTCTAAAAACTAAGAAAAAGTAATTAAGTTATTAAGTACAGGAGTTACTTTACTGTGCATGCTTGGTAGATTTAATAGCCTGAAATAATTGTATTGCACATTCTGCTTTGCTTTCGCTCCCGTCTGCAGTCGCAGCCCGGTGCTCAGCAGGGCTTTCCACTGATGAAGCTGAAATCAAGGGTTTCACCCATCAGATGGGTGGGCAAAGCACACTGCAACCTTCCCAAAGGAAATGCTCTGTGCTGGCGAGTCCAAATCCACCAACAAAAGGAGAATTCATGTGCTTTAAACAGAATTAAAAATGTAGGCCAGTCTTGGAAAAGAGGGCAAAGGGACAGAGTTACTGTGCTGGGATGTCAGAGAGGGGCTGACCAAATCCCTTAATGTCTCTCTGCCCTGTTTCTCCAGCTATAAACCAGATATCGAGCTAGAAACCTTCCCAGCATCCAGCTGTAGAGAGGAAATCCTGCCATCTATTTGTAATTTTTGGGCATCGCAGAGTGCCATATTGGGGTCCTGACATGCCAGGGCTGCTGGGAGGATGGGGCAGGGGCTGTGGGGCTGCGAGGGGAGAGGGACACTGGGGATGGTGGCATCATACCTGGCCCATAGGCGAGGAAGAAGCCTCTCATGTCCATGAGCTCGTTGTCGTAGCCGTGCCAGCCGTTCTGCCAGGCCTCCTTCCTCCCCGTCCCGTTCTCCCAGAAGGGCAGCTTGTCCCTGCTCTGGGTGACAACAGCAGAGTGTGGTTAGTGCTGTGCGTGGGGTGCCATGGGGCACTATGTTGTGCCACACTGTACCACCATGTGCAGAACAAGTAACACCTCTACTACATAATTTCTATTATTATTTCTTCTGCCTGCTTGTATTACTATTAAGGCTTCCTTAAGGAAGTATTCAGGTTCCTTCCAGGGCACAAAGGCTTGGACCAAAAACAGTGCTCCTCTCCCTGCTCCGTGGATCCATGCTTTTAACAATTTGTCATGGTAATTCTTGGTTTTCCTTGCCCATATTGCAATAGGTCATACTTTTAAATTTCTTCCTTACTTTCTCCTGTTCCATATTAACAGCTCTTATCAGACTATCTGCAATAGCGCCTTTTATTGTCTCAATCCTCAGGAGCAGCAGTCCCTCGGGTCTGCTCAAAATGCTGGACCAGCCCTCTCTGTGAGTTTCTCTTGTCCCATGCTTGTTAGGGATCACAGCAAACACAACACTCCAGATATTCCCAAAATATGGCAGGAATTTCACTTAGACAAAGAAGATCAGCTGACAGTTTGTTAGACCTCTGGCATTCATTCCTCCAGTGGTTAAAGGGAAAGAGCTACGGTTCCTTAAAGTGCCAGGTCTGGACTTTACGCACTGTCACAGGAGCACAGAAGATGCCCCAATAAAGTCTCCTGCATTCCCACCCTGGGCAACTGGTGCTGCAGCCCCTGCAGAGGTGAAGCAGATTGACCAAGGATCCTTTTCTTTTTTACAACCATTTATTTTGTCTAGTTTTGTTCTCCTTCTCTGTCCAAGAAGAAAACTGACCGTGTGCAGGAGCACTGACGACAGCAATGATTACGGCTATGAAGTGTGGCTCTTCCCACTGCTTTCCAGGGGAATCCCTGGAGTATCCTTTGCATTTCTTTATATGTAATACTCAGCAGATGTACCAGATAATTAAACAATTTTAGACGACAAATTAAATCTCTTTCCTTGTCTCCACCTATTTCACTGACAGTGCTCAGAGCAAGCCAAGGAGAAAACAGACTCCTTCTCCTCTTCCTACCACAGCCTCTCCTTATGCTCTGGCTCTGCTTCTCGCAGTTCCTGGGGACTGATTGTCGCTGGGCTGCTCACCATTAGCCAGCCTGTAGAGCACTTGTTAACATCAGCTCCGGACAAGCCAAGTCATGTCTAACGTGGTGTTTCTTTGGCAGTATCGTGACATTGCCAATGCTAAACCTCTCCCATGTCCTATCAGGTGTCGTGGACTCAGCTGCGTCCCCAGCAGCACTAAATGAAGGAGGTATGTGCCTTTTCATCACTTGCCCAGACACCAGGAGATACGTACTTGCAGCTAGATGTGCAGGGAAAGGCACAGCCATTTCCATTATTTTTGCTGCTAGTTAGGTCAGAAAACCTATTGCTTTCTTTCACAACTGAGATATTAATTTTTCATGCTCAGCCTGAGCTTGGGCTGGCACAGCTACTCAGTGATGACTGAGGGAGGCATGTCTGGGACTGCTGATTATGGACTTTTCCCTGTATGTGCGTGGTTAGAAGCAGCACAGCAACTGTCCCCTAAAAGCTGGGAAGGTACACTAGGATGGGTACAGGGTGAGCACGCAGCCCTGAGGGCTAGCACCGTTGTTGCATGCAGAACAGCAGCTGCGGGAAAATCTGCTCAAAGCATGGGGACCACTCACTCGTCGGAACAAGATAATATTAACAGACCAGCTTCAATACAGCTGGAGGTGCATCAAATCTCTCCACATCCTGCTTTAACCAAAATGTACGTGGGCTTTTGTTCCTATGCTCCTTGCTGGGTAAAACAAACAAAAACAAAACAAACAAAACAAACACACACAAAAAAACTCCCCACAAAAACAAAACAATAGAAACAAAACCAAAACTATCACCAGCAAAAATAACCCCAACAACAACTTTCAAGATACATCTACTTTCTCTCTTAGGAAAAAAACCAAAAACAACAACAAAAAACAAAAAACACCAAAAAAACCCCTCCCTTTTTTCAATTAGCATATATCTATCCACTAGCCAACAGAGAGTTAAAATACTCAATAAGCATGTCAGGGAAGAGCTGAACATCCTCAGTGATTTGGGCAGGAAATACAATAGAAGGCTCAATTATTGCTTTAAAAACATGACGGGAAACTTTCATTTTCACGTCTCATTCACAGATAATGAAAATGTACCAAGGAGAAGGAAAATCTGACAGCATTAATGAGAGGACATTCTGGAAAATCAGAAACAATGGGAAGGAATGGGCAGAGAGACAGAAATAATTACCATAGCAGCAGTGTTTGCTGCACTGTTATTAAGGTTTGTCAGAGTTTCAATGATTTTTTTAAAGTGCCTTTTTTTTTGGTACAGAATATGTAAAAATGTTCTGTGTTGAACTTCTGTACAAAAGAGTTTAGTTGTAATTTTAAAAATCATTTGAGCACAAATGTTTCAGATGCCTACTTTATGAGTCTGAATCTTAACTCTGGCTTTTTTTTTTTAAACCAGAAACTTGGTGCTCACCCATCTGTGCTCAAAAGCAATTGGGTTTTTGTAGAGATGCATTTCTATTCGGCTGTAGAAATTATTAACCTGAAGTCAGGTTGGCTAGTGAGAAATGCGGCACTGTGGATCATCTGGAGCAAAGCCTGGTATCTCTGAAGGTCATGAAAGAAGATGCTCAGCTGACCTACAATAATCTGCAAGGCAATGTGATCCAATGAAAGTGCTGGGACACTATAAAAAAGCAGGACTCCTTGATTTGATTGACAAATTACTGACTTAATGTATGGCCTTGGGCAAATAACCCAGTACTTCTCCTCAATTTATTCACTTATTAGATATGTAAGTTGCCTCACCCTCCAAGCTGGAGTGGGATGCCATTAATATCTGTAATGTGGAGATGCTCAGTAGCAATACAAGTACAAAATAATAATAGTAATAAAATAATAATAATAAAAATTCCTATTATTACGTAGTAACAAAATGAGTTGGTATGTAAAAACATCTTCATGTGCAAGTCTAACTGATTCTCTGCTTATCAAGCTCTCAGACTTGCAGTGTGTACACCGGGTATCTCTGAGGAGCAAATTCCCAGTCTGACCCTTTTGGGACTGGAGGATTTGGGAGAAATAAAGCATTTTTAGGACAGAGTCTGGTGAGTGGGAAGCTAGGCAGGGGGAGATTTGCCACAAAGTACTCCTGAATGGAGGGACAGTGAGATCTAGAAATGGAAACACTCTCTTTGTGTCTGAGATGAAGGTACATGGTTAGGGCGAAGAGGAATAAATCAACAATTGGAATGGGAAATACAAAAACTCCTCCTGCTTTATGACAACAGAGAAAAAAGAACCATCTTGACTATTTAACTTTAGCTGCCTCATATATACATAGCCACTGTGCCTCTAGGCTCTTTTAAGCACACAGCAATATTTGACATTAGTATTGTAGTCAGCCCAAGTAAATGATGTAAAACTCTAACTCAATGCCCAGCATAGAACTGTACATTGTTCTTATTGTTTTGATATATTGTACCTTTTCACATGCATGTCTAAGTATTTTGCTTCTATACTTACCTCTACTATGAACCATCCCTTCTCAGCCACAAGAGTCAGAGGAGACACAAATTTTCCTTTTTTGTAGAAAAACCTGTCTGGAATTTCCTGTCTGTTATAAACATGCATGTGTTCCACAGCTTTCAATTTTTGATATATCTGCAAAGAAAGGAAATGTTAGAACACCATGTGGCTGCAAAGAGCATATGTACACCTATGGGTTCATGGAAGCACCAGAATTTGTGAAATAGCTAATCCCCTTTAATGGCTAATCATCAGCACATTAAAACTGGGACTTTGCCTGTCCAAAGATGACGACTGTACAAAACCTGTTTATATGGCTTAGGATATTATTAAAACTTGATCATAAACACACAGGAATGCATGAGTTAATGTATCACACATATTTATAACACACGCACTCATGAATGTGTGCGGGTGAGGAGTGTATCAGCCTACAGAGACAGACCAGCAGAATGCAAATCATCACAGGAGACCGTAAGCTCTAAGTGATGAAGGATGCTCAAAGGCACAAAGTGGACTGGGTACAGATGTGGAAAAAAGATATTGCCTTTGGCCTCTGCCACCATTTCCCTCTTTGTGCTCTTCAATGAACAAGTAATGTCACCTCATGTCTTTTTCTTACACTTAACCAGTCAATTCCTACCAAAGGGATTGGCAGTGCTTAGTTATCTGCTTCACAAGGATGTTGTGAGATGATTAATCAGCCAATGCCTGTGGCTCTGAAGCTGCACAATGCTGTACGAGTGGTTTATTAATATTAATCACACCATCTGGAATATAATCACACAAATGTGGTTAAACCACAAATTATTCAGAAAAATACTTTAAATGCCTAAAAATGATGTTCACATGTCATAGAGAAGGCAGTTTTTGGAGTCCCCAGAGCTTATATCACTCCTTTGCTTAAATATAAATAATTTTCAGGAACACATAGTAAAGAATGCAACAAGAACAAAAGGTCCTTCAGTAGTGTTTTAGGCAAGTCTCCCTTGCACACATGATGTGTGTATACGTCTGCAAGAGATGTGCATTGCTATGCAGTCACGGTAAGGAGGACACCAAGGTGTGATGCAGGACTCAGCCCAACCCTCCCACCATGACCTGGACTAGAGAGTGGCCCTGGTGTTTCAGGAGTACTTCTGCTGCTTCAAAATGGGGCAACTCTTACATGTCATGCCACGATGCTACGATACAATCTAATTCATAAACATGGCTCTTTAAATTAAGAATATAAGAATCTGGCTATTGGGAAACAGAAAATCAACTTTATTTCACTTAAAAAAGCAGCACGCTAGTAAGAAGTCCTAAGAAGAAATGAAGGAAGAAAAAAAACCACGGTGTGAGGCACTGTATTTTATTCTCCTTAGGGATATTAAGCTGTTTAATGAGACGCATGTGCTTAAGAGCTTTGTTGGATGAAACCCCATGCCTGTGTAAAGTCACAACTTATACTTGTCCTTGTTTGAAGGTCTGGCCTGCAAAAATAGGGATCTCTGAGTTAAGGCTGAGGAGTGCATATATAAACGCTGTGATCCCCAGCAGGAACATTGAATGATAGACTTGTGTATGCCTCTAAGGCAGCTTTCAGTTCTGGCACTAATTTGAGAAATGTTCACATATCACAGCTATACAATTCCTGGAGAGCATGTTTGGGTACAAAAATTAGCAAATATTCTCTTCAAAAAAATTGCACAAGCTACAATACACTGAAACTAGCTAAAAACAATCTAGAAAATGAAATATTATTCACCTGGAGCATGGATGGCCCACTTTGTACATTCACTCATCCGTATTCTGAGGACAGCAATAATAACTTCAAGCATTGGTTTCTGGTTAAATTATAATGTACTAGTCCATTAGTTACAAATTATGCATTTTAATTCTTTTAAAGTTGTTTCCAATTTTTTTTCTGTATTGTTTTAATTTGTCACTCAAGATCCTGCAGTTCTAGCCCTGGGCTTTTAAGGTTTATTCAATCCAATATGCTTATTCATCAAAATTCTTCAAAAAAGAATATTGAAAGAAATTTATTTTTTTGTACTTTGAGTCTAATGGAGTTAATTCCTCAAACTCTGGGGGAGTTTACTGGAACTGAATGCCTGACCTCCACCAGATAATTTGAAAATCCCAACTAGAGTGTCAATAAATTGACTAATACATATGTAAAATCCTAAACATGGATTTTGAGCTAAAATCTTCTAGCTCTTTATCAGAAGCACATAGTAGTGGGGTTTGAAAGCACGTATTTCTGCCAAATAATGGTGAAAGATCATGCTTTTTAATTTGCCTGGTGTGACTTTCCTTCAGAAACCAGAATCACAAGAGTGTCACAGGATCCTGGTGAGAGCCTCGGGCTGATTTTTACAAACATCACTGAAAGGGGAATTTGAATGTTATGAGCAAACAAAGGACACAATTGTCATAAAAAAAACCACAGAAACACACAACCAGATAAATACAAACAAGATGTGCTTACCTCTGTGTGCTTCTCTGGAGCTGGCCAGAGGCTCACCACAGGACCTCGGTCTTTCATTTGTATGGTGTCACTCATATTGATATAGTTTTTCAGCTCAATCACTTTATCTGTCCAAGAGATGTCTGTCATCCCGTGATCGGAGAAGAGGATGACGTTGACTTCATGTTGAAGGCCCTTGCTCTGTGAAGAGAGTGTGTGACAGTGGTTACAGCTGGGTAAGCATTTCACACCATCTGTGCCCACTGACAAATATTAAAACCCAGTAGACCTCCACTGACTTAGCAGAAGTTGGCCAGAATGGTCACGGCCACAAATGCCCTGCAGTGTGCTTTGCCACTGCCCTGGAAGAGCTGAAGAGGTCAACACCAAAGAGAAATTTGCCAAAATAAATCCACCTCCCTACTCAAATAACCAGATACTACATCCCAGCTCCACAAACCCGTAGTCCCAGTTGGTCTTAGACAGGATTTTATCCCATTTTCTTCATCTGTAGGTCAAAACAGCTAGGGAAGAGCAACTTTGACATGGTACTACCTGTGGCAGGGGTGTTGCCCTCTTCTTGATACAAACACAATCAATGAGTATTAGAGCTTTTGTAGTTTAGTGAAATTTGAAACACATGAAAAACTCTAATGTGCATTTACATTGGCAGAAATATTCACAGAATGGACATTTACCTGGAAGCTTGGTATCCTCCTTTACTCACTGCAAAATCATTTAGATAACATTTTTTAAAACAAAGTTTAATGTACACAGGGTACTGAGTGGTGCCATAAAAACCATTATAAAAGCTAATTGTTTGATTGCACAAACCTTAGGAAGTGTGTGGTTTTGATTCATTGGCCTACTATAAATCCCAGCTGGCAACACAAGTTATAAAGAGAGCAACATGTGCATTGGTTTACGGCTTCCCAGGGCTATCAGTATAATAATCCACTAGGAGAATTATAATGCCATCGACAAAAATGAATATCAGAGGAATGGTGCCTTGACGTCCACATGATCCCAGTAGCCTCTATTTCTCAGGAAATGAAAATTTACAGCCAACACATTCGATTAACAGGCATCAAATAGGCTCTTGGCAGTGCCACAAAGAGCAATTTTAAAAGTGTTTTCCAAACACACCCAGGAGCTGCGTTTTAGATGCCACTCACCTTGATGAGTGTGATCATGTTGCTCAGGGCTTTGTCCACCTCCTTCAAAGCGCTTTTCCGCTGCTGGGACGAAGGGCCGTAGTGGTGGCCTTCCACATCAATGCGCTCGTAGTACACAGCAGCCATCTCGGCGCTGCCGTTGCTGGAGGTGAAGGGAGGGGAAGGAGTGAGAAGCTGATGCACATGGGGACCTCCTGGCTGCCAGCGTTACTGTCCTCATCAGCACACAGAACTGCAAAACCCAATTTTCTGCTTCCAGCCTGTGCTTTCCTACCCACTATTGCATGGCTGGGCTCGTTATTCATGCCCAGAGTCTCCTGAGTTTGCTTGAGATTCCCATCAGAGATGCCAGGTAGAAGCTGTCATGTGCATGCACAAGCTGGCCTGTCAGCCCTCTATTACCTCTTCAAATTATGAAGGTGGCTTTTCAATTAATGACAAAGACCCGGAAGAAATACTGATTTCCGTGCTGAATGCCCTTCTTAAAAGGATTGTGGGAACTACCAGTCAAATGTGCTTTAATTAAAGTTTGGCACGTCTGACTTTCTCCTGTGTGAGGTCTTCTGAACAACCAAGGTCAACTCAGGACAAGCTCTTCCATGGCCTTGCAAAATCCCAAGTGTTGTAAATAGGGGTGAGATTTCAGATGGAGCTTTTATTCAGGAATATGACCAAAGGAAAACTAATGTAATCTCGGGGTTGCACAAGTCTAGCTGATCACAGGTTTCTGCACTGAATGCCCTCAGTCTAATTAGTTGGGACTGCACATCAGTGCTTAATTACATTTTCATGACCACTTTACAGTTCACTGTAAAGCTGCCTGAGAGCAGTCATGTGGATAAAATCACAAATCTATGCTCAGGGAGTTCAAACCCAGTCTTTTTCTACTGTACTTAATATATGACAGGGTGTGCCATCCATAATACATGCCCTCATCCAGATCAAGATCCCTACAAAAAGACCTTGTGTGATGTCCTGACAGGTCCAGCTTCTCTGATTAAAGGCCCTTAAGTAGTGTGGTGTGACGAGAGAGAGAGAAAAGAAAAAATCAGAGATGCGGGACCAAATAAATGAATTAGCGTCTGTCATTTGCGCTTGTAAGTTTGCTGAAGGCCTCAGAGGAGCAGTCCTGAAGGAAGCTGAAGATCTCTGCCATGGTGGGAATTTCTCCACCACTGGCCCTGCAGAAGAGTGTTCATTCTCACTCTTCATGATTATAAAATCATCCAAATGAAGCAGCCCTTCCCTCCCCCTAATTTCATTTTAAGCATTACTTCCCATCTGTATTAGGCATAAATTAATTTCTAAAATTTAACCCTGTGATTTCTACATGCATATACACTCACTGAATCTATTGAAACAGTTTTCTTCTGCTACAGTGCCTGTATTAATTAGCTACTTGAACTCCTTTGTGTCTTCTCACCTGTAACTAAATGAAGATTTTGATCAAGATAGAAGCTAAGAAAGAGATTTATTGCATAAAACAAGTGGTGAGATTTCTCAGTGAGGGCTCAGTGCTGTAAGGATAAATGTTCAGCTTTGCACATGACTTTAATGGGACAAGCTCCAACTATGGGGCATGCTTTGGAGTTTGCAGGATAGAGTACAGCACATCCAGAGCTTATAAGATTGAGTTTGACTTTGTTTCCATTTTTTGCCTGTTTTCCTAAGAAAACTTGGCATCTCTGATCATGGCTTGCACAGGAAAAGTAATCTGTCTTTCTAATTGTGTGTTAATCCCATATTCTCCCATCACCAGTAACTTTCAAAAGAAAAGGCTAAGGAAGGCTTCCTGAAGAAAGTAATGCCAAAAAGAGTTTTATATTTTACCAACACACTTTGCAAGTACTATGAAAACTTCATGGCACCTGTCCAGGAAGGCAGGTAGATCACAATGGCCCTTGAATTATAGTTATGGAAAAGAGGTTTTAGTTTTACTTGTCAAAAACAGGTGCTTAACTCAGTTTTGAAAAATTTTGGTCTCAATAGTGGTCTCAAAGCAGCTGTTTGAAGAGACTGGAGAATATTCCTGAAGGATGGTTCCCTTTGGTTGCAAGAGGAGCTCAGTGGCTCCCTGATTTGCATTCCTGCCCTTGCAGAGGGCATAGATGAAATTCCCTTCCACCCTGGTGAAGATGGGTAAGGACTTTCCAGCACCTAAACTCAAGTTAACCCCTAGGCTACCACACCACAATAAAGGGCTTACTCTCTCTACCCTGAAGTCCTGGTAAGGTTTGCTAATGATGAGAGCGTAGGCACAGTTCATTAACTACTAATACCTGCCATTAGGGTAGCTGAGCAAGGCACTGCTCCAGGCAACAGACTGCCCTTGCCACTGGCTGTTTTCCCACATAAAGCTAGTGCCAGCCTCAGCCTAATGGGCTTTTTCAATTAGTTGGGGTGTGGAAAGGAAACCGGCTGGATTTGCCAGCCTTTAAACAACATCAGGAGTCTGACACTCTTGCAAAAGATGTAAATGACAATAAAACGCAGCTGAAGACTCTTCTACCCAGAGATGCTAACTCCTACTAAACCACACCTAAAATGAAGGCATTTCAGAGGCTTTCCTTCCTATGGGCTGGCCCAGCAGCACTGGAATATGTTTGCTGAATTTTAAAGGACTAAATGTAGAGGATGAATGATGGGAAAAACAAACAAGAGAAAGCATAAAGAAAACTTCCCTGTTGTTTTCTCTCTTCATTCTCTACCCTTCATTCTTACTGTAAGCCCCAGAAGTATTTACACCAGCCATTTATTATTAATTTTTATCAACTATCATTCCTTTTACCTCTTTCCTGCCTTGCTTCAGACAGGACACTTAGTTAAAAGGAAAAGAACCCAGGAAGAAATTCAAGAGGGGATGGTGTGTAAATGGACACCAGAGACTGGTCCTCCCACAGCTCCACCACCATCTGTACGATTTGGGCTCAGCAGAAGACTGTAGCTGGTGTTTACTGCAGATATCATGGTGGCAGTGTGGTAGGATGCAAACCCCCCTCTCTCCCCCTCCCTCCTTCAGTATGGAAGGAGTAGGCACATCTCCCTCTCTCTCTGCTACTTGAGGCCAACAGCTTCTTTTGTTTGGCCCCAGAGCACCCTGGCCAGGGCCATTAGAAGAAGGGAGTGCTGAGGCACCACTGAGCCACTGGGCACCCGCGGCCAGCATGGGGGATGTTTGGAGGCTTCAGGGGCACCCACAGCCAGTGTGGGGGTGCAGAGAAGCTTCTGGAATGCCCACAGTCAGATCTGATCAGCCAATAAAAAACGGGACTCTCGTCGAGACCCCACCCTTTGTCACACATCTCTCGGAGCACGAGCAAGATGCTGCCATCGAGAGCCCCCGTCCCCAGGATGGAGACTCCACTTGCCGTGCCGCCACGGCTGTGAGTAAAACTTCTCGCAGGATTGCGAGTGTATTTATACTTTCCGTGCACATACGCACGTGTAACTTTCCGTGCTCAATATGAGCACGTGTAAAATTAATCCTCACACAATCGTGGGTATATTTTCCTTCCGTGCTTCCACATATGAACGTGTAACTTTCCGTGCACATTTACACATGTAACTTTCCGTGCTCAATACGAGCACGTGTATATATTATTTCCTCACACAATCGCGAGTGTATTTTCCTCCCGTGCTTCCACGTAAGCACGTGTAATATTCCGTGCACATTTGCACATGTAAGTAAATTAACCCTTGCAGGATTGCGAGTGTATTATAAATTTACCCTTGCAGAATCGCGAGTGTACACTTCCCGTACTCACTACGAGTACGTGTATGTCTTTAAAATAATCCCACACCGTGTTTAGGCAAGTGTGTACTTCTCCGGGACTCAGGGATGGCTCCAGCATTGTTTTGCGTGAAGCCATGTGCATGCACACTGTGGACCGCCTTTTGTATTAGTTGCTGCCCCTTAATAATTTTCCTCAACTGATATCTGAACCTGTATTTAAGTCACTTTTGGAGTGCTAAAACCCTGAATCTTGGGGTGCCTCCGTGACAGGCAGCGATGTGCTCTTTTCTTGAAATTGCCAGCTTTCACCTCTTATGAACTGTCCCACCAACAAACACTCTTGTGTCCCTGCCTTTTTCTTCTTTTCCACTGAAGGCAGCAGTAAGCAGTCTTGAGCCTCAGGGTGAATCAACTATTGAAAACGTCTTCAGTGGGTGCCAGTACCCAAAAGAGCAGCTTGAAGGGTTGGGGCTTTTAACAGGTTGTGCCTCACTTTTAGTGATGTTCACAATTACAAAGCTGCAACCTGTCCTGAGCAGCCTTATGCACCTTGCTTCATAGAAACCAGACAAGGAGCTTCAAGCATATCCTGATCCATCCTCAAATGACATCCGATCAAAAATAAGCTTTCCATGGAATTCTGAGTTCCACTAGAAGTCAGAGCTGATGCTTGTATTCAGTTTTCCATTCCCCTCTTTATTCACGGAGTTGAAAGTGTTGTAGAAGCTCCAGAAAGACTCCTATGGCACGTATGACCTCCTCATGTCACATGTACTTTTCTTAAAATATAAGCTAAATAATTTCAGGATCAAATGTCCCACATGTTCAGTGACAGCTTTTCTCTAAGCCCTGTGCTGTAAATGAGACTGTGATTTGTGAGTATCTGTGCAGCAGGACCCAGTGTGCAACTGGGAGCAACATCTCCAGCAGTGCTCTCATCATTTTGGAGCCTCCATTTCAGGATAAACACCACTCAGCATTTGAACATGAAACTCTTCAAATTCAAATTGCTATGGCAGCTTGCAAGTAGCAAATTAGAAGTGCATCCTAGGATTGGATAACTTATGGAACCAGCAAGGTTTTAAGAGAGGAATTTTAGTTATAGTTAAGGCAAGGCATTGACTCTGTTCGTGGCTGTGCAATCTTCCCTGATTCTACAAGGTACATGGAATTGTCCCTTGTTAACATCTGGATGACAGATGGTGAACCTGGAAAGCTGGGTGTGGAGCATATGTTTTTCCTAGGAGCTGGTTGAGAGATACATTCCCATCATTCCCAGCAGTTGGACTAGCTGACC
Source organism: Nesoenas mayeri (assembly GCF_963082525.1). Taxonomy (NCBI): domain Eukaryota; kingdom Metazoa; phylum Chordata; class Aves; order Columbiformes; family Columbidae; genus Nesoenas; species Nesoenas mayeri. Next base: position 43,598,946 of record NC_137540.1, read on the forward strand.
ATTGCAGGTCCCTTCCAGCTGAACTCCTCTCCTTCTTTCTCATATTTGCACAAAATGAATTCCTGCTCCAAAATAATTTTGCCTGAGAGATTCTAAAATGCAGAAGGAGACAAAGTAACAAGTAAACAAGTGCCTGGAACTGGATTTCTGAATTTCCAGATTCCCAGGAGCTCTCTATAAATCCAAGCATTTGAAAGCCTCCTCTTGCAGTGAACAGATACTCACAGACTGACCTTGAAGTTGTTTGAAACAGCAAGATAAAAACAGTAAATCAGGATGTCTCTGCTGTGTTGTAACCTACAGGTGAAAAGAGGAGCACATCTTTCCCTACAATCTTAATGTCAGGGCTTGTTTTTGTAACAGTCATGTTTCTATGACAGTATTATAAACCAGTCTCAGCCTCCGTCTTCCTCAGAGCCAATCCTGAAAACCTCCCTAAAGGGAAGCTGACAGTAATCCCAAATACTCAAGAGAGGAATCCCCACACCACAGAGGCCAGTGACCTACCGCAAAGACTCAAGAGCATCACTGATGGCATCCGCAAAGTTCTTGTCTGTCGGGATGCTGAAGTACTCACGGCAATAACTTGGTCTGACTCCAAGGATTTCAACCTCACAACCTATGAGTGAAAAATGTGGTAAGCGTTGCAGTTTTACCTTGATCACAGACCCCACACGGTGGGGTCCAAGTTCAGGTTTGTAAGTTCCCAGTGACATTACTTACCTCACACCTTCCCTGCAGGAAACCTTGTGGTTGGGAAGGGAAAGGGGAGAGAGGCTGGTTTGACTAGTGCTTGTAGCAAACTGTACACTGGATCCTTTTATTTCCTTCTCTAAAAGGAAGGTCTCTGTGTGACCTTCCCATGATAAAACTCTTGATTCCTTCACGGCAGATGATTTCCACCTAAATCACTAACTTGTTTTCATACTAACTGCTGCAGCCACAACGCCTCATTTCCAGGCTTCCAACAGAATAGATTTAGATATTGTTCCCTGAAAGTTCAGCAAATACTTTCCAGTTAGACAGAGTGTATCTTACGTCGTAATATCCTCTATAAACTGTATTTTATTATGTGATACTGGCACTCCACTATTAAATCTGTTTCCCAGGAGGTCTTATTAAAACAGTATAAACCAATTAACTCTCTTGGTAACTTGCAGCTGTTCTTGCAAAATACAGTCTGTTTTGTGGCACAGAAATTTATGGCAACAAATCCTACAGGAGAACATGGCCCTGAACATACAAAAACATGTTTTTGTGGGGTTTTTTGCCCTTTTGCTCTCCAGTCGCTGTGCTGAGAATAACATTAATATTTAAAAGAAGTGTGCTTTCAGAAACACTGGATTCATGCAAATTAACTTTCACGAGCCTCAGAGTCCTTCCATCAGAGTTAGGCATTTTCGAGTGTATTCCTAGGGCACAAGAAGAAGAGATATTTTGCAAAAAAGGCCTCTGTGTACAGCAATACAGTCAGGTCAAAAAGGTAACTCTAAACAGTAGCCTCAATCTGCCTACATTTGGGTCCTTTTGCTTCTCATTTGGGATGAAAGAAACTGGCATTAAGGACTGTCAGAATTTGACTCCTTGCTTGGCAGAGAAGAAGGTTGCATGGGAGGTGTAACTACAGAGAGGGCACTAGAGCAAGCAGAGCTACTTTCAGAGATGACTGACAGAGGTTTGCTTACTGGGACACTCAGTAAAGACAATTTGTCAGTGTCTTGCATCTCAGCCTGCATGAACTCACACCAGTGCGGTGCAATCCTGGGGCATGGGGAAAAGCACAACTTGTGCAGCCTAAGCTGGTTACAAGACTTCTCATCGTGACTTCTCAGGAGTACCATGAAATGTTAGAAAAACTTAAATGTTTGAGCTTCGGAAATTTTAAAAGATCTTCACTGAGTTTCAGGAAGCTGGTAAAGTCCGATGGAGTTTAGCCTTTCCAAAAGCTAAAGAGCCCCAGCACACCTGACAGATTCAGTCTTTTCACCCAGTGATCCACAGTAGGTTTCCACATTCTTTGTGTGTTTTGAGGGACCCTGTCTATTACAATTATTTGTAAGATTTTATTATTTGCAATAATAAATAGAACATACAGTCAAGTAATTTTCTGTGAAAATATATCTAAATCATTTCAAACATCTATCTAATATATGTTTTTATAAAAATTGTTCAAGTATGCCATGCTGCTCACTTCTTGTTCTTCCCCTGTTGCCCCAAGCTTATATGACTTAATCCTTCCCTTTCTGCATAGAGATACTTTGGTGTTTCTCTCTCCACCACACAAGTAATCTGCAACCTGGATGAACAGCCTGCAGATTACTTGACAAGAACTGACTCCATACAAATTTTACTCTGGGACACACTAAACATTTCTATACATCTGTATTCAGCACCTTCAAGAAATGACATTGTGTCCCAGCTGCTCCCTAACCAAATAATCAAAAAAACCCAAGTATTCCATGAATGACCTGAAGCCATCTCCAGGAAGCAGGAGCCCTTGCCGCTGCCCTGAGGGTGTGCATCTTCAGGTTTTTGTGTGATGTCCTGGGTGCCACCAGCAGCAAGACATGGGGTTTCAGTTCCCTCAGATGTAGACGTGATACAGTAATCCTCTGGAGGCTTTGCTGGTACTTCAGGACTGAACTGGAACTTCAGAGCCAATTTCTCCTCTGACACTTGGATCTGAGAAAAGTTTGGATCCAAATCCAGGCAAGAAGTTAAGGACGCATTTGGAAACACTTAGTATTTTAGTTCGGACGGATGACTCCTCATAGCCAATGACTAATATGATGATTTAGCCTCTTTTTTCCTCTTCAGATACTGACATCAGATTATAATTTTCTCAGATAACGTTCCTCAGAATTACTCACAAGATAATTTTAACTGGAAGCATTAACCTCTTGGGGATCCGAGATATTTTAATTGCTCAGATATCTTTGCTATTTCTAGATTGTCAAGTGATGAGCATGACATGGAAGACTACAAAGGCAGCAACAATTAGAAATCATTTTGGCCACTAAATATGGGTCTTCAAGTGTGCAGTTCAGTGGCAATAACAGTGAAAATTCAGGCTGCTTAGATACCAAGAGCTTAATGCGGTTTTTTTTTTTTGTTTGGTTTGGTTTTTTTAGCCTCTGTGATGAAAAAAAACTTAAAACTGCATTTTGACAGTAAGGCTTGTTAGAATTCCAAAATACTGGCCATGAACACCCTTTCATATTTAAATTTCATTTTGATAGAGGCCAGGATGTATCATAAATTTTCTCATTTAAATATTATGGGAAAGGAAATTTTAAAAGATTTGGAGAATGTTAAGTTTCTATTGGTTAAACTGCAAATAGATTAGCCATATTTACTAAGTTGTAATGTTAGATATCTGAACCACTGGAGCAGGAATCAGGACTTCTTTTGCAGTGATATATAAGCTCCTCTTTATCTATCTGACATGGAGACTTGAACCCCTGCTAGCTTTAAATTTCATTTCTAAACATTGATTTAACAGTCGGATACTTCCTGTCATAACACAAGCTTTTGAAAACTTTCCAGACTAGCTCCACGGTTTAAATGGCAAAAGCTGGGTTTAGAGTCTTTTTATCCACCCTTTCTCTCATTTCAGTGTTTAGAAAAGATGTCACTGCACCTCAGCTGAAGCAGTTTCATAGGCTGCCAGAAAATGAAGGAATTTGGCGTGACATCAGCCACCAGGCTGATTGTGAGGAGCACTACAAAGCTTTGCCTGTACCACTGGGATGCTCTTGCACTCCTCTGGGGCTTCTCCATCCACTGGAGCAGCGGTGCTTTAGACAGGCAACCTGGGCATGAGACTGTGCAATTCACCCTATGAATTGCTCCTGTGTTTTACTTAACAATCAAATAGTCAGTGGATTTCATGACTTTTTCCCCGGCAATGCCCTGAAGAGTAGAAACCGCCTAATAAACACCAAGAAGAAAGAAGAACAATGTCCCTACAAGCCAAGCACTTATGTTTTGGCAGAGGTGGTAGTTGGGACCCCTGGCATGGTGGTATTTTGGTTCTTCCACTTCTAGAGGCAGGAGAGCCCAGGTGAATTCTGACCATGAGTTGTCTTTGCTGTGTTTATGTCGGGCTCACAGATAGAGCTGTGATGAATGGGTGCTCACATCCGAGAGCCCTCCTGCCCTGTGTCCCTGCTTGCTGCGGTCTGGATTTTCTTCCTTTAAGCACCAAATACACATGAGAAAGGAACATAGGGAAAAAGATGAAGCAGCAGATTTTGGGTTCAGACTTTGCAAAGTTTGAAACGGGCTCTGAGGAAGAAATGGCAGTGGTGCAAGTTAACCCTGGGAATTAGCTCACTGGCATTCACAATGCGTTTCTGCTACATTTGATCGGTCTTTTTTGTCTTCACCACTGGCTACAGAGAAAATAGCATCTTCCAGAATGAAGTGGCAATGTGTTGCTGTTCCTATTAAGAGTCTCCCAAACTTTTCCTGTTCGGATCTTTACCAGATTTGCAAGATTCTTTACTAAGAAGCAGTATATCCTCAGGCTGGAAAGTTTAAACACTAATACCAAATCATATGCAGTGCAAATGTCTGTGGGACCTCTAGCCACCTTGGTTATTAAACCCTTATTTTTTCTTTCATTTTGTTTGGCATCACTCCTCAGTCAAAAGCCTTGTAAAGAATTAAAGCTTTAAAATAACAGATCTAGACTTTTTAGAAAGCATTACGTCCTTACTATGGAACTAGAAAACAATTCAAAAAATCATGCAGGGAAAATGTAATTAATACTATTGCATTTGAGGGTGACTTCTGTTTACTCCAGTTACACCTGGAGTCCTACTGCAGCCCAGCTGCCTTGTGTTTTAGTTCAATAGTTCTATGTTTCATCCTGCCTCCTGACCCTGTATGACCAATATGTCCTTTGAGACCATGACCACCCTTAAAATAACCATGTGCTTAAGTATTATGTCTTGGTTCACTCTTTCTTCCTTTTCCTGAGAATTGTGGCCTTTTTCTGGGATGCCATTAGCTACATGACACGGAAAGGCCTGTGACCAGGCACACACGCATTGGGATGCAGAAGACAAGCTGGCCAGGAGCCCACAGCGTGAGTCAGCTGCTGCTGCCCTCCCCGCTGGCATTGGCTGCATCCAGCACAGCTTTTCTAACGTGTAGTCCTCTGGCTTCCAGTCCCACACGCAAGGATATTTGCATCCTGCTTAGGTAGCAGAGTTAAAATCTGAAGAAGCTGGGAAGCTGAGTGCCTTGCAAAGAATTTGGTCTGGCTGCATAACTGGAACATTTATTTCCATGTGGGTCCCTAAATGGACAGCCTAAGGGTGTACTACTATTTCTTGCAAAAGACTTGTTCTTATACCTCCTTAGTGAATTCAGTGGTCCAATACCCAACAAATGAGGAACAGAAAGGCCAAGTCCCTCTAAATGAGAGGCTCAGACTCTGAACAACTGGGACTTCAGCTGAGTTAATGATGATGGATGGCAGAGTGCTCACTCCAGCTCACCAAAGGATGCTTTGCTTTCAGCTGGATTTTCCTGTCCAAACAGGGTAGATCATCTTCAGCTCTCAGCTACTAATTTCCAGGTTAAAACCAAACAAGCTTTTGGGAAGCATGGTTACTATTTAACTTTGATCAGTGATGTGGTCTACAGAGTTGCACTCATGGACCATTCATGGAGCAAGCACCCAGCACAGTGGAAGCTACAGATGGCCAAGAGTAACAAGCATCTGGTGGAGGAGGAGATGCTCTGCAAGCCAGTGCCCCCTGAAGGTAACATTTGTGGAAAGTTGCCTCCAGTGACACTTCCGTCTATTCCTTTCTAAGCATAAGCAAATTGTCACGGCCTAGAGAAAGATAATGCATTTCTACGCATGGCTAGTAAAGCACTCATAGTTCTTCTATTTCACTGTATTAAAGAGCCATCCTACAGAGTATGGAGTACTTAGACATAAAGACACATGATTAAGATGGTAGCAATTCTTGACATACTAACCTGGCCAGTAGTACATGAAAACATTCTTTTTTTCTTTCATCATTGTGACCCACAAAGGCTCCGATCCGTTCCACCAGAGAGGCAGTAGGCTTTCTTTATTCACACCAATATCAAAAGATAAATTTGTCTTTTGGTCCCACATGTAGTTTCCAGTCATCTGATGGACCTCACAGTGGCGACCTTCAGGGGTGGAGAAAAAAAAGAGCACAATCAGATCTTGACTCTGTCACCTTTTTTGAGGTTCACCAGGTAAGCAGCTTATATCCCCTAGTTCACCACTTAAAAGTCAGTTGCTGGAGCTTAGGTCATCCACCCATGTTCCCGTCACAGTCAATGGAGAAGAAGAGGCACCTCTAGAAAGCAAATCATGCCATCCTAAGACAGGCATCTAAGGTATCTGGGAGGAGTTATCCTCTGGAGGTGCATATTGCTCTCTATTAATTGTAGAGAAAGATCACACCAGATGATCCAGACAGCCAACTCGTAGACAGCTGAGGGCAGAAGAAACAAATCCCACACCCCATGGCCTGCTCAGTGTGCTGTACCCAGCCTACACACACAGACTACGGCAGCAGCAGCCTGAGTGGGTGACACATGTTTGGCTGATGCCTGGCTCCTATGCATGCAACATCTGCCAAGCCTGAGGCTATTTTAAGGTACTCACCAGCGCACAGACCCAGAGGGCTGTGGGAAGCTGCCTGTGAACGAGAAGGGATAAGAGCATAATCTGGAAACATAGAATAAAGTTTGGGACACTAGGATTTTCCCTCTCCTTTATCAATAGGGCACATTGTTTTTCTGTAAACAAGCAAAAACTAGGCTAAAACCTTTACATACTACTTTTATTTTCTGTTATCATTAGCTTTTTCTTTTTTTTCTTTTTTACATGAACAAGCTTTGCTCTTGGTTGTGAGGACAGCAATCAATCATTTTATCAGACTTTTTTCATCCTCTTATTGCACCTTGGGGTACCTGAACAACTTTATATTACAAGAAAATAATATATAATAGCTGAGAGATGTTTTCCACTTCCTGTAACTGTCAGAAGTTACTCTATTTTAAGAGTTAATTAACAAAAATGGGAAAAGAAATGTTGAAGATTAAGTTGTACTAGTTCATTATTTCCATATCTTAAAAAGCAATGACTGATGCATGTGCAAGACACTTTCATCATTAGCTGGTGAGTCACAATATTGCAAGGATTCAGATAACAGGCTTTGATTATTGTAAGACTGAGCAGAACTGAAATAACTTTGGTATCCTTGTTTTGAAAAGGTGTCATTTTTAGCAGAGGACTCTGTATACTTTGAGCACATGTGACCTTGAAATGGATTTTGAACTCTCTTTCCCTACTACAAAGTATTTCAATTATGCAAAACATTTCCTCCTCCTCAGTGGAGAAAATCAGTCTCAATTTGTGGCAGTCACCAGTTACCATATTAAACCAAACTGGTTTAATACATGAGAACTGCTGGATTGGATGGGCAGTAATCTGTCCTCTTTAGAATGTCAAGTGCTTTCTTTGCTCTAAGTCTTAAAAGAGCTTTTAAAAATCCCCAATGCTGAAGCTGGTAGGTTACATATTGTACTATGTATAATATAGTCTTCATATAGAAACAGTGAGCTCCAGCTGCTACTGATGTGAGGTCCCCATAGGATTTAAGGTCTGCTATCAGCTTGCCCACCTCTGTAAGTAACAGAACAGAGATTGTTCTTTGTACCATTGCTGGGAAGTTTAATTAACTGTGTGCACTTAAACAGATGACAATATTTTTCTGATCTCCACATCAGACAAGTTCATTCTTCTATGGACTTCATCACCCTCTTTTTTATATTGGAAAAGAGGCCTGGAAGACTGTAAGGTATCAGTTTTCATCACAGATATCCCTGGTTCACAGGACCAGAAGGGAAGATCAGATGGGCAAACAGACCACAAGACACGACCAGTTAATGCTACCTGGAGCCATTCACGTCTTCTTGCCTGAAGCCTGTGTCCCAGAAAGACCCCAGACCTCCTTGGAAGACATCAATAACCAGCTACTCAATCTCTTCCTTGGGTTGCTCATCCCAATATTTATTATCAGTAAACATTGTTCAAAAAGTATGCCTGGTCTCTATTTTTATTTTTGACTTTTGTTAATCTTCAACCATGGCTATTATGTGCCTTGCTCACTAGATTAAAAAACCCTGCAATAGCTGGCATTTCTGCCCCTCAAAAGACACTCATACACAGAATTAAGGTCACTTCCCAAATTTTTTTTCAGTCACGTGTAGAACCCCAGTTCTTTACATTCCCTGTTGTAACTTATTTTCTCCATTATGAGAAAATGACCTTTGGTGATCTCCTTTTTAATTATTATCAAAATAGCAACATGGTGTCAGACAGTTACCATAACACACTGAACTTTTATTGCTTCCATTCCGCAGCTTTCATCTATAATCAAATCTTAACAGTTTCAAAAGTAGAAACAGAGCAAAAAGCAATTTCAGCATACAGATGTCGTTATTTAAATTCACTGCAATTGTGGTAAAAAGCACCCCTTCCTCAAGCAGCAGAGGAAAACAAAGAGGGCATAGTTCCCAGGAATATGATAACTGCTATATCCTTCTGGAAGAGAGCCAACAAAAGCTTTTGCAAGTCTACGTGCTACAGCTTACTTGGACACTACATTTCTTACAGCATTGGCTTTGTCTAAAGCACATTCCTGTCCATCCAGGCACTTTTGTCAGCATTCAAATGAATCTATGCAAAACAAAGACAAAATAAATAATTTTTAAAAAAACTAATAATTTAAAAAAAAAAAACAAACCACAAAACAACACAAAAAAACCACAATCAACCAACCAACAACTACAAAACACACTGCAACAGACATGTGGCCACTTGGCCACCCAGAACAACAGCACAGTAGTGCTGAGTGCTGTGGACCCTACACTGACCATATGTGAGATCTAGAAACCAGAGCGTGTGTTCCTGTAGTGCTTACTACAGGAATGACCTCTTCCTCCTTTGATGGCCTTTCACTGATTGCAGAGACAGCGCGTAGGATCACCAGTAGGCATGATATATCATACAGGGACCACATGTGTCTAAATCTACAAGAGAAAATGCTCTTCTGAGACACCCAATGATCTTTTTGTAAGAGCAGCAGTGTGTGGCAGCTGCGCAATGCCACACCTGGTGCATGGGGCAACAAAACAGAGGTAAATGACCTCTGCACTGAGCAAATCAGATTAATCAGAGAACCTGCAGTGTCTATATTAGCCAATGCAGCATAGGTACCATAATCTGTACCCATGTGGTATCCACCAGATGATGAACACAAGTACACACATTTACCTGCATGTTTTATGCAACATTATATACATGTCTTGCTGTGACAGTGAGGCCATTCCCATCAAGATGTCCCCACTCCCCAGGAAAGGCCAGTAGGGCATGACGCAAGCACAGGCTGCCATGGGGCTGTATAAGCTGGGAAAACCCCCTACAGACCTGCTGGATGACTTGCTCTGGGAAATGCTCCGCGCCTGCTGGGAGAAGGAAGAGAGCAGGACTTTAAAGTCCCCAGCACTGTATTTTTGCTCTGGAGCAGGTGCGTGGTGTTGCCATCCCCAAGGACTGAGCCCAACCTTCTGTGAGAAGAACATCCTGATGGGGGTCAGCTCTGCCTATTTTTATATATGCCTTGCTCTGCTCTTCCCCTGCTGTGTGTCATCTGTCCTGCTTTGAAAAGAAAGACCTCAGGGAAAAAACAAACCCTGTGTGTTAAACCTTAAGTGGCCTGGAGAAGACCAGGGCTCATGAGAAGTCAGGGGGGAGCTCTGGTCTGGGCAAAGTGTCCCTACCATCTGCAGGCCCCCAGGCAAAAATGGTACCTGCAAGATGTGCACAGACAATTTATGTTCCCAGAAGAGCTTGCTGGCAAAGTCTTTGCAATTTCTTATGACCTGCAACACCAGATGAACCCAAGGCAGAAACACCTTAGCCTCCATTAGGTGAGACTTTGCACTCCAAATACGATCACATCAAAAGGCACAGGAAAATCTCTGCTATACACAGCATTTTTTTTTTTCCTGAAGGTGATTCACTTAATAAGAATGTGAAACTCTTAAATCAATGCTTCAATAGCGGAGCCAGGGCTGGGGTGCATGAAAATTGCTTGCAAAGCATCTAGCTTAGGAGTTGCAGATGCTTGCATGTGCAGGAAGGCAGGTCCTGCGTCCCTGTGGAGCAGATGCTCTGAGCTGCCAGTCAGTCTCCTGAACTGAGTGGCAGCAGTGGGCTGAGGGACCAGGCTGGGAGCCCTGATGACCTCACAGCTTGAGGGCAGCACAGCTCCAAGCGAAAATGATGGGCAAAGCTGTTGCCTGCACCCTTAGAGAGGGTACGAGCCTCTGGCAGTTTTATGTTCATTGCCTGTGACTTTAGCTCTGAGCAAAGAAATACCTTGATAGGTGAACATCCACTTACTGTTGCTAATAGCAGGTATACAAGTGGTGAGCTGTGAGGCTGTGGCTATTAAGAAGGAAAAAACAGTGCTTCAGTTTGTAGCATATGAACTTATGTTATAGAAAACTTGCTGTTCTCCATTTTGAAAGTGTTTCCATTTTTTTAAACTGGTAAAAAGCAAACACCACTTTTTTTTTTTTTTCTACAAAATTTTGTGTATATGTGAAAGAGGAAAATCTTGGCACTTGGTATTCCAGCCTTTCTGCAGGTGCTGACTAAAAGCAAGACAAAGAATGTGAAAAAGAAAACTCCTCCTGGTTCCCACTCTCTCTTCCAGCCTGTCCCTGCTAGGACAGTGTGCCTTCCCTGCCAGTTAATAGGATTACCACAGACCTCTTCATGCTCTTTTTCTTCCCCACATGCAATTTTAGAAATGGAAAGCTACTGAGTCCAAGAAGAGACTGATTTTAAAAGTGTGCGTCACAACCAGGTTTTTTTTAAATCTTTGCTGCTGATGGTATCTATGATGGTTAAAAGAGGAGCAAAAATAAAAATGCCAATTGCTTTGTCACTTATCATGGTTTTTGTGTCCTTCTGTTTATTTTCTTACTTTGGAAAGTGAAATTAAGATAGTTTCAGTTCATTAGTAGTGGTAATCCATTGTCCTGCTGTATTCCTACGCCTTCATTTTTTAAGCCTCAGACAATATGCAGATATTGTTGATGTTAGTTAAAAACTTGCTTACTGATAAACAGAGGTTGTCAGCAACTTGCCCTGGACCAGGCAGGAGTCTGGATACTGTTAACTGGGCAGCAGAAATAAGGCATCTGCTAGAACCACCACCAGGCGGGGCTTCCTTCAGGTTCTGCATGGATGGAGAGTGGAGATGCTGTGCTGTAAACCAAGACACCCCTCTGCCAAGTACTTAAGGTCAGGTCTTGTCCAAAAGGGGACTCAGAGGCCTCTTGCTGGCTCCTCTCCCACCCACCCACCTCTGTGATCAGGGACTCCCTCTGCTTCCCGTGGAGGCCAAGACAAATACGGCTCTTGGACATGAGGCGGTACAGCTGACTGGGTGCTGGCGTGTCCTTGTGGAGGACCTGCCAGAAAAGACCTCATTTGTTGTTAGGATCTTGGAAGACAAATTCTCCCTTATTTTCCAACTCATATGTGATACCATCCACCCATGTTTATGCTGGCTGGGGGTAGAAATGTGAGGGGCCCCTGCATGCCTTGAGCTCAGGGGTCAGGGGTGCAGGACATCCCCCAGCAGACCCCCAACACCTGTGGGTTGGCAGGCAAGGGAGATTCAAGCTCCTTAGCATGAGCAGCTTTTTTTCCAAGAGATATGGCACAAAATGCTCTGAAGCAATAACTCATGCTCACCGCGGTTGTGGGGAGACCTCAGACTTTCCATTTAGCTTGGCGTGAGAGCCCCCTGCAGAGCCAGACTGAGACAAAGAACAGGAAATATTAAAAGCTCCCCACACGATAAAAACCCGAGGTGGCTTGTGGTCTTAATTCCTTTCTTTGCAAAACAAACAGCACATGGTGTGATTAAGTAAGCCTTTTGGGATACATGTATTTGGACTCCTCCTATCTCTTACCAAGCCCACGTCAAGCCTTGCAAAGTGGTCTCAAACACACATGTCAGCAACAACAGCTCATTTTACCTAGTTCAATGTGTTGTGCTACATCTTTCAGGTCAACAACTACAATATCCTAACTGGAGCACAGAGAGCTAGGACACCAGGTAAGTTTTCAGCCTAGTAGCTAAAAAACAACCCAACCACCCAAGAACCAGTCTTTATGCCACTGTGGAAGCCAAAACAGAAACATAGCATGAATGAAGTTGTTAGAGAAAATTGCTTCTCAAAGAGTGTGATTTTAAACCAGTACATCCGTGGGCTACCTTGCACACCACCAGATTTCTGTAACAAAACAACTTCTCCAGTTGCACATCAGTGAGATCCTTTGTTCCAGCAGTGACTTGGCTGTTGTTTGGTGCTTCTTCAAGCAAATAGCAGGTCATGACGCCATGCCATGGCTTGCAGGAAGATTGAAGCTTCTCCCTAAGCTCTGAATCATCGGGTGACTTTATATGAAGAAGGCAAACCATTAGCATTCATCTCATTTCTATGCTCTGGTTTTACTTCTCATAATTGCTGTAGATGTTGAGGTAGGGAAATGACCTCTGTGCAGGCCCCAGGCTTTGGGCTGACACTTTCTATGTCATCTGAGGAAGCTCCAGCAAATATCTTCTCAGAGGTTAACAGCAGCAGCAGATTTAAGTAGAAGGGGGACCCATGGAGAGCTCTGCCTTTGCCCTGCAGCACTGTGTGACCACAGGCAGAGTCACCTCCCTCTCCACTTTCCTTCCAAAATTAATCCATTTCGTTTACCTAAGTTGGGCCCTATTCCTCCCGCTGTGTCTGTGCTTTACTTGGTACCTGGTCTCAACAAACAGAGTATGCTTCACATTAGCACACATTAGTTGGTTGTTTTTAGACAGAGTCATCAATTATGCTTGTATCTATTTGGTTATAGCTTTGAAAATCTCAGTAAGCTTGCTGTTTCTCATTAATATTAAATTCAGCTAGGCTGCCCTCTTGAAATCATCAGTAAAGTAAAATAAAATGACTAGAGGATCCTACAGATAATTGGGCAGCTGTGGTGTGTGCTATTGATTGCTGGTTGCCTGTTGCAGGGTAAAGCTGCCTTCTGTCAGGGCTGCTAAGTGCAGCTTGGCATCTGCACTGAGACCTGGTGGGGCGGATGCTGCTGACCTCCATAACCTCTGTCTGCAGGTCTGGACAGGGAGAGGAGGTGAGTTCATGTTTGAGGAGACTGACCTGTCTCAACAGTGGTGGTGTCTGAGGAACAGAGTCCGTTGTCCTCCTCCAAAGCCACCGAAATAAGGGAGAACTTCTCTCTGTAACAATTTAAACTCTCTGGAGTTATGCAGGTTGTGTGGATGTGGGGTAAAGCGAGTACAGAGAAAGAAGAAGCCTTGCTCATGGGAAGGGATAGAGGCAAGAGAGAAATACATGCCAACCGCAGTTATTTCATGCACACACTGTCCTGGCAGTCGTGTATGCTCCTGAGTGGAGGTTGGGCCTTGTGGATGAGCCGAGAAAGAAGGGACAAGAGTGTTTATCTGGAAAAGTGGTGGGATATAATGAACAAGCTGGGGTGGAAGTGTATAGGCAGGGCCAAAATTTCTTAACCTGATTTAGCTGAAAAAAGCCAATATTCTATGAAGCAGCGTTCACAAATGCTAAAATATGGCAATTTGGAGGTTAAAACATGAGTTTCTTAACAGCACATGAAGCAGCATTGTAGGACCAGACATGAAGATTAGCTTGTCCTTGTAATTCTTGATCTTCCATAAGAAACTGTGGCAACATTTAAGTCCTGCACATCCCAGTTGCAAACAGAAACAAAACCAGTGAACGGTCATGTGCCTCCCCATAGAGGAGAAGCATAACTGGTGAGATGCAATGTAAACTTTCCTGTGCCCATAGAGCAGTGACGGTGAGGTGATAACTTACCAGCCCTAAACGGGTCACTACAGCATGATGCTCAAGTCACCTTGCCATGCTGCATTTTTTCCAAAAATCTGACCCAGCTTTGCTAATTGACCGTGTACAGACTGAACACAGCTAATGCTACATCTGCCATGTGCCCCACAGTCATAACCCCACCATCACCTAAAACATAATATCTCCTTTCTGTGGAGACTGCACCATGATGTTGGGGGAGAGAACAGTGAAGCCATGGGATTTACCCTGCTGTCATGCCAGGGCACAGCCATGGGGTTCACTAATGTGGAGTATCTTACAGACAGTCATATTGAGTTACTGCAACAACCTTGACCAAAATAGAATGAGAAACCAGAATGTTTTTGTACAAGAAAAGATATTTACACTGTGTTAGCCAAAACACCAGGACACGTGCAAGATTAAGTAAACCAATCACAAGATAACTTTATGCGCGTGAACAGCTAGCATAAGCCAATTAAAACAGAAAGTTAAACGCATGTACAACAGCTACTAACTATAAATGCAAGTGCCTTGCAGAAATAAAGTGTCTCTTGGTTCACCTGCACTGAGTCTGGGCTGTTAATCTCTCACACTAACACCCCGAGTGCTCAAGTGTAGTCTTGGACCCTCTTTTGGGCATATTCTTCACTTTGTCCCTGGTTGGCTCCTGACCTATTTAACACTGCTGTGACACATGTTATGAAGGTGAATTGTTATTTGCAAATAAGTTGTATTTGCATTGAGATCCTCATCATGAAGACCAGGAAATTTTCAAGGAAAGTTGAGTTTGGTCTCATAGATCATCTCTTTGGTTCAAGCTGGGATGTAGCAACTCTGACACCCTAAAAATGTGACGTCTAGTAGTGCTGTTTCATAATCTAAAACAAAACTTGTTTGAGAGTACAAAATTGGATGTTTTCAAAACTCCTCAGAAGGCTGATTATAGACTTCACTCTACACATACACATGTAATAGGACTGGTGATTAAATGTGGTAATGAGAGAAAGCACTTGCCTTCCCTGTTCTCTTTAACAACTTCACCTGAGGGCTTTTTACATATGAGTCATGAAGCCAGTTTGCCTACATACACTTAAACAACAAGGTCCACAGTGGAGTGACATCTCTACTTTCAGTTGTGACATTTGCTCTGTCTTCATTCATTTGCATCGGGTCATGAAAAAAACTGTGATGGTTTTGTCCTCTACAATTTTATGATCTGTGAGCAAGAGAAAGGTGTCCCTCTCCCAAGTTAGGGAGGAAGGGGTTAAGTGGTTTCCAAACAAGCTGGGCACAACTGATGTCAGATTTTTGTCTTACAATGGCATCTATTTGCTTCCCCAGCAAGCAGTATATGGACTGCTGGGCATTGTATTGTTCCAAGTATAGCAGAAGATACCACATATCTTTGGAAAGGACAGATTTTTTTTCCTCACTGCTTGCTAGCTGGGAGGTCCTGTTTGTTAAATAACTCTGGAGAAAAAACAAACAAACAAAAGCCCCACACAACAAAACCCAGAACAAAACAAAAACAAACAGGAACTCCAGAAAAACTTTTCTGGTTTTGTTTGTGTTGTTTGTTTGGGTTTTTTAAGCTCAAATGTCGTTTCCAGGGTGTCTTTCTCTGATGTGAAGGGCTCAGCTGTACTCTGTGCACCTTCTTAGTGTCACTGTAATCATGTGTTGCTCTGTTTAGATTAAAAGGAAATCAGCATCATGAAAATTATGACTGTCTTCATAAAGTGTAAGGAAAGTGTAAGGGAGCAAAAGCAAAAATCCTCAATGTCTATTTGACTATTTCAGATTATTTTACATATATAAGGACTTGGGGCAACATTAAGACAGGGATCTGTAAAAGCAGAAAGTCTGTTCAGCTTAAAACCAAATTTAACACTGAACTCAGATGTCCTGGTTGAGAATAAGTTACTCTCTTAGCTATCCTCAGTTAACACACACTTTTACTAACTAGAAAGTCTGTGAGCAGGCTTTGTATTCATTTTCCATGCATTTTCCACTCATTTTTATGTTCTGTATGCAGCAGACCCCATCGGTTCTCCTACTGGAGAGCCTGGGACAGCCATGCTGCTGCAGGGGCAGCCAGTAGGGACCCGACAGCACTGCTCAAGAGCAAAGGAGAACTTCAAAAATCAGCTACAAGCAGCATTTCCAAGTTCAGAGCAGTTTTCAGACAAGCAATACTGAGCTATAATGCCTCAGTGCTTTTAAACTCTCAGCAAAAAGCACAACTTGTGTTTGTTTTGCGTTTTTGGAGGAAAAAGTCACAGGGACCTGGCAGCTACAAGGAGCATCACAGCAAATGCAAGGTACTCACCCGTCATCAGCGTGTAGTAATTTGGGTAGGAAAGGCTGGGGAAGTCTGGGGTCATGTAATCCACCTTCACCCCCATGTTCACAATGTCCCGAAAGCCCGGCAGACCCTCCAGCTCGCTGTCATCGATGTAGTCGAAGCGAAAGCCATCGAGCAGGAACACCAGGAGTTTGCGGTGGGCTGAGGGGGCGGCGGGGGGCGGCAGAAGGGAGGCGAGGGCAGCGGCCAGGAGGGTGGTCAGAAGGTTGCGGCTCCCCATAGCCGGGCAGGAGCAAGTGATCTGCAGCAGCTTCGGAGCTGGACCTGGCACTGTTGTGTCCCCCCTCCCGCTTCCACTGCCCGCCTTAAAGCTACAGCGCGGCCCCGCGGGTGTGGGAGGTCACAGGTTAATTGTAAGCAGATGATTAACTTCGAGTGAAGAGCTCGGCACTTCCCAGCTACAGAGAAAAACAAAAAAACAAAAAAACAAAAAAAACAGAAAGAAAGAAAGAAAGAAAAGAAAGAAAAGAAAGAAAGAAAGAAGGAAAGAAAAGAAAGAAAAGAAAGAAAAGAAAGAAAGAAAGAAAGAAAGAAAGAAAAGAAAAGAAAGAAAAGAAAGAAAGAAAACTTCGCAGCCACAGGGGAAACACGGAGCCTGTCAGGACTCTCCCCGGTGGAGGGGCCGCAGGGACCGGCCACGATCGCGCCGCCGCCCGCAGCCAGGGGAGCCCTCCCGCCCACCGGCCCGGCACCCACCGGGTTCTCACGGAGAGAGGCCACTTTCTTTAAAACAGAGCGCTACATCTCCAATGACACAAACGTGCGCTTTCTTCTTAACTTTCTGGCAGCGGCTTGTGATAGAAACGTTGACTGAGATTAAGGCAAAGCACCTCCACACCTCGGGAGGTGGGATACAGGAGTGGTTCGATGGTGCCGCTGTACCTGTGAGCTCAACTATGCCTGGACTCAGGTCCCCAGGAGGGACTGTCCTCTTCACTCTGTGCTGCTGTGGGACTAACCCAGCTCCTGATGCAATAGTTGAAAAAGCTAGTTTTCAGCATTACAGAGAACAAATGATACATTTATCTTCTGGCTGTTAATATTATTGTCATTATTAGTAGGAGATGGATGATGCTAAATTTCATATTAAAAATGAAAAATTGTTCACATTTTAGTCACAAGTAATCACTAGGTTACTCTCCTGCCAGCCACATGAGACCAACTATACCTCTAATGCAATGCCAGGACCTGTTGTATACTGTAATTGCATATTAACTTACTTTACTTGAGTTGTGTTTCCTTTTTCCCAAGTAAAAGAAGTTCATAGTGCTTTATTCATTCTGAAACACTGCAGGTGAGGAGGAGCTACATGCTGGACAGAGCTGGGATGGGGAAAGGGTAAATTTTGACTTTCTCAGCGTGAGGAAGAGCATATAGCCCTGGGGAGGGGTGTTCCCAGTCCATGTCTCCCTCATCGTGGGAACGGCCCCTTGCAGGTGTTTACATCTGGAGAAGGCTGCAATAGCTGTCTGTTGCCCCAGTGGGAATGTCTGAACCTCTGTTTGCTCCTCACACAACTCCCCATTCTACGTCCAGTGTGTCTAATCAGCTCTTACCAAACACATGGTTGATGCAAGCTCAGCAAGACAGCTTTCAAGCATCCCTTGTCCCAAAAGCTTTTTTACAACTGTGCAACCCGCCTCGTGCCCTGACCTGCCTTTTGCATGGCTTTGTACTGGCTACCAGCACCTGTGAGCAAGAGCAGCTGTTTGCAGATGCAGATCATGGCTCCCAGACACAACCAGAGAGGTGCTGTCCCTGCCCTTCTCTCACAGGGCTTCCAGCTCAAGAAAGATGTCCTGGCAGGGGAAGGGGTGCAGGGCTGCTCAGATGCTTCCACTGGCTATGCTGGTGTTCACTTTCCCAGTCAATCTTTCCTACTTTCTCACTTTCCCACTTTCCTCACACTTCCTCCCTGCCAGTGGACTAAATGTGCTCCTTACGGACCTCTCCTTCTCTATGACTTGCCCAGCCACTCATTTTCTTTTTTTTCTTTTTATGTGCCACTTTTTCCATCCCCCATCTCAAAGCCCAGCACATGAGATGCACTCTCACATCAGAAGTAAGCCTAAACCAAGGACTAAGGGCATTTCTCTAAGCTCCAGCCCAGGGATCTTTAGAGCAAGATAGTGATCAAACCAGCCCCTTCAGGGGTTTATCCCCTTTCTCAAAGCCTTTACTCCTTGGAGCCTTGTGTTGCTAGCTATTATCATCTTGACAATGTCAGTTCTGCCCTGTGTTTTTGCAGAGGAAAGCTGCAAGGAAGGCTGCATGACCCGGACAGCTGGCTGCGTTTCGCCGGCGTCCCAGCCTGTGCAAGGCTGCCGCTGCCCTGCCTGCCGGGGCCGAGGCTGCAGCTGCACGCCGGGCTGGCGGGCGACGTGACAGCCTGGGCAGCAGTGCAGGCAGCTGCCTGCCTGCAGGACAGCACGTGCTGCATGTCCTACCTATGGAGAGACACCGCTGTTCTCAGCCGTCTCCAGGCTCCACGGGGTCTCAGCTGAGGATCTGCCTCTTCACCCACCTGCCGAAGTGAATACACATGTCCTTCTCCTGCTGCCCCTTGCGGGCATCCAGGACAGGAGGTGGCCCTGCAGAACCTGTGCTCAGAGACAGCACTTCTACCAGTGCTTACTGAGGATTTCCACTATAGAAAAAACATATGTAACAGACTCAGAGCTACCTATAGGGACATGTCTTGGCCAAGGCACTGTGGTGATTTACTATGTCTGTATTTATGTTGAATGAACTCAGAAACACGTCAAGAAATGGAGAGGGCAATATGATTATACACCTCCTGGCACACCCATGAGGGCATTCACACTGATGTCTTGGCTTGTGCTCTAATGAGTGGCTTCTGGGCTTGCTAGCAGGTCTCAGCAGAAGCAGCAGCTGCGGTTCATAAAGGGATGGGATTACCAAGAGGAGACAATCAAGTGTCCAAACTGGACTCGCACCTTGAAAGGATGAACAGGTTTTTGAGGTGGTTAGGCCAAGAAGCCAGGCTTTCATCATGAGATGATACAAAGATATGTCTCCTTATTATTTCATGGTGTTAAGAAATAACGTCTTCCTTTCAAGAGGGTTGCAATCTACTGGTTGACAGTTCCTAAAGGAAAGTTCTACATGAACCAACACAGTGGCAGGACGATTGGTGCAAGGTATCACAGCCTGAGGTCTGCTTTAAGAGTTGGAGATTCACAGTTTTCCACTCAACAAATAACAAGAGTGTAAGGCTTGAGAAGGGTTAAAGGAGTAGTGAGCCATGTAACCATGACACTGCACAATACCAAATTGTGTTTTGACAGACAATCCCCCTGAAGAGTGGGACAGGAGCCAAACAGTCTAGCTTGGCAGAGACAGACCCTAGCAATACATTTCATCCCTGCCAAGCAATGTTGATTTGCTTTGGTTCACATTCATTTGTAAGCACCCTGTCTGCACAAAGCCCCAGATGGCCTTGGAGTCTGCAGCACAACAATATTTTTATACAAATGCTCTTACAAAAGCTATCAGAGCCTGAGCTGGTGTTAGCACTAGTTAGCAGATTTAGGAAGAGGCATGCATAAAGGAATGAAAATCCCTAAACACAATTTGTGCATGAGTAGATACCCCACTGATCCAAACCCTGTTTGAGACAAGATTCTCAAGCACTTATATTGATCAGAAAATCCTCTTGGCAGAAAGCTTGTTTCAATTTCTAGAAAACTGCCCCCAGTGACCTTTAATCTCTCTTTTTTCTTCCTTTTTCTTCCCCCCCCATAAATAACATGTACACCAAGAGAAATTAATGAAAATTCTCCGGGCTCACACCGACGGTTCAGTCTGGCTTGCCAGATGTACCAGCCTCCCCAGCAGCACTGCTCTGTCTATGCCGTTAGGTCCAGAGCACACGCAAGAACAAAACGTGCTAAAAGTAAAACGTGGTCTCCCTTTTCCCCTGTGAATTAGTCATCATTTCTCCTCTGGAAGAAAGACAAGAAGGCAAAACACAACTCATTGTCAGCTTATAATTCTTCTTCATTTCCTGTTCTCCTTGCCCATAACAGTAGTTGAACGCTTTGGTCAACACAGCCTGACTTACTTTTTTGGCAGTTTCTTTTCTCACATGAGAGAAGAAAACATGGTCACCTCCAGAAGTGAAAGCCTTGAGGAAAATGATAAGTTGCTTGTGTTTCTTTGAAGAAGAGGAAGAGGATTTGTGCCAGTCTGACGTTTGAAGGTCAGAGCTCTGCTGGACTAAGGTCCTTCTTTCTCCTCTCCCCTCCAAATCCAAGCTGAAAACACCACAGGTGGTATCATCCCCTCTGCTGACCTCCACAGAAAACCTCTGGCAATGCATGTATCTGCCTTCTGAGCTGACTGAAGGTCTTTACCTTGGTAGAAGCCACCAGCTGCAGAAGTTTACTTCTGTACTGTACATTCTCACCAATGCTTCTGCATGGAGTGGTGCACTAAGCAAAGCATCTGCTGCTCCATTAGATCTTCCTGGATGGTATTTAGCATAAAATCAGCTATTTCTGAGGTCTTTTGGTGTGCAGTAGTTCAGTCATGAGGAACTCAAGAGATAGGAAACAGGTAGTTCTTGCTGTCAGTCATGTACAGATGTATATGATACAGGGAGTCACACACTTGTTAGTTACAGGGCATTTCAAAGCTAGAAGCTCCAGCTTCCCTACAGAAAATGAGTGATATTTCACAGCTTCTTGAGACATGGTTTTCCTCTAACCTACTTGGCTCATATGAGACTTGCCTTGCTGGAAGCGTCCACATGCTGGGTAATGAGTACATGCAAGTGGGACAGTAGTGGCCCTGACAGCCAAGGGCTGGTGAAATGTTCTTTGAAATGTCTCAGTCCAGGCAACTGTGATGTTTGGAGAGCAGATCTCCAGATCTCTTACTCCATCCTTCACTGCAAATGTGACAAGTCTTATTAATAGCTCTCCTATTTGAGAAAAATAGAGTGGAGATGAGGAAACTTAGTGAACCATTGAAGTACCTTCAGTGGCTCCCAGTTTCCTTGCAAGGAGCCAGGTAGTCTTGGTGCATCTTTGCCCGCACTGTCCTTCCCTGTGAATGCTTCCTGCCATCCTTTTCTTCCCTTGGGGTACAGACTGTGCTTCTGTTAAACGAAATGTTCCAACTGAACAAAGGAGATGGCTCTTTACACTAAAGCACCATTCAGGTGTGCAATGCCTTGTCCCTGAAGACCATGACTGTTAAAAGTGCATGTGGGACAAATTCTCAGGGAAAAAAGTGCACCCAGGGCTGGGCAACACAAAGCAGCACTGCCTCCAGCCATCCTAGCATTTTATGTTCTTATGGAGGGTGAAGAACAGGAGTATTTATTCAGCAGGAGAACCTTATAAGTGTTTTGCTTAATACCTCTCTTAACCCAGCCGTTATATGACCAGCACCTAGACCTCTCAGGGCATCTTCTCTTACTGTTTTTTCTTGGGTAATAATTGCAGCTCATTTTCGTCCCTTCAGAAACACACAAGTTAGCTGAACTGCTGCACTGGACATTCACAGCAGATGAGAAAAGAAAAGGGCTGGAGGGACAGCAGCAGGGAGTGACATGTCTCCAGTGGGACTGAACATGGTCAGTGATGCCCTAAACCTGCCAGCTGCTGCTGCTGCTCAGGAGCAGAGGCTGCACATCTGCAGGGATGATGGGGGGAAGGAGGCTGCAAGCATCACATGGAGGAAAACACCCAAAGATGCCTCTATATGGAAAAGCATGTTTCATACAGCTAGTGTGTGTTGGAGTCACGATTTTAACCTGAACTTCGCAGAGCCATGGAGGTGTATGAATTACTTCCTAGTGGTCATGAAGGCAATTAAGAAAGATAAGCTGATCACCAGTGGGCTTAAACTTGCTACACAGTGAGCATCTGCCATTGGGAGCTCAGGTCAGGAAAGGCTGGGAAGCCTGCACCAGGTGATGGCATCTCATAGTTGCTTCCTGCAGAAGACCACCTCCTCCCTCACCCATGGTGTGTTGGCCTGAGCACAGGGCCAGCCAGCACAGGATATCACCGTCTCAGACTGAAACCAGTCTTCTCTCCTTCCAAAAGATTTGAGTTTTGCTTAGTTATCAACCCATCTCCACCTCCAGTACCTTCCCAACATTTTGAACTCATGTGCCTGCAACATTATTACTTAATTATCCCAAGACTGTGCTTGTCTGGATGCCACTGTCCTATAATGCAGGAGTTTTTACCTCATTGAGGAAACCTTGCGCAATGCATTTCTCTTTTGAAATCACCTAGTCAAGTTTGTTAGGTGGCAAAATCAGATAACCCTAAGTAACCGGACACTGTGTTCTCTGCTTCATCTCTGCTGTCTGGTTGTTTCCCTGTATGGTGGGGGACAGTGGTGAAGGATTGTACTGCTACACTAGAAACAAGGGTCAACATGCAGCAGTTCAGGTGGGGATGGAAACTTGGCAAGCTAAGCAAGTTGATCAAGATTACTTAATTTATTGTGTATAAAATATAAAAACATAATCAGCAAAATAAAGTAGGTGTTACTATTCCTGCTGTGCTGTGACACTAACACGTTTCTGAGGCCATGGAGCTCAACACCTCCATTCATATGCCAGTGGCTCCTCCAAGAGAACAACAGGGTATTCTGCACGTCCACCAGTGCCTTGCATAGCTGTTTCTGCCAATTTATTTCCTCACTTGACCAGCAGCCTTAAATGATGCACGTATGAGCCTGAAGTCTAACAATCTTACATGACCTTGCATTCATCTAGTGCTAGCCAAATGTGTACCTGTTTCAGCAAAGTATTCAGATTTTCCCTTTAAATGAGGGGTAATTTGAGAAGCTAAATAACTGGTGAATCAGTGTCTATATGTCTACTTTTCAAGAATAAAATAATATTTTAGGTTTGATCTTTCTGGTACACTTCTACATGGAGCACAAAAGAGACTTCCAACATTGCCTTGAACCTAGCATAGGTACAAAGTAAACTATTCATGGCTAGCATAAAATGTAATTTTAAAACTCTCACATACTTTGCATTTGGCATCCTTTATAGCTGGGAGGTTATACAGAGTTCATCTGTAACTTCTGACATCAGTGCTTAAGGACTGTGGGAGTTGGGCTCGCAGTGTGACCTAATGAAGAAAAAGGCCTTTATTCTGACAGCAGTTATTTAAGTTAACCTGAGAATATTTCTAATTTGACCCCAAAGGCTGGCCTCTGCCAGGCTGCCCACAGCGACTGTGCCCTGTATTGCAGAGAGTTTCCGAGTTGCTGTTGCTTTTGTCATGTGCCACTGCACTGTGTTCATTCTGGCTTTCATATTTTTCATGTAATTGGTCCTGGCTTCTAGTTACCATAACTTATATGTCAGTAGGACTATGCTGGAGGTTAAAGCCCTCACCTGGAGGACACAGATTAAAGGCTGGTACAGTAAAGATGAGCACCTGGTTCTCATCTCATTGACTGCTGAGTCACCTCTGGAGAATTTGATCCCATATAGAAGAGACAGTTGTTTTACAACCCAACCTATGCTCTTGGTAAAGTAATATTTACGTTATATCTGTTTCCCAGCTTTGGGTGTTTCTCTACCAGCAAGCTACAACTTCTCAGACAAAGTCAGATCTATGTCAGGTTTTCTTACAGGTAAGTACCCATCTCTGCCCAAACACCATCAGTGAGGTCCTTCCCTATAGAAGGGCAAGGTCATATCTCTAAATCAGAGTCAGCATTACTTTCACTAGCAGAGTGCTCAGGTGAGGAAATCCCAATGTATCACTTGTGGCTGGACTTTTTCTCAGTGACTGTAGGAATAATTCATTTGAGGACAGCAACTAGGACAGTCTTCAGCCCTGGGAGGACCTAGTCTGATTTTTTCCATCTAAGTACTTTAAAGGGCTGTGTCTGAGATAAATTGCCTTGATTCCTGGTGCCCTTATCTCTGACTTAATACAACCCAAAGCAGACTTCAGTAGGATGCCAATGTGGCACAGTGACTGTAGTCTGCTCTGAATTCACTATGTCATGTCCACATCTACTTTCTGTGTTGCCCTGGCTTACTGGCTTTAGATTACTGCTCTTCTGCCACAGTCCAGATTTATAATCACATCTTCCAGTTCCAGCGTTGGCAACAATGCATCATTTGACATCCTGCTCCTCTCCGATCAAGCAGCTTATCGCACACTTGAGTGAAATCATACCTGTATTTTCCCTGAAATCTGTCCTCAGTGTGGAGGCTTCTCTTTAATGCTCTGGCTTTAGCTAACATAAAAATGCTCTTCTCTTTTTATGGATATCCTCGAATCAATATGTTAGCAATTGACTTCACCTTTCCTAGAAATACCTCCCTCCTTCCCTTTGAGCTCCTGGGAGAAGCTGAGCACCTGGACAGCCTGTGCTCTCCTTTTCCGCCTGCTCTGGGAATGTCTCTGGACTGCTGGGGCCATCTCCTGCCTGCTGAGTGACCTCTCTGCCTCCAGCAGAGGGGATCCTGCCTGTACTGCTGTTCGCATGTCTTCTGTCAGGACAGCTTTTCCTCCACCCCAGCTCAGCCCATCTGTATGCTGGCAAACAAGCCAAGCGAGAGCACTTGTAAAGCCGGGCTGTACTTGTACGCTGTCGTCCATGAATGCCGTAACATGAATGGTCGACCAGTGCTGTGTGCTGCTCTGGAGTTGTTCCTTTTAGACAGAATGACTCAGAGGAGTAAAGGAGGTAGGTAGTTTTGGATGGCTTGCTGGTTCTCTTTGAGAATAAGCTAAACAAAGCTCTGATTGCCTGAAATGAAGAGAAATAAACAGTGGGAAGGCTTGTTCCTTCTCAGGTAACCATCTTCCCCGTGGGTCCCAGAACCCACAGTACTTTGCTTTCTTTCTGGCTTCAAGACCCTTACCTCAGGAGGTATTTTTCTTCTGGGATTCCTCCAACCTCATCTGCCTGATCAATCACCCTTTCAGGGGACAAGAAAAATTGTCATGAACCCAAATCACTTTGGGGCCTTGTTTTCTCATCCTGTCCCCTGTAGCTGCACTGGGGGACTTCAGGCAGACGCAGGGCAGGGAAGAGTGGTGGTGGGCTGGAAGGCAGCAAGCTGACCACTGACTGTGGGAGGTGAAAATGTGCACCTACCATGCTCAGGCTAGCCAATAAAATCTTTCCTCTTTCATCATTCCTCTTTTAGCACCAAAACAACTAGCACATGAAGGCAGCACGTGCATCTTGAAAAAATGATGTGCCATTCATTCTCAGCAGCCGCCATGGAAAGGCATGGCAGAGTGGGGGTTGACTTGCACTGAGTACAGAACCTCTGCTGCCTGGCTGACCAAAACCAAGGTCTGATCCCAGGCTTCACAGCTGAGGGCTTCACTTAGCAGAGAAGTTCATGCTTCACCAGTTTCATTTTCACCTTGTTTCCAGGGAAGCATGGGCAGCGCCTGCAAGTGCTAGAGGCCACTGCTGTCTCCTCTGATGACACCGTAAGTCCAAGCCCACTTGAAAAAATGGCTTCTTGTTTCCCCCGGGCCAGGGCTGACCAGGGCTGTGGTACTGGGCTCTGGACTGCACCCCATTTGGCACATCTTCAGATGCCCCCCATGAAGTGGAGTGGAAAAGCACAGCCGAGGCCACATGTGCAGAGCAGAGGCAGCTGGTGGGCCTGAAGTGGAAGGTACCAGTCCCTTGGGTCAGCCTGATGCCAGCAAAGCTCTCTGCTTAATCTGTTTTAATAACATGTGGGTCATATTTTCTGTTTTCCCTCCTGACATTACGCTGATGTGCTAATCCACTGCACAGCAGAAAAAAAGAAACCTCCAAAATTTCCTACGGTGCTGTCAGCTGCTGGAACTGGACACCCTGTAATAAGCTCCAGGGCCAATGGCCCACTGCCTCCAGTTCCCAGCAAGGTCTTATTTTCCTTGGCATAGCCAACTTGTGCAAAACCCCACTCTGATAGTTTTTTAAAAGAGAAAATAGGTGGCAAAGTACTTAGGTCTTTCAAGGAAGTTTGGAAACGATGGAGAGCAACCTCATGGCATGTGAGCACTGACTGTGCCTGTCCAGCTTTCAGCACAGAGCAGTAAATCATCCCCTGAATGGCTGTCACAAGCACACCAGATCACCACAAAGCAGCTATTTTTCTTTCATCATGACTGGCTGCTACAACACTGCTGCTAATGCATTTAGCAGGTGCAAGAAACATTTGAAAATTGGTATCTTTTTTTTTTTCCCCCCAAGAAATAAGGTTACGAGGTTGTTTGCTCCACTTGTTTGGACTTTGGCTTATTTTGTTGTACTCCTGCACAGCTGCAGCTTTCTCTACATTGCTGGAAACAGCTTCACCCACTCAGAGGCAGCAGAGTCTCGGGGCAAACATGAATATTTCCAGTACTGCAGGAAGGGACTTACAAGATGGTTTAATGGGGAAACAGTGTCCAATGTTACTGCTTCTGCTGCTGCCCCAGATGGACAGGAAATGTACCGTGGTCCCCACACCTGGGTGCGAGGCCCAAATCCAGGAGACGGTGCTCTGCTGCGGAAGATCACCCACGCCCCTCAGCTCTCCATGCTCTTGTGCACAGCACTGGAGTTACCTGCTCCTTTCCCTGGGGGAAAGGGTCAGGGACCATGTGGATGATACCAGCTCAGGTCTTCCTGAATGCCACCTCCTCCCATCTGATGTGCCAGCAGCTCCTGCTGCCCCTTGCTGTACCGTTCTCCAGGTGGTCTCTCATGCCCAGCATCTCCAGCACTGTTCATGGCTCTGCTTTCATGGCAGACTGGGAAGATGATTTCCAATTTCTGTTCTCACTTGGGAATTAGTATTGCCCAGGGGCTGGGCACTGCTCTCCGCTCATTCGGTCCTCACAAGCAACAGCACTGCTGCCACGGTGGAATATGCCGCAGGAGTAACCTGCAAGTGACAAATTGGACCAATAATTCCTAAAAATGAATTACAAGTGTGTTATTTTAAAATGTATGACATGAGCATCTGCCAGGAAGATGCTGGATGTGGGAATGGCAGAATGTGCAGTTCCAGCTAAATAGCCTTGGACAGATAATACAGAAGTATGTTTTTTATGAGTGTAAGGAGTGATAGCCCAGGCCAGTGAGAATGATATTTCAGGTTGGAAAACCCCCCCATATGTATGATGTGTGAATGTTGGGCTTGAACATGTGAATGAGTGGGTTGGAATGCTGCCCACAAGATATGCATGTGAATGTGACTGGAAACAGTCACAACATGAGTGTGGTGTGTTTGGGATAACATTTTTTGAAAAAACACCCTGTCTAACCTCTTTGTCCAGCTCTGTATCTGTAAACCTATACATTGAAAACTGTTAATAAAAATCAGCTCAGCCTGGCTCAGCTCTGCTCAGCTCTGCCTGGCTCTGCTCTTGCTGCTAACAAGAACTCTGTGTCTGTGTGTCTGTATGTGTCGTTCCTCATCGCCGCAGCTGGATGAATAGTAATTAAAGATATGCTGCATGAGCCATTAAACACTTTCCTAGTGACAGTGCTTTGAGCATATTTGAAGCTGAAGATGGGAAACTGGAAGGGAAATGCTGCCCATACCCCAGCATGGGACAGTTTCCTTAGAAACGATCTGCGCAGGGGGTCCCTCCCACAAAAGCATCACTGCCACCAGGCAAGAGTTGAAAGCACCCTGGGACCCAAGTCAGCATCTGCCAGCAGCTGAAACACTGGGCTGAGCAACTTCATCCATGAGATACTGATCAGAACATCTCAGAAAAACTCTTCTGAAGAAAAGTGGCAGTTTCTGAACCAAGTTTCATTCTGGATCACCCACAGGCAGAAAGTCATGATTACTCACCCAAAGTTGTGTTTCATGTGGCCATTGGCAGCTGTTACTATGCCTTTCCTCAAAACAAAAGCATTATATGGTTTTATGAAATATAAAACCAGTAATGTTTTATAGCAATCACTCTAAAAGCATACATTGTAATAGAGAAGTGGGTTTTATCTTCTTTTGAGCCAAAGCATCAGGTTTTGTAGTTGAGGTTTGCTCTCAGAACAGCCCCTTCTGCCAGGGTTTGCTGTGGCACGCACAGTGTTTGCCCCAGTGGGCACCTCCAGCAGCAGCTGCCTCAGGAAGAAGACTTTTGGAAGAAGACACTGATTCTTCAAAAGCTAAGATGGCCTTGGTATAATGGAAGAGAGTAATGAAACCACAAAACCTTGATATTATCCTTGATGTATGCTGTTCGTGCTATGTCAGACCCTTTTCTCACCAGGAGATCCACTGTCATAAGAAGGCACCCCTTAGCACCGGGGCTGAGGTGGGCAGAGGTCTGTCACCAATGATGCTTTTGGTGACTGCAGTGGCCTGTGTCAGGCTTGTTCCTCTTCAGAGATTTCTGTGCAGTGGCCATTTCTACATGCCAAGATCAACTCTCTGCTATTTAGTTTTATGTGGGAAAAGGTGATTTCATGTCATGTGATGGCAGCAAAGAATAACATCATTAATGTGGTCATGAAGAAAAAGAAAGAAAAAGACTGTATCAAATATAAACAGTGGCCATAAATGTAGATATGTATCTATTTGAACACTGCATGAAGTAAAATATATTATAACTATGAGGGAATCCTTTGTCCTTAAATGGTTCAAAGTTATATAAAGTATCTCCATGTGCTTTCTGGAGTTCAAGTGTGTGTACAGAGCAAATAGTTTCTGGTTGACAAGGTCCCCTGCACCATCTGAGCTGAAGTATGAATTCCCCAGTTGTCTGAAACATGTATTTCATGGGGAATCTGCAAAGAAAGATCAGGTATTTAAAGGTTAAACAGTAGCAGGGAACTTCCTGAGCTCAAAATTGAAAGGGAAGGATATATTTAGGAGAGAGCCCAAACTGCTTTTGTTCTGCAAAAGTACTTTTTCCTGCCTATACCATGTGGAAGGGTCAGAGCACACCTAAGTTAAAAATAAGAAAATACTAGTAAATGGTAACTCAGGGTGATACCAGTGCAGCCCTTCTGTGCTCAACCAAAGTGTCATCTATAGCCCAGCACCCTCCTTCAGGTAAAGACCAAGACCAGATGCCGACAGGGAAATATCAAAACAGGGCAACGCCTTGATGATACCTCTCCCAGATAGCTTCCCAGCCTGCAACAATTCAGGAACTATCTGAGCCTCTTTCTGCACTTAATTATCCTCTGTTAATATCTCTTCCTGGAGACATTCCTCCAGACCTTGTGAACTTGAGCTTTTGAGTGAACTTGAGCACCCAAAGCATCTTTTAGGAAATACTTTCAGCTGAGCTGCATGTTTTTTCCAGTTCATCCATGGATATACAATTTTGAGAGGTATTGAATATCCCTACAAGTAGCTGCTCTCCTTCTCCTTGTGCCAGATGAACAATGCCCACCCCTGTCACACCCCACACAACCACTGCGGGGCTGAGTCCACGAATGGCTTCTGACCAACACTGAAGGTCTCCAAGAAAAGTGCCTCAGGAGTGAGACAGTATGATGGCGAACTAAATGGAACTTGTATGCTGGCTTCTGTGGAAAGGTCTTGCAATGGTTAGAGGAAGATGAAAAGGATAAGCCCACATGAGGTGTGGCTGGCAAGCAAATAATGACACATCAAGGCAGTAGCATGTGGTTTTCTGAAGCTCAACATTGTGAATACTTTTGATGGGATAAGTGCCTTGAAATCATATCCTACCATTCAAGAGCGCGCCATCAAGTGTCTTCCTCCCTAAAACAACCTCTGCCTGCTCAAGAGCAGTTGCTTTTGGTGCTTCAAAATGAGGAGACAACAGCATGCCTAAGTAACTCGAGCTGGGTTTTGTTTTCCAGGCCTAAAACTACTCGTTCACTTATATTTTTGAATTTATTATTATTATTATTACTAATAATAATATTGTTATTATCTTTGGTAGCCAATGGAATAAAGCTACTCATGAGCTTATGGGTCAGGTGTCTAACCGAATCAGAACCACAAAGCGAAAGAAATGCCCCGTTCCTTCTTCCTTGCAGGTCACCACCACGTGTGGAGAAAGTCAGCTGGTTTCCCTGGCCTCATCCATTCCGACACTAGATGTCAGCCCAAACACGCGAGTTCTTCTGCTCTGAACTGCAAGCAGGTTCACGCAAACCCAGGGAGGAGCTGCCCTGGTGAGCTCTGGCCTGCCCTGGCAGTCTTTCCCCGTGAAGGAAGGGGAGTTGCTACACTGCAAAGCTAAGGGGACAAAGCAAGGGTAGGGGCGGGCATCTTTGCACAAAGTCTCTTCTATAATAGACATGGTTTCACACAAGCTGAAAGGAGCATGTTTTATTGGGTGAGACCTCCCACCCAAAGTACCTGGCCTTGTCCCAGGACATGTTGAAAGGGGGTTAATGTCTCACAGAGACCATTAGCAGCAGCGTCCCCCCTCCTCACTTGTGGCTGCAGCTTTTTGGGCAGACTGAGGCCATGCCGGTGGACCCTGCCAGAGAAGACTGACAGCTGCACGGGTTTTATTGCTACTAAAAGAGAAAATATCTACAACTGTTACCTTCAAGAAGCTACAAGGTGTGTGCTATCCTGAGCTCAGATGATGGGGCAGAGCAGGCACTTTTGGTTTTACGGTGAAGTGAAACCTGTGGCAGGGAAACAGGACTGACCAAGGTACTTTTGCATTTAGTTTAAAGCTCCATTAACATGTTTTCTCCTTGCAGTGCTGTTGCCCCAGAGCATTTAGCTCACAAACACTAGTAACCATGGCTTGTGTTGACCAAACGCCCTGCGAAGACATCAGAAACTGCCTGGGAGAAAATAGCATTTCCTCTTATTTCCAGTCTGGCTGGGGACAGAGGCAATTTCCCCTTCCCTTGTTTAGAAAACAACCTTCCTTCCCCATTTCCCCCTTGTTCTCCCCAGTTCCTACTGTGGCAGACCAGCCTGGCAAGGGCTCTGCAGCGTGGAGATACCCTCGTGGAAACTGAGGATTAGAGATTAAAGGTTAGCAGTGAGCACCTGCTCCCACACCTCTGTCCCTGCATTCTCACTTTGACTTTTTAAACATCAATGTATTAGCTTCCATGTCCAGTTGCTGCCTTCCCTTGCGCCTTGCTGTGCACCAAAAGGCAGGCAGAGATCACCCAGCTGAAATCCAGCCGAGCTGTGGCTCCACAAGGCACAGCGTATTTCCAGTGCACTTGCCTGGGACACCCCTGGCCCGACACGGGCTCACCGTGGTGGGGATGCGGCTCCTGGCACTGAGCTGGCTGGCACAGAAAGGGCTCACATATCCCTGCTTCCAGCCCTCCTGCTTCCTTAGTGAATTTGCTCTTTGTGGAGACAAACCTAGAGAGACCTGCAAGGTCTGGAATTAAAATATCTCTGTCTTTCAGAGAAGGGATTTTCAGCAAAGCAAATGTAAACGATTTTGTCTCAAAGTAACAATTATTTAAGCCACTTCAGCCTGGCATCCTGCAATAAGTAGCCTGTTCTGTCAGCTCAGCCACTCAGCGATATGTTTCATTGTCCAAGCTGCTTCCTTGAAGAACAACCAGACAAGCAGTGGACACAGTTTGCTCTTGTTTACCACAGGGGAGAAAGAAAGTGGCAGCACAAACAAGCACGCACGCCACTCTGAGCACTGACTCTTCAGTGGCTGGATTGCAGGGGTCCAGTGTTGAAAAGTGCATGCGATGCCAGGCGGGAGGAGTTGGTGGATTTCAATGGCTTGACATCATGCCTTTCCCTGGTTTGTTTTGGGTTTTGTTTTGGTGGATTTTTTTTCTCCTTTAGGAAGCTCAGCTCCTGGCCCAGATCCTGGCAACACTTAATTATACAATGACAGTTGCCATGGACACTAAAGGGGAGGCAGCAAACAGCACTGCCAGTGCGCCGGCAGGAGCTGCTGCAGTGTTCTGGGTGCATGGGTATGTGTGTGCACGGGTGTGCAGGTGCCTGAGTGCACTGGTGTATGAGTGCTTGGGTGTGGGGGTGCACGGGCAGGCACCACACCAGGGCCCCAGCATCTCTATCTCTGCTTGCTCGCAGGCATGAAGATCCCACAGACTGCCACCAGGCACAAGCAAGCCACGCATCACAGAAAAGCTCTGATGTGAACGTGGTAAAATATTTTGCATGGGCTTAGTGTGGGCATCTGCTACTTTATGTCTGTTGTGGAAATGGGAACGAGTGTTAGAAAGGGAGGGAGTGGGGCTGCAAGGATGCTCAGCTGGTGCCAGCTGTCTGCACACATGCAAATCACGAAGGTGATGAGCACCCAGCAATGCCAGGAGGAGTGGGCAGCCCACCCTTCCTGTGTGTCATCTCTCATTGTGCACAGGGCTTGTGAAGGAGCTGGAGAGATCAGATGAAGTCCCTGGGGCTCATATGGTCTGTCAGCATGCTGCAGGTAACATCCAGGAAGGGAAGTGATGCCCAGGAGGTGCTGGCCAGGTGGCTCTAAGTTGGATACAGCACATACTGGAGCTGCCTATTCCGAAAAGGGGGTTTCTCATATGGGACATCCACTGGAGCAAGGTGCTTGTTTATGTTACATCACCTCCACACAGATTTATTGAGGTGCCCAGCAAAGAAGCTGCTGCTGGGGTTTACTCATATACACAAAAAAATCATGCTGGGATAACTGTGGAAACAACCACCCCCTGTTGCTTTTTCATCCCTGTGCTGCTGGGGATACTGGAGCAAGAGCAATGGTAGCAGACCTGCACTGGCCCCCCAGGCTCACACTTCAGTATGCACTTTTAGCCTGGAAGCTGTGAGGGTTTAAATCTGCCATGCAGTGGGCTGCCAGGGGAGGGGAGGCTGCACTCCCTGCATTGCTGCTGCCCCAGCTGAAGCGAAGGTGCAAGACAAAGGACTGGTAACTTAAATCAGTCCAGCAAGACCAGCTAGTATTAATTTTCCAGAGCCCTTGGTTACTCATGGTAGGTTCACTTTGTTTATATTCTGTTCTGTAAAACTAAATATTTCCCCTCTCTTGGTGGCTTTATTCTCTCTAAATAGCTTTAGCACATTTCCCATCCCTAGTTCTACATTTGCTTTCTTCTTTCTCAAGCCAGTTCTTCCAGTGTCTCTTAAATCATGTCTACTGTTGTTTGAATCTCTTCTAGTTTCTTGCCATCTGTTCAGTGCCAAAGTGAACAAAATGTTCATGGTTCATAGGGATATCCACTATGACACAGAAACAGGAGCCTTGTACATCTGAAGTTTCAGGCCTCCCCAGTCAAATAACATCAAGAATAATGCATTGATCTTTGTGCTTCTAGTGACTGCACCCTTCTTCTTATGCTTTTAACTTACAACATGTACATACAATTTCCATGTGTGAGCTTTTAGACCTTCTCCTCTTCATTCCACTTGACTTCTCTTTCCAGAATCCAGGGCTTGCACTTGTTTTGAATTAACAACCCACTTTAGACCTTTTGTGCCATATATGATTTCTGCAGCTTGACTATTTATTTGTATAGTGGCATTTTGCTCTGCAGTCTCCTAATTGTAACACTTCTTCATGGCATCAGCCAAGAAGTGCCCTGCAATCAATCACTAATCTCTGTGGCTCAAAAAACCCAGGTGGACATTTCAGTTGCTCTGGACTCAGTTGGGCTCCTAATGTGTTGCATCTGATCTTTATTTTGTTGCCAGAGTCCCAAGAGAAGCTGTACCACTTACAACATCCTGGGCAAGTTGCTCTTTTGATGGGTCTTCAATCAAATTTTGCTCTTCCCAGATGTTAATAATATAACGTTCACAAAAAATCAAGCCAGCTGATCTTACCATTCACCATTAATTCCTGGAATTTCCTTTAATCCAAGAGAGATAACTCTCCCCAGGCCCTCTCTCTAGTCACATCTCCCATTGCATGGTGCGGAACCTTATTCACACCCAGAGCAGGGCAGCCTGTTATCAGGCTCCTGATCTCTGAAGCACCTTTTCTGGGAGGCAGAAACACAAGCCTTCAGACGTCACTGCTCTTCCCTCAGTCAGCTAGGTCATCGTCTCAGCTGGAGATGAAGCTCCTCAACCACACCGACTTTCGCAATGCAGAGCCAGCTTTTGTCTCACTTTGTGGCAGGGCAAGGCTGACCCATCTGAGACAGCAGCTTGGAACAGTCCCTTCAACACACATCAAGCAGAAGCTCTAGATTTTGCTTTTCTGATAGTTTTGGGTTTCATACCTGTTGTAGGGGGAGGCAGAAGTCGCTGTTAATACTACTTACCATTATGTCTAATTTATTTGACAGCAAATGAAAGCCCAAATATTAGTTATCTCTTCCCTCAGATGGCAATGTTGATTCTTAAGCCTTTCCTTCCCTCAACCAAGACCATTCACCCTTTGCTGTGTGATACGTGGTATTTTTCTCTGAGGTAGGTCACTTCACAGCTCTGTTGGCTAACCTTGGTTAAAACCTTTTCCCAGAAAAGTTTCATTATGATTCACTGCCATTATCCAGAGCACAGGTTCTCTTGTTTAAGCAGCTCGCACAAAGCTGTCAGCAGCATGTCTGAACACCAAAAATTGCTGAGTGATGACAAGCCCAAGAAGGGCTGGTGTGATGCGTTGGCAGGGCAAAGGGTTTTTCTGTCATGCTGAGGTTACAGAGACTTTGCTGTATCTGTTCTGAATGCACAGCTGTAGGTCTCCTCATGAAGTGCCTTTTCTCCCCAGTAAGTTCATATTAAAAAGAACTATTGATCAGAGTAATGGTGAAAAGGTTGAAGCTATATGCCAGAGCAGGGTGTTGGAAAAAGTCTCACGTGAACGCCTGCTGTTGTGTTCAGGCCCTGCAGCCTTCTGCTTTTGTTTCCTCCTGTCTTCAGCTCTGCAAGTGGAAGTGAGTTGATGAGGTTCAGTGCAAACATCAGGTGCTTGATTCCAGATATAGCCTCACATGTAGGTGGGGAAGGGGCCAGCGCTGAACTTTTTCTCTCCTGGTCTCTATAAACAACCTGAACATCTTGCAGCTGTCAGGGCGCGGACCGTAGCATCTCATAAACCATCTGCAAACCTTTATGTGCGTGTGAATACAGAAGGTAGAGAGAATAGGCTGTGTCTATGAGTTGAGCTAATTAAACCGTCTGATAGCCAGGAGCCGATCCAATCTGCATTTTTTCCGACTATATACTTGTTTTGGTATATGTCAATGGGTCATTGGGTAGTCTCACACTCATATGGCGAAAACAAGTACTTGAAGTTTAGTTTCCCTTGAGAACAGGCACTGTCAGAGTGACCTGTAAAAAGAGCCACCTGTAAAAAGCATGGACTACCGGGTTACTGTGAGAAGTCCTTGGACTATGGGGCTGATAACTCACTTTTCTGCAAAAGCAAAACATTGCAACCTGAAATCTTAGAAATGGTAAAATTATTCTGTTGGGCAGGGGGCACAATGCCTTCACTAGTACCTTCCAAAATATCTGCAGTGGCTAGTTAGAAACAGTAGCTCAGTTCATGTTCTGCAGGGCAATGGTGCTGCCTGGGTGCCCACCACAGCCAGGCTCAGACACACATGGCAGGGAGATGGGGAGCTTGGGCTCACACCTAGAAACCTAAACTGGCTCAGCTGCATAATACAGTATTTGATTAAACTGCATGGTGGTTACTTACAGATTGCTTAAGGTGTAGCTACAGGAGGCCAGATGGGTGGGACTGGGGTGCCCTGCCACCCCTCATCCATCCACCACCTGCCCAGGGCTGCAGGGCAGCTCCATCACCTCTGAGCTGTCACAGCCCACTGCTAACATACAGACTTTCAGGGCCTGTTCAAGAGCAGGATTTTTGCTTTCTAAGGCATGCAGTGCCTTTTCAGCGAGATTTTCAGTGTGGTTTGTACTTTCTAAGAAGTGAGCTGAAGCGAAGCCCGACAGTCAGCCAGCGATGCTGCTTACCTGCCCTGGGGACAGTGGGCACTACGTATACACAGGAGGAAAATGTCTGCAGGTCAGAAGGAGATGTAAAAACCCCATCAAACCACTCAAGGAAAGGAGTGAGAAGTTATCTTTTCACAAGAACAACTTGGATGAGATCGCTTTTAAACTTCAGCTGAAATGAAAGGAGGGTGGGTGTTTGGTTTTTTTTTTTTTGTTTATCACTGCTAGAAGCATTTCTCAGTCTGACCTAAAAATGACATAAAACTCCAACCTCAAAGTAGGTTTATTTACAGGCTTGGGTCCAAAGAAATCCCTGTGTGGGGGAGAGAGGTTATTCCTCAGTCAGCAGACAGAACTGGAGACGGGGGAATGGATGGTGGTCCAGCTTTTTAGGTATGAAGTAGGTGGGATTGCTGTTAGTACTGTGGCTTGATACCACTTTTGGTAGTGAGCAGATAATTTTAAAGCTTTGCTCTGTTTTTCAGTTTCTTCTTTTACATTGGATCACATAAATGAAGTAAAGATTTAAGTGGTTTTAGTTCCTGTATAAAGACGCTATAGCTGGCCTTGCTCAATATAGAACTAATAATGAATTAGAGGATTTGGATGGAATATTCTAGTGTCTATACTAGCTAAGATGGAAGAGCTCCAGGATAATACCTGGTCCTGATCAAAATAAACCAGTACCGATTTCCACATATACTTTCATTTAAACAGGGGGAAAATTGTGGAAGAACAAGGCCCCAGTGCCATCACCTGAACACAGACCAGACCAAGAGGGGTATCCCATGAGATGCTGCCTTGAAATAGTGGGGCTGGACTGTCATCGATCTCACAGAGACACCACCATCCCTGTCATGCTTGGCTACCCGTGTCTCACTGCATTCATGTGCTTACATTTCCATTTAAATGTACCTGCAAGTCTGATTTTTCCAGAGTTTTAGCATGCTTGGTTTTTACAGAGAATTGCCACAGTCCTGTAATATGTTTTACTTGGAGTTTATTAATCTGCTCCCAGCTGTAATTCCATCTTAGCCTAGTTTTGTCTAAGGAATATGAAATGTTCTCTTATTCCCAGAGCAACAGATGTAAATATCATTCTGAGGATGGGAAGCTTATCAAATGTCAAGTAAAATGCTTTTTACTGATGTTTCAAGAAACGCCTCGTCCTGTGTTTCTTTGAGAGGAGACACTGCTTGCTGACTTCTGGATCACACTGAAGTTTTACCTTATGGAAGCTGTTGGGGACTATGTCATAATTTTCATTTATGTGCCTAAAGAAATTGTAACTCAGTGCATCCTTTTATGGACTAGTCATATACACTACAGTACAACGCTTGGGTTTATCCCATTTTTTCCCATTTCCAATCTACGAACAGTTTCCTCTTTTGATCAAAACTAGTTTTGGCCATACCTGCAAGATGCGGTGATGAAACCAGAGGAAATGTTGGGGTCCTTTTCCCACCAGAGGAGAGTTGGTGGGTGCCCAACAATACCTGTGAGGCCACGGGTACCTGCTAGCAGGTTGTCCTCCTAGAGCTTAAGAAGGATTTCAGGCCTCCTTTGCATACAGTTGATGCCAAAAGCTTCCTGACTTTCCATTTGGTCTTACCACCCACCCACTTCTGAAAGCCATGCTGGGTGCCAGTTCCCACTGTGCTGCTATCGGCCTTCATAAGTGAAAATCATATGAACTACTAATCTGAATATCAGGCCCATGTTTCTATCGTATCAGATGTCTTTGGGGAGAAATTTCAGATGCAAAGTGTGATTTCACAGCCATAAGTTTGGCATTTATTCTTTTTTCCTCTTTCTTTCTCTTTTAGTATGGTTTCCTTTTCTGACCTCTGATGCAGACACAGAAAAATAGTCAAAGTGCTATTCATTTTTAGGGTAAGGTAAATACGTGATTTGTCATACTAAGCACAATGGATGTAGAAAGCTGCACGTTCTTTCATGTAATGCTTTACCAATAACTCATAAACGGAGGCTTACACAGTTTTCTTTGGCTAAATTTCACTCCAGAGGTAGTCTGAGATTTCCCTGTTCATTGTAAGATACAGAGAGAATGTTTCATGTAACGACAGCTGATATTTGATACAGATTAGTGACTGGAAATAAGCAGTTGAAACTTGCGCTGAATCCAGCCATTCCTCCATAGACTGCAGCATGGGAACTGCTCACTGCAAGGTTAGCAAGTTCACCCCCCTTTACTAAAAAACGTCCTTTTCATTTAAATTTCGCTTCTTCTCTCAGTTTTGGGATGATACAATTCCAAAAAGAACTTCTTGTTTCTTTTCTTTTCTCCCTTCCGTTTTGCAGGGTCCGTGCAAAGCTCTGCTGAGGGGGGAACCGAGCCCACTGCCCCCCACATTGTGCATGCCCAGGCAGCCCCTGCGCTGAGCAATACCAGACATCTGGGGGGTACAGAAGCAGCTGCCACAAACAGCTAGCATAATACAGTGGCAATTTCGAAGAGAAAAGTCTTCGCTGATTGCACACTGAAGTGTGGCAGGTTGATTGCTTTTTGCTGAATGCGTAAGTAATACACAGGTTTTTGCAGACCAAACCAGATGCCTATTTTGGCATCCTAGAGCATCTCCTGCCCATGCATGGAGTGCGCTGTACCAGCATGAACAAGGAAGATGCCCAAGAACTTGCGTGACTATTCATTGCATGGGGCTTAAGGAAAGTGAGAATCCCTTGCAGGGTGAAGTTACCCACTCCTGAAGCATGAAGAAAATGCATGCTTCTCCCTAAGATGGGCAAGCCCAGCTTAAAAACAGGTCGTTGTATATTTAACACGGATTAGATACTGCTGTGTGCCAAACTCCTCTCTTAGCACTGTCCCAGTAAGGTGGGAATGACATCTGATACATGTGGAACATATCATGTTCTGATGCATTTGGAAATTGCCTCAGCGCTGCTAGAAAAAAAAATAAGTCAATTCAGGTGTCAGGATACACTCACAAACTCTGGATTCATGGCGTGGCAAAACAGAAATAAGGGAATAGCTCAGGGTATGGAGACACCATCCCCAGCACAACACAGAGTTTGGTTCTCCCCTGGCTCAGCTTTGCACAGGGAACAGCTGCTCTCACATGGGGTGTCAAGAGGGACTCGACTCAACTCTGCACTGGCCTTTCCCCAAGGGTCACCTGTCACTGGACAACTAAGAAATTCATCCATCTGTAGCGTGCTCCATTTCGCTGCTGGGTCCCTGGGCCCCACAGAGCATCTGTCTGGGCACGGACACTGTGGCTGTGTGTGGGAAAGCCAGCCAGGCTCAGTGCTTGTGCAAACCATTGTCAGAGGAGAAAAGTGAGGGTGGCCAGAGGGAACTCTCCCCAGCGCTGTAAGTCCTGCATAGTGAAACAGAATCTCATCCAGAGCTGCTACAGAATGGTCAAAGTATTGGTGAAGCAGTGAGATAAAAATCTCTGCTTAAAACTAATTACCTGTGTTTATTTATTTGAAAAGCCTGTGAATTAGGAGAAAAAAAAAAAAATCTTGGTTTCAGCTTTGTTTCTGGAAAAGCAACCATGTCAGCTACTCTTCTGGCTAGTAAATCCTGCTCAAAAATGTCTCAGCCCAGCAGCCGCTTTCATCCAAGTTGGAAAGAAAGGGAAGAAGAAGTCTGCAGACCAAGTGAAGGAAGGAGAAACAGTGAGTATCACCTTTCTCTCCTACCCCTTCCCTTTCATCTTTAGGCTTTTTAGCTGAAGTTTGCAAGACTCCAAAGGTACAGAGTACTGTATATGGCCACTGACTGACAGCAATGCTTGTTTTCAGCTCTGTTTCGTCACCTTAGAAACCTGTCTTTTATCTCTGCTTTTTATGAGACAGAAAAAGTGAAGACAGCTTGCTGCGCTTCACAGTGCGGGGACAGCCTGTGCTTGTGTGCACGGGCACAGGTGCGCTCATGCATGAGCGTGTGTGCACCCCGGGTCGGTGGGCCGGCTCCAGCCCCTCACCCCACATTTGGAGGGATGCTCTGTGCCAAGACCATGGCTTTCGGAACCAGGCAAAGTGAGGCCGAGCTAAGGCAAGTGTCCTGCCATTTCCCCTTGCTGCAAAAAAACAAGTCCTTCATAAGCACCTGCTTCCTCTTTGAAAGAAAGTAACATTCTTCAGTGAAAACCAAACAGCAGCATGAAGGAAGAGCTATAAGAAGACTCTCAAAAATAGGTTTGTTCATTGCACACAACAGTTTTTTTCTTTGCACGGTTGGAAGCATGGATGTGCTGGACATTTGCATGTACTGCCTTTTTGGGGGTGCCGTACCCCTGAGGTCAGGCAGGCAGCAGGACGGTGTTGAGCATTGATAAGGATCATGGCTGAAAACATTGTGACTAGTTCAGCCAGAAGACGACACATTCAGAGCAGGAGGCACTGCGATCTGTACATCAACAACAAGCTAACAAGCCACAGATCACGCTGGCTGACCAACAGGAGATGGAGGATGTGCTGGAGGGCACATAGTCCCATCTCCTGATATGCCCAGCTTGGCAAACAAAGGGGAAAAGTTGAGACCCTTTATCATGGCCCAGAGCTTGTCGAAGCTTGTTGATCTTTTGCAATCACCATTTCCCCCTGGATTTCTGCACAACACAAAGGGAGACCCTCAATGTGGCCCAGGACTTGTCCAGACTTGTCCCTCTTTCGCAATCACAACTTCTGCGCACTGCCCCCCCCCCCCCCCCCCCCCCCCCGACTTTCCTCTATTCTGGAAGCTATAAAAAGCTCACCCTAAAACAGCAAGGGAGGGAATACCACTCTCATTGAGGGAACACCTGTTTCACCAGGGCCTACCAGTCTCACCAAAGGGAATACCAGCTCGGCCTCACCAAGAGAATACCAGCACCCTGAGGACCCTCAGACTGAACCAGATATCGGAGGACGCTGCACTCCTGACCCCAGCATCCTTGCCGTGGAACACCGAGGCTACACATCATTGTACAAGTCCTGTCATCCACACTGTGGGGCCGTAAGAGACTGGATCCCTCACTCTTTTCTTTCTTCCTTTCTCTCTGCTCTTTCCTTCTCTCCTTTTTTCTATACCCTCATTTCTTTGTCTCTCCTTCTATATCTCTTTCTCTCTCCCTGATACCTTGGTTTTCTTCCTTCTCTACCACTTTCTTCCTCCTCTACCACTTTCTTCCTCTCTTTCCCTTTTGAATATATAAGGATGACACCATCTTTAAGCTCTGCTGTTGATTTCTAGTTGAATTTCATATTATAGCTACTAGTGGTTGCCAATATACCGCTCGTAGTAGGACTTTCGCTGTTAATGTGTTGATAAGTTCTGTTATACTTTTGCCAAGACACCATTCGCTGTAACCAATATCCCAACAAGTTCTTTTAGTAAAACTCACAATTGAATTGGACCCCGGAGGTGACTGTCTGTCATTCACTTCACGTAACCGCGCAGAATTAACCCAGTTAACTCACACCTGGTCTCATCTGTTGAGTCAGGGTGCGTGTCGCGTATAGAGTTAACTCATCCCTCATCCCATCTGTTGGGACGGGACAGACGGCTGGCAGCCCCAGAGCATTTTCTGCAGCAGCAGGGACCTGTGATGCACTTGCTCATGCTCAGCTGCTGATGCTTGAAAGCATTCAAAACCCGCCTGGACATGTTCCTGTGCGACCTCACTTAGGCGTTCCTGCTCCAACAGGGGGATTGGACTAGATGATCTTTTGAGGTCCCTTCCAATCCCAAACATACTGTGATACTGTGATTGCCCATGCCAGTGGTGTCCCAGTGTTGGCAGCGCTTCTTCAGTGCACCTGTCCTACACCTCCCTATGCGCTTAGTGCAGCAGTGGCGAGCTAGCTGCTGGTTTTAGTCCCTCAGTACGGTTACACTGCTCCAGTCCAGTTCTGGGAAGTCTGAGCACATATGACATATTTTCACTTTCATAGCCTGTGTATCTGATTAAATCAGAATGCTTGTTTTATGGTTATCAGGCAATTGCTCTGAAGCAGCTGAAGAGCAGTACTTTTTCACACATGTGGCTGGTTGGAGAGACTCATTGCCAGGGGATATTCAAGTGGTTAAAAGCATGAACAGGGTCAAAAATGAATTAGACGGATTTGTGCAAAGCATTTCCACCAGAACTATTAAATACAGTCATTTAGATGCAACCTCCAGCTCATAAACTCTCCCAGTTGCTGATTAGTAAATGCTGCAAGGGAGGATTTACCAAGGAGAAAATAATTCTAAACTTGCCCTGGTTCCAGTAATCTTCTCCAAAATACCTGTTCCAAGTAATGGCTGGAGACAGGATACTGGTCCATTCGGGCCAGTGATGTGACGCACATCCTTGTCCTCTTGTTGTAAAAACTACCACACGGCTGTAATAATTAATCAGCTGGAAACAACCCAGACCAAAAGAACAATGCCACGGCGCTGAGCACGTATTTACTCCGTCAGAGGAAGCACCAAGAAAATGGGTTTTGCTCCAAGCAGCGCAGAAAGACCTACCAGAGAGATACAAAAGTGGAGTGAGAAGGCAGTCCCTGTGGAAGATACAGTCAGACTTCTCTGAAACTACTGCCCAGTCGCGACAAAAAAGGACCCGAGCCCAATGCTCTCAGGCAGTGCTGCCCTTGTGATAGTAAATGCACCTGTATTTGCAGGAGACACTCATTTTAGTGGGATTTTAAATAGAAACAGGGCCAGAGAGGAATGAT
Source organism: Nesoenas mayeri (assembly GCF_963082525.1). NCBI lineage: Eukaryota > Metazoa > Chordata > Aves > Columbiformes > Columbidae > Nesoenas > Nesoenas mayeri. Next base: position 43,641,830 of record NC_137540.1, read on the forward strand.
CTCTAATTTTTTTTTTAAAGGTTTATAAATTATTTATCCCATTTTATTTTTAAGCATGAAAGTAAAGAGCCTGGAAACAAGAGGGTCAGGCTCCGCCCTGGATCCTGGAAAGCAGCGATGATGTACGGTGTGGGGTTCCTGGTGGAGAAAGTACCAAGTGTGAGTTTCCAGGGCAGCACTGGAGCAAAAACATCTACTGGTATTTTTTAAGGCATAAGGAAACATGCAGACTGACAGATGAAGGACAGGACTGACTGAACAAATGACTCTTAGCTTTGTGAAAGGTGCTGCTGCTAGAATAAGGGACATGTAAATGACCTTCAGACCAAGTTGAAGGACAGAGGACACTCCTAAGAGTAGGGTCTTCCCCAGCTTGGATTCTGCCAATAATCCATAAAAAACTGGCCTCAGCCAATACAGGAAAAAAAAAAAAAATCATGCAGATAAAATTCTGGGCATAAATTGGGCACAGATTTTTACCCAAGAGCATGATCGACCCTTCCAAGAAAGAGCCCTTGATCATTTCAAACCAAGACATTGCATTCAGAAAGGAGACCGAGGCTTTGGCCAAGCATAGCTGGTTTGCCCCAGGGCAAGGTGTCTGGGAAAAATGCAACTGGCTTGTGAGCTACAGCGGTTCCCACCAGCCTCGGCCACCTGGCCATCAGGGTACGGCCATGCAGGCCCTCCACCCTCGATGCAGAGGTACCCTGGGCAGCAGCATCCTAGCTGCTGTTGGTATTGCTCCTGGAGAATAGTGCTCTGTGCTGAATAGTGCTGAAGAGGAGCTGGAGGGGGGTTACTTAGCATAGTCTTTAGGGTTATACCATAAGAGCTGTTGTAACTCTATAGGATAAGCCATGTTCTTCTCCAGGTCAACCAAAGTCATCCAAAAAAGCAGAGGAGGTGCTGAGTGGGATGTCCTTCCCAGGACCCCATGGTAGCACTTCTCTAGAAACCCTCAACCCCACTTTCCTCCATTCTTGATCTCCAACAGTGTCCAGGTCCACTTCTGGGCTTCAGAGCCCAACCCCATCCCTGATGGCCTTCCTCTTTCCACTGGAGGTACCCAGCTCATGGCCGGCAGCTTGCTTTTCCTCACGCTGCTCTTTAAAACTAAAAACCTGTCTTCATAACAACTTATTTGAAGTCAGCACATGAAGAAACATCCAAAGGATGACAAAAATAAACCAGGCAGTTGCACCCCCACCGAGCCCAGACTTTCTTTTGTAAGGCAATCAAGCGGCCTGGTGCTACACGCCTTTTAGCATGGGCAAAAAAAGAAAAAGAGCCTTGTTTAGAGGGTGGCAGCCCCCACCCCCACTGCTGATGGACAGTGTGCATCTAGCCCCAGGTACCTGCTCCCAGCTGGGATCTGGGGCTGTTTGTGCTGCTGCCGAGGGAAGGGAAGTCACTGCACGTCCTGTTGGCTTTACCTGAGGTGACCCAGCCAGGACATGGTTTTAGCTTGGCAGGTCTGCAGTGTTTACATGCACAGAGCGAGGGGGGTAATGATCCTAGTGAAGCAGCCACAGATACATCTGTCCTGTGCCTGAATGCCCTCCATCTCTTGGAACAGCGAGAAGCAGCTTACACGTGGAGATAGTGTTCAGTTAATTAAAGCATCTAAATAAAAATATCATACCTCTGACCCGCTGGGACAGATGCTTCTTTAGCTAATTCCTATTTTTTCCCTTTCATCAGGGCTATGTTACCTCAAATTAGCATTTTCTACAGACAGTCAGAGCAGATCTGTGGGATGGGGTAATTTGTTCCCACAGCTAACCCTGCAGTGAACTTGATTTAATATCACCTGTCTGCTTGTAAAGACCTTATTCAGATGGAAACTTAACAGATTTAAGTAAAACTCTTTAGAACCTAGTTAACCGTATTTCTGTGAATAAATGTGGACTTGCCATAAATGTAATCCCTTGCTGCCTCTCGTGCTGCTTTGGTTTCGCTTCTCTTCCATCCCATCTGGAACCTGAAACTGTGTAAAACCACAAAATGAACAGGGTCTAGTGGTGGTAACTTCAGCAGAGGTGGCCACAGGGGCCACGCAAAGGAAGATTTGCTGTTGCAGCATCGTCAGCCCCCCAGCTCCCATGAACCAGTCGCTGTGCCAGCGGGGAGCACCGCACTGCCGCTCCCCAGCTGCGGTGGGAGGCAAACGGGATGCTCAGCTGCATCCCAGTCCCCAAGGGAGGATGCACTCAGCCTGGCATGGGGTGTGTGGGTGCCCAGGCAGCCTCCCCAGGAGAGCAGAGGGGGCCGGGCATGGCAGAGTGATCTTTTGATCTCTAGGTAACTGATCCTAAAGATATTTTCTTGTTTGTTTGTTTGTTTTTTCCAGGAGGATTGCACTGACATTTGACTCATTTTAGAAGAGCCCTCTGAAATGCTAATGAAGAGGTCTTGTATCAGCTTTGCTTATGCCCATCATTTACATTTTCCCTTTAAATTTTCCTCCACCAGCCAAACAAAAATGCTTAAGAAGTCTATCTGTAGGACCAAGAAACTTGTGTTTCCAAACAGCAGCCAGTGGAGCCATAGCAATGTTCTCCCAAAATGTACCATGCCATGGCACTGTAAACCCTTCCAGCAAAACAGGAATAATCTCATTTTCTCCAGCAAAGTATAGCAAATGCAAAAGGAAGCTGCAAAAAGTGTAAATAAAAGGATGAGTCATGCTGCATGTGCCCAGGCAGCGAAAACCTTCAGGGAAACAGCTCTCAGGGAAAAGCATCTTGAACAGTGTTATCATAGAATCATAGAATGCTTCAGGCTGGAAATGAACTTAGAGATCATGTAGTCACAACACCTGCCAAGGGCACGGACACCTTCCACTAGACCAGGTTGCTCAGAGCCCCATCCAACCTGGCCTTGAACACTGCCAGGGATGGGGCAGCCACAGCTTCTCTGGGCAGCCTGTTCCAGTGCCTCACCTCCCTCGTGGTGAAGCTTTTCTTCTTTATATCTAATACAAATCTACCCTCTTTCAGCTTAAAGCCATTACCCCTTGTCCTATTAGTATATGCCTTGTAAAAATTCCCTCTCCAACTTCCTTGTAGGCCCTCTTTAGGTACTGGAAGGCCACAAGAAGGTCTCCCTGGAGCCTTTCCCAGGCTGAGCAACCCCAACTGCAGACTCTATTGTCTGCAGAGGCCTCCCCCCTCATGCCAGTGGCGATGTGGCTGTGCGGAGCGGGGTGCCACAGCACCCCAAGGGTAGGTACAGCATCCCCTGAAGGCACATAGGCTACATGGCTGCGTGCGTACATACGTACCCCCATCAGCACAGGGTTGCCCAAGCTGGGTTCCCCACATTGTGTTGTGAAGAGCGAGGCAGTGTTTTGGGGCAGGGGAAAGCCCCACACCACTGATTCAGGCCTGCCCCATGCCATGTTTTATATAATCCACGTGAACTGCTTTATCCTTGTCCGTCGCATGACTGTTCACTGGAGGGACAAGGCTTGGGTAGAGTGACGGGATGATGTCACTGTGTCCCCTACAGACACCCAGAGCACTGCTGGAGGCTATTTATGAGAAGGTGAAGGCACCAAGCCATTTCTTTTACTAACTGGAAAAAATGGGGAGCTGGGGTGGCGGGGGCTGGTGGGGCCATGCTAATTGATAGGAGGACGTACATGGGAGGGCGACCAGTAAGACATAGCAAAGAACTAGACCAAAAGGGGTGTGAAGCAGGTTCCAGCTGCTGGAGTCACACCGTGCACGTGTGAAACGGTTAAAACCCAGCCAAAGAAAGCAAGTGGCGAAGGGAAATGGAAAACAAAAATGAATGCGGGAGAAGACGGGGCCAGTGCTGCAGCAGCCCTGCAGACACGTGGGCAGCCAAATCTGGACATTGCTACCTCCTGCAAGCTTGGATGGTGGCTCCTGCTCGTATTTGTTTCTAAGGCTGGGTAAAGCTGCCATAAGGGCAGCTCAGCACAGGAGACTGACTCCACCACCATAGGCATTAAACAGGTTTTAACATCCATCAGCTCTCCCAGGGCTTGCACTAGAAACAAGCCCTTTTTGTGTGTCCATGTTTTCCTGCCTGTAAGAGATCTGCATTCAGAAAGGTATTCTGGCTGCTTGTCACATGGGACAGGAAACAAAAGTGGCTTTTGAAATGTTACAGTGGGTTGGGTGGCTTTATTTTTTTTTTTAGTTCTTTGAAAAAAAGGAAAAAAAACACCAAACACCCCACACAAAACAAAACCAAATTTGCCTGAGAGTAAAAATACTACTGAAAACTGAAACTTGACAACATTGTGACAGAGAACATCTTTAAACAGGCACATGCAAAAAGCAAGTGCTAAAGCAAATGTCCTGAGCACCCAACTGGTTTCCTGCTGCTCCCCCACGTTTTGGGGCAGAAATTGCAAGGGATTAATAATGCAGCACCCTGGCAAATCCCCAGCCTGCCACCTGGGTTTGTCTTACAAGTTCACCTGTTCCTAAGAAACAGTTTGGAAAAAACACATGGCAAGGTACTAAGTTTAAAGGGCAGGATGAGGGGTATAAATCAGCTGAGAAAATGTACATCAAAGGAGTGGAGGGAATGAAGGCAGTGCTATCAGGTATCCTCTGGAGACGAGCCACAGCAGTAGGGGCCGAAAACAGTAGTCCTTACAAAATTAAAATAAAAACAGTAACTGTGATCACTTTCTACCATCCCTACCTGTATAAAACAAGGAGCCATTCCCAGTGATGTTTCACTCTCAGACACTAGTCCAAAATTAGCCACCAAGGAGGCCGGGCAGCGCTGGGAGCTGCAGCTGTGGGCAGTGTGACAGCACACCTTTTAGCTGCTGATGAATTATTTAGTCTACAGGCGTGTAATTGAGAGCAGAACCAGCCCAAAGCAGCTACCTATCACCAGCTGAACTCAGACAGGGCTTACTTTTCCTTAGCCAATTTATTCAAAAGCTGTCACACACATAGAAAAGCTCATTCAAGGAGCCGTAACATCCAAGTAACTGAACTTCATGCAGACCAAGCCTTACTGGAACCACCTTCACCTCCTCAGGAAGCCCAGGGTCCAGGACAAAGCGCCTTCTGTGGCAGCAGCCGCTGCTGGCCCCCATGGTTTCCTTCCTCCCCAACACTATTTTCATTATTGTTGACAGAAAAGTCCTGCACCTGCTGCTCTTACCACAGAGGAGGAAACCCTCCTCCAAGCATCCGCTGAAAAGGTCATCAAGCTGTTGCTTCTGCCACAGCATCAGCAAGGAGGCAGCGCAGCCGCCCTGGCCAGATGAACGCCTGCACACATGCCAGCACCTCCCAGCCACTGGCCCCTCCTCACGAAACCCAATCAGCACAAGTAATTAACAGACACAAGAGCAAAACCAACAGGCGTGAGGCAGCGGGGATGAAGCTAACGCGGCCTGCTGCCTGCATTACCAGGCAGGATGCTGCCCTGAGGGGTGCAGGGGCAGGGAGCGCTTCCCCCCAGCATCTGAGGATGCAGCTGGGGGTCCTGGCTCCTGCCCTTGTGCAGACCCTCCCAAGGCCACCGCTGCACAGTCCTCTGCCACTGTCACCTCCTGGCTCTCCTGCCCTGCTGAGCCAGCAACAAGGAGCAAGAGGCCAGAGCAAAGTGTGCATGGAAACACCAGTCTTCCCTCCTTGGGAGAAGCCCCAGCTGCCCGCAGGGTGGGAGAGAAAGGAATGAGATGCATCTTGGGTGAATGGGAGACAATTTGAAGACAAAAACAGGTTCTGCTGTCCCAGGCAGAAGCCTTGCAGCAAATCCGGTGACTCCATGGAGCCCTGAGGAAACACAAAGCACGGACAGGCACGGACAGTTTTCACACTTCTATAGAAGTGTCTTTTTTCCATTTATGCAAGTGCAGAGTGAATGTATTTTGCCTGTGGCAAACAGACATGCAGGTTACACACAACTACTGCCTTCCAGGTTCTTCCAACAAGGGTGCGTTAGGATGCAAACCAAGCTCTGTCGCTTGCCCCAGTACAGATGCATGCGGGAGAGGGAGGGAGTGGGACAGCCAGGAGCTACACACAACCATGAACCGATGCTATCACTGCCTGCTGGGGGAAAATAACAAGGGCCTGGTTCTGGGGAATATTGAGCTGACTCACCTGTCTTTATCGTGAATGGGACTGGAGTATCTTTGTGTGCAAGGATCTTGCCAGGCTCTGGGAGGACGCCAGGAGTAGCAGTCCTGCAGCCCAGCAGGAACCTGAGTTGTAACATTATGTGATTCATAAGCACATCTGGATAAATTTATGTTTGGGGCATTCTTTCATTTTTTCATGTACTCCCTTATTTTTTCCATTATTTCAGTTGAGTTAACAGGATGATCCTGCCTTCACACCAGTCCTCTAGCAGCACTCTTGGCCCCTTCCAAACCCAAGAAAAAAATCATTTACTTTCATTTATTAACTCTACTGCAAAACTGGATGAGAAATGGACATGCCTGGGCTTAGCTTTCCTGGGCACGAGAACAAACCCCCTCCAAACCAATCTAACCCAGCTTCCCTCAGCTGCTTAGTCTGAAAATTAATCTCTGACACACAGGTATACACTCCCTCTATGGAGATGTCGTGTACCTCAACACACCATCTGCTCAATAAACCCATGTTTGGGATGGGTGCAGAAGAACGTGTAAAATCGCCATCATGGCATGTGTCAGACTTGCACCTTTTAAACCCCCAAGACCCTGTACTTGACTTCTTTTTTTTCTCACGTGCTACAGAAATATTTACACCTTGGTGCCTTCTCTGAGGGAGGGTAGGGTGACTCCAGCTGGTTTTGAAAAACCCAAGAAACACAAGCCCAGGCAATGGATGTTCATGATAACCAAGGGCAAAAGCACCCACAGTAAAGGGTGGTGATTCCCCTTGTGGTAAATTGGCAAATACCAGAGGATCCTGTGCTCTATAATCTCCCTTCAGTTAAACACTGACGCTCCTTGCTTTTTGTCAGCCTTTTAAGCAGCTGTCTGCACCGCTGCAGTATCTCATGCAGCCAGGTCCCTGGCAAACACCATGGGAGCTCCATGGACTAAACACCTAATTTCCAAAAGATCTGAGATATGTGCTGTCATGTTGGACCCAGTCAGACTGTGTCTACCCACAACCTTCATACTTTGAAACCGCTGAGCAAGGGCCCAGAGATGCAGCAGTCTCCTGCCATCAGGATGCCTAAAATTTGACCAAACAAGGCTGTGAGCACCCTGACCTACCTTTAGAGTTTTGGAGCAGGGATTGTGTAAGGTGACCTCCAGAGGTCCCTTGCAACCTGAACTGTTTTGCAACTCTGCAGTTACTGTCAAACAGCTCTGAAAGAAGGGATGTGTCCTACAGATTAAAAGTTCCTATAAGTCTGAGAAAATGGGTGCCTGGATAGAAGAAACAGCTCTCACTGGGTCCTCGCAGAGAGGGCACTGCTGTGTAGTTAAACCCTTCACCAGAAAGTTCCTAATGACATCAGGTGGTGGGTGGGACAGACAGGCTGTATGAGCGACCTCACCAACAAAAGTTCAAAAATACCCCCCATCCCAGGAAACACCTCTAAAGACAACCCAGATTCCAAGCAAATTGGTCTTCTCCAGTTCTGCTGCTTCCCAGAAGACTTTTCTCCTACCTGAGCTCTGTAGATAGCCCTTCTGAGGGAATCAGACTTTGCTAGAGACCTTGGTATCACAGCTCCTCGTTAGCTGAGCTCCCCTGAAGAGAACTGCCAAACCTGTCAGAGTCCCCAGTGCAGCACAGGTCATGCCCTGGCTGCAAGCCCTGTGGGGCTGGTGGGGAGGGCCTGCCCCTCGCTTTCCTCCCGGCCCCACTCCAGAGGTTTCTGCAGGCTCACCTGCTGACCACATCACAAAATGGCACAAAGAGATTAAATTGATATTACCCATAGAGTTAATGGACAGTCATCTTGTTTCCAGTGTTTCAGAACCAAATTGGTGGTTGCGCTATTAAAGGGTGGGTGGTGTTTTATGACTCTATGTAATTTTGCAAGCATGGATAACACACGGAACTGAACACTGCATTTCAGAATAAATGTCTGATGTCCCAACCCAAAGAAATCCTCCTTTGCATTTACATCACCTCGCAGTTGGCCAACTGCTTTTAGTCTGAGCAAGTCGCAGAGGCGTCACCGCCTTTGCACAGTGGATATTCTCTTTGATGGAGCAGTGTTATGGATACGTACAGTAACTCCCCTGCTTGGATACCACTTGGAAGAGCTTCAAACGTATAAGCCATGGGAAGAGGGGAATTTATCAAGTATGCACGCCGATCCCAGAGGTATGTGTGTGTGTCTCCTACTGAGCAGCTACCGGTGCAGAGTAGGGGTTAGTGGTTTTGCAGCTCAGCTGCCCTCCTTGCAGGACCAAGTGGAACATGTGCCGAATTACCCGGCCAGCAGCACGCTGGCATTGGCCACCGGCTTGCTGGCACGGACTCTCAAGCGGAACAACCAGAGGTGAGATGCGACCATGTAACTTGCTTTAAGCTACATAAAAGTTAACACATAGGCTAAACAGGAGGTACCTGCCTTTCCCTGTCAACTGCTCTTAAGTTTCAGATGGCTGATGCTAAGAGTAGCAAAACCTTCAGGCAAGTAAAGGTTTGCTTTCCAGACAAACATTTACATACCTAGAAACACTCAGGCAACCCTTGCGCAACCAGCTCCTTACCCCAGAGACCAGCAAGGCTTGCTGAAGGCAGGCTCTCACCCAAAATCATGCAGGACACACAGGAAAAAGCAGCTCAGTTCTCACTCCACTTTGGCAGCCCTGCTGGATGTCAGGCTCCATGTAAGCACCTTACTGAGCCTTGGTGACTACCCAAGCTGAAATGTTTTGCCATGAAGGGCAAATGTGTTCTCACACAGACACACAGGACTGAGGTCAGGGAGTACTTGCACAAGGCCAGACATAAAACGGGGTTTTGCAGGAAGGTAAAGGCCTCCAAGATGCTTCCTCAGCGCTGTGTGTGAGGGGCAGGGAGCTCAAACCGCTGCAATGAAAGGAGGAAAGCCCACTGCCTCTCACAGCACACAGGACATGGCTGCTTGCCTGGAGACCTGCAGAGGCATGTCAGCAATTACCACCATCAGTCTGAATGGTGAGGAGAGAACAGGCCACAGTGGAGGTAAACAGCAGCTCTGCTTTCGGAAAAGAAAAAGCCTTGACTCAGCTCTGTTTACTTTGGAAGATGTTTTCCAGCCGTGACACAACCCTACCTCTGGGCTTTCTCTTAGCCTTAACTCTTAAAGCTAAGCCCAGGCTGAGCCAGAGACAAGAGCCTCTCTCTGTGCACAGACTAAATACTCCTCAGAGGAGAAGATGACTGCTACTGCTTAGTTTACATTGTGTGATGTTTTCCAGCCCCACACAACCAGACTTCCTCTTTTCTTCAGCCCTGAGCCTTAGGCTCAGCCTCAGCCCCAGCGCTGCAGCCCTTCCTTTCCCAAAACAAGCCTTCCCAAGAAGAAGGATCCAGTATCAGCCCTCCACTGAGTTTGGCAGCCCCTTCCCAAACCCAGCACAACTGCAGCTCCGGGCTTCCTCTTCTACCTAACCCAACCCCTGCCTCCTCACCATAAAAATACATCAGGAGACGACTCTTCTCCAAGCCCCACGTCTCCCCAGACAGCCCCTTTCCAGTCACTCTCCACCTGCAGCTCCCAGCCCCAACCATAACTCTATGCTGACGGCCAGCCACAGGCCAGGGAACCTGGAACACAAAGACAGACTGGAAAAAAAGGGATCCATGAAGCCCAGAAGAGAATTTCCTTGCTGGAAATATTCAAGACTTGGTTTGACAGGGCCCTGGATGACCTATTCTAGGAACCTGCTCTCAGAGGACTGGACCCAATGTGCCCCAGGGGTCCCTTCCAGTCCCAGCTCTTCTGTGACCCTAGGAGGTCCCTCCCTAAAAACAAAAGCCCATAATCTTAAAAGGGGCTGGGAGATGCTACAGACCAACTTCCACACTTTAGCTGTGAAGTTTGGAACAACTTCCAAAACCAAAGCAGACAATGTTAAGGAAACATAAAAATAATCCCAAGTGAGCCCCAGAACTGAGAAAAAAACCCAAAACCTGTCGTGAGCCTCATAACTCTGCTGGCCAAAGGCTTGGAATGCTGGAGACTCACTGTAACCCCCATGCACACACGCGTGCACAGACACAGCCTCCCTGAAGAAGACCAAACCTTGTGGCCTCTGCACCCAGAGGGCCACTGGAAGGGTAAGTGCACAAAGAGACAGAGACCAGAGAGCTTACATACAATGATTTTAACAATTACAAGTTTTCAACCTCACTTCAAATACTGCTCTGGGCTTCCTCCTCCCAGCCCTAACCAAAGCTCTAACCTTGTCTTCCCATGTCCCTGGGGCAGCGGGTTGGCAAGACAAAGCTGCAAGTTTCACATGGACTTGTGATGAAAACTGCAATTATGGCATCAAGTTAAGAACACAGCAAAGCCCCACTGTTTGCTTGTCCTTTTCAACAGCCAGTTAGCACATTTCCCTGCAACACAGCCATTTTTGTACCTGTTACTGCTCATCAGCCCAATATACATGGCGCTCGGCTCTGCCATCCTTCAGGCTGGTATCAGACTGGTAATCATACCTGAAGGACACTCTGTGTCCACGTATTTTACATACTTAGAATCAATCCGTTCAACTTCCAACAGCTTGAAAAACTGCAAGAGGGTAAGCGCTCTCAACCTCTGCCAATGCCAGTGACAGCCCAAAGTGTACAGCACTTCAGTCAATGGCACGGCTCTTCACCATCACCATGCCACCCTGCAAGATGCTTTACACCCTTATTTAGATACTCAGCAGCTTCCCTCAAAGACCCTGAGGAATCACAGCTTGCCATCATGTGGTAGATGTTGAAAGCCTTGGGGAATGTTTTTTTGACTTCTGATTCATTCCACTAATAAGGACTTATTGCTTGGAATTCTGCAAAAAGAGATTTTTCTGGACAAGGCAACTGCAAGCTAAACACAGATCTACCAGGAATGGGGCAAGTACAGTTGAGCCTGTGTTGGGTGGGGGATGGACTTTCACAAGATCCCTTCTATGAGGTGACTTCTCAAAGCCCAGCCACAGAATACCAGCAAAAGAGGTGCCACAACTCCCAATCTCTGCACATGAGGCCAAACTCAAGTATGCCACCTTTAAGCTCTAATTCCTCTTTCCACCTCATGCTGTCTCAAGCACAGGACTTCCCATCCTCTTAGACAGGTACTCCAGAAATTGCAAAGGCTGCTCATGCTCATTGCTCACTCCGAGAGGTCACATTCACCTATCAAACCCATGCCATCTGGGGCTTCTGAAAGATTAAGGAAGAGAGACAAACAAGAGGATTATTAAAAATTTAACTATATACCATATTTATTATCAATCCACAGGATAATCTGATTGCTACATGAGCTCATAAAAGCTATTTCACCTTTACAAAATTAAAAAAAAATGTGCCACAAGGATGTAATAACTGCTGATAACCAAGGACTGAATCTTAAAATTATAAATTTGCTGTAGAAAAGATTAAAAAAAATTATATTCACTTTAGAATTTTACTTTGAATAAAATATTCCCCTGTATAAAAAATAAAAAAGCTTGCTCTGGTTAGAATTAGAGTATTTTTCTTCTTCTTTTTTAAATCTGGGAATTTGCATAATATCTCTGTAATAGGTTTCTTTTTTTTTTCCTATTGTACCACACGGCATTCAAGCATAGCAGATTAGAAACAAACATGAGAAAAGCAGTCTTAAAACATATGAAATCCACATGGGAAGTTTTAACTTCCTTTCCTTTCCTCTATTCTTTAAAGACACTTTAGCAAGAATAGCCTTGGAAAAGAATACAGGTGGGGAGGGACCTTCAATGTGCCATTAAGTAGAGCAAGGTAATAAAAGGCCTTTCGTAAGTGCTTTCTTAATAAGGTGCAGAAGCAGACTGCAACGTTGCTAGTACTGCACTATGTACAATATTCACAATAGATTTTTCTTTATTTAAAAATATTCCAGCTAGTTCACATTTTCTCTTCCATTCTGAGGCTTTCAGTTCCATCACAGCCTTGACAGCAAGAAGCGCAGCAGCACCACTTCCCTTGTGGTCGGTTGGTCCTCTTATGAAACACTGGAACCTGCAAGGGGGCCAAAGTTCTTGTTTTCCTAGGTGGCAACCTTGGAAATCCGCCTGGGTTCAGGTGTACATACTGACAGCTGGAGTCCTGAGTTAAAAACACTCCGGCACTGGAGTCGGACACAGCAATGTTTAATATTGCCAAAGCTTCACCTTAGATTTGTCTCATGTGCGTCAAGGGATGAACCTCTCCTAGAGAAACATAAAATACAAAACCAAACAAAACAAAGCTAAAAAAAACCCCACACCATCAAAGGCTTAGCAGCTCTTGACTCTCGACTGGGTGATGTCTGACGTTTTCTTGATGACGCTGGCCCGTGTCTCACGGTCTGGCCGGCTGCTGCTCGTGGAGGCTGTGGACACTACTTGTGGCAGGGGGATGTCTGAGAAAGGGGGCCAGGAGCTGTTGTAAGGCAGTGGGCAGCTTTCCTCTTTGATGGTGACTTGGAGGTCAGGCTTGTTGGCTACAAAAGTTGCCATGCTGGGAAGCATATGAGAAGTGTTCCTCATTCCCAGATTGCTGAGATACTGTTTGCCTTCAATGTTTTTCTTTTGCCAATGAAGTCGTCCCTAAAATAAGAGGAAAGACTATATGAGCAAAAGGAACTTTGCAAAGTGCTACAAGCAACAAGATGAAGACAAAAACACCCATGAACTGCACAGGAGTTCCTCAGTCTCTAAAAGCCTGAGCCTCTAGCTGCTGGCTTTGAATGTCTTTGCTCTCAGCCACTTCACCCTTTCTGAAGTCACATGTCTAAATCTCGGTGGCTCTCCTACACATAAGAGGCTCTACCCACTCTTCTGATGGAAAATAAAGGCCTTATTCCTGGTATGCTGGAGACAAAAATGGACACAGAGGACCAAACATCCCGAGCTTCAAATGGAAGTCTCTCCATTACCAAGAGAGAGCATCCCCCTGCCAACAAGTAGGTACAGAGACCCAACACCTCTCAAACAGCACCGCCCAAGCTGTCAACAGAGGTGAGGCTGCCAGGAAATCCATTGCCACTTGATGGACACAGGGAGTAGGTTCACCAAGGGAAGATGAGCATCCAGTCCCTTCTCCATCACACATGCTGGAAAAGGAGGTTTGGGGAATCATTACTGGCAGTCTACACAGGGGCTCCACCTTAACCAGGGCATGAGAGACTAAACCAAGCAGGTCAGCTGTGCTGTTATACAGCTGCACAACCTGCAGCTCTCCAAGGAGAACTCAAAGGGCTTTCTGGGGGGCACAGCAGGAGACAGATTTGCAAGAGGCCTTCTAACAAAAATGCAGCTGGAGCACAGGGCACATAAGTGCCTCAGTGAGCTTCCCCTGGCTTTTAAGTACTCATGGAGATCGGCAGATCTGGTCACTCGATGGAAGCCCCAAAAGAAAAGATGAGTGCTGATTTTGCATAGGTGCAGCTCAGGAAACACTAACGGGGTGGCTATTTCCTCCATGGATTCCTTTCTTCCAGCAATACCCAACTGGCTACCTCACATACCTCAAACATTCAAGTTGCATTTCTATCATACATGTAAGCATTTCCTCCAATTGTATGAATTCAGGTGCCATTTAAGGAAAACAAAACAAGCATGCTTTCAACCAAGATAAAATACTCACTATCCAGCAATGTCAATATATAGTGCACACATACACAGAAACACACTTATATTAATGTAAATCCCTGGGTTTGCTCCAAAACAAATGAGCTGGCACTGCTGATGGCTTTCCAGAGTATTTTCTCATGCAAATGAATCTCCTTATAGTTTGGACAGATGAGGAACAAAGAACTTGTAGAGATATCCATTCTGCCAAACAATCATCCAAACGTCTGTCTAGCTTGAACCTTCCTGGTTTGTTTTTCTCCACCAGCTATTATTAAAATGAATACTCCACTGGTAGACAGAGCTGCAAACACAGAAGGGAGAAGAATACCCCAGGACATTGCTCTTGAGACCCTGCTCCAAAGTGCTAATAATCCAGAAAACGCTTACCTCTGCATTTTCTTCATCGCTTGGAACGCTGTCGGTTGTTTCACTTTCTGTCAAACAAAAGAGACACAAAAATGAAACTCATGCTATTCTATCTACAGTAGCAAAATCCAGCTCAAGAGGTTGGATACACTTCCAACAAGTGGAAGCAAAGAGAGTCAAGTCAAACAACTACAAAACAATGGATCAGCATGAAGCCCCTGCTGCAATAATAGCAATCCAAAGACTAGACAGCACAGCTGCAATGAACAACTGGGATAAATTGACATGGTTACCACAGTTAACATAGCTATACCCTGAAGAAGACAGCAATGGAAAGGGAAGAAGTAATATTTGTGTTTTCTGGGCAGAGGGAAGAGCCTCCCGCAAGTGGGAGATGCCTCCTTTGCCTCCCCCTCTCTTGGCAGCTCCAGGCCTGGCAAACAGCAAAGTTCTGTCCAAATCTTTATTTTTATCTCCCTGCAAAACGAGCAACAACTCCACCCCAGAGGAGATAAGTGTGTTTTTGTTTCATGAACTGTTATCTCAGCCTGCCGCCTCAAGGGCTTGTTGTTGCTTCTGGTGCTTTATTACTGCTGTTATACTTTGCTCTCATTTTGCTTTTGCCACCGGTGCCCAGCCCCTCCCAGCCTATTTCTCAACCCTTCATCCACCACTCAAGCACACAGAAATGCTGCTTTCTCCTCGCCATGCACAGCCTTCCTCACTCTCATCACTTCAACCAGAGTGCAAACATGGGGGTGCAGCTCCAGCGGATGGCCATCCTCCTTCAGCTGCAACCCTTGCTTGCAGAAGGGCCCAAAATCCAGCAATTTTGACTGTGTTTTGAAGCCCACGTGTCTGAACGCAGGTCTCTCAGCATCTGAGGGTCCTGGCCCACAGACTGGTTCAGAGTGCCGTGCACTCCAGATACATCTGAGACGCAGCACAAACTCCTCTTTTCAGGACCAGGCTGTGCCTTCCTGTTTCCTGGGAGAGTAACACTAGGCATCCATCAGGCTACCAATGGCATTAGGAAGAGGTCTTTCTCCAACCCCCAGACCAGGGCCAAGTAGATAAGGCTCATCCATGCCCTAAGCCAACAGGAGCCCAAAAGTTACAGGGCTGAAGGAACAATGTGATGAGTTACCTGTAGCAGGCAAGGGAGTTCTCAAGTCCCAACTTCCACCCTTTGCTCTGTGCCATGCATTTTAGCCCATGCAGACTCCTTTGCACAGGCCCTGCACCCATAAACCATGATCCCGCCTTGTCAGAAAGCAGCCTCATGCTCTGCACTGGACATGAGTGCTGAGGATATATGGACTGTGCCTCATGGATCATGCCCCTGCACATTTCCAGAAGGATGGGCAGCACCTTGCCCTTCTCTGGAGGCTAAGTTTAGGCAGAGGGCTGTAAAAATACAGTCTGAATTGCTCTTTCAGACCCCAGGCACTAAACTGCACCCAAGTCCTTCAAAAGCAAGGATGCAGGCAGCTCAGCTACTCTAGATCACTACTTCCAAAGCCAGCACCTCCCCTATGCCCAGAGTCTTCACCGTAGCGTGCAGTAAGAAGAGGAACAGTCCCAAACATTAATGCTAACTGTGAAGTCCTGTGAAATTAACACTCTCCAGGGCTTCTCACTCCCTGGCCCACATAAAGAGGGATGTACCGATGTGATTAAAGACTGAATAATTAAGCCACACTGAGGAGAAGAGAGGCAGAAATTAATCTGTGCAAAGGAGAAATAGCTCTGGACACAGAATCAATAGGAGGAATCCACACAGAGACGAGAAACAGATATTCCTTGACATGAAGAAACATGTGGCAACAAAAAAAGAGTGATGCAGCTGAAAAGGAATCCATCCTTGGTGTTTATACATAACAAAATGCTGAGCAAGAGATAGCACTATAGTTAGCAAAGCCAGGGAAGCCAGCCATTCGGGCATGGAAAGTTAGAGAGGTTATTTCAATCAAGAAGGTTATTTGAATCAGTGTCAAATGCAAGAGGAGGCTGACAACAGCCTCGGTACTAAAAAAAATGGATTTCATAGACGTCAGTGGAAATATGAGAAAACTCACCAAGGCCAGTCATATCATTTGTCTGAGTAACCTCAGAAAGGAACTAGAGGTGTTTATGAAATAAAACAGATTTGTGTAGGACAGCTGATACCTCAGGCTACTTTTTTTTGTTGTTGTTTCAGAAAGGCTAAAGTAACTGTTCCTGCACAGCTGTTATGGTCATACTCCTTCCTGCCATTCAGCAGTAGCACCTGACAGAGCAGGCAGCTCTACCTAGCACAGCCATGAGCACAGGGCCAGGGCTCCTCTGGTTCTCCCATGTGGGTTTGTGTGGAAGAAGACTAAGCCAGAAATAGTCACACGAGTGTCCTACAAGTTTCAGGGTTTAACAAAACACAGAGCTCTGTCTTCACTCCTGCCTTAAAGGCAAACACATGCTTTAAAAAAAGAGATGTTCATAGAACAATTCAGGCTGGAAGGGACCTCAGGAGGTCTACAGCTCAACCTCTTGCTAAAAGCAGGGTCAGCTACAGGACTGGATCAGGTTGCTCAGGGCCTTATCTAGTCCAATCAGGTCTTGAAAACCTCAGAGGATGGAGGCAGCCCAGCCTTCCTGGGCATCCTGCTCCACCGCCTGTCTTTGTGGTGAAAAAGGTGCCATTTTTTTCTTATATCCAGCTAGACCAAGTTCTCTTGTTTCAATTCATGCCAGCTCTTTCTCACTGCCGCCCCTAACGCACCGCTGTGAAGAGCCTGGCTCTGCCTTCTCAATAGCATCCCTGAAGGAAAGGGCAGCCTGTTACAAGGTCCTAAAAAACATTTCTCATACGGGCTGAACAAACCCCTGTTCCTCAGTATCTCAGCACAGAGTGCTCCAGCTCTTCATCATCCTGGTAGCCCTTCCCTGCATTTGTTCCAGTTTGTTTGTATCAGTCTTGGACTGGGGGGCTCAAGACTTGGGCCCAGTACTCCAGAAGTAGTGCAACCAGTGCTGAGCAGAGGGGGATAATCACTTCCCCAGATCTACTGGCCATGCTCCTGAAAGCTGATGGCCTTCTCTGTGGCCAGGGTGCTCCGCTGTCTCATGTTCAGCTCACTGCCCATCTGCCTTTCTGCAGAGCTGCTCCTTATCCCATCAGTCCCAGCCTCTGTCACTGCAAAAGGCTCTTCCAGGCACAGGACCTGGCATTTGCCCTTGCTGAATTTCATAAAGTCTCTGCTGGCCCATTCCTGCAGTATCTCCCGGTGTCTCTGGATGGTGGCCCTGCCCTCAAGCATATTGACTGGTGTCCCCCCTATTTGGTGCCATCTGCAAAATTCCCAAGTGTTTACTCCAACATCTCTTCTGCTCATAAATAGGGCACGTCCTAGGACAGTCCCCTGCATTATTCCACTTCTTATTGGTCTCTACCTAGAGTAACCAGGATCACTAAGAGCTGCCTTGAGATGCACTCAGAAGTACTTCAGTGGCATGAAATCACCTCTGTGTTATCCAAGTTATGGGCTAGCAGGTCCTGGTATAGGTTAGGACAGCTGAAGGCCACCAGGATACTCAGACAACATAAGGGGATAGCAGAAGTATTTCAGTCATGCCTCATTTTCCTTATGCAGCCTTGTTGCACTGACTTTAGGGGAGGTAGCTCAAGACTTGCTCATGTGATGGTCCTCCCATCACCAGACCACCCCTCCCTATTGTCCCAGACCAAGCAACCACTATGACTTCCAGACCAAGACACTGACTTCTGTTTGCATTCCAAGAACTTAGATCCTGTAGCTGAGGTTAAAAGAAAGCAGCATTGTCATGCTCACATAGACAGGAAAAGTTTTGCAAGAAGCATTTGGAAAGAGGACAAATGTTCAAAGGCCCCATCCCCCAACTGCTGTTAAGTTAAAGCACTCTCATCGCCCTGTCTTACGCTTTGCAAAACCTTTCTAAATGCTTTGGCCATTACAAACTAAATACATTGGGAAGTATAAACGTTTATCTACTCAAAAGAACATAATACTATTTCTCAGGATCCAAATATAAGAATTACTAAATACATATTTTATAAAAATGTGTCTGGAAGTAACTTCAGCTTGATGAGGCAAAGGTCAGGGCATATGTAAAATAATAAATTGCATGGGCAACAATTAATACTTAAGTTTGCCTAAAAAGATTACTTTTGTGTTTCTACCCAGTCTCCTGAGGTTTGCACATTAGCAACATGCTAAAAAAAGAAGAACAGGTTGGATTTGAAACTTTTTCTGCTTTCAAATGTGGATTTGCCCTGTTTCCTATGGAAATAAGGCTTATATGATCACAGGGACTCTATACAGCATGCCCATGTGTGCATTTACATGTGTTCTCCCCTAATGCCCTCTGAACACACTGTCAGACTTGGATAAGAGATAAATGAGTGTCAAAGACTCTTAACTTTCTACCAGTTTTACAAATAATGAGGGGCCAGAGAAAAAAAGAGAAACCATTAACACCCTGACTCAGGAAAAAGCTTCTTATCTCTCCCCTTTTTAGATATCAGAGAACCCAGATGGGAGGCAGACGTTGGAAGCCAGACATCCACAGCTCTGCTACTTGCAGAAACACTTGTTATCAGTCCCTACATGGCTGTTCTAGTCTACAGACTACTTGTAGCAAGACAGATCCACTCCCCCAGGGCCTTCAACTCCATGTCTGCATTATATATCACCAGTGCAGCCCTCTGCACTCTGTGCCCACTGTGCTTGGCGCTGAGGAAACATATAGGAGAGAAGACCTTTAATCTTTAGCCAGTCATGGGCAAGGGGAACAGGCTGTATTTGCAGCACATTATTTGTACCACTGAAAATACCCCTCTAATAAAACATAAAAAGACTTTTTTGCATTACAACTAAAAAGGTTCTTTTTCTACTAGCCACTGCCTAAAATCTGCAGCTTACATTTTCAACTTCAGATCTGCAGAGCTGTTTCCCAAGGTGAAATGAGTAGAGGACTGTGAGTGTTTGAGCTTCATTAAAAATGCAGAAGACAGTTGAACAGCCATTCCTGGACCATTGCCAGCTACTCTGGAAGAGCCCACTTCCCCCCAGCATCTCCCAAACATTTCCAAAAAAAGAGTGTAAAGCAATGCCAGAACGCTTACCTGCATAGGACGAGACAGGGGAGATCTGTAGGGGGTACAGCTGGCTCATGCTGAGGGGCTGTTCGTCACTTTCTGTTGTCACCTCTACTACCTGGCACACATCAGGAGGATTGGCAACTATCACCTGCTCCTCACTGCTGCCATCAAGGTGCGGCTGTCCTACAACTTGGGAGTCAGAAATAAAAAATGGATTACTCATAACACCTCGACTGACCCTGTTGGATCTCTAAGAGACTGTCCTTGGAGCCTGATGGTATTTGAATGAGTCTTCAATACTATCTCAGCACTTTCTTCCATCTCCACCACCTACTTTCCATGGGATTTCTAAAGGTAACCTGTGTGATTTATTTTGTATCCATCACCTTCAAAGACATTTTTCCCCACTTATGATGACTGAAAATGCCTAACTTCTGGCTCTCACACATAACGTCCTTGAGCCTCCCTCGACAAACCAGCTGTCCAGAGGCCTTCCCAGGGAAGATCACAACCACACTCCTCCTCCACCCAGAAACAGTCTCACCAGGACATATGGACCACAGCAATCTCTCCTCATTTGGGAAAGCATCTTCACCCAGCAAGCTGCCAACATCCCATGGCCTCTGGATGCTCTCATGTAAATTTGGCATTAGAAGACCAGAACTGGCCTGGAAAAAGCTGGCCACAAGGTCATGTAAAACATGGTGGGACTCTGATTTATACATGACATAAATCTGTGAAAAAACTCTCCTCCAATTAGATGCTTATTCTCACTGATCCTTGGAATGTCAGTGATGGCGTGTAGAAAAGCACAGCTGTACCTGCAGTCTGTAACCTCCACAGTCTGTGACTGAAAGTTACAGTCTGATTAGTTATTAACAGCAGGTCTTCCTATTCCCCCAGGCACATGATATATAACACCACAGGAACATAATTTATTTCTACAAAGTGAAGACACCATGGATGCCTTGCAAGTGTCCCGAAATGGTATGCAGACATTAATTGTGCTACACAACACTCTCTTGAAAAAGGAGAATAAACCAAGGCACCAAGAAGTTATTGAGCTTGAGTTATCTCACTTCTCTGTAGCTGCTTCAGACAATTCCCTCTGTGTTGTACAACTCCCCTACTGATCCCAGCAGTACAAACACATGACAACTGCATTAATCCAGCATGGAGCTGAAAGCCACTAGCTGGATCAGAAGTGCACACGGGGATGGAGCTGTCTCAGATGATGGCTAACCTGAATCCACAGCTGTCTGAGAGAAAAGGAAGGACTATACATATTCTTCCATTGGAACATAAAGCTTCAAGAGGAACAATCTTCATACAAGCAAATTCTGTATACACATGGTGCTATGTTTTCAGAAATTCAGACAGCGTATTTTTTTCTAGAACAATGATGGGAAAAAATACAGGCAATGAAATAGTAGATCTTGAAATTCTTCTGCTAAGTGACCTAAATACTCTAATTACTAATTTTTAAAAAGGCAAAAGATAGCATCTGTTCTCGGATGAATAAAGATAAATATACATGAATGCACACGTATATACACACAATCCATTCCTGCCTTCATTTTGCTTTGTGAAATGCCAGGTATTCACTGGAAAATCCCCCAAACCTGGATGTGTATTTTATGAGACAATTCCAACATAAAGAAAATTACATAAATACTACATAGTGTGTTTTTTAGAAGTCAAATCACTACAATTATTATAGTTTTGTTCCAGATATTTCGTTTCCACTGTATTTCCACGTTTCCTGTTTCTGCAACAACCCATTTTTTATTGAGTGGGGTATGGGGGGCAAGAGCACACACACAGAGTTAATTTTATCTTGGAGAAACCAATATTGTGCAATGCCGTCAGGGTACAAGCAGGCCATGTGCACTATTTTATCTCTCCCCTCAATACCTGATGAATTCTTACCCATTCCGAAAGATAACTTGCACAGCAAAAATTACTGCTCACTTGGGCAAAACGCCATCACTTTCCTGTGAGCTGTTATGTATGTCAGAAACACCGCAGGTGCTGTTTGTCTTTCCTTCTCTCCAGCTGACTTTCCTGCTTTCTGCAGAACAGATTCATTTTACCCTTTTCCCCCTGTTTACATTAAAATCCTGCTTGCAGTCCTAAATAAGGACTTCTCTCTCCAGTCTGAATAAGCAGCACACTTCACAAGCCATTAATTAAACAACACTAGATGACAGTTACCCACTCAAGCCTTGCTGTCCTACCCTGAAAATTGATTCTGTAAGTCCACAGAAAAACAAAAGCCCTTAAGGTGCAAATTCAGTTCTGTTCCTCTGAACCTCTTACTTGGTTTCCATGACAGACCTTTGACAATTCTTAGATGCTGAGGTTGCCACGATGGGTCCTGTCATGTAAATTACCAAGATCTTCTAAGGTGCAACATGCATTCATCTCGCCATAAAACCAAACAGGAGTTCAGGATACACTGTACTGTATAAAACTGAGGTGTCTGCAGCAAAATGCCTTTCTGACGTTAGTGCATTTTGGGGAACACCACATACATTCCAAAGACCGCTCTTAATTGATCTCTGTTTGACTTTACGGCTGTAAAATAAAGCAAAAGTGTGCAAAGTTGCTTCCCTGTGACTGCATATTGGCCTTGGCATGTTGCAGATTTGTTTATGGGTCAGACAGTAAATAGGAAGCAGTAATATTAATAGCACTACAGTGCTATTCCTTCAAGTTACAAAACCTCTGTGATTATAGGAGCAACAATCATGTTCTAATGCTCTTACAAAAGCAACAGCCAATTAAACGATCTGCCATAAAGAGAGGAAAACTACTCACAAATTCCTCAGCCACAGAAGTACTTGAGTGGAATGACTATGCAAAGCCCTGCAACCTAAGACATGGGTATAAAAAACAGTCATTGCACATAATTTCTGCCATCTCTCCAACCAGAAGACTTAACACATTCTTCAAACACTTTTTTGACATATATAAAAGTAGAATTCTAGAGAAAATGGTATATAGGTCACATTTCCAGGAGCTTTTACTGCAGCAACAACCTCAGCCAAAAAAGAGCTGTCAAAAATCAGCCCAATTATTCTACCCACAACTGATTATTCACATGCTGAGATGACAGTTAATTTCTAATGTACCAGCTTCTAAATGCAATCTTTGCTGATCCTTGTTGTTAGCTCAATGATGGTAAGAACTAACTCTGCTACTGAACCAAGTTCCTCCATTTCATCTGCAGGTTTAAACTCCCAAATAAAATGGCAGCCTATACAAATCTCTGCTTTGAACCATGAGAAACCACCATCCAACTGCAGTTCAACTCCCACGTGACGCTGGCTACAGTCTCCTCATATCTGAGGGCTACCTTGCGGAGTGGAGTAAGCTCCTCTCAGGAAAAGCCACATGAGCACAGCTGTGTTTTGCCCTCGGGGGAACCACCACAGTGCTGCTCGCTGTCTCTGCAAGGTGGTAGGGCTGACCTGCAACCAGGACCTCCCATGGCTTGGGCTACAGAAAGATATGTTGACCCAACTGTAACCATGTTGTTCTCCAAAGTGCAAAGTGCTGATGGAGAGCTGAGTTTGACAGCGCCAAAAGCAGTTTTGAAGTCACCCATGTGCTTAGCATATAAGAAGAGCGTAGGAGTACTTACCTACAAAGTTCACTGTACTGTCAACTTCATTTTTTATACTGGAGGACAGGAAATAGTCAGAAGTGACATCATTTAGCCCATTAATCCCAAAAGATGATTCAACTGGCTCTTGCTAGAATGAAAACAGTACATTTGGGTCAGGTTTGATCTATTTTAGGAGCCTGGACTCAGTTCATCTCTTTGTTCTGAAAAGGTAATAAATCATATTGCTTATGCCTGCCATATACTCCCTGCTAGACAGTCTCAGAGTGAACATGTTGGTTCTCTGAGAAAAAGCCAGAGTTTACTCGATTTCTAAACCTTCTGCTTTGAAACAAAAGTTATTTTTAATTTTCAGATTTAGAGTGAGCCTTCAGAGAACAAGAAATTAGTGTGCTATTTACTACAACAGATTAACATTTGGAACAAACAAGGAAGAAACACTGTTTTAAAATGGTACTCTATTTAATATTCACCCTCATTCCCTTCCAAACATGCTGTATCTCTTAGCGCTTTCTGAAAGGAAGCCTTAGCTTCTGTATAGCAATTACTAAATTCTAGACTTAATTTTTCACTGCAGCAAGCCTGAAAGCAAGTGTTTATACTAAATACAGTCTTAGATCACATCATAAACACCACCTGTTCTACACAGACTGAGCTTTCCACAAGATACATCCCTCTAGGTCTGGTACACTTGAGAAGGAATCTAAAAAACTCCCTGCAGAACAGACACCAAAAAGTTTAATTCCATAAATTCAGGATTTCTTTAAAATGCTATAAACACATTTCAAGGATTAACTACAGGTCCAACCTTCTCCCTGGTATTGGCTCCCTTAGGCGATTCTTGGCTACAAAGTTGAAAGTCTTCTGTTCTTACTCTGGGCTTCCCTGCAAGGGAAGTTCTGCCTCTCTGCTGACCCAGAGACACCCACAGAGAGGTGCAGAGCTGCCAGCTGCATCTGATGCCACGCCATGTCCATTTTTACTGCTTTAACACATTTTGGCAAGGACAAGGCACAGGTAAGTTTCAAGACTTGTGCTCCCAGCCCTTCACAGTACTAACCGTATTAACTGTTGCCATGGGACACAAAACTGGGGATTGCGTGACAGGTCTTTCCTAGATACCACATGCTGTGATTGTGATCCACTCAAAAAGAGCTGTTGCTTCAACACAAATCTGCACCTTCCCAGCCATTAAGCAAGGCAAGCACACACCCTGTCCCAAGGCCCCTCTGCACATCAGAAGGGTGCAAAGTCAGTGTTAAGGGCAACCAGGCCTTTGATAAGCTGCACCGGTTGTGTCAACCCATAGGTCAAAGACCTAGAGACCCAGGAAAGATGAAATTAGCTGCTACTGATCCATCGAGGACTGTGACTGCAGAGACAGGTTAGGGCTGCACACTGGAGCCCTGAGCCTCTGGTGTTGTGCAATGCCGCAGCAAACACAGCGGCCCCCATGGAACGCTGCGCACGCAGCATCTTGCTCAGCTTTACTGAGAAAGTTTATTCAGTAGCACCTTTGGAGGTGCAGAAACAAATATGTATCTTGGAACTTGGCTGATGGTGCTAGATCTATAAAGGGACTGGGACACTTTAACAGTTTGTGTTACATCACCTAAATTTGCAGTGTCCGGACCTCTAGCATAAGCTAAATGCACAGGGAAAGGTGGCAGATTTCAGAAATGTCTCAAAGGGGAGCTGCATGCGTAGCTGAAAGGATACATCTAGAATAAGGTAGAAATTAAGTCTCAGGCAGGAAATTCAGTCATTTGTTTCAGAGGAAAAAGTCTGTTTCTGTCTGGGCTACTCAAGCACTTAAGGCTTCTTCTCATTGCTGAGAATTCATTTTTTAATGGAGACACCCTGTTTGCCCAAAAGCCAAGTGGTAGGAGCCCTACCTGCACGGTGAGCAACCTGTTCACAGCCTCCTTTGTGTAATGCAGAGCAGGGATGTAGTAAGGGCCAGGTCTCCCACAACCACAGGGACAAGCAGGGAGTGCCATGAGCACCCTGATGAAGCTCAGCAAGGTCTGACAGGACTCTTCACCCCAACCACCAGCCACCATGGGTACTCAAAGGGTACGGCAGTGGCAACAGGGGGAGCTCAATATGAGACACTGCTCCGCTGAAGTCCCTTTGCAGATCTGTACTTGGCTACTCAGCTCTCTGTCTGCTGATGTTACCCCACTGGATTCAACAGGGAGGTCATGGAGCAGCCTCCCACTCACTTCCACTACAGAGATGTTTCCAGGGCAACTGCAAGGCGTTCAATGCAATACACACAACTGGGATCTCAGGGATCCACGTCACCAAGCACAGCAATTTTAAGCAGCTTTCAACATTCTAAGATGCACATTTGCATTAATTCATCCACCATCTTTCTTTGCTATCGTTGCCTTCAACATTCAATAGTCAGTCTAGCGTTAGCTGAGCATGGAAGGACCATCTTTTTAAAAATCCAGGTATATCAGAAAGCCAGCTTGTGTACACATTCATCAGGGGCAACAGACAGGAATACTACCTGGCCTCAGCTCAAAGCCTTCAAGAACCAAGTGGCCGTAACACAGCCGGTAGCTGGCGAGTGTGTGCTTGTAGTAGTTATGCCAGGGAGGTGTTAGGTGCTAGAGGCAGGGCCAGCTCAGCTCACTGCTCCCGTACTGCCTAATGTTTGTGCAGCTCAGGGCAACCAAGCTGGAGGAAAGTGCTCCCAAAAGCTGGGAGCATCGCTCCACCAGCACCTACTCACAGGCATCACTGGGACTCCCTCAGAAATGACTATTTGGGAGATTAATCTTAATGGAGTGGACGAGAGTGTTCAAGTGCCTCTACAGCTTTTCAGGCTTGACAGTATTGACATGTAACTCCCCAAGTTACAACTGCTGGGAAAGCATGTGCCATCCAAACCTGACCTCAATGGAAGAGTTTTCCCAGGTCTGCAAGTTCGCTTGCCCCAGAGCATCTCCTGGCCAGCGGTTGCAGGACCTGTGCCTAGAAGTGGGTGGCACAGCCCATCACAAGTGAGCAGAAGGGGACCAAACCCCGCAGGCATGCAGTACTGACCACCTCAAAGAGTTACTCAGCAGAGGTGTGGAGGTCAAGGACCCTCACGCTTGGTAGGGAAGAGCAGTTTGGGTCCATGTTCTCAACAGGCAGAAATTTCAGGCAGCGACCGATGAGCTTTACAACTGAGGTCTTCCGAATTACGAAACACAAGCAGAATGTAGCTCTGACAAAACTTCCCCCCCTTGCCTAAATGAAAATGCATTTCCAACGCCTTACACGCAGAAATTAATTGTTCCAAAAGGTAGCTCTATTGTTCAGAAGCATTCCTTCTCTAATTACTATATTTCTACTTACACAGACAAATGGCAAATGTATTGCCAAGGCTGCCAGTTTTCCAACCTCCAGGCACTGCAACACAAGGGCTGTGTCAACTGATGACGTCAGTCATGGCTCTAACAGCCTTCATATTTAAAAAACCAACCCCAAACATCCAATGTAACTGTAAGTACTTAACCAAACCACAAGCGTGAGAGACTTGCAAATACCCACCACAATATATTATTGAGGCTATTAAAAAAAATTGCAACAGATTGTTTTCACAAGCTCTCGCGCTATTAAACAGCCACTTCTTACCTTAATTTGTTTGAACTTGTCATCCTTCTCAGACTTAGTTTTTTTTCCTGTAACAACAGAAGGAAGATTTCTTAAAGTCCTGCATGCCATGAGTTATCCTCCACACTTTCTATATTCAGTAAGACATAGACCCAAACCACGCCTCAAAATGGCAACACCTCCTAGGAAAGGGGAACACATTTTTCTCCATTTTAAACCCCCCTTAAAGCATGGGCAGTCAAAAAAATCACCTTGAACACTTTCACTTTGTGTTTTGTTTTTAAAGGGCAACAAAAAAAGAATGGCGATGGGACTGAACAATTTCAGTCAAAAAAAAACAAGGTGAAAAATACGGAAGAGTGCCAAACTAAGCAACAAGGCCTATTAAAAAAAGAAGGAAGGGGGAGAAAAATAAAAAAATAAAAATATGTCTCTCATCACATTTGTTACACTCTTGTTGTAGCTACAGGAAAAGGGAGACTGTTCGTTGATTTGACATGTGAGATTACAATAAATATTTTTGTAAATGGTCACAGCTTGAGGCAGGGGGGACGGAATATGTATTATAATTCATGCAAAAGCAGTTTATGTAGTCATGCTGCATTTGAGAATCCAGAAAACCGCACAGCATATGATCCTCACAAAAACTCATGTGCCTTGGCATTCCCCAGTGTTGCTGCACTGCTCTGACCTGATGAGACCATGATGTGGAAGCTCAGACTTGCCGATGCAAGCTCAGCTCTACCCCACTGTTTGTACAGATGTGTCCCAGGAATTTCTTCCATCTCTACTGCAAGACAGCACTGAGCATTACAATTGTTTGCAGCCAAATTCTTTTGCTCTCACACATAAATTTAGCCACGTGCCACATAGAAAGGGCATGAGGGAATATATACAGGGCCCAAAATATGTCAGAGATTTATAGTAACTGGACTTGCTGCAGAATCCTCTCCTGCTACAGACACCATCTTCAGAATCCCAGCTTTTATTATGAACTTTTCTAGTTCTTACATCTACAAGAGGAATCTACCACAATGGAACAGGTTACGTTTCAGGAAAACACACCCGAAGGTACAAAATGTACCATACACAAGAGATCAGAAACAGTTTCAAAGCTCTAGTCTGAGTTTTTGCAGGTTGATCTCCCTTTCACAGTATGGTTCTGTCACAAAAACGCAAGAGTTCATAATTTCCAATCACATGGACCTTAAACTGAACATGTGCCTTTCACTTCTCAACTGAAAAAAATAGCAAACTGAGCTACAGGTGAACTAAATTGGATTTTAGATGAACACTGTGCATTCAGATTGCAGGTTATTTTTTCATCCAGAGAATACCAGAGGATTAAGGAAGTCATTGCGCTACTCCATAAACCAGTAATGAAGCCATAAAAAAGCCAATGTTTCTGCTTCATAAGAAACCAAATACTCATGAGACTGACCTGGTGGCTATGTCCTCCCCTGCCATGTGGGAGACCTAATCCCTAAATCTGGGGATTTAAAAAACTTCCCATTTCACCACTATCATGCTGTGAGGACTAATTTTTGATGGCCTAATGTAGCTAGTAACTAATGAAGTGGTTTTGCGGCTTGATCTTCTGAGCAGAGAGTATACTGCTCCCACTCAGCTCAGAGCGCCAGCTTATTTCTACCCTTGCTTGAAAAATGATAGTAAAGAGTCTGCCACTGTATTCTGAATGAGCCCTACTGAATTAAATGCGCTGATCTCTAATATCTCCCATCATCTTCTTTGACTGAAGGAGACCCAGTTCTCTTGTGAGAGGTAGAGAATAAGCAGATATGGATTTATGCTGGCTTCAGTCACGAGCATACCTCAAGGGGATTGTGATTTTAGCGGTGGTGCCACAAATAAATGTATACATGGGCCCCTCCACAGTATTAAACTCAGCACTCTCATTAACACCTCCTTTGGGAAACATTTTTTCCTGATTCAAGTCAGGGATGCTCACCACTCGGCAAGTCTTTAGCTATTTATGCTTATCACTGTCCTACACCAAATTTTGGCCATTTGGCAGAAGTTACTTGCATCCTCAGAACTTAAACAAGCAAGACACCTGAGATGAGGATCTGAACACAACTCCATCGGCTTTAACAGACCTAACACAATTTACACCGATCACCAGCTTGGGGATATCCCATCTTGGTGATCTTCTCTCCAAGTAGCTTGTAGTCTTCACTGAATGTAGCCCATTTTTCACAAATAGATGTTCCTGTGTTCTGGGGAACATCTGGATAGAAACATCCAGCTTCACACCAAGAAAAGTAGAACTGGCACATTTTGCAGGACTCAAAATAATAACAACGCCCCAAACACCATTTTCACATTGACAAGTTCTTGCCTCTACCTTTTTTGGAAGGTCTTTCAGACAATGGCAGCATCCGATACACCCTGAAGGCATTGTTTCCTTTCTTTATACTTTTGTCCTTCACTTCTTCTATGTCAGGCAGAGAGTTCATAGCACAACGGAAGTTTGCCTTCCACGTCTTTGGATCTGGTTTATCTACTCCTGACTGGTATTTTCCTAAGCAAGAAAAGAAAGTTAGGCACATATGATGTGTAATTGAAAACCTAGGGTGAATTAATAACAGTGTAGGTTAATTTCAAGCTATCAGCCTTTGGTTCCCATGACAAGCATTCAAACAATAGCTGAGGTTGCAAGACAGAGTGTTGTGATCTCATTCCCATGCCCATTTCTAGAACACAAGATGAGCGGCTTCTGCTCAAGAAAGACCCAGGGCACTGCAGCTCAGATGTGACTCCACAACCATGTGGAAAAGCTTGCAGAGCACTTACACTTTATGGCTCAAATCCATAGAAAGGCATAAAAAGCCTAAGGGCCCAAGTCTACAAAGTGCTGAGCTTGCTCTACTCCCAACAATTTTGAACCCAATCTTGTTAACGTCTAAATCAATTAAGTTTTACTGAGTTCCTCAATGCAAATGAGTTGTGGCGCTTCAATGAAGCTGTAGAATATCACAGACCTCGAAAAAAGCACTTAGCCTTCCACAAATCTAGAAACTTAAATTCAGTCTCTGTGTTAG
The DNA here is from genome assembly GCF_963082525.1 of Nesoenas mayeri. Taxonomy (NCBI): domain Eukaryota; kingdom Metazoa; phylum Chordata; class Aves; order Columbiformes; family Columbidae; genus Nesoenas; species Nesoenas mayeri. The sequence goes on from NC_137540.1 coordinate 43,671,346, forward strand.
TAAAAGCAAAGATGAGAAAGAAGGAAAACATAACTTTAAAAGGGAAAACAATGTGAAAATCTGTCCTGCAGAAAGAGAGTTCTAATACCTGTATGAATTGCCCAGTTTCTAAATAAGGGAGCATCTTTTTCAACATCCCACCCATGTCTTGCAGCATGCATCCAGGGAATCTGAAAAATCTTCTTCTCCTGGAAGGAAAAACAAACAGGAAATGCCAACGCTGATTGATTTGAAGGATCTTCTGATGACATTAAGTCACTTATTTAAAAACACAGTTCCGGCATCTGCAAGTGTTTTGCTTCCTTCTAACCCAGTGCTGCTGTCACTGAAGTCAATAGGAAAACATTCACTGGCATCGGCAAAAGCAGAATATGGCCCTAAGTATACGAAATATTCAGATGCCCGTTCATGGACAAGGAGCCTGGCAGCTTCCCAAGCTGACACATGGATAAAACATGCAGTGCTACACATTTCTAAGCATTCAAACAAAGGCCAGTTTTGGCAGCACAGACACTTTTATGATTAGAGAAATTAGATATGAAACTAAACAATCACAGGAACAGAGTAAATTCAAGGAATTTACAATTCAACCAGAAAAATACCCAGCACAGTAAAGGAAAGGGATCTCTGAAATTTATATGCCAAGCAAACAGGACATATGAATGTATCAACTGTAGACATCTCTCCAGTGGGGATACAAACCACAGGACACCCATGTAACAGGGTGGGATTGAAGACAGTTGAATGCACTTTAGTTTAGAAACTTTAAGCCATAGAGAAGCGTATTTAAAGCAATCCAAAGGAAGGCACTTTTAAAAAATGTTTTTAACACATGACACGTAGTTAAACCAGGGCATGCTTTATGCGGTGGAACTATAAAGACATTTATTCCACGTCACTTGTTTTTTTTTTTCCCCCGTTGTGGGGGAATACATCTTATCTGGCCTCACATACAGACATCTTGCACTATAAACAGTGCCACTACAGGTTTAGATCCATTTCTTAATCTGTGAAGAGAAAAGCACTTCCAGGGCAAAATGCACCCCCTCCTGAGATGGCCACCTGAGCTACATTAACTGAAGTGCATCCTAAAAGAGCCTTTTTTCCTCCACTGACTACAAAGAACTCCAGACAAGCAGCTCTCATTTAAAAAACTGCATTGTAGATAACTGTGGTCAGGTGAGATGAATCCTTTGCCCTTTCCCCTTCCTCCAACAGCCAGTTTTGTTCCTTGTCTGTCTGGTTAATATTTCACTAACGTCAAGGTTAGGTTTATTTCCCTTCCTTTCCATGTGATCTTTTCTTTTTTGAGTCTGCGTTTTGTATTGTCCTTCAACTCTTGTCTTCAATCCTTTCTCTCATTTACATTCACTTGTTCAGAATTGCATTCTTCTCTTCTTGCTTGGCTTCACCATTTCTTTAATTTGGTCAAAGCACAGATTTAACACGTTCCTCATTCCCCTTCAAGCCCTCACACTCTCATTCTTCCTCTTAATCTATTCCCACCACTTCTCTAACGTGCCTTTTGCGTCCTTACTCTTCCTCCTCTGTATAGTTAAATCATCCTACAGAAATGCTGTCCTGTTTCCACAAGTAGAGGTGATCTAAAGAAAGACGCAACCCCAACTATCCTGTGCATCCCAGCACTACTGGATCTTGAGCTAGAATAAGCTTCCTTGCCTCTATTCTCCCATATATTATAACAAGCATGGAAAAAAACACAATGTACTTCCATAGAAAACCATTTCCATCAACACGACCTTTAAGAACTGCTGGATTGAAAAGTCTTCTCATGCTTGGTGATAGGCGGAGGTTTGAACAATGCTACACAATGCTACAAAGGTTATAGCATGGATTTCGTATTCCACATGATAATTCAAAATGTTCTATAAGAACTAGCTGACCAAACAAGACTCCAGATATAGCACCCCGTCATCGTCAGACATACTCACAGCTTCAAAGGAAGGTGCAAGGACACTCTCAACAGCATTCTAAGCGTTCATTACAGAAAGTTCTTCCCAACCCCAAATGTCTGGAAGCACATGGACTTACAGCAAATTATAATATAAATAAAATAATAGAATCGACATGTATTACAACTTTATAATACATATATAATTTTACATACCTATATAGAAACTACAGATTTTCTCATCAACTATCAAAGATCTAATCTCTCAAATCCTGCAAGGCTGCTCATTCCAGCAATAATACCATGTGGTTGTATGTCCTGCTCTAGCTTACCTAGATGTTTTCTATTTAAATACTAACTTTTTATTTCAAACATTATCAAACATTTACCTATATCCTTCTTCAGTTGATGCTTCCTAATAATGACCTTAATAGGAAAAGGTTCATCAGTGCTTCCTCTTAGCTTTGGAAAACCATGTAGTCTCTGGTGCAGCACCACACCACTGGACATTTGTGTAGGGGTCTTGTGTTTCTATTAAAAAAAATAGCCTCACCTAAAGCCAAAAGCACAACCCACAAAACTTTTGCCACATAACAGGAATTGCTATCAAACTCCAGTGGGGACATCAAAAGGGAGAAGGTGTCTCATTCCTAGAAAAAGGCAGGAAAATAGTATCGAACGCTTGCAATCCTAGCATTGCAAAATGCTCCAAGCAAGTGAATGAGCATGAGATCACATTCTAGCTAGAAAGTCGCAGGACAATTTTTAAATAGCAGCATCCATCTGGAGGGTAATATTCCAAGCATCCATCAAAGCAACAGGTTGCCTCTCAACTGCTGTTACAGCTACTCTGAATGTTTCCACTCTAATCTCCTTTTCCAGATCCACAAGGGACACTGACCTCTCATTATCCCCCTCCTCACACCACCTCTGCCCTCTACTGAACTATGTAATTTCCATCACAGCTCCCAGTTTTGTCTCTCTAGGAAGGAAAAGAAATTTCTTTCCTCCCTCATGCCATTCAGCAGGATAACATTTTCACCAGGGAGGTCCACAAGTATTTATTTTTTAAGACCTATAGAGCAAGGATCTATTCCGGAAAGGAACACAAAGCAGGAGCTATAATGTGATCATCTGACAATAGGGGAAGGAATTAGGTAAGTCACCCGTACTTGATTTGTTGTTTTTAACCAAGAGAGGTTTAATTCCCTTCTCAACCCGAAAAAAATCCCCAAGAACAGACAGCCAATGACAAACCCAGAATGGCATTTGTTTCCTTAGTATTGAAATCTTATTTCCTCAAAAGCTGTGCACACAGACAAGTACCATTCTCTCGCTAATCTGACCCACCTTCTTTTCTGTACTGTGAACTATCCTTTGTCAAACTTCAACTAAAACACACAAATCCCCAAATCCTACAGCCTCCAGAGTTAATTCTGTGGGTACAGAATGGACTATGATATACATGGCACTGTATCATTGATTCCATGCATGGCTTTGTTTATGGTCAGAAATAGAAATATTTTTGGTTTAATGATTCATTGTTGGAATGAATGTTGAACCATTTTTAAACAGAAATGCTCAGAAGTGCAATAGGCCTGTTGAGCACAATAAAGGCAACACAGACTTATGCCAAATCAGAGGGTAGAAATGGAGTAGTCACAGTTTAATAAACCTTGAGGCAGGCCACTTAGCCTGGTATCCTCCTTCTGGTAGGAGCCAGGGCTTTGTTTTCAAAAATAAAAATCAATTTCAAAATACTTTATTTGTGAGGCAAGTCTTAGTCAATATAGAACATGCAAACTAAGGACAAAGTCTCCTTCCGACTCTTGCATGCAGGCAGTTCATGCCAGAAGCACAAGGCAAAAACTGCTGTAACAACACGATCAGGGGGCTGCAAACATTAAACAAGGTGACATGCCTTGCAAACTGCCTTTATGGGATGGTGGGCTGAACTCGTAAGAATGAAGCCCTTAGCACACCAGCAGCATTTTCACACTATAGAACACGGAGGTAGGTATGTTGCTGGGATGTACCAAAGAAGTTCACGTGAACAAAACCTACAGATTATATTTAAGAGTAAAATGCTCAAATGTGAAATACTGTGCAATACTAAGTGCAGAAAAGTTATTTCAGGATTGGACAGGAATGCCAAACAATGGACAGCAGAGATGGACTGTCAGCAGGAGAGACAAGACACTGAAGCAGAGATGCTCAAGGAGAAGAATCTGTAGCAACCCAAACGCTGGATTCAAATTACAAAGACAACAGTGAAAACTGGTCTCTCTTCCTCCTCTTCAGCTGTGACCCCATTACACAAGAACAAGGACCCACTCAAATTCACAGGGCAGCTAACCAGGGAATGGATACAGCAATATTTATTTACCCAGCAACAGCATGTGAGAGTCACTGATGCAGGAAGCTCCTGGTAACAAAATTTGTAGCTGAAATTTAAAGGGTCTCTGGTAATTTTATAGTCATGAGCATTTCTAGCTCTGAAAGCTGAAATAAAAAGTAGTAATCTTAATTGCCATTCTTCAGCTCTAAAAATGAATACCTGAGCACCACAACTACTACTATAGGGAAGATACCAGACTAAATGAGTTAATGTCTAAACCAGAGTGGCAGCTCCTATGTTTCTGCACCTGATTTTGTGCATTTCCACCCATTTTTATAATAAAATAGCCTCTGTAGCCAAAACTGCTTCATGACTTGCAATGTGGTGAATTACTCGCCTGCACACCACACAATGCATGCAATATTTCCAGGGTTTATTACTGTTCAAAGTCTCAATTAAAAAAAAAAAAAAAAAAAAAAAAAAAATCGAACTGGGCACTGACATATTGGAAGCCACACTTGTGCTCTCAAAGTGTCTAGTGGTCTCAGTCAGAGTTTAGGACCAGGAATATTAGGCTTGGGTCAGTCAGGGGAAAAGTTACTCCTTTTTCTCCCATGTTGAAAAGTATCAGAGAAGTCACATAAGTCTGAAATGGGAGATGGTTGCTTCAAACCAGACTCTAACACAGAGTATAGTCTTCCACCTCAGGAAAGCATTTTGTTCACGTCCCTCTGACGCTACTTGGTGAGCAATCTGTTCCCAGCTTGAAAAAAAAAAACCTAGCAGAGTATCCAAAAACACTCACTCCAACAACAAAGAGTTGGAAAATGCTTTCAAAGGAGCCACAGAGCCACCAGGCCAAAGCAGGACGCCTCAGATCTGGCAGGCGAGGCCGGAGGAACAGGTTCAGCAGGAAGCATTCAGCTTTGCCCTTCCTCTCCATGTCACCCGTTTGAAAACCAGGAATGAGCTGATTTACCTATCCAAACCTCAGGCACTGCTATAAAGTCCCTCCTCAGCACACGTACACACACACGTGCGTGCACCTCCCTTACCTTATTTAGCCATTTCAGCCCCGGTATCGTGTTTGAGTTGATTTGCTCTTCCAGCCAGGGGCGCATCCGCATCCTTTCGACAGGCATTTTCACCCACCCAGGAAGGAGCTGCAAGGAACAAGGGACAAGGTTACTTTCTGTCCAGGCAGAATTTCCAGACAGCTCCCCCATCGCTGCACAGGACAGACTTTGCAAGCATCGAACACTTATAACAGTGACTTTGGATCCGTGCAGGAGCCTGCCCTCAGAGCAACTGTGAGGATAAAGCCTTCTCTATGGCATAAAACACTCTTCTGTACATCTGGATTAGGAAAACTTTCACCTGAAGAAGACTCATCACATTGGCAAAAGCCTGTCTGCTGATACAGGCAGGATACCAGAGGCCGCAAAGAAAAACAATTACAGTCCTGAAGAGACCTTTTTCCTTTTTTTGGCCCACATACCTGCATTTGCAGAAGACTTTTTTTTTGCCAAGAAAAGAAAAAATTAACCAAAAAATTCACATGCAGGAGGCATCACTGTACCAGCTAAAATTATGCACTTGCTAAGGAGAGTGTTTTCAAATGGCTCTTTCTGTCCCATAAACTTGACTAAAATGATGAAAAATACATTTTATATCACAACAATTTATCAGACCACTTTGGTTCTGGCTGAGTAATTTGATGCCCTCCCTCCAGCTTTCTCTGATCAACCCAGTCACTGATTTTTTTAGCCGCTGTTTTACATTTTGACACTGCTTAGCTAGGAAGTGAGTGCTTTACAGCCTCCACAGCTGCACCACACCACATTATATTATTCAGTTAAGACTCAAACTGACTTCTTTTTCTCTCTGTCTCTCTCTATCTCACACACACACGTGACCCTGATGCCCCTTCCCTGTTTAGAGCTGTAAATTATTGACATAAGAGTCCAAAGTCTTGAACCTGAGGCAGAAAATTTAAAAAACATTAACCTATCTCAGGCATCGCTCTGAAAGTGACAGCCGGAACTAGATGCAGATTAAAGCACCGCATTAAACTCCTGTTAAGCAGCCTGCAACCAATCATTGCCATGGTCAAGTACTTGCATTTAGGCTGCTTCTTCTCCTTTCCCCCTCTGCACTGGGCTCAGCTCCTTCCTCTCTCCTTTGTTCTTCACATCTGTGTTCTCTGCATCATGCTTAACTGCTCTGCTCTGCTATTCTTGTCACCTTTGATCTTAAAAAAAAAAAAAAAAAAAAAAGGAGGAAAAAAATGAGTAGGCCATGTATTTGAAAGCACACAACAATGACACAAATGTAAATGGGTTTGTTCTTGCTTCCTATGGGAGTACAGGCATCAGACAGACTAACAATTAGGCAGTACCAAGCCCACACCCAGCATAAGAGGAAGAAAAACGTTCAAAGTTTCCTCTCATTGCTCTGACGACATGTATTTCCTGAAACTAATAAGGAATTAAAACCTGAGTGCAACAATAAAGCTCTTTGATGTGTTCAGAGATTTCACCAGCAGCCATGCTCACACTAATCTCTTAGCAAACATATTGGCATTTTATTTATTACTGCATGGAGCTGGTCACTCGCGGTTCAGCTGCAGCCTTTGTCCACTGACTACGAATTTCTAAAATAGCTCAGGAAACAGTTGCAACTGCTCAGGTCCCTTTCAGGTTCACATCAGACATGAAAAAGAAAGCCAACTCCAGGACCCAACAGCAGCCAGGCCCTTGTGCAAATCCCCTCTCTGTGCAAGAGGGAAGCTGTTTTCTGGGCAAATGCAACACAGTCACCTCTCCGCTTGTCACCAGCAATTCCCATCCAGGTTGCAGACTGTGCACGGGAGGTCTGTACCACCTTCCGCTACTACACATTGTGTCAAAGCTGAAAAAATGCAAATGGCAATGTTCTAAATAAGTAAGCAAATTTGTATTCAGCTGTCCAGGAAAAAAACAAGCAGATGCAACAATCATCTTAGATGCATTTCTTTGTAAGATATTCTTAAGTATGCATGCACTTTGAGACAATTCCAGGAAACACTGTGCATCATCTTCAGCATTCAATATATGAGTGCTCCCATTCAGCAGTAAGACTTCTCTTCTGGGTAATGAGATCTTCAATCAAATATCAAGCCCATGTGGATGAACAAATGAGACAGAAGGCAGAAAAGTCATCTTGAAGTTAGCAGCAACGAATCCCACTTGGGACAGACAATGGAGAAGAAACAGAAGCTGCCTTTGTCCAAAGGCAATGCATTTCAGGAGATGAGAAAACTATCAGCATAACTACTACAAGCAAGGCAGTCTTGCCCAGAACTGCATGGCAGAGCCAGTCGTCTCTTCCCTGCCATGTCTCCAGGGGCTTCTGCAGCTGCTCCCCCACAGATGCTGTGGTGCTCATCTCCTTTCTGGCACCCTGGGACTCCTCTGGGACTGGCACCTGCAGCTAGCAGCATGCAGCTTCACAACCATCACCCACACCAAAGGAAATTGATCCAAGGTAGTTAGAAAAGAGGTTTGGCTTGTGAGAAGGGAGGAGTGGCTCCCAAGATCTGCTTATCTGAAAGTAAAACCAAACCCAGCTAAAAATAACCTGCAACGATGTCCAGCTGCAGGGAATGGTGGGCAACTTCTGAAGGAACATCTTTCACAGAGGAGCAAGCACAGCGTGCTTCTGCTCATCAAAACACACCTCCTGCTCCTCTAAAAGCATGTGCTGCAGAAAACAAAGCATGATGTCTTCAAAAGACACCCCCAGAGCCTTCTGCCTCAGGACAGCACTGATCACAATGGTGCTAAAATGTAGTGGGTTTTTTTGGCAGTTGCAAGTCAACAATATCCTTGTGATGAAAATACCAAGTCAATTCTACCGAGTAACTGACTGTGGGAAATGAAGGTGCCGCATCTCCCCTCTAGAGCTGTCAAATGCATGATTTATTTTACAGGAAGAAACATCAACTTCTGCAGTGCCTCAAAAGAAGCCTCTGTCACTAAGCAGGGTTAATGGGTGAACTTGGGAGTCTTATTTCAATGGCTCCAGGGGGAAGAACCTGAAGTCCATCCATCAGTGAGTAGCAGGACAACCACCTTTCGCCATCAAGAGTCATGCAAGTTCGTAAAGGTCTTTGAAATTCTTCAAAAAAGGCAGCAAAGGCATGCAAAGTTTCAGCAGTCATCATCTAACACCAAGCCAGCTTCACCCTCCATCAGAATACATTAATTATAAAGCAAACCTACAAAGCCAGAAATGAAGGTGAGCCATATAAAACACCAGGGATGCCAAGTTCCTTCACTCCAGTGTTTACCCAGCAGAAAGGAAAAAGCAGAAACAGGAAAAAGCAGAAACAGTCAATCCTTGTAAGAGAACGAAACATCAACAATTATAACTTGAAGCAGGCTGTAAAACCAGGAGCACCTATGCACCTATCTCCTACTCTTGGTCAATGGTAATGTTGCACTTCCCCTGCAGACTTACACCTACAGAGCAGAACCTACATGCAGGTCACTGTATTTTTTGTATTAGGACAAGTGGACTCCTACCAGTATTTTTCAGAGCTATCAAGGCATCCGGTTCCAATCAGCTTCACCATCACCTCCTGAGCTGTGAATACCCAACGGCTGGCTGAAGCAAACCCCTTCAGAAGCCTGGCTACATTTGCCAGCCTGAACCTTCACACTCAGGTTAACTGGGAGAAAAATAGCTTAATGCCTGCCTTGTGTCACCTGGCACCATCTTCCTCTGCCTCAGAGAGATCATGGTCAGAGATGGCCAGGCTGGCAGGGGGGAGGAGAGGAGCCAGCTGGAGCTGCAGGGGGAAGGAGCAGCTCCAGTTCCAGCAGCAGCACAGGAGCACCTCTCACTCCATTCTCCTCACAGCCTTCAGTCCCATTCCAATTTTGTCTCATGCTAACACTGCTCTTTGCATCAGCAACTTTGTGACCAAGACCTTAACTTAAGCAGGCTTCCAAGCAACACTTCTTTCTGTAAGGCTTTTTTTGTGTGTTTGAACCTAGATCATGGCTCTCATCCTACTACACATGTGACAGTGCAACCAAGAGAGGAGGGCTCTCCAATATGGGAGCAGGAAGGAGCAGCTGGGGAGAACAGGGAGGAAAACCTTAATCCAAAACTGCTAATGAAGCCCCTGTACTTCGAAACCACAGCTTCAAACTTAGACTCTGCGACCTCCAGCATCTCTTTGGGGAGAGCACAGGAAAATGCTTAACACTCCCAGAGACCCATGCTGGAGTCAAACTTTCTGGCATTATGTTGAAAATAATTACTGCTTGTTTTTTCTTCTGGTTTATCACTGTTCCATGGTGGGGGAAGGGAAGAATAATCTCCAAGAAACATAAGCAACTGCTAATGCAGATGGGACCTAAGAAAGCATTTTTCTACCCTACAAGAAAAGAGGAGCTCATTTAGACATGGAAGCAGGGCTGCCTGCCAGGAACTCCTTTCATGAATGCTTGCCATCCTTAACAGGACAGCCACTCTTCAAAAACTGCAATTTTTAACCATATCTCCTACAAATGTAGTAAGGCTGGTAGCTCCCTTTTCTCACTCCGTTTTTACCATCCGCTTCCTTCTTAAAGGGGGTCACAGTCAGGAGCAGTCGCCTTTATTGACAGACGTTCAGACATCATAAGATTATTCCCAAACAAGCGCCGAGCATGCAAGACACTAACCCCAACTCAGCGGCATTTGCCTGGAGGGGCAGGTCACCAGGAGCCTGTGAGGATCCAAGCCCCACGCAAGAAACATGACGTGCTGACGCCACAATTCATGGAGAGAATATTTTGACCTTCTTTGAAGCTTTCTTTATTGCACTATTCGTGCTGGTCCTGCAGTTAGTCCAGACTATTTTCGCAACTAGATGCTCCAAAAACATGGTGGAGGCTACCCCTGACAAGTTATAAACTGTCCTAATGCTGCAGACGTGACTGGGAGGAAGATTGCTGTGGAGGTCAGAGCGCGCAGGGTCTGCTGGAGCTAGGTCAGCACAACCCAGCGAGGAACACGGAGACCAGGAGGAGATCAATCAATAACACTGCTCTGACTACCGCACGGTGCTCTGGAAAATGAGCTTTCTATAGAGAAATCACACCAGCAGCCTGGGGTGAAGTGCACAAGCCAACCTGCTGAAATAGACTCGTCTGAAAGAAGGGAGTCACCACAGCAGAAGGGAGGAGAGCAGGAGTATGGCAATGTTTTTATGAGTAGTCCCCCAAAGGGCACTGAGCAAGTAGTTGTCAGCACAGCATTCTTAAGATGCAACAAACCATACTGAATTTCAGCTCTAACCTACTTCACAAGATGTATTTTTCTAAGATTCTTTACGCAAGACTCTTCAGAAGGAAACTCAGGGCACTTGTTTATTTTTAAAGATATATTAGCAAAATATGAGTTATTTTCAAGAGCTACTCATCTTTAAAGACACATGAGAAAATATGTAAGTGATGGCTGGATTAAAACCTACACATACTTTTTTTTTTTTTTTCATTCCATAATGTCCAATAAACACCTTATAGTCCTCCCCGCTCTCTGCTAAAACATTCTAGGAAGTTTGACTTTGGTTTTTCCCCAACGGAAGATAATACTCCTGCCATACAGAAAGTGCAACCTTTGAGAACAAAGAGATCTTCACTAGAATTACAGCAACTGTAGACAGAAAGTGAAAGCAACAGCATGTCAGGCATTAAATCTGAACAGTACGAGATGTTCTCTTCCCTTCAGTTTCCCTCCCTCTGACAGCATCTGGATAACTGAAAAGGCACAAAGGTTATCCCAAAAACATACGCTACTCCAGGCCTACGGAATTTTTTTTTAAAATATATTTCTATGGAAGTAAAAAAAATAATCTAAAAAAGTAATTCCTCATTCCAAATCACAAAGCATCCAGTTACAAGATTTGGCAGTATATGGAAATGTCGCTAATGGCAGTGAGAAGGTAAGGCGGGATAAGATACTTTGAGGTGCATTTGTGAATCAAGTAGTAACCTCTCCCCAGAGCTGTGAAAAAATATCTGCACCCCGGAGCACTTGTGCAGAATACTGAATGGTATCTATTTCACTTTTCTCTGCAAATACAGAACTGACAATATTTTTTCTTTCTAAAGGTATCTTGTGCTTTGCTGATAAGCTTTTCAAGTATTCCCTTTGTTTGCTAATGCTGATGCAGTTCAGAAAAGCATCAATCACCCTGTGTGACCAAACAGATATGCTGAAATGAGACCATACGCTAATTTTAGGATTCAGAGAACTGGGTTCTGTATTTGTCCCTGTGCCAAGGCTGTTCCGGGATACGCGGAAACATGATCTTATTTTAAGGAACAGTACTTGGAGCAAAATTCTGTCCCTTGGTCACAGCTTGGACTCTGCCTTCATATAGGATTTTGCATATAGGACCACCTTTTTCAACTGTTCCACTACGGATGCCTGTACATGTTCAACCATATGGACTTCAAGCAAACACGTGCTTGAAAGTCAAGCTAGTCAGAGGGATAGAGACTCTTCCTGGCTAGGAAAACCTGCTAGCCTTATCTCCTTTGAAATACGTCAGAAATGTGAGATTGACACTGAAACACAGACAACTGAACTGCACTTTACCCAGATGCTCAAATTTTGGACACCTGAAATCCTCCTGCCCGCAGCCCACAGGGGGACCTCTACCCTGTGCATTTCCCAACTGCCATGAGGAGGAGAATCTTGCCATTGATGCTGTGGAAGCAGAATTAACACAACTTCTTTCTCATAACCTCAAATTATGCAAACATCTGTATCTTTTTTGGAACCAACAGCAAAACACGTAATTAAAGTAGCATTAGCAGACGAGGAAAAGTGGGCCTGCCTTGCCATTCTCAAAGGTGGAAGGGATAAGGCTTCAAAACAAAATCCTGAAGCTCTTGGCATTGGAAAACAGAGATATGAAGCAAGATAACACATAAAACCCTACAAAAGACTTTCTGGATTCATGGACAGCCAGACAGCAAAACTTACCCTCTCTGATCTTTCAACTGCATGTATTTACAGTGCCTCTTTCATTTCCTAGGAATATTCTGTCTGTGATGCCCTATTGAACAGGGAGGGATGGGGGAAACATCACAACCCACTGGTAGATTTGCTTATCACTAAGCATCCCTTTGCCTTGCGCTCCCTTAAAGCATACCTGATGTCAGACTGCTTCACAGACCCAGCTCCTGTGCTGACTGTATCCCAGACCCACACTACAGCTATGGCAGTATTTTTCCTCCTCTTTCCTAACACTTTCGTGGCAGCAGCAAAGATGTTGAGAACATGCTACATCCTTCCTCCCCATCACCAAGAAAAATAATTCACCACAGGCAGGAAAGGTGGTATCTTATTTGCTCATGTGCCTGCAGGAAGGAGGAAAATCCATCAAGAAAGACAAGAACTGGAGAGCAGGCAGAGTGGGAGCGTGCAGGTCCTGGGCAGATTGGTATAAGGCTTGGCCTGGCCATCAGGAAGAATGTGTACAGGCAACCAATGAGCAATACTTCACCTGCTTCCCCAGGCTCCCAAACCAAACATGACAGGGCTACAACATGACCATGGTTGGTAAGGGGAAAGCTCTGTGGGGTCATGAAATACGTGAGAACCCAGGCTGCTAAGTCATGAATACAAGCTAGCAACAGCTACACAACTTCCCAAGCCCCTGCTTAGTAGGGACCAGGCTGTGCACACCTTCAGCTGTAGGGAGGTGCAAGGCAGATGGAAGAGGAGAGAAGCGTTCAGTATACCCCTCTCTTATGCTGCTGTACCCAAGAAAGACACACAAAGGTAGAAGAAAAGCCCAAAGAAAAGCCCATGCGTCCTCAACAGACAGAGGGCAAAAGACACTCCTATCAACCCAACACTGCCTGGAAGAACAAAAAAAAAAAAGAAAGGAGTATTAAAATAAGCATTACAGACTGCCTGATAAACATGCCAGGAAAACATACAATGGGAACTCATACTGTATATACAGTGTGTTTCATCAGCCCTATAACATTTCTGTTCCACCCAAAGGGTGTTAACATGCCCTGGCTGGGATTCAGACATTACACATCAAAACAGACTCTTTCCTTTGGTTTCCATGTAAAGCTTATTCTCCCTCAGCAGCAAAGATGTGAGCTGTTATTTTGCAGTGATCTCAGGTATTATCAAAGGTAGCCCTCAGATTTGCAGACTAGAAGTGCACTGACGAAAAGCCATCTTATTTTAATACAACAGAACCAGAGGGCTAGTTATTTGCCTCTGGACTTGGCTGGAATTACACAATGCTTCAGCCTCTCAATACCTACAATAAAATTCCCCTTGCACTGTCTCCTGCGTTGAACACTGTCATGACACTTGAACAATACAATGCCTGTGGCTGAGCCCATTCACTTTTCTGGCATCACAGTGACTTACATCAGCTGGGAACTTGGCTGAGGCTTCTAACACATAGATTCCTAAAGATCATCTTCACAGTATCCCTACCTCAACAACCACCTGCATATCCATGAATGTCTGTAAGTCTGGTGACAATACAAAATTATTGCTTTACTTTCAGCTTTAAAGGAATGCTTTGTTTCCTGGGGGTTTCTGCCATCTGTTTCCCAGGTCTTGCCTGAAGTGAAGATGGAGATGTCAGATTCTGGTGGCATCAGGATGACAATGCAAGGGACGGCCAACAGCATGTGATTAGAGAAAACTCTTCTGCTGTCACCTCCTCCAGGAGTCTCAAAAGCAGCAGTAACATCTACCTGATTTATTTCTTTCTTAAGCTTTAAGTCTGATGATTGCTCAGACCTTGTCTTCAGTATCTGGGATACGCATTTTTCCCAAAAAAAGCTGCCTAGAAGAGACATGGTGGTAACTTTAGTTCAGCTGTACTGCACTCAGCTAAGTTTGGGAAGGGTTTGTTTACAAAAAGAAAATTGTTTGCATGGTTGTGAGGGAATAATTAATTCCTTGCATTGGGGAGCAGTTATCCCCCCAAAATCAATTTTATTCTGGAATTAAGTGCCCACACACAACTCCGCTCCTGAATACACATGTAATAGCTGCTGCTGCTTAGTTGTGTCTGTTGGTATCCACAGAAGCCAAACCCCGTCCGTTCTTGAAAGCTGTCAGGAAAACTCAACGTTTGACACCTGACTCATAAAAAATTTTCCAGCCTGGTGAAAAACAGAAGGCTATTAAGGCTCAACCAATTATCAAGAATCACTTATTTTACCATACTGATGCAACTCAACAGCATTTTTTGTCTCTCCGTGGCTCTGGTAGATGAACACATTCTTACATGCTCTATGACTAAGTTTACAGGGGACATCCCTAAAACTTTTAACAAGCACAGTATGTTTCCTACATATGTCCCTCTGAAAGCAGTGGAAAATCATACATACAAGTATCTGCAAGATCAGGATCTTAAACTGTAAAAATACTTCTTAAAGCCTGGGCAGACTTCATCTCTGTGTCCTGTCTAGCATTCTTCTGCCTAAGTACAGGGTCAGTGGTTTATGAGGTGCTAAACATAAGAAAAGCAGCCATCATAACACAAAAGTCCTTAATCTCAGTGTTCCCACATTGGCAGCTTGTGAGGCTCAGGCAGGATTGCAGAGAAGACAGTGACATTTCAGAGGCACTCAGAGAGGCAGAAAAATTATTCCAGATAGCTAACACAGAGAAATGTATTCAAGGAGGAGTTTTCACATTCACTGGCCATGACCTGCACCTGATGTAATCCACCTTGCTTGGATTTTGTTTGTTTCTCACAGCTACCTTTGTTTGTATAACGTACTGTTCTGCAACACACAGCAAAAACTATTTGCACACTGCACTAAAGTGTGATTTAATATTTGCTTAAAGCTTTCGTTTTATTGTCTGGGCAAGGGCAGTTTCTGCCACTGAAGTTAATAGCTAACCCACACCTACACTGCTGCTACCCAAACTTCTAATCACTAGCACAGCATCCAGAACTGAGAGCAAAAGACACAAACTGTCTCTGCTTAACCTCACAGTGAGCACCAAAACCAGCCCTCTTAAGAAAATAGTTCCTCCTTTACTTCCAAGAGATGGTCTTAAAGAAAAGTATATGCTACTTCAGACTTGTAGAAAACACTCTCCCGCTTACTTAGACGCTTGTTTTACAGACAGATCACAGCAGGCACAGACCTGGGGGCTGGGATCATCTGAATCACCCACACTGTGAGCTGGAAACATGTCTGTCACATGCACTTATTTACAGTTACAAAAATAGCACCATGAAAGAAGCAGATGTGTTGAGCACAAAAAATAAATTGGATTAGTTATTACAGAGATATTGCTTGGCACTGGAGAATTTAACAGAGAAATGTCTTTCTTTTGTACATACACTTGAAAGGCTTGCACTTGAAGAGCACTAAGTATTAAATGCTTAATACTGACACTTGTTATAACGATATGATGTAATTCTCCTTTTCATAAAAATGCTCCTCTTTCCACAGCCACAGGACACACAGGAATTTAACTCATTTGCTTGCTGAGATATGAATAGTTAATAGGATTGGTTACAAAATGTGCCCTTAATTTAAAGTTTTTGTGTTGACCACAGACCAACAGCAATGAGACAGCCTCAATTTCTGATCTGCAGCTATTTCTATCTTGGAAGTTTCCTAAAATACTACTGAGCTAGAGTGAGACCACTGCACTCATCTTCATTTCTCATCTAAGCCAGATAAATATTATCAAACTAAACAAAGCTAGTCTTCATCAGCTTCTCTCATTAATGTCAAATTTCCAGAACAGTTCTGACATCCCAAGAATTAAGTTCTGATATGCTTGAATGCAATGTTTGCGAATGTGAGAGAATTAGACCTCTGGAAGTAAAGTGTTTCATTATACCGTACTACAGCTTTAGCTTTAGCAGCGCAGTGATTGTCCAGGCTTCTCCTCAACACCCAACATTTGGCCCGACAGAGCCCAGGAGCACATGTCTCTGCATATGAGAAAGATATTCATTCCAGCTTCCACAGCAACCCAATGTTTGGCCAAGTTCTCCCTAATTCAGCAGCTAGTTCTCAAGGTCAAGAAGAACCTTCTAGCTGCTGACTGATTTGTGGAAATGGAGTGAAAACATCTGCATTCATTTCATGTCATCAGCAAAGCCGACATCAGAGATAATAACATCTTCTGGTTACTGTTGATCTGACCAAGACCTAAGTGGACGACCTCAAAGGTGGGAGAGGAAAAAAAAAAAGCCCACCACATATTTTATATCTGATTCTATTAGCAATTCACATCTCAACATGAATAAAGTTCAAGCACAACTACCAGATGAATGACTCACTTTCATCATACTGGATGTCATCACCTCCACTGTACTTTCTGTATGAACTTGCCACAATATTTCAAAAGGTTACTTCCGCGGCTGAAGAAGATGCTGCTTTCCATCCTGCGAGGCCGTCACCCAGATCACTGGGTGCGAAAAGTGGCACCCAGATAAACCAGGGAGAGCGACTCCTACCCCCTACTGCTAAAAGAGTGCTGTCATGCCAAGTCAAATTTACCAAAAGATGAAATAACTAATAAAATTGTAATAATTTTCCAAGTTCAGCTCTCATGCTTCTTTGCTCTGTATTCATTCTTTCATTTTTGCCAACTGGGAAATGAAAACCAATGGAGTCGGTTTCACTTTTGTTTATATTTGGTTTCAATTTTATCCTCAAGTTTTGCTTTCATCTTTTTCATGTAACACTGTTGGGATTTCAGATCCTGCAGGAAAGCTTTCAGTAAGTTAAAAACCTTAGTCTCCTATCCTGCCTTTTTTGGTAATGTGGAATTATTTTTATTTTTGATAAACTTTATAAGATGCTGTCACAATTTTGGAATGTGTCTGGGGGTAGGAGGTGTTTTGATTTTACAAATTAACATGCCACATCCAATTAAATTCAGTAGTTTAGTATTTTCCACTGGATTTATCTCTCAGGTGCATATAAAGCACAGTTCCACAATTCGATGGAATGCCTTAAAAGAGCAACCAGTGCACCAAATGCACAAAAGCCTGTATCACACACCAAGTGCATGTTTTTTATATATATATATGCATTAAATGCCCATAAAGACCTAAACTTAACTGCTACTTGAACTAACGGAAGAATTAAGGCATTATCCTGCTTCATAAACCTGTAAAAGGTTTGCTTGCAATGCTGTCAAGCAATGTCCAACACGAACAGGAATATTACAGTACAGATTTTGTCTTCTATGTGCTCAGGAAGCCCCTCAAGTCACACATATCCCTCCATACACATCAAAAAGCAGAACTTAACCACACTTTCAGACTTTCTTAAAACAAACCATAAGCAGTAGTTCCCTCTTTTGTGCTGTTATCAATGTTAAGCATGTAAGTCTTTAAATTAAAAAGTACTTAAAATAATTCTGCAGCAAAAGTGAAATGGTTAGACAAGATCCACTGTCACACATAGTTCGAATGAAAGGACAAATATAAATACTTTTGCTTTTGCAACACCTTAACTCCATTCCTAGATATGCTGGGAGCTACAAATCAAACCTGTAAAGCTCAGCTGAGAAACTATCAAACCATAATCTGATCTATTCTTTAAAGGGCAAAAATATGAAAATTATTACTTCCAAACTCATTTTGAAAGCCAGCAACTTATATAGTAACAACTGAACGTTAAAATAATTTAAAGTTAGAATTTAGTTCTGTACCTTTGGTGAAACAACATGCCACGTGCAGCTGAATTTTCTCCTGGATTCCTGTGTCCAAGCTGCAACAAGATAAAAGTCTGCTTTGTACTGAAGACTGCTGTACATTTGATGCAATTCGCCCCTGAGCAAAGGGGTCAGAAGATTTCCAACACACACAGAGCCAGGTTTCCAGTATATTGCACATTAAGAAACCAAACATTAATCTACTGCTTACCACTTCTTTATTTACTCCCCAGCTCATTGAAAAAAAAACCCAGCAATTTTTCATCAACTTCCAAAAAATCTGAAACATATCCAGCACTAATTGGAAGAGCAAGTTTTAAAACTGTTTTATAGTCTATTAATAAAAAATATGTGCTACACAAGGTGTTATTTATGCTATATACAAAGCGTCTATTTCTATATTTTCATATATATGTAGATATGTAGGTGTGCATTTACATATATATGCAAACGTTAAACTCTTAACTGCTAACATGCATTTCTTTCCACTAACTGTTAACTGTTGATTCCACTTTCTCTTACTGGATATTTTAACCTATTTTAATCTTTACACGAGATTTCACACATAATCAATACAAGGAAGAACCTTCACACAGTTGCAGTAAAACTTCTGAAAAAAAGATGGGGAAATTATTAAATTACACTTAATGATCTTTTCCATAATGCCATTTATACATGAGGAATATGCAACTTAATAAATCTGTTCCTCTCATTCACTGTACCCAGAATCTTTTTAGCCTGCTTATTTTTTGTTTGGTTTTTACACTTGTGATCTCAAAGGACAGACCAGAAAATGTTTTACACTAGTCACAGTTTATTGCAGCATAAGCTATAATAAAACTTCTGTAAACACTACCTTATGGTTTATGCCCTCAATATCACAGTCATTGTAGGCCTTTGAAGAATCGTGTTTCAAAAGGGCAATCTTTATGAACAAGTCACAGAGATAAGTGAGAGTCCCACAAAAAGAGTAACACGTGATTAGTTTTACTTCTTTACCTACAAATGGACTGTGACTTTCAACATAAGACCCACAAAATATCAATTGAGGTTCTAATCCTGCAAACAGCAGAGGAATTTTGCTGGGGTACCACTCCTACGCAACGTTAAATGTGCACAGGATGCACTTCACCTGACTGCAGCATGTGTCAGGTTAACAAGCACAGGACCACCGTAGAAACACTTTTCTGCTGGAAGTTTCATAGCTTCTCTATGTTATCTAAAAATGGACTGTAGCTTATGCTTCTCAGTGGAGAAGGTTTCCTTTTGCAATTTTCAGCAATAATTCTTTATCAGAATCTGCAGTAATTCTTTGTGGGCAGCCAGTGCCCAAAATTTGATACTGAACTCTTCTGACTGCTTAGTTGCACAGCAAGTTCCTATCCAAGAGGCTGCCTAATCACTTGTGAACTCACACAAACTCCTGACATACCTGAAGTGGCCCCACACACCACAAGGTATATATTGCAGGACAAACAACTCCTGTTGCTTTGAAGCTGCCTCCCAACTGTTTTATTTGGGTCTTGTTTATCTGTCCTGTTACCTATTCACTTTCTTCATGACACTAGTAACTTTAAAGAACACCACCACAACCTCTTCAGTCACTTCTTTCCAAGCTACTTGCTTTTTCACAAAAGCTCTTTCATACCCTTTAATGTCTTTGATGCCCCTCTCTGTAGCTTATGAGCTTTCACTACATCCTTTTTGAGATGAGGGAAAAAACCCTGTTGTTAACACTATTCAGGAGAGGGGAGCAACGTGGGTTTATAGTGGCATGACAGCGTTTTCTTTTTTTACTCCTAATAATTCCGAACATGCTTTCTCCTTTCTTAGCAACTTCTGGGCACAGAGCTTATGATTATCTGTGTTATATGATAATTTCCTGAGTAAAAAGTCAGTTCTAACTTCATCTTTGTGTACAGAAAGATCACATTCCCTTCCATGCGCATTACACTTAAATTACACTTGCATCCAGACTTCGAATATGAGATCCTTCTGCAATCTTTGCAGTTCAGTCTGAGGGATTTTACTGTTCCAAATGAGCTAATACTACCAGCAAACTTGTCACATCACCACCTGTCTCTTCATCTGTTGAACAGCACAGACCCTGGGCAGACTCTGAGGAGGACAACTGGCAATCTCCTTTCATTGAGCAAACTGAGCATGACCATATGACCCCAAGCAACCTGATCCCACTTTGAAACTGGCCCTGTTCTAAGAGGGACTGTATCAACCAGACTTCAACAACAGCTCAGCAATGCCTTTTGAGAGAGCTCCAGAAGACTTCAGAAGACTCATGAGACAGAACTCCTCCTCAACAAAAGTCAGGCCTAGTTTTTGTCAATGTATCACATTTATACCCATATTCATCAATCCCATTCACTACTTCCTTGCAAATAGGTAAACAAAAATTACTACCCTGGAGTTCTCAGTCTCTCCAGAACCCTCAAAAAGTGACAGCTCGTTTGTCTCCTTCTGTTTCTGAAGCACTAAGGCAGAGCTACATAAAACGTGAAATTGCTGATACTTTACTTAAGTTCCTTCAAAATTCTTCAACAAGTATCACCACCTGCCATCTACTCCATCATCATTGTCCACAACAGTTCATTGTGATACCCTTTCTTACAGACACTTCAATTTAGGGGAAATCCTCCAATGTGTTCACTCCCTGAAAGAAAGAAAAAGCCTCCTGAAGGGCAATCTCCTTAAACACTTTGTCAGTGAAGCAAGGCTCAAAGAATTTGATTCACTCTTCTGCTATGACTTTATCATCCTTGGGCACTCCTTCTACACATGTATCACTTATCAGCAGGCTTCCTGCTTTTGATGCATTTCAAACACGATTTACGCATCATTTTCATGCCTTTAGCAACTTGTTCCATGACTTTTTGGAGCCTACCTTATTGTGTTTAACATAGATTTTATAGTTTTTTCCACCTTTCCCACTTAAAGACAAAGCTTCAACTTTTGAAAGACATCTTTTTACTTCTGCTGAGCTCCTTTACTTTGCTTTTCATCCTGTTCAACTTTTCTGGTATTTGTCAGATGCCATGCAATTGCCCTGAGCCTTTACTATAGTGTCTTTGAAGAATTACATGACATCTGCAAGTATTTTACATTTCTGGCTGTCTTTCACCATTTATTTTTTTTCCTTGCTTTATGAAGATTAACTGTTGAAAATTAAACACTGCCACAACAACCCTTGGCTTTATTGCTCCTGAAGCAACACTGAGTCTAAGTACATTATGATCGCAGTCACATCACAGCTGGACAGCATTTTTAACATAAAATTCTGAACTTAATTCCTGCTGGCCAGGACTTTGCCAGAGCTGCTACCAACAGTACCCTTACCTCCTACACCTAAGCAGGAGGTTTTTTTAGCTTCTAGAAAGTTAGTATCTGGGCAAATTTCATGTTGGAGCATGACAATCTATGTAGGGACAACTGAAGCCTCTCACTATCATCGCATTTCCTACTCTTGTAGCTTTTTTATTCTCCCTTAATATCCGACAGTCATTGTCAACATCTTGTTAGGGCATCAAGTCACATAGCCCTAATCTCTACTCTTCCTATACAGGCCTAGAACATCAGTTCACAAGATCCCGTGTAACTTCCACTTACTTCCTCTTTAACAAAAAGTATCCTGCTTCATGCACGTGCAAGCCACTCGGTTCTCTGTATGCTATCTGTAGTCTGCCTCTACAGTCTCTGAGCTTCCACAAAGTTTCTGATGTTCCAAGTGTTATATCACAGAGATGTTATAATACCAGTTTTATAACCATGGGGATGATGCTCCTCTTCAAGACAGGATGTGTCATGGCAAACTTTACATTCTTCACCCGTCAGTTTTTCCCCACCGTTTCTTTACTAAAGGTATATTAATGTCTATATAAATAAGTATATGTTTTAATTTAAGGCATACATAGCCTGGCTGCAATTTTATCTAAATAAAGCACATTATTCTAATGTAGACTCTTCCTATTCAAGCAAATATTTCCATTTCCTCTTGAATCTTAAATCCCTTTTTTCTGCATCATTTACTCAACTGTGCATTAAGACACTGTCTCTCTCCAACTCCACCTGGCAGCAATTATCAAAGACCTCCATGCAACGATGACCAGGGTCTTTAACCCCCATTGCTAACAGCCTGCACGTTACTTCTCAAACCTCTTGGCTGCTCCTTCCCATGTAACATGGCCTGTGATGAACAGCTCTGTTCAAGGCATCTTCTGAAGTGTGACACTTTTGTAGTCAGCAAGTAACCAGGTGGCACCACAAAGCCATGTGTCAAATATAATATCTGACCACTCTATACCTACCTCTGCCGACTGGCTGGGACCTCTAGCCTCACCAAGACACCACCGGGTCAGCAGACCGACACCTTGCCAGCCCTGTACCCAGCTGAAGAACTGCAACACAGCACATGACCATGATAAAGTGACGCTGTGTCAAAGGAGCTGGCACTCTCAGACCTTCCACCACCATTTACTAGTGAAAAGGAACCGCTGCACACAGGGGATATGTGAAGTAATTCTCCAGTGGGACATTAACAACAGGGGTCAGAGAAGGACACCGATGTCTCCAAAGGGGCTGGCGGCATGGAGAGACTGCAATTTCAGATGGAAACCATCTGCCTCACAGATCAATTCTGCTACTTTTATAATTATGTAACTGTTTCTGTATTCAGGTGGATTTAAGTGTTGCTGCTCCACTCAACTCTCTTTTTATGGTACTAATGCAGGCAATCTGCAAAGGTTATTATATGCAAACCCATTAAGACTTAAATAAAATAACTATAAACTTAAACATGCCGTATTTCATCTCCAGAAACTGAGGGTCTAGTTTACAATTGCTCTTACACTCAAGAGACTGCTATGTGCAAGACCTTACCAGCACAGTAAGCTGGACTACAAATTATAACCATACACTAACCAGGAGAAAAGTTTCACACTCTGAAATTCCTTTATCTGAGCTATGTATCTAAATAAATAAGCCTCAAACACACTGCTGTTTAGGTGCTCACACTAATCAAAAGGGGAATGTAAAGACCTAAATTTCTCTAGGAACCTGAGCTGAGAGATCCGATTCTTCAAGCACTTGCAACTTCGACCTCAGACACTGTGAGACGCTTGGAATTTGACCCTCGGCACTACACACAAACAAAACCCCGTTCATAAATCTCCTCTGGGGGAAGACATCCAGGGCTGGGCCCTCCGCTTGCTGGTGTGGAGCAGGACAGTGCTCTGCAAACCGCTGCGCAAGGAGCTGCAACACTGCCTGTACCTACAAGAGGCTATTCCCCAAAAAAACAACCAAAACTAAAAAAAAAAAAACCAACAACAAAAACAACCAAACAAACATTAAACAAAAAAACAACAAGCACCAAAACCAGAATGGAGAGCACAGCTCAAGGCTGCCAAGTGTTCCAACGATGCACTTGCTAACGCTGGATTCACTGAGACCATACAGCAGGGGGAACTAGAACCAGAAATGAGAAATGCTTGCCTTCTAAAGGTGTGTTTACTTTAAGATAGAGGCGGAAAGGCCTGCTGCACAGGAGCGAGGAAACACCCCTCGCACAGCGCTCACACAACTTCCTCCTTCCGCCGCTCCCGCACAACCCACCCGCCGCGGCCCAACTGCCCCTGGCGCTCCGCTCCGCCTCGCCGCGCCAGCCCCTCCTCTCCCGCGCCTCTGCTGCCATCCCCTCACAGCAGCACGGCTTCCCCCCGCTCCCCAGCCGCCATCGTGGGCCACAACCCGCCCCGCCGCTTGTGTAACGGGCCGTGCGCGGGGCGGGGGCGCGGAGGGGGCGGGGCCCCGAGGCCGCCCCGCGAGGCCCCGCCCGCGCGGCTCCAGGCACCCGCGGGGGCAGCGCCCCCCCCCCCACCCTGGCGCGACCCCCGCCCGCAGCCCCTCCGGCCGCCCGCGCTGCGCCGCCGGCGCCACCCCCGCTCCCCGCTTCCTTACTGGGGCTACCGGCAGCATCCGAGCCCGCAACAAGTGCCCCCCGGCCCGGCCCGCGCCGCGCCCTGGCCCTCCAGATCCAACGCCCCCGCCTTTGTCTGCGCGCCGGAGCTCCCGCACCGGGGGGCGACGGGTACCCCCACACACACCGCAGCTCCGCCGCAACCCGCCGCCCTGTCCCCCCCGCCCCGTGCCCCTTCCCAAATGCAGCGGCGGAACCGCGCTCGGCCCGGCTGCTGCAGCCCGACCTTTTGTTTTTAAACCGACGCGCATCTGCCCGCAGCCCCGCCGCCCCGCATGCGAAAATACCAGCAATGCGAAAAACAACAAAAAAAAAAGTATAATTTTTTTTAAATAGCAAAAAAAAAATAAAATTACCTTGCCGGCCCGTTTTCGCGGCCCTTATATAATTCCTCAAGGTTACCGCCGTTGCCAGGGGACGCGAAATGGAAATGAAAACAGGCTCTGAATAATCGCGGGAGCAAAACTAAAAGTTAACTGCCTCCGCCCGGGCGGAGAAAGGTCCAGATCGAAAGCAAAACAAGGAGAGGAAGCGGCGAGGCCGCCGGCGCTTGGAAATCCCCCCGCCTCTCCGCCGGGCCGGGCCGGCCGCGCAGGCGGCGGGGGCAGGGCTGCGGCAGCGGGCGCGGAAGCGCTGCGCCCGGCACCGCCGCGGCACGGCAGGGAGCGGCACGGCGCTGCCCCCGCCCCGGCCGCGGCAGCCGCGCACACCGCTCGGCCCCTTCCTTCCTCCCCGAACCCCCGCGCCCCGGCCGTCCCGGGGAGCCGGCCGAGCGCTTGCATGGTGGGGGATTTCAGGACTAAAGCTTCCCCGGGTGCGGCTATAGGACCACCGGTTCCTAAAGCATGTTTGTATGTTTTTAATTCAAGGTCCGACTGGCGCGTGGACATCTTACATTCATTCATAGATTGACTTGGGACTAAGATAACTAGGTGAGGTGGTTAGTAGGTCGAGAGAGGGTCTCCTCCCCCTCTACTCTGCCCTGGTGAGACCGCATCTGGAATATTGTGTCCAATTCTGGGCTCCTCAGTTCCAGAAGGACAGGGAACTGCTGGAGAGAGTCCAGCGCAGAACCACAAGGATGATTAAGGGAGTGGAGCATCTCCCGTATGAGGAAAGGCTGAAGGAGCTGGGGCTCTTTAGCTTGGAGAAGACTGAGGGGTGACCTCTTTAATGTTTATAAATATGTAAAGGGTGAGTGTCATGAGAATGGAGCCAGGCTCTTCTCTGTGACAACCAGTGATAAGACAAGGGACAATGGGTATAAACTGGAACACAGGAGGTTCCATTTAAATTTTATAAGAAACTTCTTCACGGTGAGGGTGATGGAGCACTGGAACAGGCTGCCCAGGGAGGTTGTGGAGTTTCCTTCTCTGGAGACATTCAAAACCCACCTGAATGCCTTCCTGTGTAGCCTCATCTAGATGTTCCTGCTCTGACAGGGGGATTGGACTAGATAACCTTTTGAGGTCCCTTCTAATCCCTAACATTCTGTGATTCTGTAACTCCCACCCCCAGCCAGCCTTAAATACGGGGCGGGGGGGTCAGCCCCATGCAAGGCTGGCCGAGAGCTGGAGCTACCAGCCCTCTGGAGGGGCTGAGGGCTGCAGGGAGTGAGGGAGCATTATCCCGGGAGACACAAGACCATGGCTCCAAGCAGTCTTTCCCTGAGACCCTGGGGGAGTCCGTGCAGCTTGGCTCCTGTAGCACTGATGGCATCAGTCCCTGTGTCTCATCCCCCTCTGCTGAGGTGGGATTCATGGTCTAGGTCTGGTACACACACCGGCTGGGACTGACCTTATCTTTGGAAACCGACTATGCCACAGTCTTACCACTTTAGACCGGGCCGTTTGAATCCAGTGAGTCTCAAGCAGCATTGCTTCAAGAGAGAGCTTTTGGATTTCAACAAGTTTTGCAAGCTGCTGTTGGTCATGGAGTCTATACAGTGACCAAGGGTATTCTGCAGAATTTAGATAATCCTGATGCAAACTCCAGCATATAAAATTGACCAAGGAGAGGTTGCAGTACATAATTACTGGCCTTAACCAAAGAGGATGAAGGAAGGGCCCCAAGCACTGGGACATTGGAGAAGATAAGAAACAAACTCTTTACAAAATGTTCTATTTGGAGAGAAAGATGTGCACATCTCTCACGTGCACACATATCTATATGTCTATACATACACATATTCAGGTAAGCAAATGGTATGCCTATGTGTGCAGCTGCAGGGTGCGTGGCCATCATCAGTGGGAGGAATGTCAGGACACGGGGGTTTGCACAGGAGGGAGCAGAGGTGGCTGTTTATGGAGTGGTCTTGTCTCCAGTGGGATGGCAAATAGGTGGGTGGTTGCCAGGACCCTCTGTGGCATCTGTGGCAGCAGCCCTGGCCATGCCCAAGACACCAAGCTTGTAGTGATGGGGTGGTAAGTCTGCCTTTGTGGGTGACAAGTCTTCCTGTTTTGGAAAGTGCCCTCCTTGCACAGAGGAAAACATAATCACAGAATAATCTAGATTGGAAGAGACCCGTGGATGTCAGGAATCCACTGCATCCTGAAAAATGCTGGGGCCTAACAGGTACCTGTGGTCCATGCATACACCAGTGAAGTAGGAAAGGGCAAGGGAGAGGTTTTGGAAGCAAGATGCGGAGTGACAGGCAGGACAGTAAAATCAAGCATCTCCTCCAAAACTTCTCTAGAATGACTTGCAGCAGGATGGCAAAGTCCACACCAATGAGGACACAGGTCCTCAGAGCAGCTGTCGAGGAGCTGCAAGAAGGCCAGATTCACATGGCAGGTACTTCCAGAAGAGAGAAGATGAGAAGGACTCATTTCCATGAAGCCACAGAGGAATGAGGATGATGGACCTGGGATGCCTTGGCTTTGAACTGGCATGTTGACTGAACAGATGTGAGGGACACACTCGTGACAGGACACAGCTTATATAGGAGGATCAGACTGAGCTGTGGCTGGAAGGAAAGGGGCTACAAACTCCAGGCCAAAAGAAGCTGTGAAATCATCTAACTCCAGCAACTAAAGCTGAGTTTTTACAGACTTAAGGTCTGACTAGGGAAACAATAGCATTAAGATGGTATTACTGACTCTGACCAAAGTGCAGGAGGTTACTATGCCAGCTGTGATTAGAGAGCAGTAAAGAGATTGAAAGCAAGAAATTTCTAACCAACTTGTTCCCACTCAGAAATAAGATCTTATAGTCATAATAACTCTGTGGAAGGATCGGTTTGACGCTCAGAAACTGTCACAAAGCTGTTGGGACGTGCCAGGACAGAGCTAACTGAGATAATGGGGAGGGCTGCAGCGTGCCTGCCTCTGGTGGCTCTGGCCCATGTGTAACAGAAATGGCAAATATCCAGAGAAGAGCAGCAAATATAACTAAAAATATGGAGCAGCCTCAATATTAGAGTGATTCAAGGATTTTAATGACAAGGGGTTCTTAGGCTGGAGAAGTGATAACCAACAGAAAATGGTCAGACAAGAGAGAATACACAATCATGAGTACAGAAGACTAGGGGTGAACTATTTGCTTTCTTTTCTAATATGAGAACTAGAGAGCATCATGTGAAACTAGCAGGTGGCAGATTTAAAGCAAACAGAAGGAGGTGGAGCAGGTAATTAAATGGTGGGACATCCTGCTTTGAGGTGCCAAAAGTTCATCACAGGGGATCCAAAAAAAAGCATCCTAACACATTCATAGAAGAAAAAAAAAAAAAAAAAAAAAAGAGGTGCTATTAAATGTAAAGACACCAACTCCACATAAAGCAGCCCCCTAAGCCACAAGTTTATAGGGCCTAGAAGCAGTTGGGAGGATGCCCTTGTCCTAAACCTTGAAAAAGGCCTGGCTGGCAATGGAAATGCCTGCAAATGGCTCAGGACAGGGGAGGTGCTCAAGTGCTGCTTCCTCCCTGCCTCTTAGCAAAGGGAAGAGTGTCTTGAGGTGGCTTTTGCAATGTTCTGTGGCTATTGTCATTTCTGTTATGTGCTTTTAATTGTTTACAGAGTGAGCCAGCCGTAAAGTTTATGTATCAGCAGATATTATGGGGAAAAAATGCTTACCATCATATTGATAATTTAATACCACACTCAGAGGACTGTTTATTCACAAAGTGGCAATGCCATGAATTACATTCCTTTTGGTCAAATATAACACAGTTGTCTTCCTTGAGAAACACTAGCCAAACTTTGAGCCGAATTTACAACTCACTCTTGCCATTTCTTTCCACCACCCTCAGCTGATCGTGAGGGAGCACAATGTTCAGGGAGCTCCATGGGGCACATTCAAGGCATTAATGAAGGCATTTCCCTCTTCCTCTTCTAGGACCACAAGTTCACAGGATATAATAGAAGTTAAATCTTCTGTTGCAATTCTTTTTTTTTGATGATGAAAGGTAGAGGGAATGGGCAGCTTTTGTTTTCTAAATCTAACTATCAGCAGTGACTCATTCCCTCCAAAAAGAGACTTTTGCCTCTCACGACTTTACTGTTTTAGTTAAGACCTGGCAGCTTTAAAATCAGATCATTTAACTGAGAAACATCAAATATCCACAGCTTTTTCTCTGCAGAATTGCCAAAGTTTGCAACATACACTTTTAATCACCTTCCTTAGGGATCCAGCTACTGGAATTGTCTGTTGCCATTAGTGTCCCGCCTTTCCTTCACAAATGAGTCACTGTTCTGGCATAGGCTTCGTTTATGTGAGGAAAAAAACTTGAAACTGGGAATTCTTTAAGTTCCAAAAGGTAAATGAGCCACACAGCTTATTTTAAAGCTTAATCATATTTTCTAAAAGTTTAATATTATTTATGACATTTTCTCTTTTTGTTTTTGTGGGACTTCACGCTGTCTTTATGTTGAGCTGACTATGCCATCATTTTGGTTCTTAAAATCACTGTCACAGGCATCGTGACTTTTCATCTGTAGAACTGGAGCAGTTGAATTTACTCATGGAGTTGGGCCCCAAGCTTATGTACTCATCCACAGCTGATCTGTGTATTTTTTCTGGTATGTTAAAGTATGAAAGCTTTCCAGCAGAAACCATATTGGTAATTTGCATTACAGGTCTGTGCTTATAAAGAAAATAAATCTATTGCAAGAGTCCTATAATTCTCACTTGAATATTACTACCCATATCTTCCTGAGTGCCTGCACTCATTTTTAATTATGATGCACAGTGAAATATGTTTCAATTTTAATTTGTTCTGTGAAAAACATTCTGATGCTGATGTAACCTGTAGCACTGATATTTTTAGATAGGAATGGCACCTTTCTTATTAAAAAAAATTCTGAGTATAGTTAAGAATTTAAAGCATTTTTATATTACTCTAACACAAATAATCACCCCAAGGTAAAATGGAAGAAATGCTGGCTAATGCTTTAACATTTTGTAGTTAATTTCTCCTCTGAAATCAGTTTTATTCATTGGAGAGTTTTTGGTTTTTTGTTTTACTTTTGGGTTTTACTGTTCTAAACAAAAGGACTGTCTGGTCTTCTGTGTTTCTGCAGTGTTCTAAATGTATTTATACTCATGTAGTAATTAATAGAAACGAAAGAGTGTTTCTGCTTTGTTGCTTCTGCTGTGACCCCAGCCTTAGCATGGTGAGGGGGACCGGCAGAGCAGTGGCCATCAGGAAGCATCTGCAAGCTGGTTCAAGTGGAGCCCTGGAGATACATCTGGGTCTCACCTTCCTCACCCAACATCTGGGGTGGGGAAAACTAACTCAAGTACCAATCGAGCAAATACTTGAGTATCTGCTTAAATGTAAGGACACGAGCAATTCCTCTTGAGTTCAGAGGGAGCCTTCACATACCTGAAGATGCATGTGCATGCAGGACTGTGGATGGGGAGAACCTCCTGGCTCAGTCTTGCTACCTTCATTTTCCCTAGGTTCCTTACTGTTTTTGTGGTCTGTCTTCTTTTTTTTTCCCACTCTAACAGATGCAGGATGGCATATAGATTGCTGAGGCTGCTTCCATGGGATGTGGTCTCCTGTGTGTGCCTGGTGGGGCTTGGCCATGTCATCTCAGGGGACAGAAGCATGGCCTGAGAGCCTCATGGCCACCCGCAGCAGGAACCTATCAACAGCAGCAATACTGTATGTCAGCAGCACCACCCAATGCCATTCACAGAAAAAAAAAGAAAATAAAAAAAAGAAAAACAAACAAACAAACAAACAAAGATTAACAATTTCTTTAATATATTTAAGAGCAAATCCAGCCCTGGGGTAATCTGGTTTTGGTTGGGTTACACCAGTGGGGAGACCTGCCCTTGAGAGGCTGAAGAGGGTGTCTATATTAGTGAGTACTTCTCAGCCATCTTATATTCCAGCTGTGCTGATCTTTTGATTCCTAAGAATTTAGCTGGTGAGAGTGTTGCTTTGGTTTTAGTGGTAATAATTAAAGCAATAATTACAGAAAAATGTTCTGGAATGGAAAAATCTATTTGCTCAGACCAGAACTCTGAACAATGTCTTCTCAAGCTGGTGAAATGAAACTTTTCCATCACAACTCAAAGCCTTGTATACTTTCAGTAAAGGCAAGTGTGCTTATTAAGGTGCTACTTTATCCAGCCCTTAGGGAATTAGGTCAGAAAGAGACAACGTGATAACCCACAACAGACATCTTTTCTACTAAGGAATCTTTATACCTTCTGATGGTATTGGTCTGGCTGCACCCAGGTGCTCCAGGAGGATGGCTAAGTGGGGAGACCCTGTCATCTGAGTCATATATACAACATAGAAAAATGCCGAGGGCTAGATTGCCTATTCATTTTACTTGACACTGCTTTTATTTGGCTCCAGTACTTCAGCCCCATCGCTCTGCCAGCTCAGCTGTGTATGTAAGTTAATTTTCTTTAGCAGGAGGGAAGAGAAGGAACAAGGAGTTTGCTTAACACCAGCATTATAAGACATTTTTAGTTACTCATGTCTCTTGGCCCTTGCAGCAAATTCTAGGGAGGAAAGCAGTCCTTTAAAAACATATACAGCATCTTGACATTTCAGGGCTGGAGTGGAGCTTGGCAGAGAAAACCTGGATGGGAGCCAGGCTGCTTCAGCAGATCCTACCTGAAAATGATCCTGCTTAGCCTTGCTTTAATAGAGTGTTTCACTGAAGTGGAAGGTTTTATGGCAATTTTCCCAGTGAAACTGAGGTAGAATAAAAAGATAAGTGATCTGTCGCCTATTGGCTTGATGAAGCAGAGCAGCTACTTTTTCTTCTGGATAATGATGAGAAATTAAGAGCTTTGCTTCATATCATGTGTAAACACAGGCTTTGATTTGTTAATTCAAAATGTATGTATTATTAAAATCAGGTCAATTCTCTTTGTTGTTTTTGTCTTTTCACTTTCTGTTTGTAGTGGATTTTCATATATAAAGAAGTCTTTCCAGGAACTCTTGACACAGAAATGCACACCAAGCATATTCCCTTATCAATCACCATCTGAAACAGACAACACTCTTCTGTGTACTTCACCAAGGTCCCTGGCTTTGGTGGGGAGAAAGGTCCCACTCCATGCTAGGGGTGTTTTCCTCCCCTCCAGAGCTGGAGGATGGGAGAACAGATGGAGCCAACCCACTCGTCAGACCTTCCCCAGGCAGATGCAGCTGTGTGGGTGGACCAGCATCCCACCTCCCATCACTGCCTCCCACAATTCAAGCCACCAAGTCCTTGTGCTGGGCAGTGGCTGAGCAGTAGGACCGTTGCGCAGCTCAGGAGGAGAGGCAGGAGGCACGGGGATGTGGACACCTCACCAACCCTCTCAAGGGTGGCAGAAAGGTGCCAAGAAGGGAGGGTTCCTGCTCAGAAGGTCTCCTGCTGGCAAAACAAGCAGGTGCTCTGTGTGCCCCCACCCTGTCTGCCCCCACAGCAGCCTCTGACACTACGTGTCTGGGAGGCCACTTAAATATAGCTCAAGCTCTTTGGTGTGGTCCCCAGCTCACACTGCAGCACAGCCTGGGTGACGGAGCAATGTGACTCCTAGGAGAAGGAGAAAAACAAACAAACAAACACCCAATTATGAATGTTAAATTTCAGACTCTTCTACCTTAAGTTAAAATAGTCACTGCAAGTTACAGATCCTTTTCCAACTCAGCACCTTCTTTAAAGCTTTGGCTCTTTTGCCTTTCCTAATCAGTGTTTAATTATTAACAGAAGAGTAATTTTTGGATAACGAGTCCCATCTGCTGACTGCCTGAGTGTATTTGGCCTGGCAACCCCCATCTCCAGAAAGCTTACCCATAGCCTCTACACACCCAGCTGCCCATCCTCCCAAAGCAAGAGCAGATGCAATGTCTTCTGAATGCACAGGAGTATCTGAAGCTGATATCCTCTCTTGCACTTTTGGTGCTAGCCTGTCGAGTCCAGCAAGTTCATTTTCTGAAAGGCCACAGCTGGCCCTGCTGAGCTGTTTCTGGAGCGCAGCTCACCCGTGACTCATCTCTCCTGCAGCCCATCTCGCTGCACTTCTCCTTTGACAAGTCATTTCTGTCACTCTGACCGTTACCCCACTCTCAGGTTTGCTAAGCCCATGTAACGGAGGAGACACTCTTTCAGAGGCGAGAGGATAATCAATGTCAGAAAGTGTCAAGAAACCTTTCATAGTGTAGTAAAAGGTGACATAAATTTTAAGTCATCTGTTCCTAGAATTTGCTATTGCTACCAGGGTATTGATGAGGCATATTTATGAGGAAACCACCTTGGGGAATGTTGCTGTAATGCAGCTGGAAGGGAGATGAGATGGTATTTGAATGCAAGAGATCTCAAAACCCTGGGCAGGGTTGCTTATCTCTTTAAAAGAAAGTTTGTGGGAGGGGAGGGAGGGAGGAGGAAAGCTGTTGGCTATTAATAGAGAATATGAGTAGGAGCTTTGTTTTGAATGGCTTCTTCAATTAGAGATATGCAATGCAGAAGCAAGGCTCTCCACACACTCTACCTGCTAACTTTCCAAGTGCGGATCAGGGAGAGGCAGACGGATAAAAAAGCATTGCCATGCAGGGGAGTTATAAATAGGCTGAGTTGAAATGCTCAAATTAAAAAATAACCCAGAGATCAATCAGCCTTGATCTTCAGAGAGACAGTCTCTGAATGTAGGCTAGTGGAGTCAGTGCCAGCTCAGACTCGAGAAATTTGAGTTGCCTTCCCAGCCTTACCTGCCTGCTGTGAGGTTTCCCCATTACTCTTATTTCTCACAGATTTTGTCTTTGTCTATGTGGATTATATGCTCCTGGAGATAACAGCTGTCTCATCTTAGTGTTACAGTGCCTGGTACAAATGTGTCCTGCTTTCTCAGGAACCCTGCTCTTGTATGGTACTACAAGAAATAATATTGCTCTGTACAGTGGTTCTCCAGTAGGGCAATTTATTTGTACTGGAGTTTTCAGTATCTCAAAGAAATAAAAACCAACGACAATCAGAAGCAGCTATTTAGGTGATTTAAAGCTAGGAGAAGGCTTGCTTCTTTAGCTCTGTAAGACAGCACAGCAGCTGGACCCATGAACCCAGCTGGGCTTCAGTAGTACATTAAATTAGTTGGACTATTTTGAAAAACATTACGCAGATGCTTGTGGTTACTATTTGCCTATTTGCACCTTGCTTTAAATAATTACATGTGGGGTGGCAAATCCACCTTCTAATGAAAGAAAGGAGTACTCCACAGGTATGCATGTTATGGCTGATACGCCGCAGGCAGCCTTGCAGGAAAGGTTTAGTATGCAGGTATCAAAAGCAGGAGGACCGAGGGCTGCCAG
The DNA here is from genome assembly GCF_963082525.1 of Nesoenas mayeri. Lineage (NCBI taxonomy): Eukaryota > Metazoa > Chordata > Aves > Columbiformes > Columbidae > Nesoenas > Nesoenas mayeri. Next base: position 43,705,064 of record NC_137540.1, read on the forward strand.
GCCTGGGCAGAGCTCCTCCCTTCCCAGTAAAGCAGTTTTATGGGAATGCTGACTCACCTGCTCTCTGTATCATAGAGGTGGAGAAAAAGCAATTATACGTAATTTCACTGCATTCCTTTTCCTCCACCACCATTTCACTTGTGGAGTGGAGCTGGCTGAAGAGTCAAGAGTTCTCTGTGTTGGAATGCCTTATAAAATTATACCTTGGGCTAGATATGTAAAAACCTGATAAGCAGGTGTTAATAGTTCCAAATCAGCTTCAAAGAAAGCATAATGTTTCATTGCTTGGCAAGCCAAGACTTAATGCACATAAACCAGTTGTAAATAGTTTGTGCAACAGTTGCAGAGCACATTTACACAGAAGCTGTTAGCAGATCTGATGGTGATGTTTACACAGGCCTCCTCTCTTTTTTTTTTCTGTGTATTTAAAGTTCTCATCACATTATCTCCCCTTTCTTCCCAACTAGGGATATCTTATTCCTTAAGAAGAACATTTCAGCTCATCTGCAAGTACTTGCTCCTCCACACAGACAGTTGTCCAAAGCTGTGCGTGCAAGAATGGCTTCTGTCCTTTGGCCAAAGCCAAATGCTACTGCATTAAATGGTTTCAGGTGCAAAGGGGAACAGCCATGGAGGGTGGCTCTGAGAAATGCTTTGTTACTTGGCCTGTTGTTCCATCCGATCGCTCACATGTGGTACAGTACTTCAACTCTGTCACTTTTCTGCCCCTTGACCTGACAGCACGGCTAAACTATAGTATCAACCAAAAAAGAAGATTGAGGTGCACTATTGCAGTAGCCATTATGAGCTGAGGATTTTAGAAAGGCAAAAGAAGGTGGGTTGCTCAAAATGCCCCTTTCTCCCACTTCGTTAGTGGTTCTGGTGAAAGACATGACCTCTCTCTACAAGCCCAGCACTGCAAGATTGTTCCATGTCTTCTTATCTCCCACTTCCCACCAGAACTCAGATGCTGTTGCTTGCATGCAAAGCTGCCGGTTATTTTGCTAACTTGAAGGAAATACCAAAAGCCAGGAGGCTTGGAGGGCTCCTTGAGTGTCCATCATTACAGGGCTCCTTCTGCCCACAAGCCACCCCCATTAGTCCATGCTTAAGGTAAACCGGGAATGACCTGACCCAACACAGCTCTCTTGGTCTTGGCAGGCCATAGTCAACTAATCTCAGCTGGAAAATAAACCCTGAAATACAGCAAGCCCTGATGCACTGCCAGGTTCCTCAGCAGTGAGTGGGGGCATGCAGGTAAGACCTCTCTTCCCTGACCAGTGCAATGCCGGTGAGGCTGGATGCACCTTAAAACAACATGGAAAATCCTGGGCTAAATTATTTACTTTTTTTTTTTTTTTTTCCTCTCCTTCCTCCAGATATCACTTTAATCTCATTTGATCTGAGTTTCAGTTTTCCCATTTCCCAGCCAAAACCCCTGCAGGACCTCAGCAAGTTGAGTTGCCCAACTTTTGCTGTGGCTATGTCCCTCCATACATGTTTCCAAGACATGGAGTAACAGCAGTCTGGAAATGGGCGGCACCTGCAACGATGGTGACTTATGCCTGCAATCAATGTTTGGAGTGTTTTACATAATTTTACAAGATGGCAAAACAAACAATCCTCTGTTTTAGAAACAAGGTAAATGGTGAACTCCACTGCAGATACCTTACCTCTTGCTATCATGGGTAGACCAGGACACAGTCAAAACAAGAAGACTAAGGCAGAGGAAGCTTGCCTCTGTATTTTTACACTTTTCACATCATATCCTTGGGTTCCAGAGATGTGTGACATTTTGCACTGACCTTTTGCAGTTTCCTTGCACAAAGCTGCCTCGTCACTCAGTGCCAGCATCTACACGTGCATCCATGCTGGAATCTCATTTCCCAGCTTAAGCTTGATACCACCGTGGTTTTATTCCCCTGCTATCATGACTAAGCTGCAGGTTTGATTACAAGCCATGTGGCTTTCAGCTTAAACTCAGAGTGAAGCCAATCAGTGAAATAAATTAGTGGTTCCCCAATATGTTGAACCTTTAACCTAAATGCTAGATAGCAAAATAAAGGTGGTTGATTTGATGGGCTTATTATCAATCTTGTGAAATGTAGGTTTGGTTTTCTTTTTAAATCACCTCCAACATTAAGGCAAATGAACCATAGAAGGTCGTGCTCCCTTTGCACTGCTTTCACTCTGCTACACTGCCCATTTCAACACCACATTAATCTCTGGGGCACTGGAGACCCCCGTTATAAGCAGTAAAAGAATAAATCACCCATGGCAGCTGTCACTGACACCCTTTCCCCAGAGAAGAAACATGTGTGCAGGAGTCATTTGTTTTGAGAAAAATTCGTGGTTTGCTTTTATTTTGTGGTGGGTTTTGTTTGTTTGTTTTTTTCCAGCTTTCCTAAAGGAAAGAGCCCACGTTTGTGACCGGGCTTTGTTAATTCCCCTTCTCCCTGGCTCTCAGCTTCCCACCCAGCTACATCATCCACTTGCTGGCATGAGCAGAGCAAGGAGGAGAGGTGTGGAGGAACTGCGGTGCTGCACGGGCAGGATGGTGCAGGGTCCCCAAGAAACTCTGAGGAGAGCTCACCCCTCGTACGTATGGCATGAAAGGAACGTAAACAGGAAGCATAACAGGAAATTCAACGACAGAAGTTTCACTGTTCATAGAAGCATGATTTTTACTAGCTCTATCACTATTTCTTATATGAGTAAAGAGTGTTTTCCTCACCTTGCTCAGACCTTGGGTGGGAAAAATATGGTCCTTTTAGGCTATGGATTGCTTTATGTTCTGCCTGCCACAATGTTACAACCTGGTAACACTGAGCCCTGAACATTCACAGAAGAGAATGCTCAAGTCCAGCTGCAGGGACACAGCTCCTGGCAGAACTCGTGAAGAGTGGCTCAGGGGGAATATTCAATTGATTTAAGTGGGGTTTTAGAACTTGGCATCTGTGAAAGCTGCTGCTGTCAGGTTGTGCATGCATTCAGCTGTCAGTAATAACACATCCTTCACTTGCTTTCTATGCATTTCAGTCACTAGGAAAAGGCTGATAACTGCTACTTTGCTGTGAAGTGAGGGGAAGAAAATAACATGCTTTGTAGCGTCTCTTGGAGCACTCCTTTTAATCCTTCATAACTTTTTTTTTGCTGTTCCTCCCTGTAAAATTCTCCCTTCTATAATTACACAGATGAGCAATTTTTCTTGTAAATTCTCCTGTTCTCAGCAGTGAACAAGGGGTGCTCCATGCTTACCTCCTCCTCTTGTCCTCACACACCTCTCCTCAGGGATTTTTTCATGCACAGACACAAACCCCACTCCATCACCTGTGCTGCTGACTGATGGATCCACTCTCTCCTCCAGCACCATTCTCCTGTTAAACCTGAGGTGGTCCTCAGAGGCAGGTCAGAGAGAAGCCTGAAGCTTCTAGGCCTGTCTGTCCTGAATGATGTCTGTCTGTCCATCTGCCTGCACTGTGAGCTGGTGGAGAACCAGCGTGGGGGGACCTCAGCACCTCTCCACATGCAGGAGCAGTCCACGAGGGACACAGGTAGAGCTCACCTTACCTAACAACTCACCTGCAAAGAAGGATTCTGTGACTGGCCCTTTCCAGGGCATCCAAGCAGCTACAACCCTTGCTCAAGAGCTCCACATCTTGGCCACTACCAATAATTTGCCGGGCCCTCATGCAGGTGGTTTTCTCCACAGACACCTTCCAGGAGGTGGCTGTACCAGTGGCTTTCCCTACCTGCTGCTGCTCCGTTCCCCTTGCATCTCTCTGCTACTTCACCAGTCTCTTACAAATACGGTTTTCTGACACAGCCTGCCTGCCTTTGCTTTCAAGGCCTTTCCTGATCCCCATCGCCCACCAAAGCTGTCCTTGCTCTGCTGCCCAACAGGTGCTCCTCCGCTTTCTTTCCAGCTGCCACCCCCATTTGGTTGATGCTCTACGGCAGCATCTTTCACAGCTCCTGGCATCTTTACAGTTTGTCCTTCAAACTCTTCATCGTAACAGCGGAAAACCCCACAGCAGGTTGATACCGCTGCCTCTTAGATTGCCCAGCACCACCTCTGTGCCTCTTCTGCCTGCCCCATTGGACCCACCTGCTGTTTGCTTCCCCATCCTTCACTTATTAAGTCTTTGAGGTTGTAAAGTTTCAGGCTTTCAGGAGGCAGTGCCTTTCCTCCACTTGCTGGGACAGCACAGGTCTGGCAGCAACTCCTGCCCAAACTCGTGGGTGACATGATTGGCCATTCCTGGGGACATTTTGTGCCCATTTCAAGGTGCTGCTGCAGCTCTTGGATAGAGCAGGTGCCTTGACCTGCTGGGTCACCCACCACTTGCACTTCTTCTTCCCCACCTCCCTTGCCCTCTCCCCCAAGCTCCATCACACACTGCCATCTGAATGCAAATTAGCACCGATGCTTTACCTGGAGCTTTTTACTTCTGCTAAATATGGCATTCCCCCTGATTTTAAGGTTTTGCTGGTTTAGCCTTTTTCCTTGCAGGATGGTTTTGTTTTGTAGTTCCAAGTCCCATGCCTGGACCACAATCACTTGCACTGACTGTCCTTTCTCCTACTTCATTTTCTCTGTCCCTGGCCCATTGCCCCTTGTCCCTCACCCCCAGTTTTGTAAGCTAGGCTGCTTCCTCCTTCCCCCCTCTCCCTGGAATCATTTTCTGAGTGTTTTCTTTAGCCACTTCCCTTTTTCAGGCTTGCCGTACAGCCATAGATGACTGGGGGTGCAGCATCCTGGGCACACACTGGAGTAACCCTCTGCTCCCAACTGCCTGCCGCAGCACATTTTAGTCTTGTCAACAACTGCACCAACTATTTATAATCAGCTCTCTGATTACATTCCTAAGGTCAATGTCCAACTTAAAAACTCAGAGTAGCTGACACACTGCTGCAAAGCCTCCTCTCCCCCAGGTTTTCAGAGCCGCTGAGCAGTGTTTAAAGGCTGCAGTCAGACATGCCACCTCTCTCTTGGGTCTCCCACCCCCCTGCTGCCCCTCTCACTACCCCAACCCTCGCTGATGCCTCCCACAGAGGTACCTTTGGAAAAAGCTGGTCAAAACTTATCTGCATTGATACGCCTCAGAGGTCAAAGCCCCATGCACCATATACCACAGCAAGGGCTGCCCAGCTCACCCAGCCTGTGTCCAGCCTCAGGGGGATGCAGCCCTCACACCACCCAGCTGGGGACCAGCGGCACAGGTGGTGATGCTCACTGGGATCCTGTCCCTCCCTGCTGCTTGGGGTTTTTGCAGTAGGTGGGAGTTGTCCCTGCTGTCATCACAGACCCAGGTCACTTTGGGTAGCTAAGCCATCTCTTTTTCTTTGGCTGATTTCAGCATGACTCAAAACTCCACAGTTTTTCCATTACTTTCTTACAAATGTAAGCCAGTAGCATCACCCTTTGGGCTTACCTACAGAAATCTGGAATCTGGTGGGTCACCAAGCCCTGCACAGCACTTGTCTTTAGAGCTGGTCTACAGTGGGACCAGGAAGCCCCAGTACAGCAGTAGCCAGAGGGACTTATACGTCACATACAGCTCCTGGGAGGATTGCAGACATAAAATACGGGAACTAGTGAAAGGGAGAGAAGAGTCTGGTTTTCATTTCACCCCTAGATGCTTTCAACTAGCAGCACTTCAGCAAGCAGCAAATACTAAATATAAGGCAGCAGCAGCAGCATCCTCATCATCTGAGGGTCAACCCTCATCCAGAAAGCTCATAGCCCCAGCTGAGGCAAGGTGGGAGAGCTGAGCACAGGGAACCAGCTGAAGATGAGGAGACAAAGAAGGGCGAACGGGCTCTGCAGAGAACCACTCTACCCAGAGGAGGTTACATCTGTCTTTAACCAGCCTTTTGCATTGCATCATACAGGAGAGGGGTGGGCTGTGCGTTTGAGGAAGCTGCTTTTAGCTGAATGGGATAAAAGGGAACCCGAAGTGTTCTGGCTTTGCAACCAAAAGTAGACAGTGAGCGAAAGAGGAAACTCCTGTGTCTGTTAAGAAGGATCCTACAAAAAGAAACCCCTCTTCGAGTCAGCTGTCAAAGTTTAGTATTAATTATGTTTTGTACAGACAAGTGTAAATTGCACAGTGCTGGTTGTTTCCACTGCTCTCTTTATAGGTCTTGTGGTTAAATAAATAGAACTAATATTTTCTTAATGGCTGCAGAATGCTGTGGTAGCACTCTTCATCCATAGGTACATCTTTGCATCAGATACTCTCAAACCACTCAAATAGCACTACGATATCTTTATGCACATGCAGGTAAACCTGTTATCTGGTCCTGCGTTAGAGGTGGTGAGATGGCTTTGCATGACCCCTTTCTGTGTACAATTTGAAGCTAGGAGGACCTGTTAGAACATTTAAGTTGGTCTTTTACATACCCCATGCTATTGAATTTCACTGGATAAGTCCCTTATCAAGCTGACCATGTTCATCTAGGCAGAAATATTTAGGTCTTGTGTGCAGCAGACAGAGTGTCATTGCTGGTCCTCTGAAGTTGGTGGCAGCTGTAGTGAGCTATTGGATCCAATGCCAAATCTTACCTGCAAATGCTAAACAAAAACACTTAGAAAAATGACTGCTATGCACCTTGGTTTCTTTTGAGGCACTTTAATTATGCTACTGTCTTCATGGTAGAACATCTTGGTCTCTAGCAAGAAAAGAAAAAAAAAGTTTCATTTGGTTGGAAAAGTCAGGTCTTAATTTTTTGCTTTGTGGTTATCCAGGAATATCCCAACTTAAGAATTTGATTTTTGACACATAAAAATAAAATCTAAGAGCTTACAAGGCAAGTTCTTCTCTGTTTCCAGTAATCACCTTTCATGATGCAGGCAAAGCAAGCTATTGCATCATCCTTCTGCTTAAAGACCATCACCACAGCTATAGCAGAAGCTTTTTTGGGGAAGTGCTGTGGGATTTTTTTTGTTAAATGTTAGAGGACTATCAGTGGTGCAGCAGTAGGACCTTCAGGGGGAAATGCTACATAGTCAGAATTGTTCTCTAGGACAGCAGAGACAACCCTTTTTGTCTCAAAATGAGCCAATTCTGGTTTACTCTGACATGCAATGAAAAAGACAGAGAGGTTTTCTTGGGAAGCAGCAACGTGATGTTCTTGCATACTTCAGGGTGCAAGTCCTAGGATGTAATAAATGCTAAAGCTGACAGCGAGCAACCATTGAGTTGTGAAAGGGTTGTTGCTTCATTCAGGAGGCTTTTGGTTTTTAATTCCCTCATTAATGTGAGTTTTGGTGCTATCTGCAGTGACACCATGTGGTGATGAAGTAGTAGTTCATCTTTGTAATCTCAAAAAAATGTTCTGCTGCAACTGTCCTGCTGCCTGCAATCATTAGCAGGAGGAAATATACAGCTGAAAGGTAGTTTTTGCTGGTAATGATAAGCATTCCTTATAGGATAGGAGAAGACAAGTCTTCTGCTGTTACTGTTATAATTTAACCATTCTTATTCATACTGTTAATATTTCTAAAAGTGATTTAATATGTATACTGCCTTGCTTTAACAGAAAATAAAGAAGCGTGAAATTATAGTTAAAAATATAAATTGCATATGAAAGTATAGTAAATTACTTTAAAAGGTCAGGAGAAACCATATATACTTCCAAGAGGAATGCATTATGTCTGAAAAAGGACCTAGTAACTTGTTAACCAGTGTATATTTTGAGTAAGTTGCATGGGTTTTCTTCTGTTATGGAGTATAAGAAGTCTGGATTCTGTTGTCAAGGACAGACTGTTTCCAAGAGACTTACCAGCACCAGTGTCTGCCTTGCCTTTTTTTCCTTTAACAGAAACAGGTTTGGAATATGCACTCTCAGAGATGGTTGTGGGGAGAGGGCAGACTGACCACACTGCATGCAAAGATCTGCTTAGCTGGAAGGAAGGGAGTGCTTCACCTGGTATAAACCAGGCAGCACGAATTGCCTCCCCAGTTTCAGACTAGGTCTTTATTTTCTTCATCCTTCCATTGCTTAGCATCAAATGCATTAAAAGAAAAAAACAAAACAGTTTTGCTAGAAAGCAAACATTAGACAAATGTGGACACATGCAGGCAGAGAGCTGGCCAGGACTCTCCTGGTCCCTGTTCCCCCGGCATCCAGCTCCTCTCATAGCCTTGCATGTATACATCCCACATGGCTGGAGGGGCATAATGACAAGCAAACTATTTACACCTGACCATGCCCTTACACCTCTATTTTCTCCACAGTTGATCCTCCACAAATCACCTAAAATCCATCCCTTTCCCTGCCTTACTTTATTACAATCTTCCTCCCCACTGCCTCTTCCCTGAATTCAGCCTTTCAACTTGATGACATTTTCCCAGCTATCATGAGCTCAGCACAGGTGCCACCAACTGGTACACGAGAACACCAGCCCTCAGCCAGAAACACCCAGAAACACCCAGAAGCCTTCCTGGCACTGTGAAGAATTTACTCACTTGAAGTAAAACACAGTTCTTGTCCTGAAAGGACTGACAGGAACATTACCTCCTTCCGTAAGGCCTGCCTCTATGCTTTTCTAAATTACTCACTTTTCATTGTAGCTTAGCTTTGATTTAGTTTTGTTCTATTTTAAAGACTATTGGAAAAGCTGTAGAATCATTTTTCTTTAAAAGGACCAAGAGAGATCAAGACCAGAACGTATTAAATCTATGGGAAGGTTAAACTCAGTGACATGGCTTTCTCACAGCAAAATAACAAATAATTCAAGGAACATTCCTATTCTCAATTACTTTGAAGTAGATAGTCCTGTCAGTCATTTATAACATATAGCTCTGCAGACACTTGTTGTAATTCACAACCTACAAGAAGAAATTTACATATAGGTCTTCGTAAATGTTATTTTTAGGTATGTTTAACAGGGCCCTGTTTAGTTTTTCAACAGAAGCATGGGTAATAAATCCACTGGAACTCATTTCAATTGGTTACAATAGACTAACCCTCTCTCACAAAACATTTCTACAAGAGGAGACAAGGTTCCTCCTACTCACCAGACAGTCATCAGAGAACTCATCCACCATGTTTAAAATTGCCTCCTCTGTATGACTTTTGAAACTGCATTTTCCATGTCTCAATCACCACTCTTATTAACTGATGTTGTTAACATAATGTTTTAAAGCAGTTTCAACTCCCGGTGGTAAAGCAGATGGGAAAAGAAATAGGGAAAGCAGTATTTTGAGAAAAAGGGATGTAAATAAAGTTTAAATTAATTTGTAAAAGCTATCAGATCCTAAACAAATAATACACGATACAAATTAGGAAACAGTATTTAATTTAAGTTAAAAAACCCCAAATGCCTCTGGAAGTGAACATCAATTTGCTAACATGGTTTATGCTACACAGCTGAAAGAGTTTCAAGTTTTGCTTTGCAAGCACCCTATGGTCATTTACTGTTCTGTCTTCCTCTGATCTTAATAAGACTGCCACGAGCTGAAACATCAATAACAATGTTTTACAATTTTGTAAAAACCTGCTTCACAAAATTTGGAGTCAAGAGATAAATTTACATTTTGTTAATATATTTTAGCTAAAAGCTTAGAATTAATCAGTATTCGGCTTCAGAAGTTAAATTTCTCCAGTACCACAAATCTAGGTTTCCACACAGATTAAATCTGGTACACACGCAGCACAGAGCAAACCCAATCTATGGCCAAAAAGAGGAAAGCAGACTACTCAGAATGTAGACTTCCTTTTGCACTGATTTTTATCACCCAAAATATGCCTCAACAGCTCCTCCCTTTGGGAGCTGCAGAAAAAGTTTTGCAAGACTGGTCCCTTCGTCACTCAGCTGCAGGGTCAGTAATACAAAATTCATTTTGAAACAGCTTCCAGGTTGATACAATTGCAACATAAAAAAAGTTATTTAAGGAAAAAAAAAAAAGTAGAAAAAATGCAATGGCTGTTTCCCACAGTTTATGCCCTAAGCCATAAAAACAGTTTAGGTTGGTTTGTAACCTAAATTTAAGAACTCGGGTTAAGAAGAAATGTATGACTATGCTACTATCACATTACCATTATTAGTAAACATAACACATTCTGAATCTTCTTCCTATTGGCAAAGATATGAAACCAAACTATTTACAGTAACTGTTTCTTTTCTCTGCCCCTTCAAGAAAGTGAAATGTAGCACCAAATAGTTCTGGTAAGTGATCTGACCTTTCTTCAGTCTCTTCTTCCTAAGTTTCCAAGCTACTAGAGCACTACTTTCAAATTTGCCAGTGCTTCAGCTACTCAAGTTTGCATTTCTAACATAGCCAAATTATGTTTTACTTCTAATAACAGACATATCTAACTTTGAGACAGTTCATTATGCCACACACAGCAGTGAACAGTAATTCAGATTTAAAAGTGATATTCCATAAAAACATTGTGTATAAATTACAGATAAAATATTAACCGAAAAATTACAACGTGAAATTCTTTTAGCAAGGGAAGTAAAATTCTTTGGTGAGCATAGAGACAATGCACGGAATCTGTTTCTTTGCATTAAAATCCTGCCGAGTTGAGCAAGACTCATATTCTGCCACTCTGCGATTTACACGAGTTAAAATCTGCATGAGTTCAAGCTTTCTTGCATGTTCCTTCAGCATTTTACACAGTGACTGAATAAACCAGGAGCCTTCAGCTGAATTCCTCCAGGAGTAATAGCCTGTGGAAGAGAGAGACACCAAATCGATCAGACAGAGCTGCTGCTGATAGAGGACAGCACAGATTATGGGAACAATGCATTGTTTTCAGTAGCAATGTTTAAACTACAAACTCAAAACCACTAATGAAAGTAGTTTAGATTTGATAATCTCCCCAAATGCCAACTGGAAAGATTTTTCTAATCCTCTCATTTGTTCTAATCTAAGAAAACCTTAAGTAGGTAGAAAATCAAAAGGCAGGAAAACTATCTCCTGCTGCAACAGTCTTAGGTACTAATCATTTACTTTATAGAATATGCACATACGAAGAAGAGGTGACAGTACAGATGAAGACAAGACGCAAAATGGATTTCAGAGTCACTATCTTCAGGACTACATGCATGAAGACTGGAGCCTATTTCTGCTGGCTGATAATGTAAAGTGCACGCTACGGGCTCTGCCACTGCTAATTTTGCTTAGGAACACAATCAAAATAGAGGTGACAGCCAAATAACATGCTGGCATCTATCACCACTTCTGTACATGCATCTGCAGATATCAGATTGTTCTGTTCTCTCAGAACTAACAATACTTTTTATTTCCTGCTGTAAAATATTTGCAGAACTCAGATTAACTGAATTTACAGCAAACGAACACTTGAGGGTTTGCAACTGAGAAAGGTGTGTATTCAGGGTTGTTTGTTTTTTGTTTTGTGGGAACTAAGAGTAGCAATTACCTCAAAAGGAAATCAAACCAGGGAGACAAAAAGATCGAGGGAACAAAATTCGTATTTCCATGAAACAGAACAAATGAAGTTGTCAGCTACTGACTGGACACAACTGCAAATTGTCACTTATGGTATCAATACAAGCTGATACATCATTTCAGAAACAAACATTTCTTTGCCAGTCTCTCACCTGGAGCTGTAGAATACGCATAGAGGAAGTCTGCTTCTACCGGTATTTTTTGACACATTGTTTCTTCTGATCCACTGTCCGCCTCAATACCTGAATCTAATTCTGTCCCTCTACAAGCCTATTGATGGAAAGAAGAATGGAAAATAAAATAAAAAATGAGAAACAAAGGCAGCAATCATGATCAGAATACTGTTGTTGTTTTTTTTCAAGTTTTAAGACAGCAACATCTCAATTAAAAAAACCTACAAAAATAACAAGAATTTATGTGTCACGTTTCCATTAGACTCAGAAGAAAAGTAAGTAGCATTTATTTAAATTAACTACACGGTTTACTTAAGACAGATATTAATTCAAAATTGCATTCAGAAACTCACTGAACTATTGGCTAGTGTTCAGAAAGATTTGGCCTTACCTTAATTGTATGGATTAAGTAATCTCAGCTGCCTACCTAACAGGGCAGACTGTGCCACTTCTAGGCCTGAAGAGAATCTTATTCTGAAAGTAATGCCATTTAAATCAATTTTAGAAACTGTTTTGCACTAATAATATGAAACATTTTTTTAAAGTATACAGCTGGTTTGATGATCATTGTTTAGCTGTACATCACCTGAATGAAAAAGAGCTTGGGTTTTCCTGCTAAACTTCTGCACCTGTCACCTCTGAAAAGGCTTGTTAGTGCTTTCAGTTCAAGAGGGCCATCTGTACCATAGATTAATCCTTCATCACCATGGCTCAGCAACACGCAAACAAAGCTGCTTCGCTTGCTGTGATCTTCTTCAGAAACTTGAAAGAAAAAAAGAAAACTATCTTAACTTCCTGCCTTCCCTAAAAGCTTTGAACATTTGATGCTTCCTATGTGACAGAAGTCTTTAAGAACTAATTCACATGTTTGGAAACCTCCAGAAAGTTTTTGCTTCTGAACAAAAGGAGTCAGCCTACTTTACTTCAGGAGGTTGGACACAGAAAACCCCAAATTAAAGGCCAACCATACCTGTCCTAACAATCAGCCACAGAACCGGGCCAGGAACACCACGAGGAGACAAAGCGGGGTGTTCTGACAGTGTCTCAAAGCCTGAACAGGACACCTTGCTCATGCAGTAATGGTCAGTCTCATGAGCTGGGATCACACTGATGGGGAGTTCTGAGTTTTGAGAAAGGATGAGGAAGTCTGACCTCTCCAGTGAGGCTTCAGCTACTTGGATTACATGGGAACTGAATGCAGTATGAAAGTTGCTGCTGCTGCAGGGACCTAGGTACTAGCATTACTCCGTCTCTCTCACTCTTGTCCTGTAGCAAGGTCCAGAAAAAATTATCAAGCCTCTGAATTTTGTATTTAAAGACATATAGGCTTGATATCAAGTGTTTGCAGGTTTACAGGATTTTTTCCATCTTGTGGTATGCAAAGAGCATAGAACAGATATTCTTTGAAATACTAAATATACAAATATGGTTTAAAAGAAGGATCCAAAAAGAATTCTGAGTGGTAAACTCACGAAGATGCAAGAGTTTGTAGATTAAAACTATAACAGTCCTAAAAGCTGAAGTGTTCTGTTTAGACCTTGCCAAAACATTTAATTTCTATTCCGGAAAAACTGAACTATTTAGATTTTTCTAAAGAGATGCACACTAAGGCATTTCTATAATCTAGGGACAAGCCCTGCATCTAGAAGTCAAGAAGGGCTATTTTTCGGGAATCTCTAGTTAGGCTGCAGTCTGTAGTTTATGCCATCTATTTTGGAGGCCTTACAGAACAGGTACAATAGAAGCCTTGAGTCAGAGAATCTGACTTTCCACTTTCAGCTACAGGCTGCAACTATACTAATAGATTAACCATACTTGGGAGCATTCTCTGACATAAACATTAACTGGTACTAAAGAACCTACATCTATGATAGCAAACACATTTAAAAACAACCAGTAAACCAAAACAGGATTGCTGCAGGCTAACTGGCTGTTGGGAACAATCCCTGAAACACTTTTACTGTTGTAACTGTGACCTGGAACAGCCTGGGAGAGTGCTAGTAGGCATAAGTCACAGTCATGGCAGAAAACCTCCCAAAGGCTAATTAGAACAGACCATATTCCAGGGCTACAGATAGCCCCAGGCACCCTTTAATTTACTGGCCCAGAGGTAGCCAAGTTCAAACAAAGCAGGGCTAACACCAACAGCAGCACAAAGCTCTTACTTGACAGAAGAGTGTTTTGTTTCACAAGTCAAACAAAACACGAGCCGTTTCACTAAAAGAGTAATTCAGTCCACTCACTTGCAGTTCTGGTCCCTGGATCAGAACCCCTCTTGGGCCAAATCACTAAATATATAGTACAGAACCCCACTACACAATTAAGCAGGTTTCTTTCCAACTCACAGAGCTTCAGTGATCCCAGGTTCAGAATATAAATCAGTCTGCATTTAAGTTTCGGCCTTTTTTCCAGCCTTCTTTAGAAGATGAGGAAGGCTATGGAGACAACAGTCATGGCACAAAAGATGGAGAGACAGCAAAGATGAATAAACATAAAAACTATGAAGTACATGTCATCCTTAGCAATAAACAATCAGTAGGTGTGAAATATCACCTAAAAGAACCACAGAAGAAGAGATTTGAGGGATAGAGATGTATTTGGAAACACGGGTTGATTTAATACACACACTGAATGTATTATTACTTACCATTTTTCAATAGTTTAAAAATGTCCGCACATGAAAGATCATTGTTAATCTTTATTTTATATCCCAACTTCATAAAAACTTCTCTGACACTTGCAGCATCTGCATCTGTACCCGACCGTGGTAACATCCCTATACACAGGAGAAATGTATTATATTTTATATGATATAGATAGCATGGTCTGACTGAGACAAATTATTTTCTCACTTATACCTGTGTAAGTCTGGAATATTATTCCATTTTTCCAGATCCATTCTAACAGAAAAAGCATTGCACTGTTATACATGAACATCATCTCCTTTCCTCTGTACCTATGTCGTAGATTTGTCTATTACTCATTTTTATAACTACCTTTCTATAGAAAGACAAAGAAAAGGATTTTCTTTACAAAACCAAAATCATGACTAAAAGGTAAGGCAGACTTGTACTGCCCATCAATTTTATCCCCATTGCTGCTGTACTGTCATGTGTTTGCTGTATGCATATTTGGAAGAACACACAGAAATGAATCGTACCCATTTAACTTTAGACTGCAATCGAAATAAGTCTGCATATTTAATTTTGAAGAATAATACATGTCACTAATTCATCTGAATCAAGGAAAAAACTTAAAAATTTGAAAGCGGTACCGGTCTGTCTGTGGAAGTTCTTATTGTTTATTATTACACATTGCCCCATCTCTGGATAATCCATTCTGTAACTGTAGTCTGGCAGAATTCCAGAGTCCATAGACTTGCTGGCAGGTAGGTTCTTTCTGTATAGAAATGAGACAAACTTTAAGTGTCAATTTCTGATCTCTCTTCTCTACTTTCAAAATAGTAATAAAACAAGGTTATTTTAGCAAAACCAATGAAAATGATGAGGTTTGCTACTTGTTCCATAAAAGTTCCTTCAGCAAGTCTGCTGATGGCACCAAGCTGAGTGGTGTAGCTGATGATCTACAGAAAAAGGAGGACATCTGGAGGGACCTTGACAGGCTAAAGGCAGGCCTGTGGGAAGCTCATAAAGTTCAACAAGGCCAAGTGCAAAGTCCTGCTCTTGGGTCACGGCAATTCCAAACACAAATACAGGCTGGGTGGAGAATGGATTGAGAGCAGCCCTGAGGAGAAGGACTTTGAGGTATTGTCAGATGAAAAACTGAATATAAGGCTAGGTTGGACAGGGCTTTGAGAAACCAAATCTAGTGCAAAGTGTCCCTGCCCAAGGCAGGGGGCTTGGAACTCTATGATCTTCCAACCCAAACCATTCTATGATTCTAAGTTATGTCTGTAAAGTCAGATGGTAGATCTGATTTAAGACTAGTGAAAACTGTACTTTCCGGAGATTAAAATAAATAAAACCGCTTGTATAGTTATGCTCCCAAATAAAAGCTTTGTTTCAAGTTTGGCAAAATGTGCACATACACAAATAATTAAAAATTAAAAAGAAAAATAGTCATTTGTATTTGTAATAACCTTAAAATGTATAGAATCAAGGAAGACTGTCTAAAATGATAATGCCTCTGCAAAGGAGAACATAAAAATAGTTTAAGGAAACCAATAATTACATCAACAAGTAATCAGTTGGGGTTTTTTACTATTATCTTTTGAAAGCTAAGTACCTGGAGATCAGATCAGCTCTGAGAGTGTAAATCTATTCTGGATTCTAACCAAAAGTCGCGTTGCCATTGGATTTTCACAAGTAAACATTAAAAAACCTAGAAAATTACCAAGACTCTATATGCAGGCATAATTCTGCCTTTACATGCACACCAGCTACACCACCACTCATGATTCTGAAACCGCTGAAAGCTTTACTCAGTCAATATATGCTGAATTTGGTATGGATTTTCTCATTTAAGCATATGGGAAAGTGGTTACAAGACTGGGGCCCACTACCATATTGTATTCTACAAACAAAAGGTCTGTAATTCTCTTAAATTTAACTTTCATTAAAATATTAAAAAGAACAACTTCAAAAACAAATGAAGTTCCTGGAGAGACCGTAACTGATGACAGCGCTACACCATCTTAACAACTAGCTGGCACTAGGAAGAACAGGCCTGTGCTTCCTCTCTTCCACCCCGTAAGCTCCCCTTGCACTTGCGCTTCTGCACATGTAACTCCGCAACAGGTCAGCTCAAGCAGCTGAATCAACTGCCACAGGTTCAGGAGAGCTCTAGGAGCAGTTAAAGGTAACGGGTGAACATTTAGCCCAGGGTGAGACAGGAAAGCCTCTTTGGAAGAACAGCTAAGCACCCGATAATACTGTTAAGCCAAGCCTAACTGCACCTCAGGTGTTTTGCTTTTTAGTTACTTGTACATACACATGGCCTATTCTGTCAGAGACTTTATATTTTCAAAGTTAGTATAACAACTCTAACCTTTGTTTATGATTATTACAAATTATCGTAATTGAATATTTTCCTTTTAGCATTATTTCTTCTGGGGCTCTCATCTCCTGTTACAGCACATGATTCCTCAAGACTTAAACTGAAGGCTCAAACCAAAAGGACCTCACTTACCCTTTGAAACCAGGAATAGATTTCGCATCTGCCAGATCTTGCCCCGAATGGGGTCCATCTCCTGTATCCGCCATTATGACACCCAATTATCAGCTTGAAAACATAATAAACCAAAATATATTACAGTTAATTTTCATATGAAATAATATCTTCAGATTGCATAATTTTTGTTAAGCCGCCTTAAAACCTTACACAACCAGAGAGCAATTTTAAATTTATAGAGAAACCAGGAATGCTAAAAGGGGTTATTCACGCAAAATAACTTTAGCTTAGGTGTATTAGTGGGTAAAAAATAGCATTTCTGAGTAAACCCTACATATCTTATATTTGAAAGAAGAACATGAAATATTTCTCTAAATTATTGCATTCTAAAACAGTTCTGGGAAAAACAGCCTGCAGATCCCTGTGACCCAATGATCAAAAATGCCTCCAAAAAGCAGGATAAGAGACAAACAAATTGAAAACAATCATTATAATATTTTAATGTTCCTACATGTATTAGTAACATTTTAGTCTTATGAATATTGTGCCATATATAGATCCTTCTATTTCAGTAAGACAGAAATTGAGGTCCAAAACCAAGCAACAGAAGTTATGGGATGTGTGCAAAGGCTAATACAGAAGACTAGATTTTGTGTCATGGTATTTTGAGAAACAAACATTTTTTTCTGCATTCCATTTCAAATGAAACAACACTGCAGCCAGTCCTAATTCGTGTATGTGAAGGTAACTGCAATATAAATAACAGAAAACAACTGCAATATAACTTTCAATAGTTGATGAAATTAACTCTATGCTGTAAGCTGCTATTAGAACATAGGACAAGAAATTATGAATGACATGCTAAGTCAGAAATTTAAAAGCAATAGACCTCCCTCTCAGTTACTCTGTGCATACTCACAGAGCACATTACCACAAGTTACCTTTAACTCACAATTCTGAAAAGGATTAAGCATCATGAAGTTAAATTGCCAGATAGGACAAAGGAATAAATGCTTAGACCTCAAGAAACAAACAAGGCACTATAAGGCAAGAATTTGAAAGAAACTTGCTTA
This sequence comes from Nesoenas mayeri, assembly GCF_963082525.1. Classification (NCBI taxonomy): domain Eukaryota; kingdom Metazoa; phylum Chordata; class Aves; order Columbiformes; family Columbidae; genus Nesoenas; species Nesoenas mayeri. Next base: position 43,722,866 of record NC_137540.1, read on the forward strand.
GCAGATATGGTAAATACAGATGTATAAATAACCAGACTAAGTAGTCAGATTTACCGGTCAGATATGATGAAGATGCTTATTTAAGGTTTAGGTTCTCTGCTGGAAAACTATATTTGTCATCTTACACCATCATATTACTATTAAACTGTTTCTTAATTTCATATCTACACACCAGCTAGTATACCATTAACATCCATTTTCTGTGGTAACCATCACTGACACACCAGAAACACTACTCTGGGTATATAACCCTCCTTCTTTCCTTGTTTCTTGAAAGACATTTACTTACATTTTTAGCGACTTCAGAAGATTTTCAGGGTTACTCCGAATATTATTTCTTTGTATCTTGGAGCACCAATGTAATTAAGAAACCTTCCTGCTCACAAAATTATTCCAGACTTCAGGACTGTATCACATGAATTAGCATCACACAGGATATTTCCTGAAAACCAAATCCCAAAAGTATCAAATAAACTCAGTATCTTAGAAATGAGATTTCTAAAATAAATTATTGCTTTATAATTTAGAAATTTACTTTAAAGACAGTATCATGAGGCAGGAACTACACCTACAATGCTGAACTCACCTGCTTAGCACCATGATCTGGATTAATTCATCCTAACTTCTAAGTCTAATCCCTTCAAAGTTCCCTATAAGAAGAGACAAGCGCTTCCAAAGGGTAACTCAAGTACCTAAGACCTGTGGCACAACAGTGATCCAACCGTATGCCCTCTCGCTGGGCAGGGAGCATCAGCGCTGACAACAAAATCTAGTCTGGAGGGACTACTGGTGTGTCCACCCAGTTGTAACTGAAAAGCAGATCCCAGACCCCTGGGAAGAGGAAAAAATGGATTTCATTGACAAGAATGCTACAAATTCCTCTGCTCCAGCCTAAAGGAGTTTCTATGCCTCTTTCAACACTGTCCCCACCACAACTATCCTTCACTGGTTCCCAGCTTTCCTGAGCTCTCAGCCTGACATTTTTGAACAAAACTTTATTTTGTAGGAAAACATTAACCAGACTGACCCCCAGTTCTGATGCAACCCATGCTGTTCCTTCTTCAGGAGAAGCACTATGTGCAGCAGCACAACCCAAACCCTTCACTGTGGCTGGGATTAACAGGAGAAACAGGGAAAAGGTTAACTTTCTTCCTTGTTTGTTCTTTGTCTGTCAACAGTAATTAAAAGCCACACCATATAAAAAAGCAGAGTATCACGTACCAACTCCATTATCAAAACTAGTCAGCAGGTGTACTGAGAGCAATGTGGCCACGTCCACATGACATTCAGCTTCTGCTAAATGCCCAGGTTTTGATCCCAGCTCTCTGGCACTGGGAAGATCTGCAGGGCTCGTGCAGCAAGTACCTGAATTAGCCAGTGTACACCTACATGAGCTGTGGTCACCTCCTGTCTACCATATGAGCCAGCCTGGGCTACCAATAACTACTTAAAGACTCTGGTAAACTATACGGAAAGCTAACAAACCACTCTCTGCCCAATAGATGGGACCTTGGAACCATTAGGGAGGGTAAGTGGGTCATGCAGCTGCCTTGGGTTCATGTCAGGTGTGCTCCAACCAAACTGTTGCATCCCATTAGGGACCAGTTTTGGTAAATTGGTAGGAATAACACTGGTGAACAGCAGCAGACTTAAGTGGGCAAATTGGAGACCTAACAGACTAGACCACTGAATGCTTCTTATAACATGAATGTTAAAGCACGCTGCAAACAGTAAAAAGTACCTTCAACATTTAAGTGACCTTAAATTAAGACTTACCTCCTTGACCTTTTGCAACCTTAAAACTGCTTTCCTTGATCCAATGCCAAAGAAAGAATGAAATTTGAAGAAGCAGCTAGTAAAACCTATGATTACAATGAGCAACAGTACTTTGCTTCTGAAAAATGTAAAATACATTTTGTAATACCATAAAAATATTTCTTACTAAAGCTTTTCAAACCTAGCTCACAACCTACACTCTCAATTGTTTAATGAAGTGTTAGGGCCAACTGCATTCTACTGCATCACGAGTGGAGCTTGTCTGAGAGTCTTTACAGAAGCTAGAGAGACAGTGAAGAAAAATGGAGTATAATACGCTAGGTATTTAAAACACACATGCTTTATCTTCAGAGTAGAATCTGTAACTCACCTTTAATTTCCATCAATTTTTGAGCACCTTAATGCACCAAGGCACCTGCACTTCCTTAAAGATCAAAAGACATGCACAAAGAGATACCTGTTTTGTTGCTAGGCACTCAAGCACACGTTTTCATCAGCAGTATGTTTTCTGCTTTAAAGCACCCGTCAGGGTAACAGCAACGCTCTCTAGAGAACAGCGCTGATTCTAACAGGCTAAGAATTGCCTCATCTTAGTTTAGGTAATGCAATGATGTCATGTTCTGTCAAGCAGAATACATATTTCCCTGTAGAGAATGATCTCATGCTGTTAGGGATAGGGGAAACAAAATCAGGACAATCCATCAAGAATTTAATTTTAAAATGTTATTCTGCTCCTTGATATTATTTTCTCTGAAAGCTTAGGTAAAGTGAGTTTACAAATGTAAGGAAACTTAAAAAAAACGAGTAGCTGAAATGAGCAACGGCATTTTTCTAAGCTAGCAGAATATATTCTGTAAATTTTAGGAAGCTTATTTTAAAACATTTTATCTGAAAAAAATATGATTTTTTTTTAAAAAACCCTATAAGACAGAAATAGCAGATATAAAAAAAGATGCTACAATGATGTTTACAGGTACTAAGTAGTAAAAAATGAAGTGGTTCAAAAAGGTCCAAAACTATGCCCAGCAAGCTACCAAAAATGACCAAATTGTCTCTATATAGCAACAGAAGTAATAATATATTTTGCCTTACATAAATGTCGTTGTTCCAATGCTTTCATTTTGATAGGAAAATTATAAATAAACCAGCCTGAACTTACTTATTCTACCTGGATCTAATGAAAACAGATTCACATAATTACATATCACCACTGCCATAAGAACCATCAGGTTCTTTTTACAGCAGTGTTTATTTGAATTGTGGACCAACAAGACAAAACAATGATAGTGACAAAAATAGTACCAAAGCTTCTCGGGCAGGGAAGGAAGCAAATAACTTAAATGTCTCTAGTTACCAACTGTATCTTGAAATATGCAAACCACAGGAGACAACACATGTTCAGTATGAGTCAGCTGCTACAAAGCAATAATTGTAGCAGTATTAAAATACATGTCCAAAACAGAGACCAGTATCCTAAAACATGTCTTTAAAGGTTAGAAAAGGGCAGTGTTCCACCTCACATGACTGCAAGAGAAAACGTCAAGCATTCAAGGAAGGTATTTTAACATACATTAAATATATACATGGCACATTGTGATACTAATACAGACATGTAAATTAAGAGTTTTTCATTCTACAATGTATAATTATAACTAATAATTATCTGATTAATAACAGCATGAAATAGAAAAACTGACTGTATGAAAAAACTAAAAAACCTGAAATATACCGCTACGTTTTCTGTCTGGCATTACCTCCCTATTAAATACTGCTACTACTGATGGAAGCATGCCAATACTGTGAGGGCCCTTCACATTACTTCTGGTCTGGATGTGGCTGTTGGAAAACACTGACACCAGGCCAGCACTCTGATCTCCCCAAAGCAAACAGACTTTTAGTTAGTCAGCATTAATCTGCAAAATCAGCAAGAACTGAAATTATTCTGAGGGTAGATGGAACCCTTGCTTGTTAATTCAACTGAACCTATTAGCCACATCACCACTGCAATAGATTACCAGCCCTACCCTTCAACCCGGCGAGCGACAGGACACAGGAGCCGCCGGGCGAGGTCTCCTCGCCGCTAGGAGCATTCAGCCGCAGCGCACGGAGCGGCTCAAGCGTGCCTGCCCCCAGAACGACACAGCTCCGTGTCCGCACCGTGTCCCCCCGACGGCGCCCCCCGGCTCCCGCACACCCGCCCTTTATCAGCAGAACCCTTTCTAGATGCGGTTTAACCCGCCGTCTCCAAAGCTTTATTTTGGTAGATGCAAATACTGATTTTCACCCTGTGCTTTCCTGTTCGTTAACAGCCTATCAGAGGGACGCGAAAAAGCCAATTAAAGTTAAAGCTGTTCTCCCCGCCGGCTCGCTTTGTGTTCAGGCATCTTCCCTACAAAAACAGGTTTAAATGAACAAATTCCCTGCCTTAAGCTTCTGCAAAACAAATAACTGAGGCCCCTTGCTCTCCCTCGGGGGGGGGGGAGCACCGCGGCCGGTCTCCTCCCGCCGTGCCCGGGAGCAAACCCCCCCACAACGTGCCGCCCCACCGGAGCCCCGCGGGCAGCCAGGGCGGCGGGAAGGCGGCTCTCTGAGCCGGTCCCGGCCCGGGTGTGCGGAGACTGCCGCTCCTCTCAGCCCGCTCCCTGCGGGAGAGTCTGTGCGGCCAGCCCCGCCGGAACGAAGCCCACGGGAGCCGGAGTGCCACGACCAGGCCCCGGGCGGGCGCCACCCCGCCCCCCACCGCTTTGTTCGGCCAAACTCCGCGCCCGGTGCCGCCACCGCCACCCACCGGCTGTGCCCTCTGCCCGCTCCGCCGCGCTGCGCTGCCACCAGCCACCCTGCCCTGGGGCTCGGCTCTGTACGGCGCGGAGGAAGCGCCGCCGCTCTACGCCGTCCGTCTGTGCTCCTCCGGCTCCTCCCCGCGCCGGGCGGAGCAGCCCGCTTCCTCCAGCGGCACGTAGTTCCAACGCCAGCGGCGGCAGCGTGCGGGCCGTGCCGGTGAGTCGGTATCGGCGGGGCGGCCGCTCGCCCCCTCCCTGAGGCCGCTGGCCGGCGGGGGCGGTGCTGTGACTGAGGAGACGCGAGGGGCGGCCCCGCGGCCTGCTGGGCGCTGCTGCCCCCGGGCCCCGTTTCGTAGCGCGGCGCTTGGCGCAGCGGGCCGGGCCTCGGGGCTGCCCGGCCACCGCGGCCTTGGGCTGCGCGTACGGCCCGGTGACCCCCGCGCCGCGCCGCGCCAGCCTTGCGTGGGTTTGGGGCTGGGCCTGTCGCAGTTTAACAGAGAAACAAAGCTTTACAGCTTCTCACAACAGGCACTAGCCTACTTTTTGAGGCCTTATCACCAGGTCTAATATCCTGCATTTTGCACAAAAACCCTGAAAATCTTAATTGTAGAAGCTGTAGGAGGGCAAGCTGAAAATTTGCTCCTCCTTGTTTTTGTTGAGGGAAGATGAATGGTGTTTGTCAGTATGCCGCACTTCAGCTCAACGTAAGGATAACTAAGCTAATTTTTGCTAATGTTAAGAAATACAGCGCTAGGGAGGAAGTTGTTAAATGGGTTCCTCTAAGGCTGATTCAGTAGCTGGGAGAAAATCTCATGGATTTATTGGTGTTGAGGAGCATGAACTCTGCCATAGAGCTGTGTTGCGTGCCAGGAAACCAATGTAAATAATGTAATTTTGAGCAGTGGTTGATTTGCATATCTAAACTTTGTTTCTCAGCAGGTGTGGATAGTGCGTTTTGTCTACAGTCCTTACAGGCTTTTGAGCATGCGTTTTTTTTAACAAAAATGTAGAGACACCTAATGAAATCGTGCATTTGTGTTTGTCTTTTCTCCGTAGCACAAGGGAGAAAATTGGTATATCTGAAATAGTGAGTCCGTTTGTTTAAAAAAAAACCTCACCACCCAACAGCTATGTGAGGTACAGAATTACAAGATGTCTGTTGTCTTCATCACTAAAAAAGAAATAGTCTTCTATCAAAGCAGGGGAATAAAATAGCAAGTTCTTTAAGTCATCTCCTAGCAGATGCATTTTTCCCAGGGTTTTCATGCAATCATCCTGCTGATTCAAAAGCACTCATGTCCAGGCGTGTTGGTGACACAATTTTTCTGGCAAGTAAAATAAAAACCATTACTTCCCTTACTTCTGGTGGGACAGAAGAGAGTACAGCGAAGGGGGAATTTCCCAGCGAACTCAGAAGGTGAGTCTGCGGTTACACCTGGTCTGTAGTTGTAAACTGCGCGTGCTCTAAAAAGATGTGTTGTGTTAGGTATAGTTTATATAGCAACTGAAGTTACCTTGGAAAGACCCAACACATTGGGCTGCTTAGAATCCAAGGGTATCTGGACTGCAAGAACAGTGACAACTATCAGTTTAAAGTAAGGGTCATAGCCTTCTCCCAGTTTCAGATATCCTCTCAGCTGTATTTCTGAAAAATTACGTCCTGATCTAACTAGAAAGTTTAAAATGAGTACAGAATTTTGGGAATTTTCCTTGCTTCCCTTCTTTTAATGGTCATGTTGTGGGAAAGTGCTGATGTAGGGAATGTCTTTTGCACCCAATTAATTTACAATAAAGCCAACAGCATCAAAATGAAACTGAGGGTTCTGCCAGCACTTCTGAGAAATGCTGATTGCTGTCTATGATTTCATTTTTCATTTCCAAAGAAGCAGCTAATTGCATGGAAAAGGAGGGGAATGGAGGAAATTCACAGGTCAGGAAATTGACAAGGGCTATAGAGATAATATGTCTGACCTCTGTAAAAAGAAAAAACATTATTTTATTTAGACTTGACACAGGCACTAAACTATCAAAATGCAGGCAGGCTTAGACGTTCCGTGGGCAGAAATGTAGGTGTTCAGGAACATTTACTACAGAATACTTGGAGGAGGATTCAGAGGATCTAAAATTTGGGCTTCAGAGTCCACAAGAGTACTTGAATACTTAAGCTCACCTTGTGGATCCAGCTTGTTAAAGGTTGGAATACTTTTGAGTGTAGTCAGTTTCATCTTGATCTTTCCTTGCAACTGGGAGGTTGTTTTGAGAACCAAGGGTTGATAGGTGGTTATGCTGGACAGAACTAAAAGATGCCCCTTCATCTTTTTTTACTTCTCGCCTCACTTCCTCTCTTTCAGTTTCATAGCAATTTGCAGGTGTTCAGAGGGGCAATGAATTCTCCCAGAAAACAAACATTAATTAAACTTACAAATAATCATATGTATGTTAATGTGTGTTTATGCTTTACTACATTACTTTGTAGCATTTGGATTACTTTTTGACTAGAAGTTTAAAGGTTGCAAGATAGCAAGCATTACTGCATCACGTACTATTTATTGAAAAGAGATAAGATTGCTGTCTTAAGTTTGCAAGAAAGTACATGAGATTTTAAAGCAGGCAAAAGTATCATTGACCAATAGTAAAGGTCAGCAGTGGAAAATGGAGCCCTCATTTTGGATTTCGATTCTTTCACTTTGAGATTCAGAGCTGGAGTGACTGAAATCTTGATTTTTCTCAGGAACTCAGTTGCTGTGCTACCCATACAAATTAATTATTTCATTTGTCTCTCCAACCATAGATAGAAATCATAGTATTTTTTCACTCTTTACTAATGTTGTGTGGCTCACTAACACAGTTTATACACATTTTGAGGAGGAATGTAGCACCGTTTTCTAAACAAAAATGAAACTTCATAGGCCTTCCCTGACTATGCCTATTCTGTTGTGTTTACTTTTGATAGTATTAATATTAAAATCTTTTACTTCCAAACTGCATGGAAAGAATTAATGTTAAAATTAGTATTCTAGCAAGGCTGGGTGTTCATTTGGAATACTGTCTCCTCTTGGTTAATATATAAAGTACATTCAACAAAACCAGAATCAAAATCAGTGGTGAGTACTGGGTGTTTTAAAAGTGTGTCACAAACATAAATTGATACTGATTTGACTATTTGTAATTGCTTAAGGATAAATGAAGAGAAAATGGGAAGAAAGACTGAAGAAAGTGGAAGAACGAGCATCTTACTATGAAAGAAACCCTCTTCCTCCAGTTTATAGACCAAGACTGTCCAAACCCTCTATGCCGTCCTCTGTTTGGAAAATATTTCGTCGACAGGTTGAAGCTTTCAACTATGTAAAAACCTGCAAAGAGGTAAATTGTTTGATAGGTGAATGTGTCTACTTTTTACGTACTTTCAAGGTTCACTTAAAACTTGGTTAACAGTAAAGTATTTTATCAGGTTGAAAGACATTTTTTGTTTTTCCTTTTTTTTCCCCCAGTCCTGAAACGGCAAGGTTTTGTTCTGGGATTTTGTTTGGTTGGTTTAGTGTGTGGGTTTTTTGGTAATTGTTGGTTGGTTGGTTTTGTTGGGGTTTTTTTGTCTTTGTAGGTGATCATGCTAGACTGGAGATAGCTCTAAGAAGTACTAGTTCTAACATATAAATTGATATGTGGTATTAGGTTTTAACAGTAAAAGTGTTTTTTGGTAACATTGTGGTGATAGATTTGTTTCTTCTGAAGATAAGGAAACTGTCAAGGTTGACAGCAGAATGGGAAAGTAGTGAGAGATGGGTAGAAAGAGAAGGAAAAAACAGAGGAAGAAAACCAGATAAACAGGAGGCAGAGACAAAACAAACACAATACAACTCTCCAGTGGCATCAGAGTATCAAGTTCAGATGATAAGAACTGATGAGCCAAATAAATATTTTGCAAAATGTATCCTCTGTTTTCAGTTCTCTGCATTCAGTACTTTTCAAATTTATTGCTGATTTTAAATAAAGTATGATAGTTTCTCCCTGTTGCTTTAGGTGTTTAAGTAATCTTGACAGTCTGTTTTCCAAAATGCACTCTCACTGACTCAGCAGTGTTTGTTTGTTTTCTTTTCAGATTTCCGTTATTGGATTTAAATAACATAGTGTCTAAAGAATATTTGCTATAAAGCCATATGCTGCCATCGTGTCCATGAGACTGTTCGTTTCAGGACATTGTTCCTCTTTCCCTTAGATGCACATGCCACTGATCAGAAAAAAGAAAACTTTACAGAGAAAACACAGTTTACATTAATGCACAGCAAAGAAAAGCTTCAACTTTTTACCACATAACTGAAATCAGAATGGCGTTCTTAATAAAAACAGATGCTGCTTGGGTTGAAAAAGGATAAGTGATCTACTTGTAGTTTTCTAGTATTTACTAACCTTTGACCAAAGAAACTAATGTCAAATAGGAACTTCTGAAGACTTTAACTCGTTCTTTGAATAAAAAAAACTTCCATGTTTTTGTTTTAAAAGGATGTTCATGTCTTTGCCTTGGAAAAGAAAACACAAAGTGGACAGAGATTTTACCTTGTGACAACATATAAAGAGCTTTGGTTTTATTACACGTGAGTATTTGAAAAGGTACCCTATATGTTACTGTAAGATATAGTAGCAAACGAGATAGACTGTTACCCAGCAAGAGCTATTACTGGATAAGTATCCCCAGTAGCCCTTTGCTGCTCTGCCTAGCACAGAGCTGTGATGGGTGGCCTGAGGTTTGATCTTGGCCCTGGGGAAAATCTTCATAAGGACAAACCAGTCTATTCTATAGTGGGTTTCAGCTTTATTTTGAGTTGCAGATGGACAATATTTCCTGGGAATTAAGGACACCATCTACGGAACTTAAATCTAATAGCAGTAGATTTGCTTTAGCGGTCAGCTTTCCTCAGGAGATCATACAAACATCTGACACAAACACATTTCTATGATTACTTATATATAAAAATAAGTGGGCATTAATATAACTGTCCGGTTACCAGTTTATGGTTTTGTATTTGTGTGATGTAATTTCAAGTATTGACGATTTGATTATGCACTGAACTTTTTCCCCCCAATTTTTTGTTTTAGAATAAAGCATTTGGTTATGAAGTAAAAGAAATCTAAGAATCAATTTTTATATTAAAAGTAAACTGGAATTTTTTCTCAATTTGAAAATGAGATTAATTTTTAATTTAGTTGAAAAAAAGTCTCTGTAATCTCGTTTTTAGTGCTTAAGACATATGAGTGATAACTTAGTAAGTTTTTTACTGTAGTTTCCATCATTCCTTAAATTTTCAACAGCATTTCTGTTGACAGTGTGTATTCTAAGACATGAGGGGGATGGGGAAGAGAATACTTTACGAACTCTAGATTCTAGGCCAGACAAATATCTTTGTTGATATTTGATGATGAAGTTACAATTTTTTCAAAGCATTACAGGGCTGCTACTTTTTTAATATGGGTAGTTGATTGAAAAATAAAAGAATATTTAGGACTTCCAGGATCCTTTTTCGCAGCTGGTAAGTATATATAATGTTTATTGTGAGAGGTTGTGATTTGTTGTTTTCTTTTGGTTTTTTTTCCTTAGCATAGGTTATCAAACAAGTCTTATGCACTGCTACGAAGTAATTCCTGAAAAAGATGCTTGCAAGCTTTATTTTGATTTGGAGTTCTACAAACCAGCAAATCCTGGTGCAGATGGGAAGAGTATGGTTGCAAAGTTAATTGAGGTAAACTTGGGCAAAGTAATGTAGATTAATCTAAATTTATTGTTATTTAATATGAAACTGAAGTATTGACCATTTGATTATTCTGTACTAAAATGAAAATGAATTGTAGACCTAATGGTTATTTTAATGAAGTAAAACGTACTGATTTAATTAAAGCAAAGGTTCTCTCCTTTAAGTGAAAATAAAAAAATAGAGAGTGATTGTTGAAGTGCTTGTATTTACTGTAGGTTTACTGATATGATAAGTTTGCTTTCGCAGACTGTTATATGTGCTCTGCCACTTCAAAGCTGTGAAATTGAAGGAATGTTTAGGTATTCCTTAGAATAGCATCAATAAAAGTTCAATTCAGATATTCCTCGGTTAATTTCCTTTGCCAGGTGCAGTCATATATCAAGTAATTGAGTTAAATGATGATGTAGAGAATATCAGGTGACTACACTTACCAGTTTGGGACCTAAAGTTAAGTATCTTTGCTAATAATAATAGTGCAAATTTCCATTTTATTGTACATTTGGTTGGAAAATGAACTCCACTGCAAATTCAATATTACAAAGGTAGAAAATAAAGCAGGTTTTTAGAAGAATATCTTCTATTTCAGTAAAGTGTCTTTGTGAGTGTCCATTGATTTGTGAAACTTCTGACACTTACATGTCCCTAGCAGGAAAGGAAAAGGGAAAGGAAGATTGAAGGTGTTCCTTCATAAAGAACCATTCATTGATACAGATTCTGGAGCTGTTTACTCCATTGTGGATCAATTGTGAAATCTAGAGATTCCTCGGGTTAGGAAAAAAACTTTGGATTTGCTGGATGGAGGATCTGAGATCCTAAAATCTTAAACTTCCAGATCCTTAGGTTCTGAGTCCCAGTCCTAAACATGAGTTTAGGACAAGTTTAGCTTATAGAAGATTTTTAGAGCTATTTTAGAGCCGAAGGTCTTATATTTTCTGCTTAGTTAGTGTTCATAGCAATGAATTAGCCAAATCATAACAGTGAATTAGCATACCAGCCCTTTATATCATGATAGCCTGTCTTCCACTCTAGGTCAGCCTGTATTACAAACAGTGTCACTGTGGGTGTGAACTGCTTTGTGATGGAAAATAAAACAGAAGATAAAGCCACTAAACTAAACTTTGACCTGAAAAACTGAAAATCTGCTCATCTTATCACTGTTAGTATATTCAGTGACTTGCTTATTTCAGGAAGTATAGTCTATGTCAAATTTGTGATGTTATGAGTTAGTTTGAATTAAATACTTCAAATGAGTAAAAAAACCTCAAAGAAGTTGTAGAATCTGCATTTGTGTTAGATTTCATAGATCCCACTATTAAAAATGTTTGGGGAAGAAAGCCTAATTAATGTTTATCATTTCAGTTTGTCAGCCAAAAATTAAAAGAACTTTATGATGTAAATTGCTCAGCTGAAGATGTCTTGAATTTAGATTCCAGTACTGATGAAAAATTTAGTCGACACTTAATATTTCTACCCCAGAAAACTGTATTTAAGGATAATACTCATGTTGGTAAGTGTTTTTTTCTCTTACACCTAGAAATAAAAAGTGAGGGTTTTACTTTGTAAAATGTCATCTCACAGTTCAGTATTTATTTTAATGGAATTACATGTGGAAACAAATATGTATTCCCAGCAGAAGTGACTATTTATTTCTGTTTCATTGAAACTCATTATTTCTCAACTCATCTACTTTCTTTTTCGATAATTAGCATATGTGTTTGCAAAAATGTGATTTTTTTGGGCCTGTATGTTTTATTTATGAAACTATGGGCAAGACTGACTTTTGCCTTGAAAATTGTATTACAGTATGACTATAGCTCCTTAATTTTCAGCTTAATGTCAGTCTTAACAATTGAAGCCAAGATTATTTGCCTTAATACTGTTGGTTTGTGCTCAGCACAGGGTCAGAAAGGCAGGACAAAGATGGTTTAAAACCACCTGTGCATAAACACGATTAATAAAAAGCCGAAAGTAATTTTACTTGTTGCTAGAAGTCAGGATTTCATGTGATATGGCAACTCCAACACAAATAATTGCCAGTTCAGGGTTTTCTTGACTCCATTTGAAAGATAAGTACAATAACACCTCCTCACTTCACAGAAGTATTTTGAACATTCTTTAAAAACACTGGTTATGAAGCACTGAGGTGCCGGTGGTGAGCATTAAGTTCATGTTGAAATTCATAATTTCTCCCTGTATCTGTATTCTGTGTGTTGTGCAGTAAAGCAGGCTTATAGACTTACTTTGAACAATGTGGGCGCAATAGAAAATCAGCTGAGTTTTGTCTGAGTGAAGCAGGAACTGATGGAAAACAGTTTGACCAGTGGTGGAATTAAAATCTGTATCAAACTACAAATGCAGAAGTTTGGGTCTTTTAAAATTGCACCTGCAGCCTTGGTTTTGTAATTTCTTAATATTTGAGTGTTTCATTTTGTAATCCTTGTTCCTTATTGCCTTTGTTTCAAACAAACAAATAGGGTGATGGAGGGGAAGCAGAAATGCTGTTAGAGAGTACTGTATTAATATTCTCATGGGTTAGTAGAAGGGATGAAATTTAGATTGGCGACATTTAGCTCTACCATTTGTGTTCAGGAGGAGCTGTGACAACAGCAGCAGAATTGCAAGAAATGCTGTGCTTTGTTACCAGGTTTCCACTGCTGTAGAACAGGAAGAGCTGAGGATGTTATGTTCATAATTTTGGTCCCACTCAGGTTCCTGATTTTATTCCACTGTCTGCTTGGTCACCATCTGTCTGACTGTCTTCATGCCCAATATTACTTTTCCTTTCTCACCTTTACCTTTTCTTTCTAGGTCTGTATCTCCCCTCATTGAAGTCTTGAGTAAAGATTATACTATATTTCTTGGTTTTTATACCCCCTGTGTTTTTTAAATAGCTTCTTACTATTCTTACTATTATTCTTACTATTCTTACTATTCAGATCCTTACTTCAACACAAAGAGGCCATAGGATTTCTCAGAACCATTTTTTTTTCCAGCTTTTTTTTAACATTAAAGAACCTACATCTCATTCTTAGGAACAGTGGAATGTCTGTGCCTAAACCTTTTGAGGAGTAGCTGACATGGCAAACTAAGCAGATTGTCAAAGTTGTAAGGAAATGCTTATAATATTGGCTTCCAGCCACAAGCATGACACAGAGCAGTTATTTCTTGCATGACACTGTGATAACAGCTAAAAGCCCCAAAGACTTAAATGGGATTACTGCAATTTTTAGTTCAAAACTATGGCCTTTAGCTCCTCTGCCACCGTAAAACTCTTAAGTAATACATGGATAATAAATAATTTGGTATGACAGCAATTTTAGCCTGTGATCTTGACAACTAAATTAGATTAGTCAGTTCTTTCAGCAGAAGCTTGATCTGTTTATTCTAGTCCATTAATTAAGTGTTCTGCATCTCCGCCATGACATGAATTTGACGTGTTTACTGTCAGACTTAAAATATATTTAGAGATTGTGTATTCATGTTCTGCCTTTGCCTTTTCAACAAGATGTTGAAGTTGCTGAAAAAATTGATTTTTTAAAATAATTGAGATATGTAAATATCAGTGTTAGATTCATGCATGTTACCAATAATATTACACTCCAGGCTTTTCATTAATGCATTTTAGTAACCTGCTTGACAAACCTGGCTTAAAGCCTATTTGCTTTGTACTTTGTGCAAACTACTCTTCTGTAGTAAATAACTAATGATGCAGATAACTTCATAATTTCACAGAATCTCTATGAAATACATATATTATTTGAGGTGATAAAATATTTTATCAAACTTAAGAGGGTTAATATATTTTTCAGACACATTGAAGTGTTGTCTCTTTTTAAATTCATCATTGTGGTCTATCTAACAACAATTACTTTAAAATGAGTTAGTGGTATTTATGTGAGATAAACTACACTATGAACTATCACTGTTGTTTCATAAGCATTTTATGTCAGGAGTCATGCACAAAGTGCATGGGCTTAAAATTAAATATGACTAAAAACATTTAGTATATAATACTTGGAATCAGTTACTAGTTAAAATACAGGGACTCAGTTCACAGTGCATGTAAGAAAGCACAGCAGATAATGTAGGTCCACAGGAAAGCCGTGGAGATCAGTTAATTGACACTGATCTACACAGTTGACAAATCCCAAATAGAAAAATATAAAATATGGTCAAGAATCAAGAGTGTGAAATGATGGGTTCAGTTCCCATGTCTGACCAGTTAGAAGAAATAGGAAGAGAGAAAACAAAGGTGTGTGTGAATGATAAAGGACTAACTCCCCAAATCATCTTTCACTGACAAAAACGTTGCTATTCTGAGACCGCACACACACAAAAGCGCAGTCAGTCAGAACTTTTAAAGATACTTTATCTTTTATGGTATTTGAAATAAACTTCAGTTCTGAAATAGGTAGATATTCTCCCTGAACTGAAAATCCAAGTAACTCTTGTTATAAACTGCAGAAATTCTGTGTGCATATTTGAACACACAGGATTAAAACCCTTCTTATGACTATGACTCATTCGTGTGCCTCAGCAGTACTGTAACGAATGATGAAGATGGTGATATTAACGCTTGATTCACTGCATCATCCTGCTGGTATGTAGCATAGGAAGACCCATATTTCATATTCTTTCATTGAAACTTCAACCAACAACTGCAGAATCCTCCTTGCCAGCATTCCTTCCACTTCAGTTTGTTTTTTTTTTCCACAACTATATTTATCTTCTTCTTTATCTTTGCAAGTGATTTGGCCATGGTTTTCATTTGTCTGTCTTGCTTTTGTTACCATTTAGCAGAGTCTGGAGTACAACAGGAGTTGCATTACAGTACTGGGAGTTTGAAGTCATTGCAAAATACTTTTGTAGAAGTAATTTGTTGTTTGAGTAGGTCCTGGTCAAACTGTTATATCAGTTAATATACCACGGAGCTGCAAGCAAAACTTTTTAATCATTCTGACAGTGAAATTAAGGAAAGCAGTAGTGAGAGGGACAATCACAAGCTCTTCACCATCCTAAATCTGAGCTTGTTAATGTATTGTGTGCTGTCATTAAGTACTACAACAATATTCAGCTAAATGAGTAAAAACTACCTGTGATTGGATTAAAAAAATAAGGTGTGTAATAGCAAAGCTATATGAATGTTTTATTCGTGTATCGAAGAGTTCTACTGAGTGGTACTTTAAATATAAAATCAAGCTACATTTTATAACAGACATTTAAATAAGTTATTTCTTGACTCATAAATGATGTAATCTGCTTTGGGGTTGGTTTGTTTGTTTTTAAGGTAACTTTGTGAGAACCATTTTGCAGCCTGCCATAAGGTGGTTGGAGAGTAAAGCTGCAGCTGTGATTCCAGAAGGAGCTGGATGTGTTTCCCAGTGTTCTGCAGAAGCAGTTGGATTAGATGGTTCTCTTAAAAACCTCACAGGTGTCGAAGGTGCTTCCAAAGGCTGGCCAGCTGTTGCTTGCGAAACAAAGGACGTGGAAACAGCACACCAGGGAGAAAATTCAGAATTTTCCTTTCTAATAGTAAATGACAAAGAAGGAGACAAGCAACTTTTTGTGGATCTGGGTAAATATAAGATGTGCTTTTAAACCTCTTTGGGATGCAGCAAAGGATAAGAAGTGAGATGTTGCTTCATCTTTGATTACAGGCAGTAAGAACACCAGTGTTCTTATTGTTGTCCCTATGGTCAGAATTTAAACCAAATACAGTATGTGCTGAAACTGCCATGATAAGTGTGGCACTTTAAAGAAGGCTTGGATTCTTGGTCCATGGAACTTCTTGTATTACTAAATCTCATTATTTTGTTCTGAAGTTTGAAGAAACTCTATCCACACAAGACTCTCTCTTTTATTCCTAAGGACATAGTGCTCCTGTTTGGATTAAGAGTATAGTATGTATTGCATTTTTGTTATTTCAGTTGAATTAGAATTTGCTTAATTATGGAACAAGTATTTAAGGCGTGGCCTTCTGTATTGTTTTGCAAGTACAAACTAAGCCTTCTTCACCTGTTTGGGCTGACAGTTATTAGGTTTTAATGATAGAATAATAGAAACTTTGGGTTGGGCACTTCATGCCTCAGTTGTGCTTAGCGTATTCATGGTATTAAAATGCTTAAAATCTCTAGAAGCACAACACCCATAGTAAAAGTTTGAAAGTTCCACCCTTCTCCATCCCCGTATCTGGTTTCTCTGCTTTTTTATCCTCTTTTAGTGAAATTAAAATAGCTGAGCATACTTTTATACAGCTGCGGTATATGTACTTGAGGACTGTGTATCATTTTTTTCCTCGAACTTCTCTGAAGAACCCCCACTCCTTCACATTCTTCTCCTGGAATTCAGAATCACTTTTATTCCTGGCCTCTCCAGTATGTCTGATTTGTTGAAACATAACCCCGCAGCTGGGCCTCTATTAGGCTTCTCCATTCCTGATTCGGAAGGATTATTTGCACCTACTGTTCAAAATTCCTTCAAGCATATTTGTGAATGGAAATTAGAGAAAAAGAAATTGTTTACTGTGTCACTTCACCTTTTAAGGATTTGATTTTAGTCCCCAAAAATTAACCATCCTCAATATTTATGTTACACACTTTACCTCAAATCTTGGAAGACTAATATCAAAATAGCTGGAATAATGAGTTACATCATGAGGCTGTAATGATAGAAAGGGATGTGACGTTCTCACTGTGTGAGATCTTTTAATTCCTTTCTCTTCATGAAACCCGCAAATAACACGTAACATCCTCCATGCATTCTTAGACTAAGCAATGTCTAACAATGCCTGTTCATTTTTTTTGGTTAGGTTTTGTTGATTGGAATTACATTTTCCTGAGGCAAACTTCACAGTGTGCTACACACAAGTGGTGTCTGGTATACAGGACCCTAGAAGTTTGATGAAGTACTTGCTGGTTAAAATAATTGTGCAGCTTTTTATGCTCAGCTGTATTTCACACAGATAATGTGAAAGCACCATATTTTTTTATGCTGAAGAAACATTTAGTAATGATAATGTCAAAATGATTAAAATGCCTTTGTAGAGGTGGTTCTTAATTCTTTGGAAACATAAAAATGTACATGTGGGCCTGATCTTGCTTTGTTGCGTTTCTTCTGTGGGAGGTGCAGTGAAGTCAGTAAGAATTTTTGTCCGTTTCTTAGACGTTTAGCTGGGTCTAAGGAAAATTGTTTAATTTACAAGTGCTAAGTATCTTAAATCCTAGCCAGCATTGTTATGTTAAGAAATATTTGTTTTCCTGTAGGCGTTTATACAAAGAATAGAAATTTCCGGATGTATAAATCATCAAAAGCAGGAAAAAATGTGATTCTGAAGATAGCAGAGGATAATAAGTTTGTCCCTAACTGTGAAGAGAATGTTTCCTTGGAAGAAGCATATTTTCTTTCCTCGTTGATCTGCAACATTAGGTAAATCTTTAATTCTAGTGGAATTGATAATATTTTTAAATATTGATTTTAGTGATTTTTTTTTTTCCTGCAGCAGTTACAAATGACAGCTATCAATGGGCAGTTATTTCATGAACATTGTTACAGTGTAATTTAGGAGTTCCCAGTAGAACTCCTTCTTCTGGAGAAAAGATTTCTTTGGACTTCTTTCTTTTTTCTTTTTCCTAACCTACTTTCACATGTTGAAAGAACACAGAACATGTGGTACAGCATCTGAGTTATGCCTCATTTCTCTATACGCATTCAAAATGCAAAAATGTAGTAATTATTAGGTTTGGTTGGATTCTGTACAGTTCTGAAAGGAAAAATTAAATACTGTCGATTAACTACAGAGAGTCTAAATATTTTGATGTATGATAAAAAAAAATAAAATATTTTTATACGTGTTTACCTGCATACAGATTTCCGATTTGATACTACATATGCCTCCTTAGGCTGGATACTGGTACATATAATAATCAAGTTTTCTGTATCTAAGCTAAATGTCTGACATATCTTGTCCTGCACTGACTGTATCTTAAGATGATCCTAATCGTTACTTCAGCAGAAAGAAGGTTAAAATGGTACATGCATAGGTATATTACGTATAATATTTTTGATTCAAAACATATTTGTTGTGACTTCAAATTTTATATCCTGACATATTCATTATCCTGAGCTGATGCCAGTAGCCCCAGAGCGTAACTCGTGTGGTGTGTTCAGACCACAGGTATCAGCTGAGCCTGTCATAAATATGGATGAGAAATTCTGTGTGATTGTCTGGCTCCCAGCTCATCATACAGCAAAGTAGTTCATTGTAGAGAGTAAAGAAAAAAGAAAATGAAAGCTTTTCAAGGGTCTATAAGCATAAATATTATACTTAGAGCAAATATTGTTCAAGGAATAGTAGAGCAGTACAGTAGACGAACAGTCTTTAAATGCCTGGATCTTGGGAGTTTTGCCAGGAACCAAATTTTGTTGTTCTGGAGGAGGAAACCTGGTCCTCTGTGGGTACAAGTCAGGGGAAAACAGCAAAATGAGAAGAAAAAGTGCTACAGGGCCTGTGAAAGGTACAGAATCACAGGCTGAGGTGGGCAGGGGCTTCTGGAGTTTCTGTGGTCCAACCCCCCTGATCAAGCAGGGCCACCTACAGCTGGTTGCCCAGGACTGTGTTACATTATACCATATTATGTTATGCTGTAAAAATCACACATTTTCCTTGGTATTCTCTTTTCAGAATAAGGGATGACACCAAAGTTCTGTCATCTGGCTTTTCAGGGGAGGAGAGAAAAGTGTCTGCTTTTTTCAACAGTAGAACTCCCAGAAGCAGTGGAGGTACCGCAAGCCCTTTCTGCTGTATAGAAAAAAGTACTCTTAAATTAGATGTACTATGACTTCCACAGCTGGTGACCTCTAGGTGAGCTTTTCCTCAGCAAGCTGTCTGCAGGAGGCAGAGTACAGCCGTCCCGAGGAATGCTCTGCAGCACCTGAATTCCGTTTACCCCAACTCCTGCTCCCAGTCATGCTTTGTTCCAGTTCCCTCTGTACAGGAAATTGACATTAGGTTTATCCCTGGTTTTATTTAAGGATTTGGTGTGATTCTTGTATATTTTCTGTCTGTGGTCTATATAACATGTAACAATTACATATTACAACAACAAAACCAGTAACAGTATGGTTCTGTGGTCTTTGTTTCAACAGATTTCATGGAAGGTTATCAGGATTCACCATATCCAGAAGTTGATAATTTTGTTCGTTCTTTGGTTAATAAAGATGGGGTTCAAGGAGGTAAATAGCACTTTACTGTTTACAAAATAATATTTGCAGCAGTATTTTTAAAGAATTATTTTTTTGTTCCTCACAGGTATACGACGATGGAATTATTTCTCTCTAGAAGAACTACTTGTATATGATATTTTTGGTTACCGTTGGTGTGAAAATATTGGAAGAGCTCACAAAAGTAACAACATAATGTATGTTCTTTAATTATTAACTTTAAAACAGCTTTATTTGTTTCCTGCTCAACTGGTATTCTATAAAAATGCTGAAAAACTGTTATCTTTGTGAAGTAATCTTCATGCTATTTAAAATATATGCTTAGAGATGCTAACATACATGTCAGAGTATGTTAAAGTTAAGTGGCTCTATGATGCTTCCTAGCTAGGAAGCTGAACAAACAGAAATAAAGAAAACAGATCACTTTTAAATTCATTTACAATATATTTTAAATTCCATTCTTATATTATTAAAATGACAAACCTGCCACCATTTGAGTCAAGATGAGTTTTGCTAGTGACCCTACAAAGACCTGGACTCATAGTTTTAGCAAAACAAGTGTTGAAGAGTCAGAGGGTTTAGATGACCTTAGAATTGCAGTAGATCATTAGCAGAATTTTTTTTGGCTGAAAAATAATGCTACATAACACTTAAATAACCGAAAGATAAGGAATGTGGTTTTGAGAAATACAGGTGTAAAAAGGCACTATGCCATAGATGAACTTGGTGTTTCTCAAGCAAGTTGGTTGAAGCCTGGTGTTTGTAAGGCACAGCTGAAAAAGCTGGCTTGTCTAAGCAGCTGACAGGAAATAGTGATTTTATCTGGCTTCTGTAATGAAATCATCTGTAACAGCAGCAGCAACAAAATCTTATCTTACAGTTAGGTCCCATATAGTAATCTTACTTCAATGTCTTCTTCCAAGCTTAATGTAATGAAGTTGACTAAAGTTCACTTTCAAATGTTAGTCTTAAAAGAAATATATTTTTATCTTAGGAATTTGGAGGTTTATTGAAAAAAAAACTTAACAGACTGTACAAAACAAATATGTAATAACTATGTCAGAGTACAAAAGCAATATCCATAGATGGGGACAAACAAAACCTGTTCATTTAGTGTTAGAGTCTCTTATCGTATGCATTCACTTCATTTATGTACTGTTACTATAAACTAAATTATTTCCTCCTCAGGATTCTCGTAGATCTAAAGAAGGAAGTTTGGTATCAAAAGTGTCATGATCCAGTTTGCAGAGAAAAAAACTTCAAATCACAAAGTATGTATTCTGTGAATTCAAAGCAGTTATTCTTAATGCTTTTTGGTATGTTAACTTTAATGCCATATATTTGATTTAGGTTTTCCATTACCACCTCGGATATGTCTCCCTTTTCTTTTCAAAGAGGTATGTTTTTGTCCTTTCAATATGCTAAAGTTTTTGTGAGTAAATCTGTCTCTGGAAATCATTGAAAATCCCAGCTAATGCAGTCTCTTGAGCTCCATACAGTAGTCATGCTCGTATAGAACAGCTCCCTATAACAGCTGTGTTGGTGCAGTAGCTCCATATATTCATTTTTAAGTTCTCCAGCAGCACATTTAGCATAAAAACTGTCAGCACAGATAAAGTTAATTCACTTCAATAGCCTCACTTCACCCAGGACTAAAGATTTTCTTCTGGTTTGGTCTGAACATTAGTTCAGTGCATGAACCATAAGACCACTGCAGGTGCAGAACGGAAAAACTGCCCAAGTTAAGCTTTGCTCTGCTAGGCCAGATAAAATAGAAGTGCTCCTGGAACACCTGAGTCAAATTTAAGTCCGTGACCCTCAAACTTGAAGTTCACTTAATTCCACTTTAGTTTATTAAAGTAGTTTTTACTCACTTGGGTAGAATATTTAAACTGACTTGATATTGCACCTAGATTCTAAGTCCTGAACCTAGTAGTTTTCCCACTGAGTAGGCAATAACAGTTGGCTTCTTTGCAACTTTTAAATTTCATACTGCAGAATGGCACATTAAGCTCTGCTCAGGCAGAGCTTAATTATCAATAGCTATTAAATTTTGTAGAAAGTGTAATTTAAATTAATTTTCAGATCCTGATAGTATCTTTAAACAGACATTAAAATTAGTTTTCACCTTGTATTATTCTAAGAAGCTGTATACAACAGACTACTTGTAGTTTGGTATAAAAACAGGAAATTTCTATTCCTGTTAAAATAGGCTTCCACAGGTTAACATGACTAGAAATTAAGGTGCTGGAAAATCTGTCTCATTGGCCAGCTTTCTGTAGTATCCGTTATATGTGACAGTATGAGTTTCAAACGTTCATAGCTGAGCAGTTAAAGGCATGAAGCCATTTTCATATGGAATAAATAGTATTCTTGTTTTTAAAAGGAAGAAGAGCATACACTAATGGATGAAAGGGGGAACACAGAAGTAAAACCACTTTCTAATGATTCAGACTTGTCAAAAAGCCCCACATCTCTAGAGGAAAGCTTGTCTCAAGAGTTCCTGTTGTCAGACAGTGAGTGGGACAATGCAAACGATGACGCCTGTTTCCTAGAAGCTACTGAAGATGTGGAACTCGCTGAAGCTGCAAATGATAGTCTGAGTGATGCCATGGAAGGAATTCCTGATGAAATTCTTTTGGAAGCTCTAGGGAGACAGGACACCTGCAGTAAAGAGGGCAGCTAACCACAGACTTGGCCAGCAAACAGACCACTAGCAACGAAATCTGCTTTAACAGTATATGTGTATCACACGTCTTCTGGGAAGGACACTGCAATGTAGTTCAGAAATGCTCTTCCAGAGCTGTAAGACACAAAGACCTGAGTACCAAATCAGTACCCTCATAACTGGATGACCATCAGCTGGCACAAGGAGATCATGGACAGTTACACAGGTGCCTGAAAACTCATTGGGAATGCTGCTCCAAGTTTAGCACTTTTAACACTTGCCGCTGTGCGGTTTCTATTTTGTTAGCCATATTTCTAAGTTTTATTGATAAGACAAGTAAAATAAATTTATTTACTTCCAGAAATGGAAATTATTTATTTCAAATACAAATTAATAAAGAGATCTATCACTAGTTCAAGCAAAGTCTATGTGTTCTTTTTTTAAAGTATATATTACTTTCATAGCCTAAGATTAAAAACCAGCATTGTTAAACAGTGCATATAAAAGTTTTAGTACTTTAAGTGGAATTGCTACTTCATTAATTTCACTGACATTCTGATTAAATTCTTACACAGACTATTTGCCAGTAGAAAGCTACACTCACTGATTAAGTCACTGACTTCTTGTAAACACTGAAGCAAAACAGAGCAGCAACAATTAAACAAGATGTAAGCACTGTCCATTTTAATAATTGTTCCTAAAGAATGTTGAAAAGTCTATTAAAATGCACCTAACGTTTGTTTGATAACTTCCCTCTTGGTACATCTAGAGCCTCTTCCAGTTTCATATTGATGTTCTCAAAGTGTCTTTCTGCTCCTAGAATTCTCCGTGATTCCACCAGAAGAGCAGGTAGGCTGGAAGTTCCATACTGTTGTTAAGGAAATCAAACCACAAAGCAACATTTTGAACTCTTGGAAAAAAAAAAAATCGCTTACATATCTGTATGATCACGATTCTTAAAAGTGAAGAAGAGCCAACATTAGAGAGTCTTCTGAGATGGCAGGATTTCCTTACACATGGCGGGCACGGGGCATTGCCAACAGAAAACACCACACCAGGTCATAAGCCACAGTAAAAGGGGCAGGAGTTCTAAGACTATAAATTAATCTGGTCATGGAATACAAGCGCTGTTCTTTGCATTAACTGTCTTACAGAACGGACATTAAGTACCAGAGCTTTCCCTACCTTTGAACAATAACAACAAAATAAACTGATTTCTTGTTTCTCACTGTATATCTTTCTTCAATTTCTATTAAAAAAAAAGTAGTCAGGCCTGAGGACAAACGTTACTCTTCTACGTTCTCTGAATTCCTGGATAGAGACAGCAAGGTAGCCAAATCCTCTCTGAAATACTTTTGTTTGTAACACAAAACCAAAAAAACAAGCCAGGTACTGCAGTGTTGTTGCAGCAGTGATTCTCCAGTTGCTGCCACAAAGACAATGAACAAAATATTGCTAGTCAATGTAAGCAAACATTAACAGAAATGCCCATCAATCGAGGAAAACAAAAGGGGAGGGGCTTATCCAGAACAGTTCAGAAACACAAAATATGTACTTACTACCAATTTTTCTTCTGGGTTTTCCTCTCTATAATCCAGACAGTCTTGCTGTAGCTCCTTTAAATCCGTAAGTAATGCAGTTGCTTGCCTTAAGGAAGATTTCCTTTCTTTTATCTCATTATATTCTCTTTGTAGTTTTATCAGTTGTGGTTCAGCTCTGAAAAAGATCAAGGGTTTGATGACTGTACCTACATATTTATTTCATGAGTAACTATGAACATATTTCCTCTGAAGAAGACGTAAGGGAAATGTTGGTCAGAAAGACAAAGCATAGGTTAGTATAATATACTATTTAATCAGAACAACGAGCATATTATTTGAACAGGAGCACAGGTCCAAATCCACAGAAAAATCCCAAACTTCTTTCCACATCTCACTTTTAGTGAGTCTGACAATACAGCCACTCTTTCTCAAGCACCTGAGTTTTTCAAGTGAAGTTTCTTAAGTACCCGATGTTCTGCTTCTGCACAGGCTGAGATGTTCTGTGCTTACGCTGAAGCGCATTCGGGATTTACAAACTCGATACATCTCCGCCTAAGTAAACTGAAGGGCTGAATCTGTTAAATTATCACCCCAAAAACTGAACACCAGCAGCCATTTTCATTTAATAGTGTTGCAGCAAAGCTTTCTTAAAATGATCAAATGATTAAAATCAAATACAATAACAAAAAAGTTACTTTAACTTCTCGGCTACCAAATATCAGACTTCTTAAGTTCTTCAGGCTATTATTGTGCATCAACACAAACATACCGAGTGAGCTCTTCTCTGAGTTGCAACAGCTGCTGCCTTTTCTTCTTGATGTTTGTCATTACCTGAAATAAATAGCGAAATAGTGAGGAAAGTATTTGAAACGGTTTCCGTAACTTCAAAAGCAAACAACTCAAATGCCATTGTGTTTTTTTATTTTGAGATTTATGCTTCTGATTCTGAGTGTGGACGATTCCAAGATACCAGACCTTACTTGAAATTCATATTTTAGACATTTTAAAGAACTTTAAAGTGTCAAACTCTGATCTCCATCAAAAATTTATCTTAAGGAACACTGGATTTACAAGCATAGGAGTTTGTGACATTTCAAATACAAACATGATCAACTCTGGCAGGTTCTGTTTCTGTTTGAAAAATGCAGAGAAATATGAATGTATGCTCAGTATCATTGCCATAAATAAGGAACTAAGGATAATTAAGCTGTCTTTAGTACAACATCCAATTAAAAAAAAAAAAACACTAATATAAATTTAGCACCTAAAGACCTGATTTTAAACAAATGCATAAGAGGCAAAATAAGGGTACCTGAATGGCTGTGAATGCTAGATGTTTATTGCAATTTTCATTTTACATGCAGAATAGCAGACCATATCACTTCAAACTAACAAGACTTCAGCACAAAATTGCTACCTCTCAGAATAAGCTCTCTCTTGACTTGTTAAAAACTATTTTGTCACCAAAAAGTTTGCAGAAAAGGTTAATCTTGGCAGAAAGCCTCTGGCAGACGGTGCCTAATATCTCTACATAAATATCTACTGCAGGGCTTCAGCTGATGCTAATGTGTACTCCTCCTTCTTACACCAGTACAGCAGTATATGTATGGAGTTTGCAAGCCAAAAAAACACTCTATTCTCTATTTGTGCAGTTGGTTCTGTAGTACAACACACTTTTTTGTGGATTATTTTCTTTTTTAAGTCAACTTTTTCAAATTCCAATGCCCACCTCTGTATGCTACACAGTCTAATGACAGCACGTCTTTCAGATATTTACCTTAGCATTTTTTTTCTTCATATTCTTTAATTCCTGGACTTCCACTATCTACAGAGGAAAAGAAGGATTACAGATTTACTATGGATCTTAATTTCACCTCTATCCTCCTAAAAACACAGTTGCAAGAATCTTGCATCAGTTAGTGCAAGTAATACTCCTTGTACCAATTAGTGTAATACTACCTAGCTTAACTTTTCTATAACTTCATATAAAACGCATAAATCTAGTAACTTTAAAATTATAGCTTTAGTACTTATCCATTGTACTTACGATAACTCTCACAAAGTCCTGAGTTTATTTTACTAGTTGTAACTAGTAAGAATAATTCTTAGCCTTCCAAGCTAACAAGCTTTTTACTGTTAGGTTCAAACTATTAATTAAAAAGGATGATTTTTCCTGAAGTATGTTAGAGGCCATAGTGAGGCCTCTACACAAGTGTCACTGAGACACAGTACAGAGATTAAATTGTCAACCCCTTAAAAATCCAGCCCACAAGCTGTTAAAAACAATGTTTTACATAACTGTGTGCTTATTCAAATTATGCAGCTTGACAGTTTTACTACATAATGCTTTAGATAGGAAAACACTTCAAGATTATTATATGCTTCCCTATTCTTAAAAGTCAATGATTTTGCATTGCTCTTGCATGACAGCAGTGTTCCATCTAAAGGCAATTATCATTAGTCAAAAGAAAGTCAAGCAAAGAGGCAGCAAATCATAAGCTACACACAACTAACTGATTTTGTGTATTATTTAACTTCACAAGAGACAGAAAATATAAAGTCGCATAAAATGAATGTGTAAAGGACAATATAAAACCATACATATTTTTACTACAATGTAATATACAATCTAATCTACAATCGCTACTACAAAATTGTTTTTATTTATGGTGTACTTACAAGATCTGTGACTTTGTCTGTGAAAGCAGAACAGAAGCTATTGATGGCTTGTCTGCAAACATTTGATTCTATGCTTTGCCTGAAGAAGTCAGAGGGACAAAACAGAACCCATTTGGGTTAGTTAAGGAGAAATTGCATCCAAAAACCATTCCTTTGAGTAATGAATAAAACACCATGTTAAGCAGCTAGTAGCACACGCAACTACGGATCTTCCATGTAGTAGCAACAGTTTAATTTCTATATTGAAAAACATCAGCTGAGATGTGTTGTTCTTATGTTTGGAAAAATATCAAATCCCCGGAGACCACCTCAAGATCACATATGAAAAAATATTTGTATCACAGAAACCTCATAATAACTGAAGTAAACCCATGCAATACTGCATGGCCTAAAGGACAACCCATTAGCAAAAATGCAGGTAATTTGGTTTTAAAACTGAGTATTTAGCCATAGGAAAGCTGAATATTTACCTGTAATTTGCTGCTATCTTCTCAAATTCAGTAAGAACAACATCCAGTTCTGTAATATCTCTAGCAGATCTCTTCAGATCTTTGGGACACCAAACCTGTACAGAAAGTGGGCTATGCGCTGAAAAGACAGAATAAAGATAAGCATTGTACAATTCAGGTATGTTTTCTAAAATAATGGCAAAGTTATTGTGGTCACCATTAAAACAACCATCTAAAACTTATGAAAATTTTAATAGGAAACTGGAGAAGAGGGATATATGAATTATTTCATCTGTGTTTGATGATGCAACTGTGATAGACATACCTGGGAACACTTTAAAATTCGGACGATCAATCATATGCAATCATATACAACTTATTTCTTATCCTTCATCATTTCAAGCAAGTCCAGGAACATGTTAGTAAACCAAGTGACACACTACACAGTGTACTGTGCTGTAAAAACTATTAGCCTGAGTTTGGGCAACCTGCATTCTCAAAGATTCATGAATGGCTAGATCATATTTGTATGTGTTTTGTATTAATATCATATAACCCTCAAAAAAAAGGTATATACAAATGTTTGTTTAAACTTTGCAACTCAAAGGTCCTTGTGCCAACAGCTGTGCGTCAGGGGCATCCCAAACTATGCCCCACAGCTGGAGCTCCAGGCACCCAGAGCAAGGGGTGCACTGAAGCGTCGCACAGCTCCGCACTCAGCGCTGAGCTCCCCTCCAAAGGGAACCGGGCTGCGTGCGAGGGACAACACACACCAGTGCTTTACCCCCTCAGGGGACTAACAGGCAAGTCCAGGGTTGTAAACCATGGGGATCGGAGCTGGGTGGCACACCAGCTCCTCAACTTAACCATTGCTAATGAGTGTCTACACCAAAACTGAAATTAAGACCTCCCATGTCTAGACACAGGATGTTGCTACATAACAGAAATGAAAACCACTGAATTATGGAAAAGCATTCATTTTGAATAAGGAAAAGAGACATGGGAGTTTTGAAAGGTCTACTTTACCAGGAGCATCTGACATGTTCCCCTCTAAAGGCCGCTTCTTCTTCACCTGGAACTGAATTGCATTCAGAGGCTTCTGTGATATAAAAAGCAGATTAACTTAAAGAAAAAAAAAAAAACCACCACCACCATCCTAGGTTCACTCATTTCAAATTCTGACTTACGGCAATTAGGTAGAATGCAGGAAGGCATTTCCTGACTGAAATGTCAGTAACAATTACAGTGGTTTTTGTTTGATTCTAATATGTATCTAAAATCTATTTTATCATGAAAAATCCAGTTATGGCATAAGTATGTTTTACTACAATATGCCATTCTTTAAGAAGACATATTCCAGATATGAAGAAGATATTTGAAAGAAGGAAAGAACACATTCCCAAATGAGCAACAGGATCCAGGAACACCTGGCTATTGTGTTCCCTGTTGACATGACAACTGTAGCTTTAAGCATTTCACTGGGCCATCTCACAGGAATACTTGGAGGATTAATGACTTCAGATACAATTAATACTACAACAGTAGTGAGAAACAAATGAAAGCTCTTCCTCTCCCCCCTGTCTAATGCAGGCACAACATGAAGTTAAGTTAAATTTAAACTGACCTGCAACTTTTTCTGTACCACATTCTCTGTAAGGGATTCATCTTCAGGATCAGCTGTGTTGAATTTCTGAACATCACTGGCAGACACTTTTGAGCTATGCATTTTTTTACTAGGAAAATAAAAATATCCATGTGTAAACTCACTACACACCGAGAAAGAATGACCTTCAACCATATACAAAACAAAATCTTGTGTTTTGGAGAACGTTCTGTACTGCTTTGCCATTTAGTTTGTGCTTCCTAAGTAGACTACATAAAAAGTTGCAAATGGCATATAAAGGGAACAGAAATTTTATGCCTCAACAGCAAACCTCACAACAGTTTAGCGATCCATTACTAGCTGAGCACTGGGATAGCCGTGTTGTATTGAGTAGGAACTTCGAAACAGACAAAATTATTTCTGAGATTATTTTAGGAGGAATAGAGGCAGCTTTCTTGGTGGTGGGCAGGGTTAATAAATAATAGTCTCATGGAAGTACTGTTATTGCCTGGCTATTTTATTCAAGTAAGTATTTCAGATTTAAACCAAATTTGATTTAACAAAGAAGAAATATGCTAAAGCTTGCTTTAAAAGCTTTACTTAAGTAATTTTCTTTGTTACATATAACTTAACTGGTTTCTATTTATTTTTCAATTTTTCTACCTTTTATCTTTAAAGACACCAACATTAGCAGAACTAATACCTCACAGAGGTATTTTAAAATCCTTTCATATTATAAAAATACAGTAAGTACTTCAATCAATATATTGCTTACAGAAGATAGACTCTAATTTATTCTCCCATTTCTTTCCCATGTTCCTCACTCTTACTTAGTCTTTTGGTTTTTCACCTGGGAAGTTTTAAGCTAAAGCATCTGTTTAACAAGCAGCTAGGGGAACCTGACAAACACAACATTTTTCCCATGTAATCTAAAAATCTGAAGATTAAAATAAGTGCCAACAATTATTTTTTTCACCAGACCTTCTTTCTGCATTTTTCCTCTGTGGAGCCGAAACGTGACCCAGTGACCCGCTGGGTGACTGCTCCTCTCCATAGGCATCCACAGCGGTGCTGTGCAAAGGGTGGTCTGCAAAGAGCACAAAACAAGCCCTGTGAAACCTGTTCCCACCTGCTCAGGCCAAGAGCACGGACACGGCACCACTGCCTGCCATTCAGCACTTAGAACTTGTGTGGTTTGCTCACTAATACAGAGCAAGCCTCCTTACAAGTATTATTTGAGGATTAGGACAAATTTATACAGTGAAAAGCTTCATAGTTTCTATAATCATCCACCTGCTATTTCTTCACAAACCGAAACTAAAGGTGCATGAAAGCTCAGCATGTGCGTATGACATATAGCAAGCAAAACATTTTGTACAGTTTATTTAAAGTCTCTCTTTGCTATGGCATACATCAATCTCCTATACATTTAAACAACTGCTTTCTAAATGTTACCTTTTTTTTTTCCCTAATACGGATTTCTTGCTGCTTTATTGACTGCTGTAAGAAGACAGTTATAGGTGCTACTGAAAGTCTGTAAATGTAGAATTCTTGAAGGTAGCTACCAGAATACATTGTGAATCTGAGAACGTAAAGCTTTTAGGCTGCCTTCCACAGTAAATATTTCTTTTCCAAGCACACTGCCACAAAAATTTACTGTTAGCTTACATTAGTATTAGTGGGCATCCTTTTAATAGTTTTTAACACAGACCACAGAAGTGAGGAAAAGAAGAGCTTTTTATTTTGCGGACTTTTCATTATGACAGTCCTTTTGCTATATTGTTCTTTATAGCTCATTTTCAATGCTGTTCCTAGTAGTTCTATATAGATTTCCATTATTTCTTTAGAGCAATAAATACTACAGCTGAGAAAAGGCTCTTAGCATTTTCTCTACAACTTCTAATTACATATTTTTTCAAATACTTTTCTTACTGACACTTACATATAATAGTTATATATATTTAATAAGAGAACTCCACACAGAGGTGCCTATTCCATCTAAACTAATTATCTTCCAGTATAGGGAGGCCTCATTGCACAAGTCCCAGACGCACCATGAAAGTGGTTTTAATGTTTCATCAAAACCAGTGTGTTTTTGTGGTGTTACTTTTCCAGTAAAACAACATCCCTGTGAACGTCTAAGCTTGCTGCCATGCATCCTCTCCAGCAAAGAAACAAAACCTTTTCCTAGGTAAGCACTGAAATATTTTGCCCGTGTGGTTTGTTCAGGGAAATCATACATTAAATAACACTGATTTTAGTACTCACCAAACGAATCATCGATCTCCTCAAGGTGAATTGCGTCCGCTACCTTCAATATCCTTGAGACATCTGGTTCCTCAAGTGGACACAGTTTCCGGTGAGGATGGGAGCCGGCTTTCTGTACCCA
The DNA here is from genome assembly GCF_963082525.1 of Nesoenas mayeri. Taxonomy (NCBI): domain Eukaryota; kingdom Metazoa; phylum Chordata; class Aves; order Columbiformes; family Columbidae; genus Nesoenas; species Nesoenas mayeri. The sequence goes on from NC_137540.1 coordinate 43,753,717, forward strand.
GGTGGGCATGAAATTAACAGCTAGTTCACCCAGCTTTGTAAGCATAAAACAGATTCAATATGACAATGAATTTCAAGAACATTTGACTAGAAATACATTTAACCTAGACCATACTGACTACAGAGCTATGATATAAAGCATTTGAAGAACGTGGTTTTTTCGTCAGGCTATGGATTTTGTTTCTCATAAGAGAAGTGATAGTAAAAAACTGACATGTTCTGCTATTTTATACCATGCTGTACCATCAGCTTTGTCTCATTTTATAAAACTAAGTGTATAAGCTTAAAAATCTTACAACAGTCTAATATCTAATTTCCATGACCTGTGGCCCTTTTCTTTTCAGGCATTAAAATAATTCTTCTTACACCTCTGTATTACATGAATTTCCATGCCGTCCAATCTAATGATTTGCACTTCAAAAAAATGAAAATCTGTCTGTAGCTTCTTATAAATGGCAGATTTTATAAGTCGAGTATTACTTGGACACTTCTGTAAAGCAGAAGTGTAGAACGACATTAGTTTATGAAATATTTGTCAATGTTAAGGTGTGTGTTTGCCACACACCTTAAGTGTGGCAGTAAATATCCTCACTCCTTTGCATGTGTGCATGTGTGCTCTTGTAATTCTGCCCAAACTAGTAAAACCTACCTTTAACTTATTTCCAGAGGGATTTATCTTCATTTTCTTCTTTGAGGACATTTCGCTGTTCAGTTTATACTAGCAAATATCTAACTGAGGATTAAGTTACTGAAAAATTGCCCTGGAAGCAAATCTTCTTTCTCTGTCTCGATAACCTGGGAGAGAATGGGAAATGTTTGTTAATTCAATGTGTTATGCATAACTCGCTTCAAAAGCAGCGAAGCTGACTTTATCAGAGCAGCCCGACGCCCGCTGTAGCACACAAGAGTCAGCAACCAGACATACGTATTAAAAATATAAAGCAAGACAACGCATAACGCTACTCACACCTTTACTTTTCCTTCAGCGCTGCCGTTCCCCTCAAGCAGGAGACCCCCGAGCGCCCGGAGCCGGGCAGGGCAATTGTCCCCCACAGGCAGCGCCCGGGCCGGGCCCCGAACCGGGGTTCCCGCCGCCTGGCAGGAGAACCGGCGGCCCCCGTGCTCCCTGCCCCGCCTCGCACAACCGCCGCCGCTCGGCCTGGCCCAGGCAGACGCCTTCCCGCCGCGGTTCGAACGGCCGCGCAGCGCCGGAAGGGGAAGCGGCGGAGGCGGCGCGGCCGCCGGGACAGACCCGCTCCGCTCCGCCCCCGGGCGCAGGCGCGGTACCGGCAGTAGGCGCGGTGCCGGCGGTCGCTCCCCGCCATGCCCGAGGAGCTGTGGCGGCGCTGGGTGGGCGGGCAGGAGAGGCGGGTGCGGACGGCGGCTGTCCCGGGGGGCTGCCGCGCCCCTGTGGCGGCCCCGGCCGGTGCCAGGAGGAAGGAGCGGCCGCTTGTAGAAGCGCCTTTGCTGCTGAGTGATCATTTTAAAATGGAGCGCCAAGGTGCGTGGCAGCAGCAGTTGCCCTCTCTTCCTTTTAAAGAGGCGAGAGGAGAAAAGCCGTTTCCTCATTCCAAATATTAATCATTTTTTCCAGTACCCAGGTAGCACATTGGGGATTCAGTGTTCCAGAAGAATTCCATGTCCAGTGCTCTACTGGGTTTATTATTGTTTTATTTTAATCTCCCTTACACAGTACATGACAAAAACCCCAATGTTTTCTTCTCATGTGCCAATATGGCATCATGGCTCTGACTTCCTACCTCTCTAAAAAAACCCCAAAAACAAAAAAAACCCCACCAAATAAGATCATTTATGCAAAGACAACCTGAAATCTCAGGTTAAAAATGTGCAGCAGTCAAAAAGAAATTGATTCAAAAGATACAAATCTTACTGCAATAGCGTGCAAAAAAAAATCAGGATTCAGCTTAAAAACTTGTAGTTCTCTGGCATTTAGCTACTCAGCAATTGAATTATGATCAGCAGATGTAGCAATTTGTCGGAAGTCTTCACTAGTTGGAGTGGCCCTTTTCATCCACAGGTGGCTGCGCTCCTCTACAGGTCATCTGCTGCCCACCCGCATCCCACACCTCTGCCAGCCGAATAAACTAAATCCCAAAGTGATGTTTCTTGTGCTTAACAAGTGGTCTCTTGTACTTGTACCAGCCCCACTTGGCAGTCCAGGAGCCACAGGTAAGAAGCAGTAGTACAGACCCCACACAGCACAGCAGAAAGCTGCCTTTGGTGGGAAGAAGTATTAAGAACACAAACCTTAGATCCAGCTCTCACCCATCTCTTGGCCACTTAGTTCCTTTAGGAGAGGTACAGTGACACTTCACTCTGTTTCCAAGCAGCATACACACATACTTGAATATAGTATTGAATAAGTGACAAATATTTGGTTTAGAGTTCCTTCAGTAGGGAAGGAATGTATAAGGAACACACAAAATTACTCAAAAAGATAAAGACTACCATGGCTAGGAACAGAAGCAGGCTTATTATTTCACAATAACATCCGTGTTAACATTGAGCTCTAAACATTGTTTTGGTTGTGATGCTCCATCGACCCTGGTCTGATAAATCTGCCCATGAAATCTTTCATACCATATCCCCAATTAAAGCCAGATGCACAGTATAAGGTAGGAAGGGGAGAATGATGACCTACCTGGAAGGAAAACCACTACCACCACCACCACCCAAAAGCACCGTAAGAGTTTAAGAAAACTCCAGATTTCACTCAGGAGTTGTTTATGACAACGGTAAGAATACTGCCTGTCAGAACCCATATTGAAGACAAAAATAAAAGACTGTTTAAGAATACTGATGGTGCAAGTTAGATGTAACAGCATCCCTTACAGATATTGGCCAAAAACTTAACACACAAGTATCAGAGCAAAGCAAAAAGTTACCTTCCAACAGTGAGATGTCAACAACCAGCATTTATCCTGTGTTAAGTTGTGTGTTTGTGGCAGTGGAGTTTTACAGCTTGTCAGAATTACCAAATTTCACCTCAGGCTGTTAGTCAGCAGCATCTTCACTTGATAAATAAACACTTCACAGAGTTGAAATGCAGAAATATTTATTTTGATTTCCTTCATTGGTTTTCAAAATTGTTTTGGTTTTATAAAACATAGAAATAGCCAAGACTACGCAAACATTTCAATTCCAATGTAACAAACTACTGCTCTAACAGCTGACTTGGATTTGTGTACCTTAATTGTACACATGTATGAAATTATGCTACAGAGTAGTGCATTACAATCACACACAAATCTTAGTGCAAACCTTGTTGTGCTTGTATTTTACATTTATCCATGTTTCCAAAAATCAGCAATGAATGCTAATGAAAAAACAACTCTGTTAAGGATAGCAAAAGACTTAATGCTGTAATAAGGCTTATTTCTGCTGATTTCTCAAACAAAAGGTAACTAGTTATTCTGTAATTTATCTGGGAATTAGGTTTTTATCCCTGAACAAACACCTATCCTGTGCCACAAAGCTCTGGTGGTGTATATAAATACTTCCAATTGCTGCAAAGCATCAGGCAAAAACATTCTACCTGACCTATTTTGCTATTCAGTGGCTCATACATAAAGCACAGAAAACTGAAAGGTTATGTCAGAAGCTCTTCTGCTTATAGAGGACCTGGCACATTTTTTAAAATGCATTTAAAATACATGTTCATTACATGGAAACAAGTGGCTAGTACAGGTGCAGTGTTTACCTGACTGTTAGCAGAGCTCAGCCTCCTGAATGGTTTTGATTTTAGGTCTAGAGTGTTCTTGCCAGAGTTGGGATCTGTTCATTGACAAGGCTGGCACCACTCTGGAATTGTGTTAATGTAGCCAAGGTGACGGTTGCTGAATTAACTGCATCTACACTTTCAGTGCAGAACCACCACATGCAGACTTACTCTCAGGACCTTGCATTATTTGGTCTTCCTTTGTGTGGAGTTCTGACTTATAACTGATAAAAGTACATCTTAGAACTGGCTGTAAATACAGAAAAAACCCCATCATTTGGATGCCTTACCCATTAATATTAGGACTAATGCAAGAGGTGATGCCAGCTACACAACTGTAGGGGCTGCGGGATTTTTTTGGTGGCTGTTTTTTTTTTTTTTTTTTAATGGATTAAGTGATCCTTCTGAGGCGATACAAGATACTTAGAGGCTTTTTCAAGCCTGCCAAATCGTTGTGGAATTGACAACTGCAAAACACACTGCAGACAGCAAACATGCTGTCAATAAGAAAACCTTAGCTCCTTGGTGAAGAAGAGTCTCATTTTTGGCAAAGTCAGTCTTAAATAAGTTACATATAGTTACTATTTCTGGTTAAGGCTCTTTTTGGAAATTGTAGGTCACCATAAAAACAGTATGCAACACAACTTGACGGTAAGGCAGTGTTCCATTTCTTCAATGTTCCTATGGCAAGTACCCTTTTTTGTACAGGTTAATGATTGCACAGTTTCCTTCCCTATGTTTGCTGTAGTCAGATTACAGATATGAAGGCCAACAGTAGACATCAGACATGTGCCACCTTCCTCACTCCTCAGTTACATTTTGTTATTGGCATAGAGTTCATCTATCTGTGACTGGAAATATTTTCGCAGTTCCGGTCTCTTTGCCTTCAGTGTTGGTGTCAGCAGGCCGTTTTCAATAGAAAACATTTCAGGGTGCACGACGATGTCTTTGACCTGCCAAGTAAACAGTTACTAGCCAAGCAACACTCCTGGGAATAGACAAGGCTGTTAAAAAGATTGCCCAAACATCAGAGAATCATAACATTGTTTTGGTTCGAAAAGACCTCTAAGATCATCGAGTCCAACCATTAACCTGACACTGCCAAGTCCACCACTAAACCATGTCCCTAAGTGCCATATCTACACATCTTTTAAATACCTCCAGGGATGGTCACTCCACCACTTCCCTGGGCAGCCTGTTCCAATGCCTGACAACCCTTTCCATGAGGAATTTTTTCCTAATATCCAATCTAAACCTCCCCTGGCACAACTTGAGGCCATTTCCTCTTGTCATATCACTTGTTACTTGGGAGAAGAGACCAAGCCCCCTCGCTACAGCCTCCTTTCTGGTCTCCCCTCAGCCTTCTCTTCTCCAGGCTAAACAGCCCCAAATCCCTCAGCTGCTCCTCTTGTGCTCAAAACCCTTCACCAGCTTTATTGCCCTTCTCTGAACTTGCTCCAGGACCTCAATGACTTTCTTGTAGTGAGGAGCCCAAAACTGAATGCAGTATTTGAGGTGTGCCTCATAACAAAGCCCATCACTTAAAAAAATTTCCAGATTGCAGTTTCTGCAGTCATAGTAGATTAGTATTGAGAAGTTTAAAGAATTATGTGTTCAGTTCTTATTGGCATCCTACCTGTTCAAATGACTTCAAACCGGATTCTTTCCCAATCCTCATCATGTCTTCCAGAATGTGTTTTTTGACGTCCTGTGGATACAGGAATACATTGTATAGCTTGCAAACGTTGATACAAAACAGCTAACTGTTTAGTCAGATATGACTCACCTTGTTTTTGCATAGCTCTTCATATGAGCCTTCAATTCCCTTTTTCTTGGCCCAGCTGTGCAGAACTTCAGGATCAGGTACCACAATAGCTACTAAGAAGGCCTAAAAAGGAATTTTTGTCAAGCTTTTATTTTTTCTTTTAAAATTAGCACTAGTTCATACACATTTCTTACTCGTTGTTAGGGTTTGGACAGCAGTTCTGATCCTGCTGTAAAGTCAGCAGCTTTCTGCTACTTGAATACAGGAGTGCAGTTCAGAAGCTTGTGCTTCAGAGAATTACTCTTGTTAAAACCCACATTTCAATATCCAGTTGCAAAAAACCTGGACATCTTGGGTTTTGTGTGTTTATTTTTCTTTTTTTCTTCCTTTGTAGTGGTTTGTTGTGTTTTGTAAGTGAGTTCCAGCCCCCCACCCCCCGCCACTGTGAGCAAATTACATACAGTCATTAATACTCAGTTAAATTAATCCAGCTCTACTATCTGGTCTGAAACTAAATCCAGAAACATGTTACATAACTGCTGGAGTTAAAAGTGCATTCAGAACCAATACGTGTAATGTTAATTTTACCATTTCAGTCCTAAAGTTTGAGGTGAAGGGAAGAAGGAAAAGAAGACTCTTTTCTGCCATCTCATCTTGCCTTATTTTTTAAAATTATCTGAAGAATGCTTACCTGCAAGCTCTCTCCATGGACAAACACCTGAGCAAGTGCTTCACAACTCAGATACACATTTTCTATTTTCTCTGGTGCTATGTATTCTCCCTGGGCTAGTTTAAATATGTGCTTTTTCCGGTCAATGATCTTCAATGTACCATTCTGTTGACAGAAATAACTTCCACTCAGATGAGGCACTTCAAGTGAAAAACCAATCTACACAGCTTAAGCATGCTACACTAGTACAGTAAAATAGTGCCTCAGGATTTGCACTGCTAACACTTTTTTAGTTCTAGAAACACATTAATTACCCTCCTCCTAACATGACTTGTCTTTCAGTTAATTCATTACGTTCAATACCAAATATTTTTTTATTTTGTTTGTTAAATCACTGCTAATGACTATGGAAGTACATTTCAGCCATAGGTTCACTTACTGGTAGCCATTTCCCAATATCTCCTGTGTGAAGCCAGCCATCTTTGTCCAGTGCTTCTGCTGTTTTTTCTGGATCTTTCAAATAGCCACGAAATACATTTGGCCCTTTCACACACACCTGAAAACAGGGATTTGTCAATGTATACTACTACAAAGGGAAGTTAACAGACATTATTTGCAGTGAATGTTTTCTCTAACGGTTATTGATAAACCCAACCAAAAAGACAAGATTAAGTATATGCATTAAATACAGAAATCTCTGCTTGAGATTTCTGGAGACCTAACATTTTCCATCATATCATAAGAAGCAACTGGAAGAGCAACTGGAAGCATCTGTTCTCTTCCAGTCTAGCAGCAATGTTCCTCCCTGCTATTTGAATAATCCAATTTGTCAGAGGAAATTTATTTTTATTTATCTGAAGAAATTCTGCTCAATCCAGAAATTCTGCTCACCCCTCAGCCTGGCAACATGTTCATTGCAGCTTTGGTAAGCAGCAGGGGCTTTGTGCTAAAACTAGTGATGACAAAGCTGTGTATCAAGCAGTCACATGCTTATTGTAGAAAAGTAAACCAGTTAATAGCTTTGAGCTTCGAGCACTCAAGACTTCTCTATAAAGGACATCTGCAATTTCTTTGAATCAAAGGTTGTTGGGATTTGTGTAACAAGTAGAAAACTAAGAACAACTTCTCTGGGTATAACTGGATGCATGGGGATTATTTGGATCAAGAAACATGCTTACAAGGTATGAGAAAGAGGACCAACAAGATTAAAGGTTTATAGATAAAGAGGTTGTAAGAGAGCCAGATCAGACCTTACAAACTAAATTAAAACAATTGGTTGAGTATCTGCCAGTAAAAGAACAAAATTAAAGCAACTAGTCAGGAACATGGAATAGACCCTCAACTATCCAGAGATGATCCCAGATCATGTATTTTCGGTGTTTCCCTCAGCATAAATATAAGAATGCTGGTAAACTACAGTACAATGAACAGCAGATGTTGTCAATATGAGGGAGGTCAGAGTATTAGTGAGGGTTCTAATGACCTTGCAGAGACAGTACTAAACTCATGACCAAAACAAGGTCGTGTTTTAAAAACCATGTAATTTCTGCTGTAAAACAGAACTTGTCTGGAAGGATGTCAGTAGAGGAGAACTCTGCATGTCCCAGTCAAGTCAAAGGCTGACTGATCAAACATTTCATTTTTCACAGCTCCTACAATCACAGGATGGCAGTAGGTGACACCTTTTCCCAGTAGAGACAGCAAACCATTTATCTGTTTCCTGCTAACTGGCACTAAGACCTCATCTGCATATAAGCGTATATAATTCTATTCACAAATTTATCCTTCTTGAACATGGATAACGGGCAGAAGTGAAAAGCAAGGGCTGACAGAATGGAGAATGTTGAAAGCTTACTCTCAGGAAGGAGGACTGGGAGTGTTTAATCCAGCTGAAAAGCAGACAGACAATGACGAGAAAGATCTATTTTAGGCAAAGGATAATGAAACCCACTTCTATAGCTATGGGTTCCTGTTCTGTGAAACATGTTACAATACTTATTTGGTAAATTCAAAATAGTTTGCACTGATGAAGTTAAGACTGAAAGAGTAAGATGGTAGCTGATATATTAAGGGGCTACCATACTTATTCAAGTCCAAAGTAATTCCTGATGCAGAAAACTTTCACAGTAAGTGCAAGCAAAACATTTTAGAAGTTTTTCTTAAAAACTACTTAACTCTCATTACGAAAATTTATACTCAGTTCCTCTAGCAGACCAAGCTTTAAAATCCTATTTGAAGTGAAGCAAAAATTGCAGATGAAGGCTAAACTTGGGGTCGTATGCAAGACAGGAAAGAATCTTGACATTGCTTTCAACTTGCAAATAGTTTCCCACCACCAAGCCCAATTAAATCCTTAAGAATTTCTGGGAATTAAAGCCCTATGATTTGTTTCTAGTCTTGTACAAATGACAACCAAAACAAATAAAGATTATATATTGTTTGCAGTAACAAATTAGTTACTTGCTTAACCTACTTTTTATTTATCCATTTCTCACCCCCCAGCTGCTTCCAAGGCCTCTTGAAAACACATGAAAAACACCACAATTAATTTGCTTTCAGGGCTAGGGGAAAATACCTTACCACATGGACATCTGTTCAAGGTACGTACATAAAGTTCAAGCTGTATACATTTTACTTGTAAAAAAATTGAAAGAGACAGCACATAGCACTACAAACAAAGCTGAATCCTCAAAGCGCAATTTGTAAAACATACATGTTCAATTTGTGCAGGCTGCAGAAAAAAGTTTAGAAGAATGTGTGGGCAGTTGTCACAAGTCATTAGCATTCTTCATGGCATTTTATCTCTATTTCTCTTAATAGTGTTCCAGCCACTTTAAATTACCTCAGCTTACACATCACAAGCTGGGTAAGAAGTTACATGGATCAGCTGTTCTCCAGCACTTGATGGGGTGGGAAGCCCTCTGCTAGCATTTCCCTGAGGGATACATGCAGCATGAGACAGCTGGTTTCTCAGCTTTCTCACAGCTGGAAGACAGTATGTTGGTCATACAAGCACAGTAATCTGTTATCCCACGGTAAATTGCTTTTTCTCCCCTCCAATACACTATTTTCTGTTTTGCCTCTGTGAATTGTTAGCTGATAATGCATACAGGAAAGCAGGTGTCTTTGATTTTGGGTAGCAGGCCATGTTTAGCGCTTTACTAAACTCAGTTACTTGTTATTTCAGGAACAAAAAACATTTTCCAAGATTTCATAAGAGGCTGACATCGACCTTTTGAAATTACTTACCTCACCCTCTCCTTTGGCAGCCAAGTAATTCATTTCTGGTACATCAACAAGTTTGATGATACTGCATGGCATGGGTGCTCCAACATGACCTATTAAATGGAGTAACACTTCAGTAGCTTGAACTGCTTTTTAGTCATGTTCTTGCAGTAATAAGTTGGTTACATGCTAAAGTAAAAAAGACAGCAAACCGACTTCTGGTAATGTTCTGCACCAAAACCAGTACAGTAATAGCTTAAATTTCCTTGGAAAGAAGCATTACATTCTCAGATATCACTAGAATGTTACAAGCCAAACCATGTACTCAGGTTTGCTTTTTCTTATAATCAGGATCCTCACTCTACAGACACATTTAAGTAGCAAAAGTTCCACTATAGTTTCAAATACCAGTGTTATATCAGTTAGGGAGCTAGAGATTTAACAGCTGACAAAAATGCTGACTGTTTGCTCCAACACCCAAAAATGCCATTTAAATTTCGAGCACTGTCTATGCACAGCAGATTCCTATTCTGTAAAAATTACAGGAGTCGATACTATGACCTCCTTTCTCAAATCCACTTCAACAAACAAGGACAAAGCCGACTGTAAGTTTGGATTACTAATTACTACATTTCTAGCTATTTAGGGGTAGAAACTTCAAGGGATCCATCCAAAACTTTCTTACTTCACTTGAAGAAAAACACAATCTTATGCTTCATAATTGGTGTACTGAAGACTAAATAATGTGATCAAGGACCTCTACAGCATCCTGAAATGTAACAGGCAGGCAGACCACGAAACACTGTACCTGCTGTCCAGTCACCAGGAACTGACAGGGAGCATCCCGCTGTGCATTCAGTCTGCCCATAACCTTCATAGAACTAGGATATGAAATCAAAAGACTTTTTAAAATTTGAACTTTTCAACATACATTTTCTTAAATAAAAAGAAATTAATATTTTGCCTCCTTTTCTAGTTGTTTAAATTTGAGTTTAGCAAAATCCCCAGCATCTTCTAAAGAGAGTATCACTAGAATTTTACCATGATACACAATTTTAAGTGCTAATAGTCCACCTTCAGTTCCAATATTTATTCAAAGTTTCACTCAATTTCACATGCTGTATGACACCTGTACAGATCAAAATAGAAAGCAACAGAGAGAGCAGGACAAAGAAACTAAGAACCTTGTCACTAGTAATTACTTCGTTCACATATATTAAGGACAGGTTTGCCCAAGACAGCTAGGAATGGAATCCCTATACCCCATCACAGCTCTGCGATTATTATATACAAGACAGGTTTCCCTTTTTTGTGCAGAATGCACTGCTACACCAGCACGCTTCTGAAGAACTTCAAGAAGTCACAGAGCCTTCACATTTCAGAGTGTTTTCATGTTTCTATCCTTGAAATTCATTTCAACACATCTGTTCATCCTGTGCCATTTTTATTCAGATTTTGCCACAAAAAGCATATGCTTTGAAGAAGCTCTGAAGACAAACGCAATGTGTGCAATCTGATTCTCCCCAGTCTCCAAAGCAACAACACTACAATAACATCACATTGATCAGATTCTCTGCAGTAGTTATGAATACTTCTGGAAGCAAGACAAGTCCCAGAAACTTAGTCCAAGAACATTAATTATTGCTTACAGCAGCAACTCACCTGACAGCCAAGAGCTGCTCTCAGGAAGGTCAGTACACTTGCAGACACAGGGGCTGCTCCTGTGATCATGAGCCTTACTTTTCCTCCCAAACTTGCCTACAACAGACACAAGATACTGTGGACACCAAAAGCATTTTAGAGAAGTTTCTAGAGTCTTTTTCCATCCCACCCTCAGCCACTGTTCACCTACGGTGCCACCCACAAATGTCAGATTGAAGTTTAATCTCCTATTGCAAGCTGTCTTTCTTGCAGTTTTTAGATCTGATTAATGGCTGCAAGAAACAGTATTTCAAACATACAGTTACCTGCAAACACTATGCTGTAGTGCAACTGCAATGCACACTTGGCCAGAAGTCTAAAAGAGCTTAAGTCATGGCCTTACAGCAATGACTATTTTTAACTGCTTTCTATCAGCTTCTCATACATTCTGACTGCTATAAAAAGCAGCCACAGGGGCATGTTGTACAACCAAGGTTAGGGCTGTAGCAAGTGAGTGACAGATATAATAGCCAGCATAACTTACTAGTGACCAACAGTGAGGAGATGGGGGGTGCTACAGGTGGCACTGAGTCACATTCAGCATTCCTCCTTCAGAAGGACAGTGTTTGCTTTCAAAGTGGTAAGAGACAAGCACTCGACTGCTTCAGAGAAACGACCCTAATACAGTTAGCTGATATTATTAGAGCAAATAGAATTGAAAAATCAAGTTGGAAATAAGGCTGTTTTGGTTTTTATTCCGAGTAGCCAGGTAGCCTTTAATCAGCGGTGAAAGCCATACCAGATTGTAACCATTCATATGAAATTCAGCAATTGCAATCTGATGCCCATAAACTAGTAAGCAAATAGGATATATATAGTGATGCTTCAGACTTCCAATATTGAAAACACACATCAAACTGCTGTTCTGTAACACAGTAAGCATATTTGAAGCCCTGTTCCCAAAATAATAATGAACAAACAAATAACGTAATAAAAAAGTTCCAATATCCACCATACAAAGCTTCAGAGGCTTTCAAGCATACCTGTATTTTGCGGAAGATGACTTTATCCCAGAAACTGTTGTTTCTAACTATACCACTTCTGAGTTCTGCTTCTTTCCTCTTGGAAGCAAAATCCAGCATCCACCTCTTTAATGAAGTATTTGCCTGTGCAAAAATCTATTAAGAAAAATGATCTGTGGTTAGAAGCCTCACAGACTGCCATTCCCTTTCTTACAGAAGTATGCATGGTGACAGTGAAAACCAAATAAATTAAACAACCTTTATTGGTAAGCATCTTAATTCTGGTAAGAAATACTCGTGGATTTTGATTTTGGCCTTTTTATCTCAGTTCAAGAGATGTTCACCAAAATTACCACTTAACTAATGCTTGTTTCCCATCCAACTGTGTGATGCTTTTTCAATGTATAGTTTTTTCATTAAAATGTATGAATAAAAGTGGATATTTTACTTCTCTACACCAGTTTGATCAAAAGTTGCATTAAGTATAATCCTCAGCATAATCTAGAGAGCACACCATCATTACATGTAATGTCACACAGGGTTTTCTGAGGAGATACATGTCCCTTCAGAAATACCACACAGATCTGTCTCATATATACAAATTTGCTTTTTAGACCACTTTTCAAAGGCCCCTTCTGGTTGGTCTCGGCAAGTCAGAGCAGACTCAACAGCAGATCACAGATTAGTATATTCACCTGGGAAGAGACAGACCCAACAGCTTACCAGCATGCATATACAAAAGGATGATTTAAAATCTTAAGTTCAAGAAACAATCTACTTCTGAATTCTCATCTCAAGTGACCCTGAACACGCAAGCAGCAAGTGCAGGAGAGGCTGGGGCTGCTGACACTCCCTCTCCCCAGCACTCCGGACTGGTTGGCTTGCAATTCCCCCTGCTAGAACACGCTGGCTGCTCTGTAGGAAACTTGTATGTGTCCATGCAAACATAAGCAAACACCTGACCTTGGTTTGCAAATTCCACTCCATGAGTCAGATGCTAAAAGCGTGGCATGCAGATGCTAAGCCTCATGTCCACATTGTAGACTGGACTTAAATAACTTGCTCAGAGCAAAACAGTAAGTCAATCAAGCTAGAGAGAAACAGGCTTTTCAACCCTAGTATTTGCACTTTCAGGTCTCTTTTAGAAAGAGATACAGCAATTTGTTAGCATGCCAATTTAACATACCGGGGCATAACAGTTTCTCCTACCTTGTCAGCACAGACTTCATGAAGTCTCTTAAAACCTTGCACAGGTCTGAATTAATGCCTATAGACTTACCTTGTCAAACATTCTGTTCAACAGCCTTGGTACTACAGGAAATACAGTTGGCTGCAGTGTTTTTAGGTCATCCATAAGTAGTCTGATATCCCCTTGGAAGAAGCCTATCCGAGCTCCGTGGCACAGAATCACACACTGTTAGGAAAAAAAATAGTTTAAAAAGTCTGAAAACACAGCATGTATAATGTGTTCTAGCTATATGTGTATGACCATCCCATGCAGAGTGGACAGTGCATTACCCACTTCAAATCCTCTCAGCTTCTGGACAAGTTCTGCAGCATTCTCAGACTGCAGATTGGGACTGGAAAGACCAAGTATCAAGACATGCCTGGTGTCCACACAGGGCAAGGACTTTGACAGAATGAGGTACAGCACGAAAGCCCCTATTCAAAAAGGGGCAGTTGGTCAAATAAGGCAATGTTAGCAACTCAGAGGTAGCAAGAGACTGAAAACCAGAACTTTCTTATTTTAAATAGTTATCAGTCTTTTTAAAAAATACTAGAACTTGGTTCCCTGCTATACACTAAAAAAAGTCAGTACATGCCATGTACCAGTCCAGCAGGGAATTCTGCCTTGTCTGTCTTGATTTTCATTCTCTTGTGCTCTGGATTTCTTTCATGTTTTGTAGGACTGATGCAAGCAGATTTGTTGTTAAGTGATCAAGATGTTCTTTGAAGGATTCTAGCAGAGCCACTGATTATTTTTTGTGTCACTTCAGACCTACACCAAGGAAGGCAGACTTTATCCTGTTGTGTTCTATAATTTCTATGTTAAAGTCTAGAAGCACCACCCCCTACACCTATACAACCCTCTTCTTCCTTTTTTGTTTTGGGGTTTTATTTATTTTCTTTTTACTAACATCCCTACTCTTCTTGCATTTCTTTATTCCTATTAGTTTTTATTTCTTCTGCTTCCTCCATAACACCCCTTCTTTCATTCCCTGCCATCCATTCTCATCTTTTCTGCACATGAGACAAGCTAAAGTGTCACTTTACCCCTTCACCTGTGCTTTGCCAACATCTGTTAAAAAGCTGTAAATCACAGAATCAGAATCACAGAATAGCTGGGGTTGGAAGAGACCTCTCTAGACCATCTAGTCCAACCCACCTGCTAAAGCAGATGCATCAAAATGCATCAGTTCAGATGGAGTGAGCAGCAACTGCCTTTGCAAGGCAGGAACACGTTTGTCCTGTCAAGTTCACTGACCATCTAGCTTCCTTAGAAAGCCAAAAATCAACAAACAAACTTTACAACAGGAGCAGACTCTAAAGACTGCTTCTCACAGAGCCTGTGTTCATACCCGCCCAAAACAGTAACAAATATTTTCTCCTTTCTACCAAAAGTGTGCTTGCTTAATCTCCTTATAAATATACAGGTAAACACATACTTTGTAAAGACCTCAAACAGCAGAGGAGTACTGAGATACAAACACTTTATTCTCATTTTACCCTTTATAACACAAGTTCCTATCCTGTTTCTACTTCATGATCAAGAACAGAGCTGTTACCCACAGAGCTTGTACCTTCTGGTGCAAGGCAGGCATCAGTAAAACAGACATTGAAGTCTAACTGGCATCCAGGTCACCAGGACTGAAAAAAGAAGAGCACTGAAACCCTACTCCTACATTTATACAATCCTAAAATTACATTTGGCCCTTTGAAGGCAACTGCGAGGCTGATGTGGCCCCCAGTAAAAACGAGTTTGACAGCCCTGCCCTAAGGGGACCTGTACACCTCAGTTAGGCTCTATTCCCAATCTTCATAATATACGTATATACAGATGCATATGCACATACACACTTTACATGTATATAGACACACTTTTTTGGTAGAAAGCTTTCCTAACTGAAATCAGAGGACAATTTCTAGCTCTGCCTTTTCACACTTGCATAGAGGATGTTTGTTTCCCTACACAATTAGAATGTGACTACCTTCAACACACATATTTACAAACTCACCTAACGGAGAGGTGTTAATTCAACTTCAATAAGTATGGTAATTAAATACCTGTGCCCTTACTGTATATAAGGTTGAGGAGATTGCAGCCTTTCAATAATGCACATCACCCAACTATGGGCTTAGAGTCCTTATTAAGACTGCCAGTATTCAGACAACTTGAGACTCCTCATCTTCAAAAATGAAGCCCCAGGTTTTGCTATATGGTAAAAGAAGTTATCCAAAAGACCTTCAAAGTTTGTCATTAAATGGCATTAAAAGCCATTTTAATTTCCTCGAAGAGGAACCAACTGAAACAAAATTCCTCTCTTTTTACTGAAGTTTCTTGGAAACAATGGTAAGTTTAATCAATTTAAAACTAGTGTTGTGTAAGCAAACAGGATGCCACATTACAAAATAAGTTTTTAAAGTCTGCAGACCAAAGAATGGCATGGATTTTCAACAGTCCATTGATTACATTACAGGGAATTTCTAGGCACTGTACGTGCACTAAGAGATTGTCTCATGTTCTAGCAAACCAGTTTCTTATTAACTACAGCTCTGAGGTTCATGACATTAAAACCAGTTGTCTAGTACTCATTGAATACTGTTTATGGGTTGTTTTCCTCAACCTTACACCTCAAGCTTTCATAGACATGTGCAAGAGTCAAAAAGGAACACTGTGTTATCACTGAGATTCAAGACACATACGTTCTGTAAGAAAAGGAAGCTTCTCAATAGTTCAGTACAATGGATGCTTACCTCAACGATTCTCTCAAACATATGAGCCAAGGGCAGGAATGATATCAGAACGTCATCAGAGCAGAGGCTAAATGTTTTCTGAAAGTGTCAGTAAAATAAATTTTAATTCTCATTGATTCTCTGTTTTGCTTAAGTTAAACACAACAATGAAATATAGCATCTAAACTCTAGAGCACAGCGGTTACTTCAAATTTTGTTTGTAATGAAGCTGCATTGTCTTCCTTTCATTAAAAACATCACAGCAATGACTTCTAGCATGAGTAAACACACATTGCAGAAGTGGTAAACTTTTAGAATTGAGTATAGTGACCAGATTAGTACAACTTCTTACAACAAATTCTGAGAGAAACCACAAAAAGTTCCATTACAGGCACTGGGAGAAAGGGGGAACAAAAAAGTTACAGTAGTATGCCTTCAGGGTTTAAGAAAATACACACTTTCATCTTAGATCAGAAAATTTGCTTATGCAATTTACTGTAAGGTTGATATCAGAAGTACCTTACATGATCTAATTGTGAGACTACTTGCTTAATTTAAAAACAATTCTATATGCAGAGTACTTGGCAAAATAAGTATAACTGTACTTTTAATTACATCTGTATGTGTTAGACCTGTCTTCTTGGCTAACCTGCAAATGAATTGTAGAAGTCTACTGTAAACTAAATGTTAACATTGTATTAAATAAAAATAGAGTTACACTTCTTGCTCATCTATGCAAGGGCTCTGATTATTTTTGGGTGTTAAAATACATTGTTGCTTCTCCCATCCCTAGTGGAAAAGGTTAGCCTCTGCACAGACCCTTTAATACAGAGCTTGCACTAACGACAAACACTATAAAGCCCACAGCGGGACATCATGATCTGAAGATGATTCAAGATCTTTATAATATTTTGCTTGGATGAGACCGAACTGTAAATCTGCCAGGTTCTTGACCCTGAGAGAACAAACCAATAACACAGACTTCTGACTTAGCATCGGCAGAGTGCCGTTAAGTTACATTTTCACCTGGACCTTACTAAAAGTTACAACCAAAGTTAATGATATTTCAATGTTGGTTTTACTCCTGAGACTCTTCCCTTCATGCAAATCCACAATGTTAACCTTTGCAGTTTACCTCTGTAGTTTTCATAAAAGCTGAAGTGTTGCTGACTATGTTTTCATGAGTGATCATAGCTCCTTTGGGGTTCCCTAATGAAAAAGCACATCAGGATGCAAAGTGAAATTTTTACATTCTTTACATTACCAAGCAGTGGTAAAACTAACAGCATTTCAATCAGTCCCTTTTCTGATATTAATAATCTTTCTTTGTATATCAATTAAACAAGGGCAGAGAACTTGGTAAAACACTTTCAAGAACAGTTGGTAACAGTTCTAAGCAGTAAGTTTGTGTTTATGTCCTCAAATTCCGTAAGGAGAGCAAACCCTTAAGAAATTGTCGTGTTTCTTGAATAAACTTCTCATTCAAAAGTCAACACTTTTGTGAAGATACAGCTATCAAACCCAGACTAATTTCTGTTCTCACATCTACTTTAAAAGTATAGCTTGTCATTGTATTCTTCCCTTTTGCTCCCTGCTAGCATTGGCTATTAACTCACAAGTGTCAAGCAGGTGATATCTAGACAGGAGCTTTTCTGGTTTGGTCTGACACCAAGGTTGCATAGAGCTAGGGCACAAGTTCTGCTAATACAGTAAAAGAAAAGACTGCAGAAGAAATGGAAGTTTGAAGTCTGATGCAGAGTCCTTATTATAATAGAAATACAGGTTCAGTACTTATTTCCAAGTCCAAAAATGTAACACCTCCACCCTCCAATACTGCAAATCTGTATTTATCAACAGGAAAAATAGTATCAAAGGGAGCCTTACCATAAAACTTCCCCAGCTACTATTTGCCAAAAAGATGCAGCAGCAGGGGACAGTCTTGAAAAAAACACAGCAGGAGGGCTTTTGAATTAGTTTTGTACATACATGATAATAAATTCTGCATAATGTAATGAACTGTACCTGTCGTTCCACTGGTGAAACAGATGATTGCTAGATCTTCTGGCTTTGGAGGCTATGAGAGTTAAGAAAGGATTAGTATGGTTAATATAGGAAAGAAAAATATTTTCTCGGACAAAACACTGAAATACTAGTGTTACTTTTGAGCTATGGGGGATAGGGAGATTTGCTAGCTTGATCTACAGAATGCTATCCAGCTTCAGATAAAGTAACTTAAACTAATTTCATACTTACCATAGGTTTTTGCCTGTGTGCTCTTCCCAGCTCCTACAGAAAAGTGAGAAAGGTGAGACAGACAGTTTAGACATGAGCATGTAACCTTTTCTGCTTTAAATTTACAAGATAAGCATCACCAAACACCATAATATTCCATTAGACTGTCTGTTAAGGCATTTTAACTTATAAAAGGATAACAAAGGCTTTAAAGCAGGGGTATCAAACTTATTTTCATTGGGGGCCACATCAGCCTCACAGTTGCCTTCAAAGGGCCAAATGTAATTTCAGGACTGTATAAATGTAGGATGTGGCCCCTGGTGAAAATGAGTTTGACACCCTTGCTTTAAAGGATGTTTTAAAGATGTATACAATAACTACCATGTCCTGCAAATACAAAAGTGATAACTAATCTAAAACTCGGTTGTTTTTATTTTTTCCAGCTAGCAAAGCAGAAGTCACTCACTAGACAAGCCGAAGGTTAAGCAGTGTTACAAGAAGCCACAGCAGGCAATCAATCCAATACCTCATGCAGAAGATCTATGCCACTGACAAGCATTGGACAGATGAAGCAAGATTCATTTCAATGAGCACCTTGCAGCAACTTCACTGCTTGTGAGAAGGAAGACAGTTTCCCCATGAAGGGACACTAGTGGTGTGTACTCTTTATATTGAAGATCAGAGAGCACAAGAGTCTCTCCTGCAGAACCTCTTCTCTTCCCTCTGCCTCCTTATAGTTATTCAGGCCTGACCATTAATGATGCCATCGGTCTTTAGGCAGAAACAAATGGATACCATGAAAATCTTTTTATCATCAAGGATATACTGATTAAGAGGAAAGACTTGAAAGCTGATGTTCAATATCTATGAGCTTTAAAGTTTCAAATCAAGACTTATTGCTGTCATGCCTATTTAAGACTAGAAATAATACTAGCTTAAGGACTTAAGCAAATTAAAATGGACCTTTGTTAAATATAGCTTTGGAAGCACCCTTTGAGGGCAGACACATCAACTACACCATTGCCTTTATGTTCCAAGTACACAACAATAGCACAATAGCAACAATTCCTTTCTTAGCCCTCGACTTCCTTTAGAATGATGTCCCTCTGATTACCCAAAGAGGCTTAAGAGAAAAGGAATGTCTGGAAACACAGTTAACATTCCCCTACCTGTAAGTTTTCCCTTTCAAAACAGTGCCATCATGCAAAAATCTGCCACTATTACAAGGCAGCTGTCTGCTCAAACCAATAGCATCTGCATTTCAAGTACCACCAGCAGTTCAATACTTCCCTACAGCCTGTTTGGAGGAAGATCTGGTATTTACTGAATATACAGCTAAGATCTCCACACACTTCTTTTGATCTCCTAGAACAGAACTCAAATTATCTCTTCCCACCAGAAGAGCCATTTATTCACAGCTACTGGGCTCTAAGTAATGACAGCATATATACAGATTAGGCATCAGAAATCAAGCTTATGTATTCTGGGAGATACATAGAGGAACTGGTCACATAACCTATGAAGCACTACTGAACAATAAGCTTAAGCCAGAAATCCAGAAAACAAGTACTTAAAGCTAGAAACAGTCATTCTATTCTAATCTAATTTCCTAAATACTTCATAGTTGCCTTCCAGGAGACAATAAAAGCCCCTACCTCAAAAAAAAATAAAAGTGACAAAAATCTATTCCTGCTCATTGAAACACTACTAGAAATATTTAAATTTGCCTAACTTCTGAGATTTAGACAAGAGGTTCTTGGAACACCTATTACTGCATATCCAAACATCAACTGTTGTTATTAAATAAGAGCTACAAAGTACTACCAGAAGTCACTACTTAAGCATCTAAACTTCCAACTTAAAGATAACATTCACCCTTGGATTTGTTTTTCTGTAGCTAGTAGATCCAGTGGAAAGCATCTTCCCCTGCCAAGAGCTGGAGGTCAGCT
Source organism: Nesoenas mayeri (assembly GCF_963082525.1). Taxonomy (NCBI): domain Eukaryota; kingdom Metazoa; phylum Chordata; class Aves; order Columbiformes; family Columbidae; genus Nesoenas; species Nesoenas mayeri. Next base: position 43,773,913 of record NC_137540.1, read on the forward strand.
CAAGGAAAGAAGCTGATTTTAGTGTACCAACTTGCAGTTGGGCCAATCCAGGTTTAACCCAAGCCTTATGCCAGTGAGCTACAGCACAGTCACTTACTCTGCATAATGTTTTTAGCCCCATTTTGACCTGGCAGTTTTGCTGAGGCTAGTTAGCTACCATACAGTTAATCACCTTTTAAAAGATACGCGGGCATTTTTGTGTCTTTACCAGAAGGTGGCCCTGTTAACATAGCAGTTCAGACTACTGTGAAAACAAGTTCAGTGAAACGAAGTATTTCACACCAGTTCCTGACACATGCACAACACAAGCACACTGATTTAGAGACACTTGAGTCCTAGTGAGTCAAGCCTTCACCAGAACTCCAGCTAGAACCAGGCTAAACCCGGTTCCATGATCTCACAGTAAAGATGTACTTCATGCAATCTGATCCTGGGACAGAGTTCTCCAAATAATGAGTAAAGTTATGAAATAAACTTGCATAAGAGATCTATGCAGACAAAATAACTACAAACAAAACCAAGACTTGAACATTATGTGGCTAAGCAAAATGGTTTCTTCCAAAACCTGGAAGTCTCATTGCCCTACATTACCATAAGCCTTACCCTGGAACAGCTGACTGCCATTTTCCTCCTCCACCAGGAAACATTTTGTACATTCGTTGTACAGGGGGAAGATGCCATTTTTCAGAAGACCAAACCCTACACAGGCTCTTTTTGAAATAAGTATTTCTGAAGTATTAGTCACAGCATATAATTAGCACGTTACTGTTTCACATGAGCAAGCCTTAACACTCAGATCTGATGCTCAGTCTGGACTATGTTAACAAGCTTTTGTTCCGTCATCTTGGCATATACGCTTTTACATTTTGAACACTGTGAAATACTATTAGTAAGTTGTTTTCCCCTTTTTTTTTGAAATATTTTTAGTATTTTTTTGTGTAAACTTCAATCCAGGAGATAGTTAAGTATTTTGAAACTAACCCACCACATTTTGTTCACAGTCCTAAAGTCTGTTCAACATATGCTGTCTTCCTCATCTACAAGTAAATGGGATGAAACCAGTACAGGAGGCCGAGTGTGCTTACCTCTAGTTCTCTCATGCTGAAAATTTCTACTCCACACTTTTTGCCACGTTCCACGAGATCCTTGCTGAAGGACTCCATGATGACAATGGTGTTGAGTATGGGAGTTTCCCCCTTTTCCACATTGGTTAGCAGAAGTTTGGCCTTGTCAGGTTTGTCACAGAAAACCAATGATAAGTCAGCTAGTGAAAGAGAATTACATTGTTAATATGACAAGCTGAGTTTAGATTAGATCCATACATACTTCAGAACGTGGTAATGGATGACTCTTCTGAAGAAGGCTACAGTCTGCCCTCAGTCAGCTCTGCCATCATACACGCAAGTTGCTGAACTTCTGAAAGCATCCTACCTTTGTTCACAATGTACGTAATTGCTTCGGTTCCCAGTGTATCATAGAGGGGCACCACCACCATGGAGAATGCATAGCATCCCTGTTCAATGATAACCCACTGCACAAAAAGAAGAGATGCAAGTCACTATGTGTTTGCTTATCATAACAGACCTCCAAGAAAGGTTTCTTGTTAGAATCTAAATACGAGTCTAATAGGACAGAGCTCATTTGCACAAGTTTTTTAAAAAAACAAGTGGCAGTTTGTATCATTTGTTTACTTTAAAGACAAACTACATTTTTACCTGTGGAAGAAGAAAAAAATAAACTATAAGTAGCTATGGGAAAGAATCCAAAACAATAAAACTCAACTCTGCTCCTAAGAGTAATTTTAAATACTTTTCAAAAACATTTAACATTAACTGTCTCCTTAGTTTACCTTTTAACAGAAAGAGAAATGGAGCATAATATTTTTTTCTTGGTTTTAAGTTACCAAGGTAGCCAAAGGCTTCAATATTCTATATAACCATGGTATCTGAATCATTGAAGGACTTGCTCATGCCTTGACACACATTATATTTATATACACACAATATTCTTACCTCTACATTATCTGCATCTCATTTGATGGCCAGACATGCAAAATACGCAGTTAAATTACAAGTCCTTTGGAAAGTCAGTCCCAGAAAGTTTTTCAATATTTCTCAAGACTAACCATTATTCTTTAAAGGAATCTAATCCAAAAACTTCTATTAAAAAAAATAATTCCATCCCTGCAAGCTTCAGTAAGAAGGATTTGCCTGCTAAGAAGTGCAATACTCAATAAACACAATGGATATTGCAGCCTTACTGTATGTGATGCAAGCTGACAATGCTTCACAGCAACCCTGATTTCACCCAAAGTACCATCAAGGTAAAATAGTCATGCAATTATAGCAGCTATTTACTATAGTTTGTAAACAACTAGCTACACCAAAATCCACGGGAGCCTCTGGGCACATGAAGAGGCCAGTGGAACTGAAACATTTTAGCTTTTCCCATCAAATGACAGTGACAAAAATTCTGAGATATGATACGTTTAGTCAGTTCCAGTTACAGGAACAAAACAACATACATTTTAAAAAGCTATCAGAACTTAAGATTGAACAAGGATTACACTAACAAGGGTGCTTGTTTCCCTTCCCCACCCCTAAACTTTGTCACACTTTCCAGTGTTTTTGCAGGACACTGGCCAGTTACCTCACCCCTGTATGATGACAAGTTTAAGCATCATTCAGCTGGTTATTCCATATAATATAGATCATATGTTAAAGTTGCTAAATCTCAGTTTTACGAAGTTTATTATGGGCAAGTTTCCTAAAGTCAGTTCTCTACTGATGGACACAGCCTTAAATGCAGGGATTTTTTTCTGAAAGCAATTACACAATAAGTTACACATCTCTTATCCAAAAAGACTTCTTATAAAACTGGTATAAGGCCAGCTAATAGGTGACTAGACACTCATGCAGATATTAGACAGTGGTAAGTCTGAGCAGGCACACCTACACCAGCCATGAAAGTGTCCACTGAATATTTCTTCCTAGATAGCATCCACCTGTAATATAACAAGTGGGCAGCTGTATTGCTCTTCAGCAGCCTGAGGCTTAGCAGTTATTTTAATAGGGTCGGGGTCCAAAGCAGCAGACTTCAGAAGCCGCACACAGTGATAAAGGCTTCCTGTTGCAGTCTCCAATGACTCTTGCACATCATCATTCTCAATACAACAACCAGCATCTTTATTTTCTGGACTAGCAAGACATTTTTCTTCCATTTTATCTTAAGTAAGAGTATCTAAATACTAATATCAAACCTTGACACTTGTGTTCTCTCTCAAAACCCCAGCAAGCAGCTAGTACTGAATATAGACAGCAGTCTGAAAGTTTCAATTTGTTTTCTGACATAGCTCTGATCTTCTATTAAGGGACAGTGTATTTCACTGTCCAGTTTCCTCAATCCAGAACACAACTTTCCTTCCTTGCACAAGAGATCATCTGTTTTCCAGTTACTCAAAGAGAAAGTAATATTTTTATTAATATTTTGGGGTTTTTTTTTTTAGTGAACATTGAAGCAGGGAGCATGCTAGGATTTTCCCCATTAGGGGGATTTCCCCAGCAGTCATTCCCTGAACTGAGAGACGTGAGTCATTTCACACTAAAAAACCTTCACATAAACTCCTGTCTGGATTAGAGATTATGCTGGGGATGTCACAACACCCATCCGGTAGGTTTCAGCAGGGAAAACCCCGTATTTGAAAAAGATGGTTTAAACAAGTCTGTCCAGCTCATTCCTGATCCAACTCAAGTCCTGCTGGAGCAATGCAATTCAAGCACATTTTATCTCTTTGATCCAAGAGCAGACCACACGACCATGCTCTCCTTCAGAAATCCACTGACCCAGCAGTCAAAGACTTCACGTCCAAAGGAACAGTTCAACCTGGTAGAATATTAACATCTGGCTCCCTTTTTTACTTTCAGTTCACAATGTTATAAGCATAGAAGACTGAAGGGTCTGTAACATAATGTGATTTAATAGCTTCCTAGCTGAAGACATCCCAGCCTTTCTTATTACAGAAATAGGACCCTTGCTTTTAGAACCAGAATTCCAGCAGGAAAATACAAGCAGCAAACTACTGCAGATTTAAGAATCTGGAAAAAGTGTTTTTCTTCATTGTACACAACACTAGAGTTAGGGCTTTTTTTGTGGTGTGGGTTGGGGGAGGAGGAAGGGAATCAAGGTCACTTGTCACACAGCTTGCATTTTAATGACAGCAGGGAAGGCTCAGTGACAAACTGAAATCAGAACAGATCAAACAGCAAGCTGTTGTCCAGCACGACTGAGACACTGATACAATTTCTAACCCTGTCAACACTGTAGATGGCTCTAGATAACAGCATCCAGCTTGGAGGGTTTAATCGAAAGGGACAGCATATTTTTGACAAAAACAATGTCTCTTGTCCTCATACAGGTTTGTACTGAACTAGCTTAATGTAGCAAGTAACAGCTCAAGCTACTAAGCACATAAACACGTTAGAAAAATTAACTTCTAGTAAATACATTTAATAGACAAGTCTAAAGAATAAATATTTACTGAATATTTCATAATATATTTTGAAACAGCAATCTAGAATTACTTCTAGGTTAAAATGGATAGACACTAGCTATCAATCTAAATATCCTCATAGTTGTCTCAGGTTCATAACATCATTTTGCTTTGTCAGGTGATTTTATTTAATTATGTCACTTTATTTAGTCTTTTTGCCCCTTTATTAAACTGCAATTAATTTTCAATTTTTGCCTTAATCTGCAGTTTTCCCTCCCAGAATCTTGTGCACAGGGCCTTTGGCAGACATAGAACTATCATCTTTAGCCATCTTCTATCTGTGCAAATATTTAATCACCAAGTGTTTCTTCGGGTTTTGAAGGATTTAAAACATCTCGTTGTAACTTCAAATCACTTTCAGTTACCTTGTACTCCAATGTCACTTTTTAAGAGAAAGCAAATGAAAATTACATTCACTAAATACCGCATTAGCTTCCCATTCCTCTACAAACTGTAAAGAGGAAGAGAATGAGCTAACAAACTAATGGTTGTGCCAGCGATCAGTTTTGGTTCTTAGCTAAAGATACCGCATCTGTGGTTCTAAAATATCAGCCTTGAGTCTCCTCCCAAAACCAAACGGACTCTTAGCAGGGAAGGAGGGAAGCTCAGTACACTACCAAAAAGCAACAGATATAAGAGTGGGCCACTTCAAACACTGTCAATTAAATTACCTCAGGTCTGTTTTGTGAAAAGATTCCTATATATTGAGTGTGAGATGGTTTGAAGCCTCTGTAGAGTAATGCAGAACCCACATACTCAGCTCTGTCTGAAGCCTGGAGGAGTAAAAGAGAGAAGACAAAAATTGAGAACAAGCTCATCAGTACACACTTATTTTACCTTAAGTCTTAAAAAAGGTGGCAAATAACTGTTATTAAGTAGACAGAAGTTTTCTGAGCTATTTTGGATGTGCTCTGCAACTTCGATAGCCTAAACATCCCAGCACCATTACACTGCAGTGACTGTAGATACCACACTTGCACTCATTATGCAGCAGAAGAGACACTTAATCCAGTTGGACTTGAAAATCTTAAGTGTAAGTTTAGATGGTAAGTTCACATACACAGAAAAGGCCGTTTTGTTCAATCTGTATTAAATCCCAGAAGTGACCCTGGAATGATTCAGTACTATATTTCTGCTTAACCCCAAGCACTATATATGCCATCCTTCTGCTTCATTCAGTGCCTATGGGAATAGCATTTCTCTCTTAAAGTGGGAGATTAAGGAGGCAAAACTCAGCTTGTTCTATAAACTAAGCTTGGGAAGGCAATTTTCTACATTCTTTCCATATAGCACATGACCTGAATTTCACATTAGTCACACAACTCAAACAGCAAAGCTTTATTAAAAAGAGGTTGCACCTAACAAGTGCCCAGCAAAACATACAGGTGTTTAATGACCTTAACAGTATGCAATAAGCAATGTTTATACAAATTTGAAAAAAATAACTACTTAAATCAGGAATGACCTAAAAGCACAGTTGAAGATTTGCATAAAGATATTTTTAGCAATTGTGAAGGAACATTCTACGAGTTAGAAGCATATCTGTTAACACCCTAAACAATCATCATTCAGCACTATGGGTACAAGCTGTCAAGAAGCCCAAGTAACACCTGTAGATAGGACTTCTCATAGTGTTAAACGAGCCTCTCAGAAGCAAGCACCTCAAGTAGTACAAGTCCAAGTGCCTGAATATTACTTCAAAGCTGCAGCCCCTCAGAGGCAGTGTCCAAGTTCTAAACAATTGAGCAGTGACAGACTAAAAGCTGCCAAAATTCCAAAATCAAACCATTAGTCAGCCAAGTAAGTGCAGGAGATACTCTTTTTCTCCCCCTTGCATGTATTTGAGGCTGTCTCTTTAAGACACTCTGATAGGAACTAGAACCTTTCTGCAATATTCTGCTACTACTTTGAAATATCTATAAATAATTAAGATTTGTTTATCATAATACTGGATGTAGTATCAATGGTCTCAGCAAGCAAAAGCATGTCTAGAGAGACTACTTACCTCTTTATAGGAGATCCACTCATATGGCTGGTTTGGTTTTCTAACACCTAGACAGGGACCATTACCTAAAAAATGATAATCAAAAGTTACTCAAAATTTAACCCCTGACTCCCCTGTCCTGATCCCACACTAACTATACTTTCAGTGTTAAGCCTCTATATTCTTTGCAGACACCTTCAGAAGACAAACCTTTTTTGTTCAGAGCAGGGGCAGAGAGGGAAGCTGGGGAAGGACACAGAGGCAACAAGGTTGGTTTAGGCTAAGGGACACAGCACTGACTTTATTCACACAACTCTTCTTCACAAGAGAACACAGTTTTGCCTTCAAGAAAGCTAACATCCAGTATTTATCATATTGCTAGGCAGACATCCCCTATCCTCAACTGCATTTCAAAAAGAGCCCAGACCTTTAGTTCTTGACAAGGTGTTGCGAAAATTATCCTCAATTTTAGACTTACTTGATACTTGCACACCCCTTTGGAAGATATCGTATACTGTTCTTACATCATCATAGTAGTAAACCAGCGGTTCATCACTGTTAAGAACACAGGACCTTCGAGCATGCTCACCACCCTATGAAAACCAATTAGAAAGGTTAGACACACTTGTTGGTTATAAATGAACAGGAATTTCCTGAATAAATAAAAAACATCTCATCCATTAAGTTTTCTTATGAGCGTTGGCAAGTTCTACTTGAGAGAACTTCAGTTCTTTTCACCACCAGGGAAGAGATCTGCAAGGTTTCACAGGACACAGTTTAAAAGTCAGACTTCTCCCTGCATTACTAAAAACCCATCAGGCAAAATCTTCTCCCTCAGCTACCTATAATAGCACAGAACAAATGAGAATTACAAAAACACCCTTTGACACTCCTTACTACACAGAAATGTTTTACTCTGTTATTGCAGTATATAGCATAATTAGTTCCATCAAGCTTTATAAATCACTCCAGCCTCAGGGCTCTCTAGATACAATATTAATGCTAAGATCCTAATCTATTTTTTTAATTAAGATCACAAAACATAATCACACTCCAAACTGTGGTTTTAAAACCTAAACAGTTTTAAGGGTGGTCAACAACTATATCAGATAAAAATTGAATCCTATAATCCAATTTAAAGTTCCATTTACAGAAAAGATTTCCTCCTAATCTAGTTAGAGGCAGTCAAAGCAACACCACCTTAAGGATTAAAATTTACCATTTTTCAGCAGGTTAGCATTTATATAGGCTACAATTGGATGCCAATACAAGAATTTAATATTTCACAATTTTAACATAGCCTTTTATAGAGTGACTGATTAAATAATCTCATTTCATATCAATCAAGATTCACAAACTGCAGTAATGCAAGTACTATTGAGTGACATTTATGAGTCCTACTATGATGACAGACACCTACAAGCAAGTTCTTAGCAGGAAGAGCCTAGCTGGTTAAACAGAGGGGCTTGGGTAACATTGCATAAGATTCTCTATCAGTGGTTGTAGTCAAGTCCTGGATCTCTCAGAGTCAATACCTGGACTAACTAAATCTGTGCCCGAATTGTACCATCATCCAAAACAAAAACAAACAAAAAAATCTATTCATATGCAATCACAGGCTCTTCCCAGCCATTGGTTTATTTTTCGGTTTCCAAAGTACCCTGGAAGACCAGAGAGTACCTGTTCCTGTATAAACTAGGTAAACACAGATTTATCTGCAGCAGATGTTAGCTCCACAGGAAGGGGATAACCCATTAAAGGCACCTCAGAGAGGGAAAAACCAAACAAAACAAACCCAAACCTCTTAACACTAAAACAAGTCTAACTTGTTTTAGCAAAACACTGTGTGTAATGCAGTGCTTGCCACTCCTTTGACAGTAAGCAGAAACCTACACTGTGAACATGACACAGAACAAGTTAATGACTGGCTTACCTCTAAAAATTCGTAGAAATTCAAGAGCATACTTGCACTGAGACCAACATCCACTCTATAGGAAATGAACCTATCACTAGTATATGTCTCTGCCTGGAAAGAAGTGCAAGACTCTTGCTTTATTGTCCCGATCTTGGAGAACCAAGATCAGCTTCTAGATTTTCCCAGTTTTACCACCTCTGGAGCTAATCCAAGGAAGACCGCACAAGGTAGTTTGTAACAGCAACCACAGGTAACTCAACAAGTACAATGTATCAATACCACGTTTGATGTGCTACAACTCCTTCCTCAGGTGAAATATAATATCCTAGGCTGTTCCCCAGCAACAGTCAAGAAATACTTGTTTTCTCCTCACCTGAGCTACTACTGTTTTGTTTACATGCTCTATTACTCAGCAGCATGAAAGCAGTTTGTGCCATGCCTGAGGCACTAATCACATTCAAGGATGAGACTTATCAGACAGCACACTGCTTAGATACAAGACTGACTGCACTGCCCTTTTCAGGGTGGAAAAAAAAAAATTAACACCAGAAAGTCTGTAACAGATTGCTATTGAAAAAGAGCCCATCAGTTCTCCTGAGTTTTCAGTAAAGGGAAACATACACAACTTATGGTTCTGCTCGTTTTATTCTCTTTCTCAAAGTAAAGCAAAATTAACTGAATTTTTAGCAGCCCTAGAGGAAGAGTTTTGCTGAAAAACATCCAGCTCCTCGTGGGAAGACCATCAGGAGTTTAATATTATTCTTCTTCAAAGATGCAGTGAAATACACCTGGATATGTGGATGGATGACGGCAGAGCGGTGGATGTGGTCTGCCTTGACTTCAGTAAAGCCTTTGACACAGTCTCCCACAGCATCCTCACAGCTAAGTTGAGGAGGTGTGGTCTAGACAATAGAGTAGTGAGGTGGGTTGCGAACTGGCTTAAGGAGATAAGCCAGAGAGTGGTAGTCAATGGTGCGGAGTCTAGTTGGAGGCCAGTATCTAGTGGAGTGCCTCAGGGGTCAGTACTGGGGCCAATATTATTCAATATATTCATTAACGATTTAGACGAGGGAATAGAGTGTACTATCAGCAAGTTTGCTGATGACACTAAGCTGGGAGGAGTGGCTGACACGCCAGAAGGCTGTGCTGCCATCCAGCGGGACCTGCACAGGCTGGAGAGTTGGGCGGGGAATAACCTAATGAAATTTAACAAGGGAAAGTGTAGAGTCCTGCATCTGGGCAGGAACAACCCCAGGTTCCAGTATAGGTTAGGAAATTACATATTAGAGAGCAGTGTAGGGGAAAGGGACCTGGGGGTCCTGGTGGACAACAGGATGACCATGAGCCAGCACTGTGCCCTTGTGGCCAGGAAGGCCAATGGCATTCTGGGGTGTAATAGAAGGGGGGTGGTTAGTAGATCGAGAGAGGTCCTCCTTCCCCTCTACTCTGCCCTGGTGAGACCACATCTGGAATATTGTGTCCAGTTCTGGGCCCCTCAGTTCAAGAAGGACAGGGAACTGCTGGAGAGGGTCCAGCGTAGGGCAACGAAGATGATTAAGGGAGTGGAGCATCTCCCTTATGAGGAAAGGCTGAGGGAACTGGGTCTCTTTAGTTTGGAGAAGAGGAAACTGAGGGGTGGCCTTATTAATGTTTATAAATATATAAAGGGTGAGTGCCATGAGGATGGAGCCAGGCTCTTCTCGGTGGCAAACAATGATAGGACAAGGGGTAATGGGATCAAGCTGGAACACAAGAGGTGTTCCATTTGAGAAAAAACTTCTTCTCAGTAAGGGTGACAGAGCACTGGAACAGGCTGCTCAGTTTGGTTGTGGAGTCTCCTTCTCCGGAGGCATTCAAAACCCACCTGGACATGTTCCTGTGCGACCTCACCTAGGCGTTCCTGCCCCAGCAGGGGGATTGGACTAGATGATCTTTTGAGGTCCTTTCCAATCCCAAACATACTGTGATATGCTGAAGACAATTTAGTCCTCATGCTCCCAGTTTGAATCTGTCTACCATGCAATATTATGGTATTGGTCTACATTTTGCTTGAGAGCAGCAAGAACTAATATTTTAACAGCCTGTCCAAAGGGTCCTTACCAAGAATATTTGTGCAACATCAGGGAAAGTTCTGTTTGCAGCAAACTTTTCTAAAAAACTCTGGTCATTACAATCACAAAACATCTGAATCTCAGGACTCGAAGGTCTGGCTGGTTTTGAGCCAGGCAATAAAACCTTATTAATGTGAGAACAGCCTCTGGTTACCCACATCAGGCAGCCCTTGCAGCAGCAGCTCAGGAGTTGCAAGGAACTGACCCATTGCACAGCAAGTGCTGGACATTAAGTGAAAACCTTGGCATTAGTTCAGAATACCAACAGCTGAAAAACCCACACTTATTCTACAACAGAGGTGTATATTACTCTATTAATGCCTATTTGGGTCACAGAAAAGATAGCTGGTTTTGCTCAAGTCACAGGTTGGCTTCTCATTTACCCAGGCTGTATAGGATTAGTGGTACTGCCAGGACACACCGTTGGCTTCACCACACCTCAGAGGAAAGAGACCCAATTTCCATTTTCCTGAGAGGGCAGGTACACTAGCGAATGGTGCTTAGGTCACCCACAGGTCTATTCTGAGCAGCAAGAAGTATAAACTAGAGTTTTCAAACCAGTCGTGTAATTAATCATGCTAATCCCTAGGTAAGCACAAAACAGATAAAACTGGTCACTTAGTAGCAAGACAAGTCTATGTTTAATCAAGCGATTCTTGAAAGACAAGGGAAGCCAGAGTTCTGGGTAACGCATCAGGAGAATGCAAGTAGGTTTAAAAGTTTTCATGAGTTGAATACCTCTCCCATATTTGAATGTCTTTTATTAAGGTAAGAAAAAAAAGACAGAGTCATAAATCCAAGTGCTTACTAATAGAAAATGCTGACCTCCTAGTATATTTGTATGTTGTCCTACATGCTTTAGCAGAACTTGAGCCAATAGAAGTACTTGGGGTTTTAAAACAAGATTTAATATATTTGACAGCCATACACCCACACTCAAATCAACAGCCAGAGGTGTTCAGCTGTCAATCACCAATGGAAAGAGCAATCTACAAGCAGACAGACCCAGGTGTGACTACAATTACAGACATTAAGGGTGCACAGCCTTTGCAAAACACAGAACTAATGCTCTATTTCTACCATTACTGTAGCACTGAAATTCTTAACAGGATAGTGCACAAGTGAATATGGCACAAGTCTCGGCAATGCAGTCTCACACTAGTCAGATTTTGTTTACAATTACTGTTCATTAATCTTGTTGCCCCTCCTGCAGACAAGGGATTCAAGTGGATCCTGAAAGTTTCTCACCTATACCTCTGAGATGTTCCCCTGAAGTGAGATCAGGTTGGGAGCTTTCAAGATTACAGGGTTTATTTCAGTGAAATGTAACTGTAGTATGCAAACTTTAAAGATTGTAGTCCACATATTTTAATTGTGCCATTTACTTTAGAAGAGCTGATACTTTCAGTAACTCTTGGTACCCATATTCAACTAAGTGTGCAATCTTCACACTCACTCAGCGATGGTTAAACATGGGTCACTGGGTGCTGGCCTACCAAATCAAAGCCTTCCAGAGATAGGAAGTGACCTGAAGAGCAGTAAACAGGATCTTTTTCCTCCCATATAAAGTTACAAAGATTTATTATCAGAACATGTAGAAACCCTACTGCAGTCACTGACTTCATTTAACTTCGTTAGAGGCCAAGGAAATAAGTCAAAGTAAGAAGTAAGTAGGAGCTTATTTATAGTTGAAAATTATTATAATTAATGAACAGGTAGATTAGATATTAAGACAGTAGAGGAACTGCCTTATGCCATGTCCTTTTTGGAGCACATTTCTTACTCCCTAGCCCTTTTAATATTGTATTGCTTGAGAGCAGTATCTGATATTTTTCTTCCATGGAAGTGACAATCCATCTTAAAACATGTATGAGAGAATGGATGGACTAAAGGCAGTAAAACCTTATTAATGCGAGAACAGCCTCTGGTTACCCACATCATGCAGCCCTTGCAGCAGCAGCTCAGGAGTTGCAAGGAACTGACCCATTGCACAGCAAGTGCTGGACATTAAGTGAAAACCTTGGCATTAGTTCAGAATACCAACAGCTGAAAAACCCACACTTATTCTACAACAGAGGTGTATATTACTCTATTAATGCCTATTTGGGTCACAGAAAAGATAGCTGGTTTTGCTCAAGTCACAGGTTGGCTTCTCATTTACCCAGGCTGTATAGGATTAGTGGTACTGCCAGGACACACCGTTGGCTTCACCACACCTCAGAGGAAAGAGACCCAATTTCCATTTTCCTGAGAGGGCAGGTACACTAGCGAATGGTGCTTAGGTCACCCACAGGTCTATTCTGAGCAGCAAGAAGTATAAACTAGAGTTTTCAAACCAGTCGTGTAATTAATCATGCTAATCCCTAGGTAAGCACAAAACAGATAAAACTGGTCACTTCGTAGCGAGACAAGTCTATGTTTAATCAAGCGATTCTTGAAAGACAAGGGAAGCCAGAGTTCTGGGTAACGCATCAGGAGAATGCAAGTAGGTTTAAAAGTTTTCCCGAGTTGAATACCTCTCCCATATTTGAATGTCTTTTATTAAGGTAAGAAAAAAAAACAGACAGAGTCATAAACCCAAGTGCTTACTAATAGAAAATGCTGACCTCCTAGTATATTTGTATGTTGTCCTACAGGCTTTAGCAGAACTTGAGCCAACAGAAGTACTTGGGGTTTTAAAACAAGATTTACTATATTTGACAGCCATACACCCACACTCAAATCAACATCCGAACAGTCAATAAACAAAACTCAATAGATATTGCTCATCTCAAAATCTTCTCAAAGTTTGAGTTCTTTTATCACCAAGACATGCTAACACAGCTGTTTTTCATTTAAGTTTTACTGCTGTTCAGTCTTCCCATTAAAATGTTTTTCTGAAGAGGCAATGAAAAATAACAGTTACACCTATCTTGCTCTGATCAGAGCGCTGATGTTAATTACGTAGTACAATATAGATCAATGATGCATTAAGTAGTTTAATGAAGTATTACGTTACACCAAACAATTATTTCAGTCACAGAATCTAGCAGCGACAAGCAATTTAGCTTGAAGAGGTAAGGGCAGTGAACTGAGACTGCTGTCAAGAGTCTCAAGCAAATAAACATTTGTCACTTGTTTTAAGGCCAGTTAAGAGCCACTGTTTTACTACCTTCCAATACAAGGTCCTCCAAATCTGCTGAAGTCTACACTGACTAGTGAGGCCCTCCACAGCTGGAAAGCTTTCACTACTACTTTATTCCCATCACCAACACGTGCTGCTCTACAAGACTATTCCACCCACTGTCTTAAGTGTCTTCTGTCAGGATTGGAAAAGGTCACCAACATGATTAAGATCTAACCTCTGGATCCTTACTCTACACATGTTCCTTGAGAAGAGGTATTTTGGGCAATTATCTCATTGCCAGAGCATATTTTTGTTTCCACTTTGTGTGCTTCTAATAGGAGACCATTACTTGCTATAGTAGTGTGACAAGTCAGTAAGCTTACTGTACACCAGACTAGGAAGATTAGTAAATAAATGGTACTAACTAAACTTTTGAATGGAGGGGCCAACTAATGCTCTATTCTTTAATCTCAGTATCATGAAACACTGCAAAGAAAGTGCCTGATTTGAGGCTATGACAGGAGTTTGCTTTGCTGAAGCTCATGGAAGTTTACCTACAGGTAAACTACAGTTTACCTGCCACATTTACTTACATTAGTTTGTAGTCACATCTACTCTTAAGCACAAGATGTCATATTAACTGCATTTGATACAGAAAAACTAGAGACTGTGTTTATCCACACAGAAGAATGTGCTGTAATGGGAAATTTTGGTTGGAAGTATAAAGAAAATCTATAGTGGTAGCTTCTGACTAGCAAGAGTAATGCAAGAAACTGTCAGCCTTACAATCCTACATTTTCTACATATCTCTCAAAGATCACAACCTTCCAGAGCTGCCTTGTTTCTTCAGAAGGACGAAGCACCTTACCTGCCCTGAAGAAATACAGAGACACTCTTGAAAGAATGAGGTAAGTGGTAAAATCTCAACTCTGTCTTGAATAGAGGAATTGATATAAATGCTGCTCAGGAAACACTAACCATGTAATCTGTTGTTTATATTTGCTTCTAAGCAACAGTTCCCAGTCAGACTGTTTCCATATTTGACTTCACCGTTAAAAACACACCACCTAACAGCAACTCTGCCTCTAAAAAGCATAAGACAAAAGCTAAGCTAGCACGACCAGAGTTTAGCAGGTGGTTGCTTTAAGTTCAACTTACTTTGTGGCTGTGATCTCTCTCTTGGCAGGACTAATATATCTTCCACAGATCATCTGAGGTCAGTTAGTACCCACCTCATGCCTGTAGCCCAATATAAAGTCTCACCTGTCAGCTATTATAAACTAAATATTATAACAGAAAAGTATTAGCCTAACCAGTGCACACTCACATACATACTCTGACCCCAACACCTAATCTAATAGGTCATCACCTAAACATGTTGTGAGGAATTGAAAACTACACTGTGGCAATTCTAACATTCACAAGTTCCTTACCACCAGTCAGATAGGCAGCTCAGTTCTCAGCAGAAAGTCTTTATCTCTCATGCTAGTTACTATCATTTTGACCTCAACCCTCAAATTGGTTTTCAAATTCAAAAAGTCAAAAAACTGAGTTCAAGATATATTTCAGGAAAAAAAAAAAAAAAAAAAGCGCGCCCTGAAATATACTCCCCAGAAAATGCAAGTTTAGAAACACTCTTAAGTAAATCAGTGTTTGGTCTCCCTCAGTGCTGCCTCAGGCTTCAAAATTCAGAGAACGACAGCATCCATCAAGTGACACTTACCTCTACTTCCACGGACTGCATTGCTAGATCACATGCTGGTTTTAGTGCTTTTGGTCTTGTTGCATACCAGTAGGTTGTGAGAGCTGCAAATGCACCGAAGCCCATCAACGTATTTGTCGGAAGGGTGCGCACATACTGTCTGACATCCCCAAGTTCTGGCATTCGTAGGTTTCTAAACAACTCATGTGCTTGCATTGCAGTTCAGTGTAGTTTTCCCAATGTTGGAACCTGTTGATATGAGAGAGAGTTACACACAAAGATTTGAAATCCCCTTTCAGTTCACTGTTGTTGCAGGAGAGTGATGTATGCTTTGTCCAACTATCAAAACAATTTGATCTGCTACTGGGCAGGCAATACCTTCAGACTTCTGTGCTGTGACTGAGTAAGCAAGTCATTACTGGTTCATACTCTAGGAAAACAAGCAGAGCTGACAAGAGGCAATTTCTGTGGGGTCTTCATATTGCTTTTAACAGACACTGACCTTTAACAAAACTTTTGCCCTTTTTTTTTTTTTTTGAAAGACAGCTTTTCACAAATGCAAAACAGTTATTTGTAGAGTAGCTGTACTATTAATATAAGGCTGTTTAAACAGTGAGTGTCAAACAGGGAAGTCTGGGAGAGGGAGGACAGGGCTGTAACGTGTTAACTTGCCTGCATTAACCCAACAGAGAGCATCCTAACACTATCATAGCATAGCAAGAACAGGATATTTTCATCTTTTAAGTCTGGTGAGATAAACTACCTCTCTTTTCTACTCTCCCTTCAGTTGTGCACAGAAAGCTCACTACAGCAAGCTGCCTTCACAGCAAGCTTCCTATTTCACCCAGCACCATGCCAGTAATTTCTCTCTGGTCATAAGGCAGAGCAACGCAGCATCTCAGGAGGCCCAGGGAGCAGTGCACAGCAATACAATCAAACACAGGAAGCACATTTGATTTGTCATGTTCACAGAGAAGGAAAAGCCAAAAGAGGCAGCCCCCCACCAGCACTTGCTGACATGGATATTCCAGAGCAAGAACCAGCTGGGGGGGGAAGAAAAACAAAAAAAAGGATTGCAGCCGGCTCAGCTGGTGCTCTCCTCTACAGCCAAGGTCTCCTGGGACGTTTGTCACATGCCAAATCCACCAGCTCCTGCCCACTAGGTGAAAGGTGAACAGCAGGCAGCCGGCCTGCCGGGGGCCAATGGCAACCCGCTGCCTGTCACCCCACCGCCGGCTGACAGGTCCCTGCCCGCCCGGCTGGCAGGGGCGCTCAGCGCCTGTCACCAGCCCAGCCTCTGCGCCTGGGGCGCCTGGGAACGGCGGCTGTCCGGCTGGGCTTGGGGGAAACAACACTTTCCTGCTTGCTTGAAGAGCCGAGATGTATTTACTTGGGTAATTTAGGTCCAGCCGTTGTTTTCTATGGACAATAAAAATCAAACAAAAGACCTAAAGAATGTTCAAAATATGTGTTTGAACAGCTAGAATGTACTGTGTAACAATATGCCGCTGCAGGATGGCAGCGTAGGAGATGCAGAAATCCAAACAGGCAGAATGACATGCTTATTAGCTTTTAAAACCAACCACACCAGGCTAAGATTTCATTTTTCTACAGGAAAACCTCTAGAGTTTACAGTCTGCCCTTGAAATCTTCACTGCAGCAACCAGTTATTCAACCAGGCAACAGTAGAGTTGTCTAGTTCACAAAAAGTCTAACCAGTATTTGGACAAGGATTTGCTACACCAAAAAAAGCCATGAAAACAGTTCAAAGGGCCCATAGTTTCACAATGTTAGCAGGAGGACAGGCTGAAGTAAGGTCACGGATGAGGGCAGCATCAGGATGGAATCAAGTTCTATCTCTGGAAGGGTCCTGGGCCCATTGAGCACTCCCCAGACTGCACACACTACCCCCTCCCCCCCCACTTCTCTTTGCTTTTATGGCACAGCCTCAGGGTACAGGGCTGCATCACCTAGATAGGCAGCACAGGTCCACCACAGAAATGCCGTTTGGTTACTTGCACTGTGACACACAGCAGGCTGTGCTCAAAATCAACAATACATCAGGCTGTAGTAATGGAAGGTAGAGAAGAACTAAATATATTTATGAGGAATCTCTTCATCTTCCCTTGGCATTCAAAAAAAAAAAAAAAAATCAGTTAGCAACTTAATAGTTAGGATTACTATGCTGTTGCTTTTTATGCATCAAATCACGCTCATTAGCATTGCAGGCACAAAATTTCCCTCTTAAGTTTTAATATACACAGATGAACAGTGAGAATAAAGTCATTCCAACAAGGAAGTCTTCGCTTACAAGTCAATTTTGGGTATATCATAGAAACCATGTTATGAAACTGGAAAAAGGGGGCTATAATGCATATAAGGACTAAGAGCAAACTCAGCTCTTTGCTCCTCAAGACCCGCAATAAGCACCTTTGACTTTTAAAACAACAGATACTTGTTTTCCTCTCTGCATTTGTCATGTGTCCTGCACACACACACTATATGATTTAAGAATGCAATGTAATTAGAGAGTTACTCTATCAAAAGGCTGTGATGCCATTACAGCCAACAAGAACTGATGTAAACATCATCAGTTCATTCACATGAAAGTCCCATCATAGTCATGGAGCTGCTCAGGTTTCAGCCTAGGTGAAAAGAAATGGACATCACTACTTGTCATTTGCTTGTCCAGTTGTTTGTAGAGCAGCCTGTAACACAAAGCATTTCTTGAGCAGTTATACTGCAGGTTTCCAGATACCTAATGATACATTTTACTGCTTAGGTTTATATTGAGGGATGACTTTCTGAGGTGTCTTCTGCCTCATCAGCACAAAAAACAAGGTTAGGATAGAGCTTTCTGCAACACTAAGCAATTTCCAGCTTTAGCACTATGTGTTACGTCATATCAACTTGTTTTCTGTATTTAAGACAAAGCCAGATGCAACAGGGAGAATAAATTCATATTCTTAGCATATGCATCCAAATGCACCCCATCAAGAAAGGAGGCTTCAACACTTCCCAGCCTTCTTTGATCCATTCTCAGTATTTACTTGGCTCATGCTCCAATCCCATCAGACATCTAGAGTCTTTAATGTGACCCAGCAGAGCAGTTTAGAGCCTTCAGATTGAGATACAACAATCTTCCCAATGGAGCTAGAATCTGGCTTTCAGTCCTTTTCCTCAAGGAAGGACCCGGCTAAATCCGTTCATTCAAGACAAGAAAGCTACACTGTCTTCACAAACTCAGGCCGTGCAACTGCTTCTCATCCAGACAGGATCTGGACCACAAGAAACAGACTCAGAAACTCAGCCACAGTGTGAGACAGGACATAAACAATGACTGGAAGTCACAGCTGAAGACGCCAAGGAAGAAGATCCCAGACAAGAGAAGTACCAGTCTGTGATACTCAGGTTGCTACATGTAGCAAAAAAATTTGGAGCAGAACCCACAACATTCGAGGTCAAAAGCACTTTTTCCTCAATGCAACCAGTAGACCTTGGTTTGTTCATAAGTTTAGAAACAATACCAGACAGATATGGGAAAGTGGTTTTAATAACAGGGCAAAACTGCTTCACAGATAACTACCTGTCCTGGCCACCTCCACAGAAACAGCAGCTCCCAAAATCCAGCCCACAAAACCATCGTATCAATTCAGTTAAGGAGTTCTGTAAGGCTCAGACAAAGCCAGCTCTCTCTGCTCACACACACGCACCCCACAGGACCCAAAGCTCATTCTTTACAGCAGAGCCAGTATCTCAAGGCAACGATGCAACTTGGCAGGACTCTGCGGTTCTTTGCTGCTCCTACTCTGGACATACAATGGGCTATTTACAGCGGGCAGCAGCCTGCCTATTGTCTATCCATAGCCAGACATCATTCGAGCGCAAACGAAGTGAACAGGAGAGCAGTCGTCAGCTTCTGTACTGCAAAGAAAACAACCCCAAGAACCAATGGCCTCTCCTCCTCTCTCTCCTAATATTTAGATGAATGGCACACCAGCACTGCGGTGGCCTGCCATAAAGGCAGGCCCACCTCATGATGTAAAAGAATTGATTGTGTTATTCCCACAGGCTCTGACAGGCAGAAGAAAGCCACAAGACAAGTTGCCTCTCTCTTACTATGAGCAATATGGCCCTAGGATGCTTTCACTACCATATGCTAGAACCCACATGCCACCCATACACCTTGCAGTTATCCTGAAAGCTACTTGCCATTGCAGTTTGTTGTTCTCTTACTGTTCCAGATTATGCTGCATAGCTCCCATGGATCTCTGTTTTACTTAAGTCTTTCTCCACTCATCCTTTGAAAGAGCAAGTGCAGAATCATGTTCTAACTCCTTTATTTCATATAAAAGAGGGTGTGAATAGTTTTGGCTATTAACAAAGGAAATCCTTTTGTCTGAATAAAATGCATAAACCTAATCTCAGAGTGCATTTACAATGAGTTTAAATTTGAGACAGTCCAACCTATGCCAGATACACAGTCCCACAACCCTCTTCATGCTGGCCAAGTACTCATCTGGTTGTGCAGTCACACTAGGGAGGTGATCTGGGCAACACCATTTTGCTTGGCTAGTTCTGATGCTAATTCTCAGCTAGATAAACTCTCACCTGGGCGACCAGACAGAAATTAGCTCCCAGAAGGAAACAAGACAGTACAGCTGGGGTAAGGAATAGACACTTTAACACTACACCTTAAGCATACCACTCCAAACACTGCATGCAAGTCTTCCCAGGATTTTCTTCCTCCACCATGCAGTCAAGACAATAAGTTGACTGAGGTCTTGCAACCACGTTTGATAGAGCCAAACTGTAACCACCAAGGAAACCACAAACACCCTCAAGATATAGCAAAAGAGCATAGGTAATTGAGACTCTAAGGAGAATCCTCAGTTTAAGTCCTGTATAACACGAACACAACAGCAAGATATCTCCTGTGGTAAGACATGACAGTCTCTCCTTAGCCACAAAGGACTTTCTTGAACAAATCAAGTACTGTTGAACTTTTTAATCCACTCCTCTGTCCTCCTCCTCCACCCCACCATCCTAAATTAAAAAAACTAAATATCTTACCCAGAATCACCTGGATCACTCAGCCAGGCTTCAGAGCTCTAAATCCTCCTTTTAAAGCAGTAACTGACAGATTCACTTTCCTGCAACAGTAAAGAGGGAGGAACTAAAAAGCTGTTAGTGAGGAACCCATTCCATGCACAAGAGAGGATCCAGCAGGTCCTTAGTACTCAGCTCCCCAGTCTGGCTCTGGGCAACCACAGGGCATCATGTGGTGGCTCAGGTTGCCTCTGCTGGTTCAGTTTCTGTTCCTGCATTTGGGGCAAGGCAGGACCAGAGGGAAGCTGCCTACAAGCTAGATTCAGCCCCATCAGATGGGCCATAGTGATGTATTTCATAAGCTGTAACTGAAGTTAAGATTCTTACTGCAGCCTTTAAGGAGCACTACATCTGATATTGAAGTGTCAAGGCTCTGTCCCCATCAACACGGAAAGTCACAGCTCTGTCCTCAGACATTGGGCTACAATCCTCTTGCAATAAAGTGAAACAACACCTGGATTCTTGCCTCTTAATGATGTCCTACAAGTAATCCAAGTAAACACCAATGAGGTCACTGGAGTTTACTCAAGTTCAGAAGCTCAACCACGTGACAAGAATCTGTTCAATGCCTTTTGTGCAACTACAGTCCTTCAGCACCACTCGGTAACCCAAGGAAAACCAATACTTCCCACTGAAACCTTTGAGACTGTGATCAATTTAAGTTTCCTCTGACGTATACCTATACACACGCGTGTCACTAAACAGTCTTATCAGCTTCTCATCTTCAAAGATGCTTACAAATATCTACTTGCAGCCTAAATTACCATCCATTAGAACTGCAACCCTACAACTCTGATT
Source organism: Nesoenas mayeri (assembly GCF_963082525.1). NCBI lineage: Eukaryota > Metazoa > Chordata > Aves > Columbiformes > Columbidae > Nesoenas > Nesoenas mayeri. The sequence continues at coordinate 43,795,187 of NC_137540.1, forward strand.
TGCAAGTACATCACAGCACAACTCTTAATTTAACCTCAATCCAACTACAGTTAGATGAGGATCACCCTACAGATGCAAACTGCTACAAACCAGCAGCTTTCTGGTGACATTAACAGCTTGAGTAGATCATACCAACTTATTCATTCTACTCCTCCCAGGACAAAGCTACTGCTCAGAAAGCCTAGTATGCAACGTCAAGTTAATGCATGCTTCAAGTGCTCATCTGAAACTCTGCAAGAATGAGTTTCTTACTCATACTTCTGTCACCTGAAATCTGGCAGAAGACAACCTGTGTCAGGCACACTGAGCTGCATTGCATCACACTGGATAGTGTTTACAGTCAGAAGGATCTTCTACAAAACATAACCCTTAAAACTATGAGACCAGACAGAGCAGTGAGTGCTTAGGAGAAGCAACTGGTTCACCGAGTGACCTCCCAACACCAGCATAACAAGAAAGAGTATGACAAACCAAGCAACCCCTTGACCTCAGGTATTAAAGTGTCCCTGTATTTCCTCTGAGTCTGTGAGAGTAAGCATTTTCTTCTCGCTTTCCTAGGAAGTCAGTCCATCCTCACCAGGCTATTAATGCATCCCAACTGCAGAGGCAGAGTTTTGGAAACAAGGCACATGTAGTACTAAAGTAAAAATCTTCAGAGTTCTGGGTTTAGGAACAATAATTCATATGAAAAGCCAGAAGTCCTTTTCTGCAAACAGAATAACGTGCTTCTGCTGTAAGCCTTGAACAGTCCAACTACAGAAACTGTCTTTCCTCTAAATCGCTAAGAAACCATGCAAGCTGTTTTCAGTCAGTTTTGGACAAACTACCAGTACTATTAAGCTTCAAATCCTAACCAAAGAGGAGCATTTTACTATCATATTCTACTTTCTGTAGATTAATATCTCCCAACATGAAAGGCAGCAAGAGAAAGCAGATGCCTTGTGTTATTGAATGTCCTTGTTTCAGGAGTCAGGCGGGATCTGCAGAAATGCAAGGCCCCCATCTGCAGCCAGGGTTCAGCCTGCTGCCTCTAAAGGTCAATGCTGTACAGCAGGGCTTCCCAGAGCCACATGGTATTGTAAACTCCCATGCAAAACCACTTACCAATGAACAAATCACCTCCCGTCCTCTTTGTGAGGATTTCTGGGGAGTTATCGCTGGTTACATTTAACATATTAAAATATTTAACATATCTGAACTTGTAATTTAGCACAGCAGGGAAGTAGGATGTAGCAGGCAGTCTATTCATAGGACTACCAAAAGCCAAATTTATCAAACAATATATCCCTCTGGGCCAGAATCTCTCTCCCTCTCTGCTGCACTTTTGAAAAATTTGGTGCTATTAGACATTTTGAGTCTACCCATTTCAATCAATTGTAGTACCATGATTTAGAAAAAACAAGCAAAATACAATAACCTACTATTATCTGCTATTGCTCACATTAGTCAAAGTGGTCTTTTTTTGTGGGGGAAAGAGGGAGAGAAAAGAAACCACTTGCCCCTCCCCACTGGAGGTTAACATACCTATGATAAAAAAGGTATAGCTCACCTCTATCTTCTCAAAAAAAAATCCCACGAGGTATTAAGTTCTAGTGGAGCGATGAGGTAGGAAAGTCAGCTAAGGAAACTCAAGAGACAAGAGTCACTTACCCAGATAGGTATTTTCAAGTTGCCTTTCCTTCCATTTTGAATTACTGGTTTTGTTTTTCTGATACCAACCTTGTACTTGCCCTTGAAGCAAAAGGCTACTTGAGGGTTTGCTTCTCAAGAAGTGAAGACTTACTTCCAACCAATTGGCCAATTTGTAGTTGTAAAACAGCATCCACCAAATTTAGAAGCTGTCTTTTAGATTCATTATAATCACGCAGTCCTCAGAATAGGCCACGGCCATTTGCTCAAGACCTTGAATTGAGTACGCTACACATAACAGCTACTCATAACTACATGCTGTAGATTTTCCCTATCAGCCATCCTCAGACATTTCCATATTCCACTACAAGCAAGCTAGATATCCTTGGACTTCAAAGAATCAGGCAGTAGCATTATGGTTCCATGAGGAACTTTGTCTCTCAGGTTTTGCATTATTTATGGTGCTACTATTGCAAGAGGAAAAGAATGGTATTTTTCAATAAACTAAATGCCTTCTTACACTCAGAATTTCATGATCCAAGAAACCTGACCCAAGTATCTTGAGGCAAGAAACCTCAGCTCATGAGTTTGAGAACGCGTTCCACAAAGGCAAATACAAACACTCCTGAGCAGGCTCAGCAGACTGCAGGGTTCCCTCTAAAGCAACAAGGATGAAAAAAGTCTGCTACCACCACATGGAATAGCCCAGGTATCATCAGGTTTCAACAGCAGTTTCTTTAGATGTCAGTCTTTCCTATCACAGGACATGACCATCATACCTCAGACTCTAACCCACGCGAGGCATATGTTCAGAGGGATTACTAGGTCCAAAGAGAGTGACTATAACACCCCAGACAGCTCACAGACATGCCCTTTAGAAATTCTGAAGGCTTCAAGTGTTGCAATTCCTGTTCAACAGGAACAAGAAATGTATGCACCCGAGAACAAAAGCATCGTGTAACCAGGCTAAACTCCTGTGCTGTAGCACTGCAAGACCTACCTAACAGCAGAGAGGAGGCCTGCAAAGTCAAAGTCAATCAACCTTCCATTTTAGGCCAGTTCGCCTCATGCTGTTTCCATACGTGCTCTGAACTGCTTAAAGAAGAAGAAAAAAAGGCTGCTCCAAGCACATGCTGCATTCACGCCCGTAAGAACAACCTCCTCAGAGACAAGGTCCAGTAACTAAACGTTAAACCCCTCCGGGTCAGACGGCGCCGCGCTCCCCGCACGCTGCTAGGCCGGGCAGCGCTCCGCGGGGAGCGGGGCCGCCCGGGGACATCACCCCGCGGCCCGAGTTGTTTACTCCGGGCCGGGCCGGGGCAGACGGTAGCGCTGGAGCCAGAACAATGCCCTGCCGCCGGGGCTGCCGCAGCCGCGGGGGGAGGCCGGAGGCAGCCGGCTGCGCTTTCCTGAAGGCTTTTGCGCGGGTGGGAGCCCAGCCGGCTCCGGGGGACGCTAATCCCACCGCAGGGCAGAAGGGAAAACGCCTCAGACCCAGAGCGGCAGCCTGAGGGCACCGGCGGCGGGACCGCCCCGCCGGCACCCGCCGGCACCCGCCGCCCCTCACCGTCGCCCGCCCGGCGCCGCAGGTGACAACGGCCGCGCAGGCCGCCCCAGCCCCACGGCGAAGGGCCGGGCGGCGGCAGCTCCCGCAGGCCCCGGCGCCGGCTGGGCAGGTTGCGGCCGGCGCGTCCCTGACAGCCCCCGGCCCCGCGCCGGCGGCAGCGCCACCCGCCCCTCAGCGCGGCCGGGTGCGCGGCCCCGTCCCCCGCCCCGGGCAGCGGCGGCACCGCCAAGCCCCGCTCACCTCCCGGCTGCGACGGCAACAGCGACCACGACTCCGCGCGGCACCCCCGGCGCCACCCTATTTAAGCCGAGGACGGCGGGAGCGGCGTGTGCGTGTGCGTGTGCCGAGCCCGCCTCCTCCCCCGCCCTCCCGCCCGCGGGCGCTAGGGCCCGGCCCGCCCCAGCCGCCTCGCCTCCCGGCCCGCCTCCCTCCCCGCCCCAGCCCGGGGGCCACGGCCCAGAACGGCCCTGTCGCCCGGGGCGTCGCTCGGGTGTGTCACAGCGCCGGTCTGCGGCGCTACAGTAATTCATCCAAAACCCCCGTGAGGGGGGTGGAAATACTGTACTTCCCCTGTCACTTACGCCCGCACGTAGAGGGAAGCGAGCAGAACACAGGCACTGCACGCAGCACCCTGCACCGTGCCGAGCTGAGGAGACAGCTTGCAAGGGCTTTGCAAAAGACATCTGCATCCATATAAATAGGCTAAAAGGACGTTATGTTTCAGTACAAAAGCACTGGCTGAAGCCAACGACCTTGTTGCAATGCGGGGAGCTATCTCATCACCACCAGTGAACTTTGTGACGGGGCCGCAGGTTTGAGGTGCACCCTGATAAAGCAGAGGCTCTTGTGGTCATATCAGTGACCTCTGACAGTTACCTGAACCTTGGGCTGGCCCTGTGCTTCATCACTCCATTCGACCTGTAAATCATCAGCCTGGAAATCTCAAAGTCCCGCTATGCTTGTTGCACACTCTGCATTGACATAGTTCTGTGTTTCATGAGTAGTATTTGGGTTAAGTGTGTACATGAGTTACGACTATATACATTCATGTATATATAATATTTTGCAAATTACTGGAGGTACTTTTATTTTACATGAAAGTAGCCACTGTCTCCTGATGCTACAGTTTATACTGGAGTAGAGCCAGCATAGGACCTTCTGCAAAATAGCATTTTTAAAAAAGGAATGAGCCTATATTCACTTTTTAGCACAGAGGAGTGTACTTGTGAAGCTGCTGATAGTCCCCTTTTAACTGCACTTGGGTTCAATTGTGGAGGGGCTCAGAAATGCAAAATAAATTCCTTTATCAGGAAAGGAAGTGGAATCACATCATCCAGGAACGCACCTGATTGACTGCAGCTCCTCATGGGCACAGACTCCACACCACTAAAGCAAGTCTGAATAAAGCCCCAAAGCACAGGCAGCATGGAGATCAGCTGCTCTGCAGTTGGGCTCTGCTGGTTTATTCCCGTTGCACCATACCTCGTGTAGACACGGCCAGACTCTGACAAGTGATTTTTCACGTTACATCCACAGTTTTGGATGAAGAAATCAAGTGATGTAGAAATACACCATCGCAGACACTGGTGACTTCATGTTTTGTCCTGAATGCATCTAGCTTCCATCTGCCAGCCACCAAAACTCATTATGATTTTATCTACGATGCTAATTAATCCTTCATTATCACATCTATCTCCACATCAGGGTTTCTAAAGGCCATAAACCATAGGTTTTAGCCCTCTCTCAGAGAAACTTCTGTGAACTGATTTCCTCTTGTCTCTCACTGGAAAGAGGGTTTCTAAAATAAAAAAAAAAATTAAAAAAAAAAAAATCTTTCTCATACATATCTTTTCATGAATCATGTCATTCATGTGAAATTGCAAAAGTCCCAGCTATGCAATATTTAAACAGGCATCTCACTAATGCCAGGTATCATGATGTCTCTGCTCCCACTTGGCACTCACCAGATTATACACCCAGGGATGACATTACTCTCAGCTTTTTTCCAGCTGGTTGGAAAAGAGAGGGACTCAGTCTCAACACAGCTACTTAGAAAAACATATATAGAAACCAGGAAAACAAGGCACTGTATACAAACAAAATCTACCGGGGAGGTAAGGAACTTGGCTCCCAGGGAACAGCATGGGCTGGGATCCTTTAACAACTACATTTGCATTTTAATTACATTAGAGATGCCACCAACTCTTTTTATCGATGTACAGGGCACACAGGCTCTAAATCCATTTCACTAGGGAAATCTGCTCTCATTAAGTACATCAGATAAATCAAATAAGTAAATAATAATATCCAACAGGAGATTCTGGCAATTCCCTGTATTCCAGTCTGTCTCCATTGCCTCCTGTCCTTTCACTAGGCACCATTAAGAAGAATCTGCCTCCATCTCCTCTCCACTCCAACACCAGGAATTTCTGTGCACCAGCAAGATTCCCCCCTAACCTCAAGCTTTCCCTTTCTGAGGCTGAACTCCCTATGTATGACAAAATCTCCAGTCTCTTTACCATATCCATGGCCCTTCACTGTCCTGTCTCCAGTATGTCCATGTCTCCCTTGGACTGGAGAGCCCAGACTGGACACAGGTCTCCAGGTGTGGACTCTATGGTGCCGAGCAGAGGAGAAAGATCATCTCTGCGTGGTTTCCTGTACATGGGGATGGACCACTGCTGAGTTTGGAGAAGGTGATCCTTGAAAAATCAAAAAAAGCTTTCTTGGACCCCTCTTCTCCCCAGGACCATTTCATTAATGGGGTAATTATCCTGTAAAGAGATTACCCACAATAGAGGATTTCCATTTCAGCAATGTGTGGATAATATAGAATTTTCAGGACCAGCATTTGCTTTTGCCAATAATATTGATATTGAAGTACTGTTCTTATATGCATGCATTGGCTATAATTGACAATGTAAATTAAGTGTCTGCCAGAAGAAAAATCACTTAGCTATGTTCATCTTGATTTACAAATGATGCACATCACTCTACTGAATTGGGTTATCCCAAGTGTACCATTTGAAAGCCATCCCAAGTGTATAATTTTTATACAAACCAGACTGCCTAGCCTTCTACCATACTGTATCTGCATCTGCTCACACTTGTATGGAATCTTGAGAGAAGAAAAACAAAGAAACGTTATGTAAATAAACACTTCAAAATGTCTAGCATATATTGCAATTAAAAAACATGAGCTACCAGGTCCGTGGAGCAGGCATAGTTACTTATGTCTTGTCAGCTTTCTTCCTAGTGGGAAATGGAATAATGTTTGGTTTACATTCAAAACTTTCATACACTTGAAAAAGGAAAAATAAATCCTGATAGGAAATGGCAGGGAGGGTGAGTGTGGCCGCTCCACAGCAGGGAGGGCAACTCTGGCAGAGACGAGGCTCTCCCCTGAGGAGCAGTCCCAGGGTACCCATGTAGGTGACACCAACTGCCTCTGCTGACAGCCCCCAGCGAATTGAGATAATGAGTCAGGGCTGGGATCCACACAGAGACCCATTGGGAACAGCAGGAGCCCACACCAGGACTGAAGACAAGGCCAGGACATATCTAGGGCTCATCCAGGAGACAGGGCTGAAGGCAAGCTGCCTGCAATGTGCCTTCAGGCTCCATCCAGGAAAAACAAATCAAGCAGCTGGGAGAGCAAGGAACAGGGCTAGGAATGGCGTGGCCCAGGCCTGAGCTTAAGTGGAGCCCCTGGACCACTGGGCAGGGATGTGGGTGGGGGTCCCAGTTGAGGCTGCTCAGAGACGTTAAGGTCTATAGGTGTCCCCAGGGCTCTGGCAGTGACACCAGTGCACCCCCTGCTCACTGAAATACACGGCAGGTCTATCCCACTATATAGATGCATTTCACCTGAACAAACAACACATTGTACTGAGCACAACAGCAAATATCCCAAAGGTAAGAGTCTCCCAGAAATAAGAAAATCTGTCCTAGTTCAGAGAGAGAAATATATTTGGGGGGATTCCTGAAGACCATAGTCATCTGTCTCCCTTATAAACAACTGAACGGAAACTCAAACATCCTGATGTCATGAAGGAGCTGTGCTGGCAGATGAAAGCCTGCCCAGGGCCAGCCTAAACCAGGCTTTGGTCACACTTGTTATGTTACCTTAAAAATTTGTTCAACTTAGAAATACACAAGTAAGGAAGTCATGAATGTAACGAGTTCCATGAAATATAGGTCTTCTAAACACTGAGATATCTAGCCAGAAAAATACAGTGTTTATGAAATCTCCTGTATAAAAGCACCGGAAAAAAATTCAAAACTTCTATTGCAAACAAGAAAAGAGATATGATGCATATATACATATATACACAAATATAGAGAGAGATTTTTCAGAAAAATATAGAAGCAAAACTAGAAAATCAGCTTAAATAACAATCATGTTTTCAAACATGTAATTACTTCATTGGATTTTGAGGATTTTGTGGATTTTTTTTTAATACAGAAAGGATATTTCAGCTATGCCTACCATTTCTTCCAATTTGTGTTACTGTCTTCATCACATATTTCTCCTTCTTCTGCTCCCTACTCCCTTGAAGATAAATACATGGGCTTATGGTTTGGGATCTTCTGATGTCCAGCAGCTGTATGAACTGACAAAGTCCCCATTTCATTCACACTCACCACACAGAAACTGCCCTTCCCATAGCACTGAGGAGCCAGTTTGAATACGACAGAGATAGAGGAGTCCTGTGGAAATAGTATTCTGTCCAGTAAAAAGAAGACAACCTGGCTGTTACTGATTCAGCTTGCTAATGTCAGGCTCACAAGAATGTTATTCCTCAAATGACAAGGTACATATGTAATGGCACAGGACTGGAAAAGCCAGCATAAAGCATCAGCAGGTTAAATTGTGTTAAAGCCAGTTTGTTTGCCACCAGTCCTTTTTCCTTCTCTGAACTTTGGTTCACAGGCTGTATTTCCCTCCTTCCTCCTGCAATCGGTACATGTGTGCAAGACTACTAGCAAGTTTACTACTCGCTTCATCCAAACAACCAGCATGAAGCTTTTCAAACGTGAAAGTTATTTCAGTAAAACCACACACATAAGAAGGATGTTCTCTTGTTTGTTTCTGCCAGCACAATGCAAACAAGCCAACTATACCCATTTGTTCACTTTTCTTGTAAAATATTTTCCCCAATCACCATTCCACTGCATATCTACTGTTTGGAGTAGGGTCAAAGGCATCACACAAAAAAAAAGATAAAAGTTTACATTCTTCTAAAATCTACTGAGAACAGAAGCTGCAATGTATAAAGCTACATTACAGACATACATAAACGGACAATAAAGTTCTGTTTGTTTACTGAATATTAAGTAAAATATTACACAGAAATAACCAGAGCAAGAAAGCTTAGAAGTTAAATATTTATTATGTTTAAACTCCAACTGAGAAATGAAGTGCCTGTGTCAAAAAATAAAATACCATCTCTTCGTCTGGAACATATCCTGAGCACAATATTCTCTGGGTGACAAAAGGAGTAAGTTGTTTTATTAGCTAGAGTTTACAGTCAGCAGCGCATGTTCAACACAAAACTGAAGAGCAGAGCCCTAAATAGTACCAGACTACAGTATTGAACATCCCTTGTCAGCAATGACCTCCAAATGCACAGCATGTTTTCATATTCTTCACATACCCATACCTCCTTGCAACTATTTCAGTGAGTATTGGTGCACAAGCCCTGGGAGCAGGCCAGATGTCATGGCAAGGAACATCTGCTTTTAAAGGATCTCTCAAGGTGAGCATGCTCACGTCCCCAAACCTGCCAGCTAACCAGTGTGCTCCACCACTGCAAGGATACATTTGGGCTCCAACTCAATGTTAGTGCCTACAAGGGCAAGAAAGGGAACACAGAAAGAATTAATGAGGACCAAGCCCTTTCCAAAAGCCAAGGAGCTTGTACACAGTGATCTTTACATTAGTGCCAATCACTCAAAAAAGCCTCAGTGAAACTTATTTCTTATAAAACACCTCTGCATACTGGAATATGTACATCAAAATTGTCATTTGCATTTTCATGTAACACATATGTCGCAATGCTTAAAATGTGTGTGTGAATAGAGCTTCACTTTTGAAAGAGTGGCTCCACATCTCATTTGCCTGAGCCCATCAAGTGCCAAACAGGGCAAGCCTGCAGATACCAGTTCAAGATGATGGGTGAGGATGATGAAGCACAGACTTCTGAAAAAACCTTACAGTTTCCATGTGTGGCAAGCCCTGCTCCAGTGCCTGGCTCCTGCAGGAAGAGGGGACTAAGTAGAGGGAGCTCAGGTTGGCAGCCAGAGTAGCTCAGGCTTTAGTTAATCTACCTTGTTGGCTACAAAACTGAGGTTGCACACTCCTTCATGCTTCTGTACAAGGCTGCATTTAGACAGGGCAAGGGCTAGTGATATGGAGAAGAGAAGCCATGGGAATATTTTTAATAAAGGGCTTGTAGGACATGGATAAGATCAGTTTGGCTGGCATACACAAGGTATGTCAGTAAACTATATCTTCATTTGGGATAAAAGCCAATACAGTGATTAAAAGAACAACTTGTCAAGGCACCTCATCATAAATCACCTGTACTGTCTCTGGAAATGGGTGGAAACAATCCCACTCTCCAACCTGTGACAGGCTGATTCATAGAGTTGTTGTTGCACAGGAAAACAAATGGGTCTGGCTTGTAAATAACAAACTTTCCAAAGCAAACTGACTTTTATAGAAAAAAAGATGTTAAAAAACAAAACAAAACACACAGGTTAAATATGCCTCTCTTTGGTAAAATGGTGTTAATAAGTGGAAAACAAGCATTGTTTGGCCCTTTCTATGTCATCAAGAACCACCATTAATCAAATTGAGCATATATCCAGTTGTCCACACAAAATAACTACAAGGTATTGGCACTGTTCCCCAGCCAGTGAGCAATGGCTAGCATGCTCTGTGTCATCATGCACAGACCCAAGCACGCTTTAGAGTTGGGATGCTGAGTAGCATTTGGAGATGAAGTTCCCCTATCCCATTCCTGAACAGCAGGAGCGTGTCAATCCATCACTTCTGACCTGGCGCTTCCTGAGCCCATCCCACTGCCATGCTTACGACACCTACCACCCCAATCATCCACTGTGGAGACCTCACTTTATCCTACCCCTGATCATCCCTGGCTCCAGCCATGGCCTGCCAACAGTGTTACCCTCCATCGCCTCAGGCAGCACCACAGCCCAGCCGGAGCAGAGGGATCCCTGGTACGGGATGCAGGAGCCTCTGCCTCACACAGGAGCACATTTGTCCTTGCAAGCTGTCCTCCCCCACCTGGTGTTCAAGCTCTTGCCCAGAGGCACATGCGAGGCTGCTTCAGGTTGCCTCCTTCCTCCCACTCTACACAAGGCTGGAGGTTCACCTCAGCGGTCACTACTGAGGAGTGAAGAGATAGCGTGCAACCTCTTGTCTTGTGGGAGGGGCTCATGAACATATCTGGGGATATTTTAGTGGTCTACATTTATTCTTGGTTTTGTTTTCTTATATTTCAAGATGCAGACCCCTCAGAGTCAGCTACATCCAACACTGTTTAAAGTGATGGGTAGGCACTTGTCTTTGGAAAGGCATCTTTTACTCTGCATCTTGCTAGTGAAATTCCTATTTCTTATATAAAGATAGACCTGGAGCAATATTTGAGTACTACTTCATGTAACAAACTGCTTAATGATATTCAACATTATTATTTCAAGTGCTTATCTTTATTTTAATGTAACATTCACGGACAAATGCATATCAGTACTTTAGAAAACTCATTTTCCAAAATCTGTCTAGAAATATCTAGCAGCAACAGATTTTTACTAGAGACAAAAGAAACTTAAGTTTCTCTCTCTCAAAAATAACTACATTAAATTTCTTCCTTGTATTTTCTGCTGTGAAACAGTGGCAGATCTCATTGCAACGTTGTTTAACCTCTGTGTGCTAACACAAATTTTATATGACTGTATCTATTACGTATTTCTGAGACTTTAATCACTACCAGATTAAGAGATCACTCAGATTAAGGGATTTGAGTCTCTTAATCACTACCATAGATTTGAAATCTATAAAGTACATAGAGACCCTAAACCGAAGTGAGATGGCACTTACAGTGTGTAACAGAGCACACAGACAGTTTGCCACTGGCTGCAAGTGCCGCACAGTCACCAGCAGACCAACACCAGACAGCTTCTGCCTGGAGCAACACGTGAGCTCCTCAAAATCCTAACCAGGCTCTCACCATACGATATTTCTCATCGCTTTTATGACACTTGAGTCTTTTTGTTGTTGTAAGCACCAGTAAGGATGTTAGTCCTTGCCTCTTTCAAACTTCAAGATACCAATAAAAGAAACAGAACTAGAGCCTCTAGAATGGACTAGCAGGCCCTGGATGCCCCCAAACAACACAGTACAATCACTGCTGCTCAGTAGCTAGAGCCTGTTCTCAAGAAAACCATATGGGCTCCTGGCAGCGATGACAACACGTGAAGCCCAGGCTGCTCATGCCAGTCGCAAGTGTTTTGTGTACTCCAAACCAAACCGCTCTGCCAGGGCGCTTCACTGCCCTCCTGGGCTCTGTTTGCTTCTCCCCGCAGAGGTCAGCGCTCGCTCCTGCTGGCTGGCACAGGATGCTTTTGTGTAAAAAGGGCAACAGGTGGCCATGCTGACCCCAAGGTCATTGAGGAGCCCGTGTTTCCCAGCTGCCTGGCACGTAGGTGGCCAGGGAAGGAAAACTGCGTTCACATTCCCAATCTTACCTGCCTGGCAGCAGGTATTGCTGCAGTTAAACTTGTGGTTTCCATTATATGAGAATTTGCTGACAGAACTTCAAAACAACCACACATTTAGGGCAGGTGTGGGGTTTTTTGTTTGTTTGTTTTTAACCTTAATTTGACTAAAGTGACTGTGGAAAACAAGGGCCTGGGGGTATTAGTGTGGAGCACTGAGTATATTTAAAAAAAAAAAAAAAAAAGGCAAGATTAAAGTAGACTTGCAGCTGAAATTACTAAGGGTTGAAATATATTATTGGGTACAAACCATTGAGGAATGTAGTAGATATCAGTTTGGCTTGACTGAGTTAATGACAAGCTGAAAATGATCCAATAAGCCCAGACAAGGAAGTTTTTGCTTACCCATTTTTGTGCTTCGTTTATTAACTGCACACCTACAAGGTTAAATACAGGTGCTGCTCTTCTCACTAAATCCATGGTGTCTTAGAGCGAAACCATAAACTTCACAGTTGTTTAGCAAATCTCAAATGTGGTAAAAGTTCAGTGTCCTATGCTTCAATTTCAATTTTTGACATCATTTAAAACAAAAAAAATTGCAAATGTGCAGGTTGCATAGGCTCTTTCACATTATGAGAGTGCAAACGCAAACTTTTGTGTGCTCACTTTGACTAGTACACCTTAACAGGCAACAAAAAGCAGAGGTAACCTTTAGATAACAATTAAGATATTAGCTGGTAACAAATTAGAAAATTTAGAAATTTAAAATTAGCTATTAACAAAAAAAAATAAAGGAAAAAAACATCCAAGAGTTAGTAACCTTTCCAGAAAGTGTGGTAGTATTTTTCCCCTCATGGCACGTGCTGCATCCCCTGTAATGGCACAGCCCAACTCTGCCTTCAGTTGGAGCACGACCTCCTGGCTGGGGCTGCAGGGCGCCCATGGGCCAGCATGTGTGATCCCCGTGTTCTGTATCCTCTCCGGAGAGAATGCATCGTTACACCAGGTGCATCCTGCAGCAAGTCCCTCTTACTATGCACAGGCTCATCTTGAACCATCAGTGGGAACCGCTGAAGCTGAAAGATATCTTTTAGCTTTGAAAAAATATAACTTCATTCTTTTCCCTTTAGTACACTCCATAGTCTCTTTTTTTCCTCATTCAAAGGCTTGAATAATGCAACTTCCTCTCATATCTACCCTGCTAAGCACAGAAAAAAAACCTTTCAAAGCCCAGGCTATAAACCCTGGAGCAACCACAGTCACAAACTATGCTGAGTTATCAGAGATCTTGCTGGGATGAAAAGAACTTGATTGCATTCCCAGAAAGCAGTGGAGGGTATGGCTTTGCCCGTGCAGAAGTTTTCCCTCTCATGAAAGGCAGTTAGCTTGCTTAGAATGCTACAAAAGTATGCCCACATCCAGCAGCATCGTGCAGTCATTCAGAACACAAAGTAAATCATCCTAAACATCAGGAAGACACACCCAACTAAAGCATGGCAAGAGATGTTTCCTGAAATTTGTTATCACCTACTGTAGCATGGGGTGGTGAACCATGAGGACTTTTCTGACAGGTTAATTTGATAAGAACTGTGAAATGGAAATACAGAGCAGGGGAAATGCTGAGATCACTTTCAACCTCTTTTAACCAGTCCATATAGGTCATATACAGTAATGGTCTCCTTGTCACTATAGTGACTAATTAGCCAGCACTTCACGTTTAGCAGTCCTTTAGCATGATTACATATGCACATGGACACTGGGGCCAGCCGACCGCTTCATCCAACTTCTGCTGGAGTTGATGCATATCTTTCCCCCAGCTTCAACAGAATCTAGATTGGGATATTAATAATTCACAGCAGGTGCAGTGCACTGCCTAGATTGCTGCTTTTATCTACAGTAAGATGGCACTGGTTTTCCACACTCATACCTACCCTTGGTACAATCAGATTTTAAATGCACATGTAACTTAAGAATGTGTATGTCTTAAAATTCAAGTTCTTCAGCAGATGAAAAATTCCCTTCAGCATACATAAGGGATTCCCAAAGAGATTTACAATACAAAAGTAAATGGCTTAGACCAAAGTGTCTCTGACAACTTAAAAACTTCAAGTATCCAAACACTTAATGATATTTTAAAAAATTCTCAAGAACAAATAATTACTGAGCTTTTTGACTGACAGAGCATGTGGTGCATTGGCAGAGCAGCAGCAGTCTCCTGCCAAGCAGTGACTTCTCTGCAAAGGGCCTCCTCACCAAATTGCAATTTCATAGCAACTCTGGTTAGAAAAAGAGCAGTCTAAATCCTGGGAAGCAGAGCTCTAGATAGGGGTGGGGTTTTTTTTTTTTGGAGGGAAGGTCTTGGTTTTTGCTCATTTGAGACCACAACTGTAAAAGTAATCACAGAATGTTAGGAATCGGAAGGGACCTTGAAAGATCATCTAGTCCAATTCCCCTGCTGGAGCAGGAACACGTAGATGAGGCTACACAGGAATGTGTCCAGGCGGGTTTTGAATGTCTCCAGAGTAGGAAACTCCATTCAAAGTGAAAGGTCAAAAATACTGTTTCAAATTTATAGGAAACTACCTGTACCTTTCAGATAACACTCCAATTTTAAGATTTGTGTAATTATTTTTGTGCATCAAAATTCTTTACAAATGACTCCCAGTCCAATAGAAACAAGTAAACTTCTAGTGCCGAGGGAATTTCAGGTTAATCTGACTTTCTCAGCCCTACTTCCACTGAAATAGGGTCATGTCAGGCCGGACATGAGTCACTACCGGGGTTCTGCAGGGATCCATCTTAGGGCCAGCGCTCTTCAATGTCTTTATAAATGACTTAGAACTTGAGAGATTGCTTAGTAAATTCACCATTGACACAGAACTGAGGGGAGCTGTCAACACTCTCGAGGGCAGAGAGGCCCTACAGAGGGACCTGGACAAATTGGAGAACTGGGCAATCACCAACCGCATGAAGTTCAACAAGAGCAAGTGCAGGATTTTGCACCTGGGACATGGCAACCCTGGTTGTACATACAGACTGGGGGATGAGAGGCTGCAAAGCAGCTCTGTGGAGAGGGATCTGGGGGTTCTGTTCAACGGCAAGTTGAACATGAGCCAACAGTGTGCCCTGGCAGCCAAGAGGACAAACAGTGTCCTGGGTGCATCCAGCACAGGGTGCACTGCCAGCCAGGCGAGGGAGGTGATTGTCCCACTCTGCTCTGCACTGGTGCGGCCTCACCTGGAGCACTGTGTGCAGTTCTGGGCACCACAGGATAAAAAGAGACATAAAGCTACTGGAGAGTGTCCAGAAGAGGGCTACATAGTTGGTGAAGGGTTTGGAGAGGAAGCCGTATGAGGAACAGCTAAAGTCACTTGGTTTGTTCAGCCTTGAGGAGACTGAGGAGAGACCTCATTGCAGTCTACAGCTTCCTCACAAGGGCAGGAGGAGGGGCAGGTGCTGATATCTTCTCTTTAGTGACCAATGACAGAACCTGAGGGAATGGCAGGAAGATGTGCCAGGGGAGGTTTATGTTGGACATTAGGAAAAGGTTCTTCACCCAGAGGGTGGTGAAGCACTGGAACCACTGGCTCCCCAGGGAGGTGTCACGGCCCCAAGCCTGACAGTGTTCAAGAAGAAACTGGACAAGCCCCTCAGACACATGGTATGAACTGTGGGGTTGTCATATGCAGGGACAGGAGTTGGACTCGATGATCCTTGTGGGTCACTTCCAACTAAGGACATTCTATTAATCTATTAATTCCATGAATCTATGAAATCCAGGCCAAGATTCCCCTGGCTCTCCACATGGTAAGGTCTGGTAAAAAAAGAAGGCCATCTACAATTTGCTTAATATTTCCTTGTTAAACCCGCAACTCCAAATCCAGACGTAAATCCCTAAAAAAAAAGTCATGCTTCTTCAGACACCCTTGCTCAGCTCAATGCACACTTGCTCCTTCTTTCAGGAACTTTCTGGCACAAAAGTGTTCCAGCTTCTTAGTTAGGGAAAGCATGGGGATTTTTTTATGAAGCCTTGTATTAGGATCCTTTCTTTTTTTCTTGCAAAGCAGGAAGAGGGCCAAGAATGAGAAGATGTGATCAGTGGGGAGAACCAGGAAGGATTTGCAGCCCTGTTAAATTCCCCTTTCTTCCCCAGGAGTCACATTTCTGCCCTGCTTCCTTCAACGCAGAAAAACTGACTCTTTTCCAAAGCAAGCAAACAAACGGATTTTATTTCAGTCCTTCAGGCCATAGAAAAGCATTTGCTTGGGATGAATTACTCAGGATTAATAATTCTCTTTCCTGTTTGCAAGTTTAGAAATAGCTCTAGAACTAACATGCTGTGTTTCAGGATGGTTATGGAACATTAATTTTCAACACGATATTGTCTTGTAGACTTTCATTTTCCTTTACCTGTTCTATTCATACACAATTTGAGTATGTAGATTTGAAGTAGACTTATTAAAAAAATAGATGGATTTAATAATATTAGACTTGCTAAAAATTTAACAAGCGACAAGAATACTTGGGTTGAGTGAAAAGAAAAAATGTTCAACCAATATCCAGGTTTGTCAAGGGACCAAAGTGGAGAATATTCTCGTTTATATGTATGGCACTTGAAAGTGCAAATGAAATTCAGAAAGATTATGAAGAGATGTTTAATCAATAGATCTCTGCACAACTGAGAAGCATGCAATCGGTATCTTACCCTGACTGAATGGCAGCAACAGGAGCAACTGCGCACCTTATCAAGTATTTCCATATCAGAACACTTCATCATAACTAAAGCACCAGGCATCTAATGCTATATCCGTCCTACGGGCTATTTGTCCAGATAATATCAAGAGTGCTTTCCAGGTAAAGTTAATAGCAACAGCAAAATCTTTGGATTGTGGATAGGAAAAAGATATTGTCAGTGTAAACCCATTACTCAGTGAAAATTTGTTTGACTATCTTAATCATTACTTCCTAACATAATGATAGGATCTAGCCCCCAACTCTAAACCCAGCACATCCAAAGGCAGCTATCTCACATCCCTGCACTACTGATGGCAGACATCAAAAACAGACCATCTTCCACATAAATGTAACAACAGTGATAGAAGTCCACCAAACCCTTGGCACTTAGCCTCTATTATGGGTAAAAAAAATCTATACGTGAGGGTCATTTCAATAATTTTGTATGTTAATAGCTGGGAAGGGGAAAAGTGCTTAGGGTTAATTTGTTTCCAGATGGGCTATTCTCTCCCTTTCCTGGCTGAAGAGAGGAACTTAGTGCTGAAAGGTTTGTTTATAGGGCTTACACCTTTTCAGAAGGGATGGAGCAGCCGAATTCTGAATTCACCACCTCTCTCTGCCATGGTGTTTCATAGCTTCGTCACTTCACAGCCATGCTGCTGATGTGCACTTCACACCAGAGCAGTCTGATATAGCGAAGGCTTGAGCTACACATGTATCCATGCTTCCTGTGGAAGTTCAAAAGAAAAAGTATTTGTTCAGGTTTTTACATGCACCAGGATGTTTGTTCAAGGACATGTCAAAGAAACAAGGACCCCCTGAGCTGTCCTCTGTGGTACAAAGATATCCTAATACTACAGCTGCCTTTAAGGATGAATTCCTTTCACTTCAGAGAGCTCATGGTGCAAGGTGGGGGTCTGAGGGCTGACTGGATTAAGTTTTGTTACAGCAATCCTGAGACCAAACTGCCCTGACTGGGCTTCAGGCACTCAGATAAACTCAGCTAATTTACACACGGGTGTGGGAGGGAGCAAGAAAGTTTTCAATGACATCAGAGAAGGATGAACAGAATAAGAAACAAAAGATGCCTATGTACTGCAATAAGGTCAGAAAAGTTTGAACTCACATAAAGTAAGTGCACAGGCTCTGTATTTTAAACTATTTACCACAGTTTTGAAACAGGAACAGAAATAACACCTGATGCAGAAATCAGGAGGTGGGGAAGTACCTGACCCTTCCACAAATCTAGGCTATAAATCCCTGCTCTAAGCAGCAGTCTGGACATACAGAGGGGAGAATAAACACACAATAAACTTATCCCTAACTCCCTTCCCACTTCAGATCAGTATTTGAACAACAAGGGTGACATCAACATGACACACTTCTGCAGCAGCAGCTCTGGTCTCCACTTTGCAGGGACTGAGCACACCCCAGTCAAAGCCCTGAGGACATCGTGGGGAGAAACCACAGCATGAGCACTAGTGTGATACTCCTTCCAGCGTGCTCCCCAAGCCCAGTTCTCCTTTGTGCTATGGCTTACAAAACCAGAACCCTGCATTCAGTGAGGTTACACCTCCCGCTCTTCCCTTTTCAGAGAGATGTAAGGACAGGCTCTGGTTCTTACTGTCCTACGTTGAGCTCCTGATCTGCGTGGAGGTACAACCCAGAAGTAACTCTGGGAGTAACAAACTCCTGGAGACAGCTCTGCAGCAGCAGCTGACAGAAGAAGCCACCTGCTTCCATGACATGGTGCAATGGATGACCAGCCCCTGACGCACTGCATGCAGTAAGAGAGAAGAGGAAGCCCTGACCCAGTCTGCGTCAGCACAAATTTCTGACATGTTAAGAAACTTCCTGGAGGCTGTGCAGCTGGCCAGCTGTGGTCAGTGGGAGCCTACAAATCCTAATGGCTTAAAACTGAAAGGAAACAATTTTCACCTATAATTTCAGTTCTTGTACATATCGGTTCTCTGATGACCCCTTCCCACCCCAAAAACCACTCAGGGACAAACCGAGAGTGTATCAGCTGCACCAGCCAGCAGCGATGCAGCAAACGCTCTGGCACAGAGGCCTTCCAGGGCTTGCGTGGTGAATGGAGGACTAGAAACAAGTATATGTGGGGACATAATTCTCCTATCACTCCAATAGATGCTCTATGGGTTTTTACTTTTCAGGTAGCATCACGTTAGACTAAAACCTTATGGTATGTTAAATCTCTTCTACAGACACTTTGTCTGATCTCTTTTTGCTGCCAGAGAAGTTTCAAGAAAACAAACAATTTGCATATAACCTGAAGTGGAGTCATTTAGATACACTCCATTCCCTTCAAAGCAGAAAGGAACAAGGGCAATAGAGTAGGGAGCTTAAAAGCCACTCTGTCAGAAATACAGTTTCTTACAGTGCAGGTGCTGCCTGCAGGTCCAGCTATCTTTCCAGCATCTCCTCCCAGCCTTAGATGGGACGTGGTAGGGTTATAAACAAACCTGCGCAGCTTTACAAGGCTGCCCAAAGGGCAAGCCTGAGTGTGACTGACAGATAGAGTTTGATATAACTGACTCAGCCTTTCAAGAGCTCCCTTTGAAATTGAACATATCTTATTTCCAGCCATTAAAGAAAATGGTCAATTGCTGTTTTCCTATAGAAAAAAGGATAATCATCTCCTAGTGCTCTGGTCAGCACTTTTTTTTTTTTTTTTTCTTTCTCAACTACATTTCCTAATTTCCTTTCAGATCCGTGCTATCAGAGAACCAACCACCAGACACATATTTGATTACATCAAAAGCACATCTTCTTTAACAATCCTGATCTTTCTTCATATTTCATGGCCTTACCATCACTAGTAGAAAAGTCACAGTTTCAGACATACCCTCCTGAGGTCAACTTTTCTGCTGACACATACCCAGGCCAAACCAGGACTGTTCCCAACTAAGTCACAGTGATGCTGACTCGTTTAGGTTTCTGAAACTGCCCTGGGATTTAGCCCACAATGGCACTGCCCAGACATCTCAAATCTCAGAGCAGAGTTACCTCCATTTCACCGATTGAGAAAGAAGGGCAAAGAGAAGTGCACTGATTTGTTGACACAGCAAAATAAATACCAAGAATATGAGCAAAACCGAGAAGTGTTTCTGCCTCTATGTCAAGCTACTAGCTACGGAAAGCTGCAAGATAAGAGTAGATATTTGTTCTGTGTTACTCCAGTGCCTACTCATCTGAGCATAAGCCTGAAAACCTAAGGATCTTTGCTTCTATTTCAAATAAAACAGATCAGATCTATGTTGCAAAACTTCCCCGATGTAATTCAGGGATAGGTGGCAAAAGATAAAATCTCATATCAACACAGTTTGGCAAGGGTCCCTGATGTCAACACAACGACACTCAGAAGAGGTGCCATGGTTTATTTCACTCAGAAAAATAAGGAGTCTGCCCATGTCTGTGGTTAATGTGTGCCCTGGCAAAACTGTGGCTGTGGGGTGGACTGCTGCAACTGATATTTTTATAGCACCCTTTAGAGCTAAAGTAACACCACAATTTGAATCACACTGTCTACGCAGCATCAAAGTTAGTGGTTCTCCTATGTTCAAGTACACGGCAAAGTTGTGAACTTAACCCTTGAGCTTTCTCTACTTTCTAACACATCAGCATTTAGACCTTTTTCTAAAATGATACTTGGACCTTTGTGCCCTCCATGACCTTTCAGGATTTCTGCAGTATAACAAGCGCCAGAGCACAAAATGTGCTCATCCATGTCTGTATGGTGATCATAACAAACAAAGCAAAAAAGATTTTCCTAGCTGTCAAGAAAAATATCTTCAATATCCATGCTCAGGCAGAAACTACTGGTGGGACAAGAGTTTCCGCTCTTGGGATTTTTCATTACTTTAAGCATAATTATGTGTTGAAGCTGATGTTTTATCTGATCTTTCTCCATTAAAAAAAACAAAACAAAACAAAACAAACCTCCAAAACAATAAAACATCTGAAGGAAAAGCTACGGCTGAATGTAGAATGGCTAATGTCATCAACACTGAGCTAATAGGTGACTAAGCTTTGACTGATGTCAGGCTGTCCCACAAAACTCTTCTGTGTCCTCTTCCTCTCGAAGCTCCCCAGCAACTTTTGGTGACACTTGCCCTTCCCCATTTTACGCCAAATTAGGTCAGAGTTCATCTGAGGAGGGGAGGGACTCTATTTTCCGCTCTTTTCTGCTTTCTGTTTGCACATTGCCAAGGATGAGAAGATCAGGGACTCCTTCAAGTTGTGAAAAAAACTAGTGTTAGGATCTGTCAGATACACTGGCATAAGGCCAGAAAAACTCTCCAGAGTTAGTGATAATTGAGTGACGAGATGCAAATTTTGGAGCTTAGACCCAGATTCCCCCTTGTGCCTACAAAACCCTAGGACACCGTTTCTAGCACTGAGCTCCAATAATTATTCTCATTTCAAACTCATGAACAGAAATCTGGAGTTTCAGCAGTGACATTTATTTTTTATCCTTTCATAGATTAATTTTTCTAGCAAACTTGGAGGTGGGGCATGTCACTTGTGCTGAAAAATTTATTTTTTCTTTTAAAGTGAATGTGAGCTCATTTGAACACTCTGATATGTATTGGAAACTTGTTCAAATTAGTCCCTTTCTGTTGTAAAGCCTCCATCCTACACTGATTCACTATGGACAAACCTCTTGGCCAGCATGAACACCTTCTGCATTTTCAGGAAGAGTGAATTACAGAAGGAGGCAGAGTTAAATAAGCAGCATCACTGAAAATGACGCAGTGCTACAAGAAGATATGGTGGAGACCACGGAAAGCCCAGGTAAAAACAGTAGTGAAGGGACTCTCAGATGCAAGTTTTGGGTAAAAACTTGGGTGCCACTCGTGATAAGAGGTTCTCCAGACCCTTATGTGGCATTCCCTGCACAGTTGTCCCACCGCTGGCACGGGCTTGAGACATTATTAGGCTGCACACGGGAAGAACAGCAGAGATTATCACAGGAATAACAGGATCCTGGGAAAAAAACATGTCACATTTGAGATTCACCTGAAAAATATTGGGGGAGGGTCGGCAGGAAAGAGCGAAGGAAGCCAAATGCAGCCCCACAGGATGTGAAGCAAAAGTAGATAAACATAAACTTAGTTCCTACACTGTGCTGCTTCCTGAGCTGGTTTTCTCACAGGCAGATTTGGAGTCATGTTCAGTTTGAAAAGAAATATTCTTTTTAAAAATCATGCAACCTGCCTAATGAATAAAGAGATCATGAATTGAAAATCCATATCTTTCAGGGGATGGCAAAAATGCCCCCAGGTCACTACAAAGCCCCTGTTCCTCACATACTTGGCATTCACTGTTTACAAATATCTGCGAAGTTACAACACTGGTTAAGAGTAAATGCAGAGATTTCACCCAGTGTGCACGATGGGAGCCTTGCTGTAACTGGAAAGTCAGCAATCCTCTTTTGAATGTGACAAAGTTATGGCCAGACGGAAAACAAAGAGAAGAGAAGGGAAAAAAGAGTAAAAAAAAAAAAAAAAAAGAAAAGAAAAAAAGTATCTTCTGAATGTCACTGGAAAGGTCTTTTTGGTAGAGTCCATCAGGAGACATCACTACAAGCATACAACAATCCTAGGATTATAAAAAAAGATAACCCAGAGGAATTTTGGTTATGGAGACATTTCAACTTTATTGCTTTGCAAAAAATAATGCCACCCCATTTAAGGCAAAGCAGTCTCCCCACAACCAGTTGTTGAAAAGAACAGACACTATATAGGAATTTATACAATAAAGTAGTCATCAACACAGGCTAATGTAGACGCCTATAATCCAGACCACTGCAACTGTTCAACTATCTCTGCTTTCTGGAAGCAACCAAAGCCTTGCAAAATAATTGGTGAGCAAAAAGGACACAAAAACTGACTGAGATTCCAAGCAGTGTAGGTAGAGGAGGTAAAATCCACATCCAGGAGGAGTCACGCATAAAGCAATTTCAAATCTTTTTATAATACTGCTTGTTTTAGTAACATGAACTCCCATCCTGTCTTCAGCTATTTAAAATAATAATAATAATAATAATAATAATAATAATAATAATAATAATAATAATAATAATTGGTAATTTTCTATTTTCGTGTAACATCTGCCCAGCACCATCGGGTGTAGTAGCAGAGGCAACTCATCTGGTGTAAACTCGTGCACGGTACAGGGGCAGCCCCTAGTACTCAGCTCTGCAAGGCTGCTCTCACCATGCTGTCTTCCTCTCAGCTTTTAAAGGTGAAGAACAGGAGAGCCAAATTCAAAGAATCCGAAGAACCTGAGAACAACCAACTAAATTCAAAATGTATCTGCTAATACGTCACTATCCAACTAATCTGTAATTTCAGGGTATGTGCATCCCGTTCTTGTAAACAACATGGTTTACAGGGAGCAATCCTGCTGCCTGTAGTCTGTTCGTTTTTATGAATAAGGGTTTCTGGATTCTACTCTTAAACAGAAAACTATTAAAGACACATGAAGACTAGACCAAAAGGTGAAGTAGCTACAGCACAGCTTGCAACTTTATTTCATAGGACTTGCCTTCACACGGCTTTTCTACCCACAAGCCCACATTATTATTGCCTACAACAAGGGTGTATAATAGTCTATGGTTTAAAAAACAAGAATATTTTAAAATTACTCAGCCCTCTACAGGGAAGAGTCTCCCCACACACTGTCTACAGAAATGTATGTAAATATCAGTCACCCACTATTTTTGGGCAGAACTTCTTAGCAATTTGTTAAACTCCTACTAGAAATCATATGGCACACACATATATGTGATACATATATTCACACATATATCCGATATATATACACAGAAATCAGACTGATGCTTCTGAAATATCCATTATCAATCTACAGAAATCCCAGATTCACTAAGGCCAAGAACTCCTTCCTAAGGAAAAGTCATCTCAGATGGTAAAGCTGAACTGGGGATTATCTTTATACGGCAAGGTCTTGGCTGCATGACAGAAAAATTAAAGGGGCTTGCCGATCAGCTAAAATACTACCGCTCCAAGTATGTTTGGACGACAGCCAAAGTCGTGGAATTGTTTTGCCATGAAATCTGCTTTTAGGCAGGAAGAACAGGAAAGTTTTCAGTCTGGAAGAGGCTTCATGATGAAAAGCTTGGAAATCAAGCCCATTATTCACATCCAATCAAGCCTGCCCCTCCCTGCTCCTTGCTCCCTTCTCCATCCCAGCACAGGCGTGCCCGTGCATACAAGTGCACTCCACACACCACACGTTCTGTGCCTCTTACATGCTTTAGGATGTTGTTTTCAACCAGCCACTCCATATTTGAATCAAAATTATATTCCTGATTAGCCATTTGAGTGAGCTATGCTTCATTCACATACTATAGGTTATAGAGATGACTGACTTCATTAAGAGATTTACTCATATTTTAAAAATAAGTTCTTTGCCAGTGTTATGTGAATATATATTATATCCACTTCAAACATTCTGGCTCCTAAAGACAAAGAAAGTTCAGTCTTACAAAGATGCTCTACCTGCACTTTTCCTCTGTCTGCTTGCACTGCAGCTTTGGTTTGCAGTTGCATTTCAGACATCACATACTCTTATCTGATACCTTGGTTTCCATACAGACAGTGCAGCACAGATATGTACTTAAAATGCAGATGACATACAGAATTGCACTGCTTTTCTGGCCATAATACAGGGAGCTCTCCATGGCCACTGTTGCTGGTGAATTATTGCAGTCATGCTCTCACTGAAGGCAGCAAGAACACAGTCCAGGGTCTGATCCTAGAAATCACAGGCAATTAAAATCATAGCCTGCACACCCATGAAATGCTCCCTGAAGCAGAGTATCTGCCCAGTTTTGCTTCACCTGGAACACCCAAGGACTGCCCTCCATCCCTGCCCAGGCCTCCACGCAGGTGGGAACTAATCCTTTGCACCCAGCAAGGGCTGGATGTGGTGGAGATGCAGCCCCAGCAGTTGCAAGAGCACTTGCTCCGCACTGATCCCATCTCTGTTTCCATATAAACTGTTCAAAGGGTTTTCATAATACCAGTTTGTCACCACCCTAGGTATTGGACTGTATAGACGTTGTTGTGGTTTCACAGTACTAAATCTAGTTTCACAACTCCTGGCGTTGAACCAAAATTACCTTGCATCAGATGGCAGCAGCCTCAGGCATGCTAAGTCAAATTTCTGGACGAAGTAGTGACAAGTTAACACTGCAGTGACTAGCTTTGGGCTAGCGCAGGTGCTGTCCCCTCCTCTTTCATGCTGGCATCAGAGCACATGGATGCCACAAACTCCATGTCAGCTGCTCTAGCGCACTGGATGGACAGGCAGTTCTGTGTCCTCAGCTGATCTGTGCTGAACTCGTGCACATGCCTTCCCAGTACGGCTGCAGAAAGCTGTGGTCACTGACACAGGGCCCTGCCACAAGGGCTGCAGTGCTGCTGTCTGATTTGAATCCACATCTCATCAAGCCTGTCTCATATCCAGTCTTGCCCTCCCTCCTTTTCTCCCTCCCACAGAACCACCAACAATTTAAACCGGATCTTAACTCTGAATTTCAAGTAAGCCACTCTTCTCCCATCCCCCCCCACAAGTGTTGTAATAGTCACTTGTTCTAGAAAATTAACTTTATTAAGAGATTTATTGGTGTAATTTACATGATTGAAATACAGATTTTAAACTAACAGGTATAGAAAAAAAAATTCAAATTAACACAGAGATCGTTTGCCTCCAAGTTACTTTTGTTGCAAGCTTGGGAGGGCGTGAAAACTGTCATACGCATGTATGGCAGGGAACGTGCCAGGGATTTTAGTCACCAACAGTTAAGCATGACTGAGAGACATTTAGGCATTGCTTTGAAGCCTTTTGTCTGTGCTATGTCTATACTTAGCAACCTATAGGCAATTTCATAATTACTGTTCTACCCAGCTGCCTCTAAGATCACTTGCAGCTACTACAGAAATACTGAAACAGTCACGCAGCCCCTCATGCCTTTGAGAACTGGAGAGAATTCATTATGGCCCCAAACATAGTTAATTCACAGCTACTGAGCATCTCCTTGGCAAGCAACAGAGGCAAGGTCTATCTACCTTGGCTCACAGAAGCTGTTTACAGCCTCAGCTGCTTGATCTCACCTTCTCCCCTCAGCTATCAGGAGGAAGAAGGTCCGCAGAAAGGACAACACAGCTCCTGTAGCTCTGAAAGAGACTTACAGAATTGAACAAGGAGCAAGTTATGTCTCCATGACATGCAGCCCCTCACCACACCTTATTTATGCCCAGGCAGGGTACTTTCACAGCCAGCCCTCACCACATAAAGAACATCTTATGGGCTTTGAGGAGACCTCGATGGAACCCTTCCAGCACACTTCTCATTTGGCTATATGTTTTATCTATAAGACACTCTCTCGTTATAGAATCATCACAATCCATGGATTTTATGCATATACATCCTATACCGTACTTCATCCAGGCCATAAAATCCATCATGTAGGTTTTTCAGATTTTTCTGCCATCGGCTCCAGGACAGCAAGTGAGAAGGGTGGGTGGGTCACACCACTCTGTAGTGTGGGATAGCATGGGATACCTGGTTCTCTAATCCACTCTGGATTAGGGTGGCACAGATTTGTCAATGGGTGGCACTGAGCAGCTAATGGTAGATAAAAATCAGGCATGGACCACTTCCAAAGACATGAACTTTCACATCTTGGGTATGTTATTATAACATTCTCAGGAGAGTAGAGGAAATTGAAATTGTGTCTATTCCTGACCAACTGCTGCCATGAAGCCTGTTTACATTGTCCTGAAAGAGATTATTTTTGTTGCAAGCAGAATACTAAATTTCTGAAGATGACCAGTTACTGACTACTTTTATGTTACACAGGGTGATATGCTTATATATTATGTTGCATACCTTCAGGGAATATTTTGTTCATGAATTTATTTTATGGCTTCATAACTTCTTTTTGATCCTGAATATCCTCAGAAAACAAATATTCCATTTAAATGTGTTGTCTGCCTTTTGAAATATGCAGAATAAACCATTACAAATGTTTCCAAAGGCAATGCCTCGAAGCGTGGTTTATTTCCTCTGAGCTCCACTAAGGTTGTCTGAGTCATGGATTTTCCACTTAAGTCTGTAGCCTATTACCCCTAAGTACAGTGCTGAAGCCCAGTGTTGCAAGTCCAAGGGTTTCTGTTTCCTTCTTATGTAAAACCAGAGATTTGACTTTGCTCTTGCAGCCCCATTGTACCAATCACACATGATTCATCCTGAGTGCTCAGCAGTTCTCAGTGGTCTTGGCAAAGCTGAATTGCACTTGCTCTGAGGATGAAGCTGGGTGGCACTTCTTGCTCTCCCTTTATGAGAGGTCAAAATTCAACTGTACAGGGGTGGCAGAAGGGCTCTGACAGACACTGCTGCCTCAGAGAGGCTCATGGTGTTAAAGCTAAATGAGTTCCCTGATCTCAGCAACAGGAGGCCACAGTCTAGTTCAGCTCTTTGCATGCTTATACATCCACAGTATTCAGCCTGTGCTTGTTTCTCTCCTCATCACCTGCAAAATATATATTACATGGTGCTGCTGACCTGGGGAGAAAAGGGTAAAACAAATAATGTGCTCCCCGTCAATGCTCCCACTCCATTACTGGCATAACCTGAGATGTGGAAGGCCTATATGCCTGCTCTGTGTGTGCATCCCCCAACTCCTCCTTCAGGACATCGTTTTCCACCCACATCTACCTACCCCTGGGCAACTGTCAACTTTGCCTGCATCTAATGACAGATTTAGATAGCTCAGTTCCTTGTACTGCCAAATAGTTTAACATACTATAAAGAGGCAGAAATTTGGATATGACCTTGAGAGTTATCGCAGTACTCCTGACCAAGACACTTGGAATCAGTTTACCCCTTCTTTAAAATTGAATGACAACCAAGTTCTCCATTGCAGACCTCTGTGCTGGTACTACATAGCAGACATTGTTTTGTTTGCAGTTAAAGTACAAAGTGATCCCGAATCATGCCAAAACCCAACCCACTTTGGCTGAAAGAGGCTCACCGCATTTGAAAGCAAGTCAAGGAAGGGATGCTTAATCACACTCAAGGCTTCTTCATTCAACCACTGCAGCTAGACTTACAAAGACAAATATACCCTGACCTGAAAATCTAGTACAGTATCTAACTTTTCTCACACTTCTAATCTTGGATCAAACCCAAGAAAGGGAGGAGAACGGACTTAAGGAGGTGGGTGGTCTCTGTTGTATTGCTGCTGCTTGGTATCTCCATCATCCTCATATAGCCCTGTACAATCTCTTCTTTGTTGTGTTATTACCTGAACTTCACCTAGCTCTTTCCCCCCAGCCTTCTGAGTCAAGACTTTTCATCCTCAGTTTTCTCAATTTGTCAAAATCATTCACAGCAATTCCATTTTATGCTTGAAGAATCACCACATACCTCAGGTGCATGTTTTATTATCACCACAACTTCATTCAACTCACAGCCCTTTTTTTCTTCCGTTCAGAAAAAGTGTGGAATTAAAATGTCCTTTGCAAACTGCTCTTTTCCAGTTCCTCATTTAATAGCTGCTTTTTGGGCATTATCTCCGTAAGATTTTTCCTGAGACATTCTTTCACTCTGTAACATCTGGTTTGTAAGCAATGATGACGCTTTGACCCTTTCTTCTTGACTACACCTTCTCTTATTCATCAGCATGGTGCTACCTCTCACCGTTCTGTATCCTTTTCTACTTCTGATTCCTTTTCCCTTCCCTCCCATTTCAACTTTTCTCCAGCAAACCCAGTCCTAGTTTATCAACATCCATTGCTTAGATTGATGCTACAGATTACATCTGAGAGAAACCCTATAGCAAGGATGCTCTTCCTCGTCACAACAGTGTTCTCTTCCAGACATACCATCTCCCACAGTTTGGCCCCTATCTATAACATCATGCTTTTCAACAAGATCTTGCCGATTTCATCTGAGAAAATGTAACCATATTCATTTGCCTAGAACTCTCCTTTCATCCTCCCATGTTAACAGATCAGAAATTTTCCATCTTCCCATACATAAATGCCATCAGTACACAACAGCAAAACAAAAAATCCCAACAATCCCACTCCCCACAAAACAAACAAAATTCATCAGTCAGACCTTATTGCATAAGCAGAAGAGGAAAAAGAGCGTTCAGATCCCTGAACAAAATTTCCCAGCATCCTTTCAGAGCAAGCATCTGTGCTTCCCTCAAAATAATGCAGAGAGGAACCACCAGCTACAAACATAGTTCTTCTGCAGGGCCCTTCCCTGGGCAAACAAGCAGTCCTGAAAGAAGCCTCAAACCCTACCTGCTCCTTCTGTGCTGGGCCCCAGCATACCAACTGAGTATCATGCTCCTGGGCTCACTCCCAACACCTCTGTGCTGCTGGGTTAAACAGGACCAACTGTTCCCCTGCAACCTTAAAAGCTTTCATTCTTTTCATTCCTCATTGCACTGGTGACCCCATCCCATCTGAGTGATGGATATAGCTCACACCTGCTCCTCCCCCCTCCCTCACCTTGGTCCTAAACCTGCTGTTCTCCCCTCCCAACACAGAGCTTCTAGGCTCTCCCAGCTATTGATGTCCACACATAATCACTGCCTTCCTAAGATGCTTCTACATTTTCCTCCTTCCTTTCATCTCAATGTTTTCTTAATGCACTGCTACACTAGGAATGCCTTCAGAAAGACCTTTAGAAAAGGTCTGCTGGGACCACCATCTATCAAGCTGTACTACAGCTTCTCAGCTTCCTTCTACCCTGCCAACATGCAGGATCAGCCTTTGACCCAGGCTGAGCTCCTTGGGGTGGGAATATTTGTTTTCTCAGAATCTATTAGCACCAGGTTCAAGAGCAATCTTCTAGGTGCTACAGTAGTTAATAACAAGAATTCAGTCACTTATGGCAGCACATTTCACAGCTTGACTGCTTTACATAAGGAGATATTTCTTTCCTAGTTTGTTTTTAAGACTTGTTTCATTTTTCTTACTGGCCCTCAGGCTAAGTGGGAGGAAAGGAGAAGACCGCACAAAATCTTAAGATGGATAAGCAGAATGGCAGTACTCCTTGAAGGCAACAGCCTTTGTGCTGAAAATAATTTCATCTGAGCAATTACTGTTTTAATTCCTGGCTTGGTACACTGAGATTTGAAACCCGTGATCTGTAGGTCATTGTGTTTTTTTCCTGCAGCCCAGTAAAACTAGTCATAAATTTGCATCAATTTCAACAGCTTCAGGCATCCACTTCACCATTTACTTGCCACTACATTTTCTGTTTTTCTTTTGACATATTCAATACAGGAGTTCAGCTTGCCATTTCAAACTACTCTTTCAAAGTAAATTCAATTTTAAAATAGACTGAAAGAAAAAAAAAAGAGTGTTTTACTCAAGCTAGTGCAGAGTTGTGTGATCTCTTTTTTAGCAAAAAAAATGAAGACAAAATTACTTCAATTTCTCCAATTTTTTCCCATTCTCACCAATGCCCAAAAATGTTATTAGCACAACTGCGGTCTGAAAGTTACTGCCCTAGCCTAAGTAGTACATCATCTTCTCTTGGTTTCCAGTGCAGAAAAAAAAAAAAAAAATATGGACAGATTTTAATGTTATTTTTGCACCAACACTACCAGTGCCGTTGCCACAGGAAGCCTGCTGCAGATTCCTGAGTGCCACCTGGAGGCCCTCTCCCTTTGTGCCCTACACCTGTCCCAGCACACCTTGGTGGCATGGTGCTCCACCAAAACATGGGCTTGGGCTACATGCCCAAGAGCTGCACCTGCACGAAGCTGCGCAGGCAGGACGTCTGGCAGATGTCCCTCCAAACCCTACGGCCCATCTCTATGAACTATATGTGCAGCATTCCTGGTGCCCTTCTCATGACCATCCATCATCCACTATTCAGTTTCTATGAGAAGATGAAGTCAGGTCAGTGAAGCCTGGTGTGGACGCAAGATGCATTTTAAAGACACCATTCAACAAAAAGCATCTAAGGTGCATCCTGACCTCACAAATCACATTAAATCTGCACAGCTAGGCTGACCAAGGCTCCTTTCTCTGGGTCAGCAGCATCATGGGCAAGAGGGTCAGAGCACAGCTTCCCACACTTGAGAGCAGACTTGGTGACCTTTACGCCTGCTGAGGCTCCAGCAGATCAAGTTTCCTGGAGCCTGGACTCGTCCTCTCCACAGTCCCAATGCCGTGCCTCTGGCTCACCTCTGCCTGACTTGCAACACCGCTTTTTCCACAGCGTTTCGTCAGGCTGCTGTAGCAATTCAGGCCCATACACACTCTCTTTCAGGCTGCCTTTGCCAACCCCCTTGTGATACTGCATGTTGAAGCAACATGTACCCATCCGTAAACTCCAACACTATCCAAAGTACTCATCTCTGCAGTTTCTTTAGCAGCAAAAACTGCAGAATAACATGTCGGGGTGGATGGTATTTTGCAAGTAATAAGTGTACGGTCTTTGCACATAACAAGTGTCAGGTATTTGCTGGGAATACACCCCAACCTTTTGCTTGGCATGCAAGGTAGATAGAGCAGAGGGAACTGCAGTTGTTACGTGAAAAGTTATTTGGGTAAAAGGTTAAAATAATGTAATTGGCTTGGGCTTCCCACAAGTTATCTGAGATCAGAGTTAACCATTCACAAACGATGAGGTGCCCTGAGGGGACAAAATAGGATTGCTCTGCTCCCATTGGTACAGATAATTAGAGGTTATTTGGGAGAGGATCACTGGGACAAGAGATAACCTAATAAAGAAGGGAGGAGGTTACAAAAGCCAACTCTAATTTTCACAATTAGGGTACAACATGCACAGGATTCTACATTAAAAAAAAAAATAAATAGATAAAAATAAAAATCCTCAAGTCTCCCAGGAATATGGCAAACCCAGTTTTCAATAAAAACACACAACCATTTATGTTCTTGCACATTAATATTCACGCCTGCCCATTTCAACATGCTAACTCACCCATGCTTCTTACTGTTGGCCCACGGCCCACATAAATATGATTATACATATCATATTTTATAGGAGAAACCATATATCAAAGGCTAACCAGGTCAGACCAGGTTTACACAGTCTGGTCAAAGACTGGAGGAGTCCTTGCACAGCTGCCTGGCAGCTAAAGCTGCTCTTTGGTCCCACTGAAATCCTTCTGACAGTGTTTATCCCAAGCCACTAAATGTTCTCTACATGTTGCTGAGGAAAATTGTGCACATCACTCCGGTATATATAATTTTAACTCAATTATCCTTTTAAAATGCATCATTCATGTCCACTGCTTATAAAGCTTATTTGTATTACGTTATTTGTAACAAAAAATAAATCTGTAAATGATGCTATGATTTTCTATAAAACAGAGACTGACATATTTGCAGGAGAGTATGTAGGCAGAGGTACCCCAAAGAACTGTTTCATTACGGCATTTTTAAACAATTTTTTTCCTCAAATACATTTAAGGTTTAAAAACACCCATTTGTTCTTAAAATCCCTTATTACATACAGAGAATTTTTAGTGAAAATTTCAGGTCAAACTGCTTCCATTTTATCTAAAATGCAAAGTGCAGACTGACTCAATCATCACTATATGTATTCAGTTAGAATTCCGACTTTAATTACAGAGTTTATTGAGTAACAGCAGACAGCTAAGTACCTAGCTTAAAAGCTACTTTCAAAGCAAGTAAACGAGCTGATTTAAAGATCACCACACCTTTCTTATCAGGTGAGTATCTATTTGCAAGGCACGGATCAAAAGAAACACCTGGCAGAAAATTGAGAAATTACAATACTTCTAGGCATCTCTCAGTAATGCCTGCAAGTAAGTCCTAAGATATCACATTTACACTGCATACGCCTCTTTCTTTTCACTTCTGCAAAAGGGAAAAGAACTACCTAAAGCAAAATAGGAAAAAAAAAAATAGAGGTATGATTGTAAGTGGACCAATATTATTTTTCAATGCTGAAATGTCAAAATAATCCTTGAGGTTCTCCTGGATAAAATACTCTACCCCACTTAAAACATCTATTGGTTCCATCAACATTTTCCAGGGGTGGGCCAGCTCATCGTGTTACCAGCCTAAATCCCTCAGTCCAGCTTCACCTTATCCACAGCTCAATTCCTCTTGAGCCATTGCACCTTCTTCCTTTTCTGTGGTCCTCACTGCTCTGTCCATCACACTCATGCACAGAGCAAGAGGGCAAAAGCAAGTCACTCCTGTAGGGAAACAGAGCTTTGTTAGGCTGCTGCTAAACTAGTCCTACTGCTGTGTAGGTAGAGCTCAGACACCAAAAACCACAAATCTCTGTCAGATTCCGGGGATTCAGTGTTTATGAACCCTGGAAAACAAACCAGGAGAATCCTCTTGGAGTACACTTAACCTATGTTTTACCTACAAGCCCCGAGTCCCAGCGAAAAGTAATCAGAAATTAGTCTAATTTCTGTTAACAGGGAGCTCAAAAGCACTTTGTAGGAGCTTCCAATTAAGCAAGGCAGGTGAAGCCAACTGTGAAATGTTATACAAAGGAATGAAGAGTAAGGTGCCTCATAAAATTGAAGCCTGTAAGTAGTATGATTTTGAGTACAAAAGAGGAAACAACAAGAGGACCTATGACTGGCAGAACGTAAAGAGCTACCTTTGAGAAGCTCAGTGAACCTCTAACAAGAGACAATAATTTAGATGTGAGACAAGGAGACATGTAGCAAGATGCTACATGGTCCAAGTAGATCCAGAATTAACTTGGGCCAAAGCAATGGAAATTTGCTGGCCAAAGAAAGGCACCCTCATCACACTGACACAGAGCAACTTCACTTGTACAGCAGAACTCTGATACTGTGGGCACAGAGGAGAATCTAAAGCAGCAGATGAAAGCAGATGTGAATCAGAAAGATGTGAAGGAAAACAGTGCCAGAGTCCACAAGAAACTGGAGAATACTCTGGAAAGGTGGCCAATGCCAAGTTTTTTTTCTGCGCTTCACATGTCAGCATTGTTGTGCTCTTAGGACGCAAAGCTGCTGCAACAGGGCCTCCCTTTCCCTTGCTGCCTTGAAAAAAGGTGACTTTTAAAATCCCCAAATAGATTATTTGCGATTTAGACTATGAACTTTAATAATACGCAGATTGGAAGACCAGTGAAGGGCAAAGACCAGAGCTGACATGCCAGTCCAAGTCAAATACATGCTGTTTGGTCTCCCATGGACTGTGAACTACAGTTATCAGAATCAAACCCTGAGAAAGCCACCAAATCTCCCAGCATAGGATGGGCTGACCATCATTTTTGGGGCCTTATTATGGATCTAAAGAAAAGCTCTCATAATTAAACCAGGTTTCATCTAAAGGCAGCAGGAAACTGATTCCTGGCATGATGAAGATTGAATGGCAACTGTGCAGAGCTTGAAAAACCTCACTGAAATGCCTCAGCTCGCTGATGGAGCTGTAGAAGCAAACACAACCAACAAAGAAAGCAAAAGAAACACAGAGGAAAAGCTACCCAAAGGAAAGGGGGCGCCAGTGCATGGTTCTCAAAAGGAATGTCGCCACTGTCTCCTACGACATTCCTGGTGAGGGTAACCACTGGGTTACCCTGCAGCACAGAAGTGTTTCAGCTCTGGATCCTGTCTTGAGGGATGTAAGTTACCCCAAGCATCGCACAGGGCGTCCCTGTGATTAACTGAAGGGGCAGGGCTCTGCTTCTCCAGTAGGACAACTGGGGTGAGGCTCAAAGCTCCTTTTCAAATGCAGCCCCCAAATACCAAAAAGGTCAGATAGAGAAAATATTATTTTTCTACCAAAAAAGATAGTAAAAATTAGGTCAAATAGTGGAAAAAATCAAATACACAGTTTATTTTAGACCTCGTATGGCTGCAACAAGCTTGTATCTGTTGGAAGAGCTTTCCTCATTCTGTAGGAGATACCCTGAATTGTTTACCAGTCTTCACAGCATGTTTAGAGGTCAGATTGTATCACCTTTCATGCATATTCTTTTGCAAGAACCACAGGAAAACAAAAAACCTGTCAGTAACAGCTTATTTAGCTGTTCAGTTGTTTGCTTATGGAGTTAAGCACTTCACCAAGAAACCTTTCAAACCAATTTAAGAGTACAAATTCCATTGAAAAAGAAACAGTCTTAAATGCAGTCTTATTTAGCAAAATACTTTAAAAAGTACCTGAGCTTAGCTGCCTTTAAATTTCTAAAAATCTTAAACTTTCTGACCATATGTCTCATGGATACTGAATACTGGCAATTTGCCTTCAGCAAGCTATTACAAAATGTATTTCTGTGTGTCTGGAGTCTAAAATTTGCACTGCTAAATAAAGGCACCCTAACTCCCAAAATAGTACTGGAAAATTAAGTTCTCAGAAAAAGAGGGAAAACTGTCTGACCTGAAAAAATGTATGACTTCTGCTATCACGCTGTTGTTAATGCTCTATGATTAGGGTGAAATTTAATAAGGATTACAAACGAAGAATTGCTTATTAAGCAATTTACTTCACCCTTTTACCAGGGTTGGACAATTCCCTACAGCACTCTCTTGAGCTTTCTGCCCAGGGTGTTTAAAGATAACTCTGATAATGCAGCTTCTTTGAAAGATAGTGCCTTGGTGTAATAGATTTAACTGAGAAAAACAGTCTGGTTTTCTTCCTAATTTTTGTTTTATTGTCTTCATCCTTCTCCCTTTACCTGCTTTGCCTGAGGCCACATTTTATCTCCCTCTCCAACTGCCTGATAACACAACAGTGGTAAATTAAAAAAGTGCTTTGAATGAAAGACAAGGTACCATGGTTTGGTAAACAAGACAACTTCTAGTGAAGAATGTCTGTATAAAAGTCACAAATAAAAGCTGCTTTTTTTTTCTTTCCTGGACTCCTGCAGCTTCACAGCTTTGATCTTTGATCCCTTCCAATCCCTAACATTCTGTGATTCTGTGATTCCCAAAAACCAAAAAAGAAGTTAAATATTTTCAATCACACTTTCAAAAGGCCACAGCCTGGTCTTTTGCACTGATGTCCCCTGAGCGGTACCACGTTAAAAGTTCACAGGTATGTCCCAAATGTGCTGTACCGCACGGTACCGAGATGTTCATGGTACTGAGATGTTCACGGTACCGAGATGCTCAACCTGGCTCACAGGCTCTGCCGCTTCCCAGACCAGAGCTGGTACCTCCACAGGGCACCGTGGAGCATCCATCCCAGCTGGGGTCCCTACCCCATGTCCTGATGCACTGTACACATTCCTGGGCTTTCAGATTGCTGGTAGGTTTTTCTCCTCCTGATACCTCTCTGGCAATTGCTGGTGCTGAACATCAGCATTAGAAAATATTATCGCAGCTGAAGCAGCGTTGTATGTACCCAGTAGCTGTGAACAAACAAGAAATCTCTCCCTCTGTTAACAAACAGATCCCCAAGACCTATTTCAGAGCTTTTGTAACATCGAGGTTAGAGAGCAGAGCAGATCGACAGCTGCCCAGAAACATTTGCTCAAATGTCTTCCTAATGTAAACTCACTACATTCAGAAGCAATACAGAAAATGTGAATTTAACCTATTGATTCCACATATATCTGAAACCCACAGTCTTCTTCAGACGTTAATTGCCTTGAAAAATAAAGTTGCATTTTTCCTGGAAACAAATATTTATTCAATGCCAAAATCAATATCATAATTAACAGAGAAAGTTTGTACTGACACTTCAGTGTTTTGACTCCATGTTTAGAAAATCAAGAAGATGAATGTGCAAGTGTAAAGAAAAACATTAAAAAGTCTGAAACTGCCAACAAGTGAAAAGGGAGGCCTTCAGTGCCACTAGAGATGGAATTTAATGCCCTCTGGTGCTAATGGAATGACTCCAATAGAGTCACATGGACTATCTTGGAGTTAAAAGGAAGAGTGGTTGTGAAATAAAATCAGTTTTATGCTGAAAGAGAACAGCCAGGACCGGGAGCAGCAGTAGCCTTGGCCCTTTTTCTCCTCCTGCTCATTGCCCTGCACCGTGCAGCACCCACCTCCTGTGGCAGCACCCGCAGGATCAGACAGAATCTAAAATAATAATATCACAATAGCCCCCACGCACATTTACATCGTAAAAGTTAATGTCCTGACTGGGGTTATTCATAAGACCATCTCCGCTGCAGTCTGGGAATGGTTTGAGAAGCACCCAAAGAGAGGCAAGAAGTGGCAATGCCGGCTCATGCAGAAAAATTAATGAAGACCATAAACACAGAATCAGAAACTCTGCCTGAAAAGACAATGCCAGGGTTACACGTACCAATAAAACATAGCACATAATGTGTATGGAGTCAGTCTGCACTTCTGGAAAGGAACCCAGAATGTCTTTTGAATGACTGACATGGCTGATGACAGGAAAGGATTTCTCTTGACCATGATCAAAATACACCTAAAAGGTCCAGCACCAACATCAATAATAGAATTACTTGGTCAGTGTATTTAGTCCACACATGCCATGTAATGAAAAGCTGGAATTTGTTTATCACACAAAAAGTGAAATATCCATAGGCCAAGGTTGGCTGAGGATCCAAGAAACAGAACTTATAATGCAGAGATTTACAAAATTATGAATTAAAATTACTGCTTGATAATCCCATTCCAGGTGCCATCAGGCACAATTGTGTCAGTCCAGCCTCTCCTGTACATCCTGGACTTACTTTTCCTGTCTCTCACCCCTGTCACAATGGTGAAAAGGACAGCACAGATTTTTCATCGATGGTAATATAAAATTAATATCCTAGGTATTTAATCCTGCTTCATAGGACCTTAATATTCATCAATCTGTCAGTTCATCAACCTATTTCCTGACAGTCTCCTTCTCATCCTGCAAAGTAATGTAATCTGGCTAACATGACATTTTAAATAAAGATACTTTTATTATACATGGCTGTACCAAAAGGGAAAAAAAGCCCTGCGCTCTCCTACTTTCACTTGCAATTTCATTAATGCTTTTAGCTTTCAGCCAGTTTGAAGTGTTACAAGGAAAAAAATCAGCCAATGCACAGTGTAAAAGCATCACAAAAAGGAAAAACATGTGAACGTGACTTCACATGACCCTTCAGATTTTATGTCAAATTCTGTTTATTTTGCAGTTGACTTTATATTGATGCATGGGAATTAAGAACAGGACTGTACCCACAAGCAATGCTCTCGTTTTACACAGCAAAAGCACTGAAATGCATCTCTCTCAGCCCTGCTGGTGCTGCTTGCCTGTGCTCTTCACTGCGCATTTGCACGTGAGTACCATCACAGCAGGCAGCCACGCATGCTTTCCCATTATTATCTCAAAGCAAACTCTTCTCAAGCAGCATAGATCCCTAATTGTCAAGTAAATATCTGTTTGCTATAGGTTTTTGTTCACAGGTCTAACACAAGCAGGGAAGGTTGTGACTTCCACCTCCACGAAAACACTGGGGAGAGGAAATAGCAATACCCAGAAGACTGTTCATGTACATCCCAGCCATGGGTAAGAGGATGGAGAAGCGGAGGGAGGGATTCCAAAGCACAGAAGAAAGGACAGAAAGGGAATGGAAAATGGCAGAAAGATGCTGGGAAAATAGTCTTCTTCGCAAACCTGATGATCTTCCCTTCCCAGTCTACCTCTTATTGTTTCACATCTGCTACTGGATATCCTATGCACCTATGAATGGTGCCAAACACAATTTACTCCATCTGTATAAAATGCTTGTTGAAATTTCCTAGGACACCTTGTTACTATGCTCATAAAATGCAATGTTTCCTCTCTGCTGATCTACACCATTTTGGTAGTTTCCTGAGACAGGGACTCAGTGCTAGGAGAAGCTGGCAAGCAGCTGGCACCAGCCAAGAAGCCCAGCATGTTCACCATTGACATACAAACAGCTGTCACACCTCCCTGTGCAGCAGGAACCAGAGAAATCTTGCACCGCTTAAACATGATTTACTCTCCCAACTTTAATTTTTCTCTCTCGTCAACCTTGTGTCTTGTTATTTAATTAGCTGAGCAGATGAACCTGCTGCTGCTGGCTCCCATCGCCCTCCCCATGGAGTCGGAGCTGCTGCAACCCAGCCCAGCTCCACAAGTCAGATGTGGTGCAACAGGACTCGTCTTCACCCAGCTTCTTCACATGGGATTGCCAGTTGTCACACTAGGCAGAAGGGATAACTTGTGACAATTAAATTTTTACCACTCATTAACTATTATAAGGTTTCTTCTTACCAGGTAGAGCCCATTGGCAACCAGGAAGAGGGCAGAGAGAAGTTCGGCTGAAGTCAGCCTGAAGAAACATGGGGCTTTGCAGACCATGGTCTCCAAAGGGAAGAAGAGGCCAGTGATAGCACTGGAGAAAGCTGCTAAGACACTGTTCCCCAAGATGAACTCTTGCTTTCCTTCCACTGTGTGTTTTTAGGTGGCAGCACACTCTGTTGAAGCACAGTATGCTGGTCCTGTATATTTGACTTGTGTGTCACACACCTGCAAGTGCTTCCACAGAAACGACAGCCTGGGATGTGCTCAGGCAGAAGCAGAGTGTATTGCTTCATTGAGCTGCCATTTATTAGTTTTCCAAGGATTTGGGACAATTCTCCTTGGACTTCCCATTTGTTTTCAGAGCAGCCTGACTGATGCATCTGGAGCAGCTATTTGTCCAAGGTGAACAAGATTTTCACATTTCAGATGCTGTATTCCTAAAGATACCTAAGAGATTCCTCTCTGTCTGGTATCAAAAGGCATTGCCATGAAGCAATTTTAGTGGAAAATGGGATTTTCCAGATTCCTGGCTTTTGCTGGAATCAGTATGACTCTGGTAAGAGTGGGAAAAACTCTTATCAAGTTCTTTCTGCACAGATCTATGCAGCAAGCAGGGGAAGGAGCCTGTCAGGACACCACTGGGGGAAAAAACAGTCTGAGTCAGGTTTAGTCAGATTATAGAAATCTTGAAGTTAAAGTTGCTACTTTACCCCATTACCTGGAAAAATCTGCTCTGTTGGCACTGCACTTGGTGAGATCCCTGTTCACCTTTTTGAATGACACAGTTGTCAGGTCAGGGGACATGAGACTCTGCGGTTGTCAGCCATAAATGGAGTTATCTTCAGAGATATCTAGGACATACTCAAAATCATAGAAATTGAGAGGATGCAGTTTTCTAAAGTACTGGGTTGCAGCAGACAAACATCATCTTCCCATGGAGATGAGGGTAGAACATTGCATCACATAGCAAATAATTTCGCTAACATCTTAGGGAATTACTGGAAAAATTGGCATCTCCATTACCATGCTATTTTTAGGACCATTCAATATCGTTTCAAGACAAGTAATGTTGATTTTGGAACAATCCTCAAAAAACAGAGTAGCTGTCAGCATGGCTTATACAGAAATTTTTCAGGATCTGAAACATGCTCTCCTCTAGTTCACCATTTTTTCCACCCATATTTTATTACTCTTCCTCTTCCCTCAGCTGAATGGTGAATCACTATCTTCTGACAATCTCATGTTAATGAAAAACCATTCGCTTTCTATTTGCTCCAGAACATTTTCTTGTAAGTCATATAAATCTGGGCCTTGCAAATCATCCTCATGCCTTTGTAAGGTTTGATTTAATAAAGTTGCCTCAAAGACCTTTTTTTACAAGAGGCAATTTTTACTCTGTAGGAAGTAGTCTCATCAGTAGATAAAGCAAATACTTTGTTATCCAAACATATCTCTGAAAACACCAGTCAGTTACACAAGAGGCTCTTTGCTGCTGCTGATTTCCTCCTACATCATATGGCAGATGACAAGAACTTTTGTAACCTTTGCCCTACATAATTCTGAAGGAAAAGTGATGAAATATGAAGATGCTGTACTTAAAGATGATCATATGTAGTGTTCATTGGCCTAGAAGCAAGAGCACAAAAGGTGTGACAGAGCAAATAAGCTGCACTGTTCACATGTGTGATGGTCTCACATCTCTGAATCAAGTAACAGTCTCTGTAGCCCTGGAGATAATTTAAGCATGGTAATTTTGCTAAGTTGTGTTGCTGAAAACAAATCAAAGGTGTTAACCACCCAGTTAGTCTTCCAGGATAAAAGTAAAGGTGTCTCTCTTTCTTGTGTGCTTATTACACAGGCCAATTAGATCAACACACTTCTTGCTTTGAGGATCTCATAACTGCAGCCACTCCACCTGCAGAACTACTCAGCTGCCCCAACCCCTGGTTGTTGCTGTTCACTGATGAGCAACTCAGCTGGGTGCTAGGCTTAATGAGACAGTTTTTCTTAATTGGCTGTAATGCATTTAGGCTGGGTAATAGAGTAAATATATCTTTGCATCAGATCCTAGCCCAGACCAAAGTGCAAAAAAATCAAATCCTCAAGAGTGCCCTCTAATGCCAAGAGTAGAACTCTGCTCAGACAGCACTTGCATTAGGTAAAACTCGATGAGAACTTACACAGGGAATCCAGCATTTTGAATCAGTAACTTGAGTGAAAAAGCACACGTCCTACTTCTTAAGTAGCAGGCAGTTGTTCATTTTAGAACAGAAGCAGGAAAAAGAAAATTCTAGAGTGCTACTGACAAATTCTCAACTAAATCATTACTTTGAACTAAGTATTCTGTTCCTCAATGACTTACATATTATAACGTTTCCCAAAAGTCATCATTATTATCATAGAATCATAGAATCGTTTTGGTTGGAAAAGACCTTTAAGATTGTCAAGTCTATTATTACTATCATTTTGAAAGGAAGGTGACTTGCTTATTATTACAAGGTGGTATTTAAAATGCTTTTATTTAAGGAACAAATCTGTAAATAAGCTTATTTCAAGCAAGGTATATCAATTTGTAAAGGACTGGGAAAGAACTAACTTAGGTGATAATGTAAATACCTAACATAGCATGCTTGGATTGAATTAACTGTATTTTTAGAGATGTATCAGCTGGTGTCCACACTAGGGACAGTCTATACTGTCGCTTGGTGTCAATCATGAGATCTCGTGAATCAGGCACTGCTTCATAATACAGAATTTCATGCA
This sequence comes from Nesoenas mayeri, assembly GCF_963082525.1. NCBI lineage: Eukaryota > Metazoa > Chordata > Aves > Columbiformes > Columbidae > Nesoenas > Nesoenas mayeri. The sequence goes on from NC_137540.1 coordinate 43,836,908, forward strand.
TCTGATCACATACAAAGTTAATTTTTAGCAACTTGATTAGGAAAAAGTCAAGTCAGAAACCTTAGATGACGGCGAAGATCACTAGAGGGCAGTAGCCAACCCCTAATCTCCCCAGAGTTCCCCACAAAACTTGGAAGGTTTCACAGGAGGAGCAGCCTCCCCAGTGAAGGTGCCGATGTGTTGGGAGGTGAAAAATAAACCTTCCTTTTTCCTACGAGTGTTGATACCCCTCGACATCAAGCTATTTTTAAAAAGTTCCCGGTCACAAGTAACACAGGCAATGCTGCTTCTTTATCTAGTGGTGCCTGTGTTTAGCACCAAAGATGGGTTGCGGAAGAATTGAGATGTTTCTAATTTGCAAATGCCAGGAGCAAATTGTGGGTCTAATTATCCACTCCCTCCTATCTTGTCAGCTACATGTGACATGGCAATCTGCATTTCATATCAATCTTCATATATGTATATAAAAGAACAGTGCAGAAATTAGTACTTTCTATGTCAAGGCCATATATAAAATTGCTTCAGCGAAACAATGCTTTCCTTGATGCAGGACAAACTAAATTTTCCAGAAGCAGGGCACTTTTCAATGATCAGCCAGAAAGGCAGAACTTTCACAGAACAAAAACTCAGGTAGCAATGGAAAGCCTTGAACTCTTGTAACATACCTTTTCCCAGCAGCATAAAGAACAGTGCTTCTCAGCGCTTCCTTTCTGGTTGTATCCATCTCTTCTCTGAATAAATGACACACGCAAGAAACCAGATTACACAAAGCTACCACAGGATTCAGAGAAGCAAGGGATGACTGAGCCCTCAGCAACAAGGACCACTCAGCATCCAAGAAAAATAGCCAGCAGGGAGGCCACCCACCCACCCAGCAATAATGAAGCTGCAAAAGGCAGCTGGATGGGGCTGCAGCCCTTGCCTAGAAGACACAACAGACTCTGCAGGAACCCCAAGGCATCAGTCCCTTTCTCCTTTTTATTTCACAGTATAAGCTTTACATTAGCTGCCTTCACAAAGTGTCTGAGATCTTACATTTATCCTGCTGACACTGGATAAGCCTCACAAAAGCCAACAACCAGTGTGACACGCAAATCCAGTGGTAGCACCCCACTCTTTCTGCAGAGAAAGGGAAATGAAGGGATGGTTCCCCTCATCTAACCTCTCTTTCTGCATTTGTGCCGTGACTGTTACAAGTCCAACATTTAAACTTAAAAAGCTGGGCACAGCCTGTCTACAATGCAGTCCCAACATCCTAAGTCTCTCAGAGTTAGCAACAAGGACACCTTTCAGAAATAATTTTCTGGAAGCCAATGTAACAGGGAGTAGAGTTTGGTCCACTCAATCTCTGGTAAGTCAGAGCAAAGCTGAACTGGCCCTAAGGTTATCACTTTGCTGAAAATAGGTCCTTCAAGTTCCTGCTCCGCACAATATGCTCAGTACTGAGGGTTCCTAATAATAGGATGCTTGAACTATGGCATTACCAAATTAGTAGGCTTTGCTGGGTCCATAAATCTCTCACAGGGGTCCTCTTTTCCACTTCAGCTAGAAAGAGAGTCATGGCTAGGAGTTACAAAGGATTCTAGAGGGAATTAAGCTCTGAAGTCCTATTGAATTAGCATTGTTTACAAAGAAGATATAAGTATAACGGATGTTAACGAGTCTTTAATGAGTCAAGTTACAATGAAACACGTGGTGAAGTACAATAAACAAAAAGGCTGTGCTTCCCTCTCATTTATTCTGCTTGACACAGGTGTAGAAGCCCTGAATCTAAATGAATCACTTCCTATTGAGAACAGAGTAAAAGAGCTGAATCTGCTCTCCAACTTAAGGAAGTTAGAATACATTCCTTTTATACCAAACCAGGACTAAATTGCATTGGGACTAAATGTTCACAGAGGCAGCTGACAGAATTACAGAATCAGAATGGCTGAGGTTGGCAGGCAGCTCTGGATGTCATCTGATCCAACCTCCCTGCTCGAACATGGCCACCTACAGCCAATTGCTCAGGACCATGTCGAGATGGCTTTTGAATATCTCCAAGGATGGAGACCCCACAACCTGTTCCAACAATTGACCAGCCTCAGGGCAGAAAAGTTTTTTTCTTGTTTAGACAGAAGCTCTTGTGTGTCAGTTTGTGCCCATTGCCTCTCGTCCTGTCACTGGGCACCACCGAGAAGAGGCTGCCTCCAACTTTACACCCTTCCTTCAGGTATTTGTACATATTGATAAGTTTCTCCCCGTGTCTTCTCCAGTCTGAACAGTCCCAGCTTTCTCAGCATCTTCTCGTACGTGAGGTGCCCCAGTCCCTTAATGACACTTGTCGCCCTTTGCTGGACTCTCTCCAGTATGTCCATCTCTGCCTTGTACTGGGCAGCCCAGAACTGGTCTTAGCTCTCCAAGCGTGGACTCCCCAGTGCTGAGTAGAGGGGACAGATCACTTCCCTCGACCTGCTGGCAACATGTCTCCTAATGCAGCCCAGGATCCCATTAGCCTTCTTTGCTGCAAGGGCACTTTGTTGGCTCATGTTCAACTTGGTGTCCACAAGAACCCCCAAGTCCTTTTCTGCAAAGCTGCTTTCCAGCCAGTCATCCCTCAGCATGTACTGGTGCGGGGGTTTGTTCCTCCCCAGGTGCAGGACTTTGTGGTTCCCATAGCTGAACTTCATGAGGTTCCAAATAGCCCATTTTTCCAGCTTGCTGAGATCACTCTGGATGGACGCACAACCCTCTGGTGTATCAGATACTTCTCACAGTTTTGTATGACTTGAGAACTTGCTGAGGGTACACTCTGTCCCATCATCCAGGTTATTAAGATGTTTAACGGGACTAGACCCACTATTGATCCCCTGGGTACAATACTAGTTACTGGATGCTAGCCTTGGTGCCACCGATCGTCTCTGAGCTTGGCAATTCAGCCAGTTTTCAATCCACCTCACTAACTGCTCATTCAGCCCATACATCATCAGCTTCTCTGTGAGGACGTTACAGGAGACAACATCAAAAGCCAGGTAGACAATATCCACAGCTCTTCCCTCATCCACCAAGCCAGTCACTTCATCATAGAAGGCTATCCAATGGATCAAGCACGACTTCCCCCCACGAAGCCGTGTTGAGAGAAAGTTTTCACTCTTTTTAGTTCATACGTTTTTAGTTTTTACTAAGACTGGAGAGGTGGAGGTAGACATTTTATCAACATTATATGTGGTGTTGTAGGAAGAGCCCTGAACCAAATCTTTCAGTCTTTGTTCACACCAGGCAGCCACTAAGCCTAGCTATTTAGACCACTTCAGTCACAAGCCATGACAGGTACACCCCATCAAAGATTCGAGACTACCTAAATCCCACTGAAATAAATTTCATCACTCAGTTCTCATTTTAACGAGCTGTCATTTAAAGAGAAATGCATCCTGTTTCAATGGTGACATGGCTGAGAAGATAGCTGTCATCAGGAAAATCGCAAATATCTCTGCACCACTTTGGGGCAATCACCTTGTACAAACACCCAGCACACGGTCTCAAGTTTTGCCATATATATGTAAACATTTGACAGGTAACAGCTGTGTCAGGTCATCTGCTGATGTAAATCAGCTTTTGTAAATGGGTATAACAGATACGATTATATCTGGTTTTAAATCAGTGAAGCATCCTATATAATTCTGTATACATTAGCTCCACAACACATAAGCCTGAAATCTAATGTCTGACCAAAAAAAAAAAAAAATCAACAAAGGAGATATTATGAACTACAGGAACGTATGAGAGAGCATAACTCTCAAATAATCCATAATGCAAAAATCATTGCTTTTTGAAGCCCTGATTTCTGCAGGTGCCATCTAGCAGTTCTCTTCTCTAACTTTTTATTCCTGTCAAATTGCACAGTGCTGTCAGACAGACTGACAAACAGCACCTCTCCAGAAAGATGGTCAGTAGAAGGCCATAGTTCAGCAGCAAAAGAATGAGACTGCAGGCAAGGCAGTAGTCGCCTCTGTGTGATCTCAGGGATGGATTATTTTGGGGATGACCAAGCCAGGCTGCTGAGTGGGTGGGTTTATGCATTTTGAGGAATTCTGTGCATTCATTGAAACTTCCATTAAGTCCTTAAAGAAACTGGGACCTTTTTCAAGGGTCCCACCTTCAATCTTCCTCTTCTGCTGCCACCATCACCCACAGCTTAATGACAATGAGGATGACGCGCGGACTGCAGATTGCAACATGTGTACAAATCAGTAAGGCCAAAAAAGTATATGATTATGGGAAGTGAGTCTTCTTTAATATAACAACCTTCTAACTGATGCTTATACAAACCAGAGTAATCCAAAAGCAAACCAGATTAGATTTTACATTTATGAAAGGCTTTTAATCCTGAAGAACAAAATGTGTTATATTGAAATTACACTACAAAACATACAATAAAATATGCCTCCTCAGAGGTGGAATATGACAAGCACATAAAGAGCACTCAAGAGCACTATTAACCTCAAAATGCTATCTGCCACCACAACTCCCTAAGGTAAGGGTCAAAATTTCAGAGTTTTTAGGATCAAAGTTTAGCTTATGGGTATTGCTGTGTGTCACAGCATGAGAAGAACAGCATCTACTGAAGCACAAACAGCACTTCCTAGAGCACTCTAGGCTTTTGAGGAAAGCACCCTGTAACCAACCCAACAATATCAGTGTCATGGCTACAAGCAGGGCTTATTCTGTGAAGGACCACCATGGGATGGAGTCCCAAGTCCTGTCATGTTATCACCACCCACCTGCTGATTCCACCATTCACGGCAGGTGAGCAGAATTAGAGGAGCATGGTCCTTCCACTGGGACAGACGAGGAAGACACAGAGCAGGACTATAGCTGGAAGAAACAGTAGCATCAATGTAAGAGGTGTCTCTGAAGCTGGGGAACAAGGTGATGTCCAAGCAGCTCCAGACCTGGAGACAGAGAGCATTATAAGCTATCAAAAGACTGGAAACTCCTATGCCAAAGTTGCTAGCCCAGCTGAGCCTCACTGAGAGTGCAAGAGTAAACAAACTCACAGAATCACAGAATGTTAGGGGCTGGAAGGGACCTTGAAAGATCATCTAGTCCAATCCCCCTCCCAGAGCAGGAACACCTAGATGAGGCTACACAGGAAGGTGTCCAGGTGGATTTTGAATGTCTCCAGAGAAGGAGACTCCACAACCTCCCTGAGCAGCCTGTTCCAGTGTCTGTCACCCTCACTGTGAGTTTCTTCTCAAATTTAAATGGAACCTCCCATGTTCCAGTTTATACCCATTGCCCCTTGTCTTATCATTCATTGTCACCGAGAAGAGCCTGGCTCCATCCTCATGACACTTACCCTTTATATATTTATAAACATTAATGAGGTCACCCCTCAGTCTCTTCTTCTCCAGGCTAAAGAGACCTAGATCCCTCAGCCTTTCCTCGTAAGAGAGGTGCTCCACTCCCTTAATCATCTTCGTTGCTCTGCGCTGGACTCTCTCCAGCAGTTCCCTGTCCTTCTTGAACTGAGGGGCCCAGAACTGGACACGATATTCGAGATGTGGTCTCATCAGGGCAGAGTAGAGAGGAAGGAGAACCTCTCTTGACCTACTAACCACCCCCCTTCTAATACACCCCAGGATGCCATTGGCCTTCTTGGCCACAAGGGCACAGTGCTGGCTCATGGTCATCCTGCTGTCCACCAGGACCCCCAGGTCCCTTTCCCCTACACTGCTCACTAACAGGTTGGTCCCCAAAAACTGTCAGGAACCACTATATATGCAGCTGAGGGTTAAACTACTAAGTGGAATACCTTGTTTCATGTTTCATATCACAGCTCCTTTGCACACCCGGGATCACCAAGGAATAAAGCTGCCTGCTCCTACAAGGAGAAGCTGTTGTTATCTTTTGCATTCTCTCACTCTCTACCAGCCATGAGATCAGCCAGCAGTGTGACTGCCTTGCTGGATTACACAGCAGAACCTCTTGTACCACTCTTTGGAGAGCTGAACCCGACCTGCAGGCAGGGGGACAACTGCAGCCCCAGCCACACCGAGACAGTTTCTGCAGTCCATCCACAAGTTGCATGGACAACAATTTCCACGGGAGCTGTCTTGCGTGCACAGAGCGCCAGTGATTTGGAAGACTAATATCTGCAGCTTCAACTACTCGGTGAAGTAAATGCATATAACCCAAAGGTTATATAGAAACCAAAAGAGAAAAGAGTGAAGAAAAGGCGGAAAGAAGATCTGTTTCCATAACAGGGCAAAACTAGATACCACTTCAAAGCAGCCTGACACCTCCCAAAGGACCCTCCCGACCCGTGGCTGGGCAGAGGACCAGTTCCACGCGCTACTGGGACGCGACGAACCGCCCAGTGACAGCCACCACTCCCGCAGCAGCCGTGCGCCGCCAGCGCACAGCGGGGCCGGGCCGGGGCGCTCCCCCGGTCCGCGGCCCCTCCATGCGGGGACCTCCGGCCCGGCCGCGGAGACAGGGCGAGGGGCTGTCGGGGAGGCGCAGCCTCGTCCCCTGCCCCGCGGCCCCGGGAAGGCGGCGTGCTCAGCAACCCTCCGCGCGTACCGCGGCGGGGGCCCGCACCCTGGCCCCCGGCCAGCCCCTCGGCCAGGGACAGGGCTGCAGCCGGCGGGGGACCTGGGCGGGAGCAGAAAACCGGTGGTGGGAGATGGAGACAGGAGAGCACGCCCTGGGTTGCCGAAGAGCCGTGCACGCGTGTCCCGCACGGAGATCCAACAGGCGCTCGCGGGGACTTTAAAATAACAATTTTTTTAAAAGCCTCCTCCTGGCTTCCCTAAAGCGGTGAAAGTCCCACCGCGGCAGTGTCGGGTGATGCCCCTCTAGCTCAGCCCCGCCGAAGGTCCTCGAAGGATGAAGCGGCGGTGCACGGGAGGATGACGGGGCTGCCCAGCCCCGCGGCTGCCCCGCGTCCCCCCGCCGCTGGCCCGGCTTGGCCCGGCCGGGCGGCCCGACCCGCGGGGGACGCAGTGCGGGGGCAGCCAGGGAGAAAATAAACAACTTTCCTCGTGTAAAAAGTTGCCTCGCAGGTGCCTGCAGCTGGCGGTTAACACAGACAGTAAGAGGATCAACTCCATCTCCGCCAGTGGAGCAAAAGAGGAGGAAAAAAAATAAAAGCCCCCGCATTTGCTATTCAGAGTTTAGTTAATTTGGATGATAACGGTTAGTGTTTAATCCCATTGTACAAGAATGAATATACCGAAACCTACAAGGCTCCTGGAAGAATAATCCGGCCAACAGCACCGCACGCAGGGGCGCCTGGGCGGGCAGCCGGCCCGGCCCGCCCCGTCCCGTCGGCCGGGGAGACGCGCTCCGGGGCCGCCGTCGTCGCCGCCGCCTCCCACGGAGCCGCTCCGCACTCTCGGCCAGCCCGGGAGGCTGCGGGCCAGCCCGGGGCGGCGGGGCAGGGGCCGGCACCGCGCCTTTCCCCCGGCCGCTTCTGGGGAGACGAAGGCGCGAGAGCCGTGGTGCCCTTGGCCGTGCACGCCCAGGGAAGACAGGGTGCGGATGGTTTTCCCCTTTTAAATCACAAAGGGAAACGGGTGGGAAGATGCGGGACACGGAAGGAGACGTGGAGGTTTCTGAGAAAGCACCTGCCCGAGCTGACACGGCTGGAATAAACGCCCTTCCCACAGCACTGCCCGGCGATCGGCGGAGTCGCCCAGGCGGGCAGGATCAGGCACCGGCCTGCCCCATCGCCTCCTCGGCCGCCCTCCGGTTCTCTGCCCCCCGCCAGGGGTGGCGGCGCCCCGGGGCAGCACCGAGGGCGGGACGGCGGGGGGCTGGGGTGGGAGAGGCGGGCGGGCGGCCCCGCGGCCCGGTGCCGGCCCCGGAGGCGCACCGCCGGCCGTGGAGAGGGCCCGGGGGGCTCCCCGCCTGCCGCCGTGCTGTCAGGGGGGGCGGCGGGCGGCAGGGGCGGGCGGCCCCCCCCGGCGCGGCGGGGCGGCCCCGGCGGGGCGGTGCGGGGCGGGTCGGGGCGGGCCGGGGGCTCGGTGCGCTCGCCAGGCGAGGAGCGCGGCTGCCCGGGCGGAGGGCCGCGGAGAGGAAAGCTAACAATGCTGTGAAAATATGTTTGCAGAAAATAGACAATTGTTGGATTAAACGTATTCAAGTATGAAATAATGCCTTTTTGTGTAAAAAACCTCAGCAATGTGAGCGTACAAAAGTTCCCCTGTGGCAGTTACTTGCTCCCTTTGTGAGCTTTGCGCTCCGGCGTCTCCACTTGGCGCGTTCAACTCGGAGCCCCCCTTTAAACGCGATTGTTTCTTTCTTTTTAATGACATTTACCGGATCAAAACATGCTGTTAATTCGATCAGAAAGCTTTACCCTCCTTAACAATGCCACAATAATTTCTCCTGAAGTTTGTTAAATTGACCAAAATTAGGCAAATGAATAGGGGGTCTGTCGGCGACCCCGCTCGCAGGTGACACCGAATAATGCACTCTCGGACCAGCTGCGATCCCCTCTTTATTTGCCCCTCTTTTCTTTGACCCGCATTATTAAAATTTAGGCCCAATGAAACTATTCATACTTTTCAATGGGACATTTTCCTATAGGATAATAGGCTACAAATTGAGCCTCTCCAAAGGAGAGGGGGGGAGCAGGGGGGGTAAAACAACAACGCACAGACGCGCACACCACACAAAAAAGGAGCGTCGTGTGCCAAAGGCTGGCGAGAGCCTCCCCGGGCCGGCGGAAAAAAAAAAGAAGAGGGGGGTGTGGGGGGGGATATCGTGTGCCAGCCCTCCGGTCCCACACCTGCCGGGGTGTCCCCGTCGCATAAAGCGGTGTAAACAAAAAAAAGCCTCGCTGCCATCTCTTATAAAGATGGACGTGTCACCAAGTCGTGTGAGAAAAGCCTGAGAACAAACGGGGCCACTCCGTCTCCAAGGGTTCTCCCTTGAACTGGGCGGAACAGCCTATTAAGGGCTTACTTAATTACTTTAATGACTCTGGACAGGCTTTAAAATGCAGTCAGCGCCGGGACTAAGGGGAGGGGTGGGGGGTGCCGGGGATTTGCAGGCAGGCGGCGGGGATGGGGCCGAGGATGCGGCGAGCGGGGCGCAAGGCGCAGTACCGCGTCCTGCGCTCCGCTCGCCGCATCCCCGGCCCCATCCCCGCCGCTATTGTGGGACCGTCACGTGTGTCCCCGAAGTCCACGTGGGGCGACACAGCTGGGCCGCCCCCGGCTGCGTGGACGGGGGCGAGGAGGGGGGCGAAAGGAAGAAGAGAGAAGGAAAAAAAACAAACCCACACATCATCCCTCTCTCGCCCCCTTCCACCCTGATCTTTAATGCATACATTCCCCCGGCGCCGCTCGCCCCTAATCCTATGGGATCAGCGGGCCTGTGGAGGCCCCCCGGGGTCCCCCCCAAGAAGTGATGGCTTTATAAAGGGCCCGGAGAGAGCGGGGATGCAGTGCCCACCATGGCCTCCAAGCTCAAGGAGCGGAGGGTGAGTCGCCGTCTGCTTTGCGCGCACGGCTTTGCGAAGCTGCCGGCTGGACCTGGCCCCATCCCCCTCATGGCCTTTCCCTTCAAAAAGCCTCTCCTCAAAAAACAACCACCACTCCTCCCCTCCCAAACAAGCCTGCCTTGCCGGGGTCGCCCGCGCAGACGGGGAGCCCCCGGGTCGGCGCGGAGAGGACCCGCCGCCGAAGCATCCCTCCCGGGGCCGTGTCGCGGTCGGTGCCGCTGCTCGGAGCGGAGTCGGGACCGGCCACACTGTAGGGGTCGGGGCCGGGGGCGCTTGCCTCGGCGAGGCCATATCAGGCTGCTTTGCCCCCGCTAACGCGCCCCGTCTGTTTTGCAGAGGACGCCGGTTTCCCACAAAGTGATTGAGAAGCGGAGGAGGGACCGCATCAACCGCTGCCTCACCGAGCTGGGGAAGACGGTGCCCATGGCTCTGGCCAAGCAGGTAGGCAGGGGGGGCGGCAACTGCCCTCCTCTCCCCAGTGCGGAGCGACCTCCCCCCGATGCTGGAGGGCTCGGGGGGTCGGCCCGCCGGAGCACAGCGCAGCCACAAGCGAGAGGTGATGCCCCTCTGCCCCGCCCGTTGCAGAGTTCGGGGAAGCTGGAGAAAGCGGAGATCCTGGAGATGACCGTGCAGTACCTGCGGGCCCTGCACTCGGCGGACTTCCCCCGCGGCCGCGAGAAGGGTAGGTGGGCGGGTGCGGCCCCCCGCGGGCCCCCACCGATACACCTGTGGCTTGGGAGCGGCCCCGATTTCCCCACGACCGAACCCCGAGGAGCTCAGCTCCGCTGCCCCTTCCTTTCCAGCAGAGCTACTCTCCGAGTTTGCCAATTACTTCCACTACGGCTACCACGAGTGTATGAAGAACCTGGTCCACTACCTGACGACGGTGGAGAGGATGGAGACCAAAGACACCAAATACGCCCGTATCCTGGCCTTCCTCCAGTCCAAGGCGCGCTTCGTCACCGAACCACTCTTCACCTCCCTGGGCTCCCTCCCGGAGCCGGACCTTTCCTACCAGCTGCACCCCGGGCCCGAGTGCCCCGGGCACGGCCACAGCCCCGGCGAGGCGGTGCTCCAGCCGCCCTCGGGAGGGCCCTTCCCCTGGCATGGTGCCGCCCGCAGCCCCTCCCTACCCTACCACCTCCCCAACGCCGCCGTGCCCCTCGCCAGCCCCGGCCAACAGCGCAGCACCTTCCTCTCCTCCGTGCAGGGGCTGGACCGCCACTACCTCAACCTCCTCGGCCATTCCCACCCCAACGCCTTCGGGCTGCCCCCTGGCCAGCACCCTTCCATGCTATAGAGACTCGTCCCCGCCTGAAAAACCCTATTTATGACCGCGGACACTGCGAGCTACGCCCGGGCGCACGGGAAGGCCGCCGGGGGCAAAGAGCTGCGCGGGGGTCGCGGAGGGCGGGGAGCCCCCGGCCGCCCACCTCGGGGGCCAGGCTCTGTTCCCACCCGCCCTCTCCGGGGGCCTGGACCTGCCCCTACTCGCTCTTCTTCCCACCTCCGGGTGTGGTGCCTGTACAAGCGATGCCTTGGAATAAATGTTTATACACGCCGCCCCTTCTTGTTTTCTGGAGGGAGTTTCCTCGGGTGGCGGTGTGGGGGTCCCCCCCTACCCCACTCAGGGAAGAAAACCACCAGTGAAACGTGGTCGGAGAGGGCTCCAAGGCTGTCACCGAGGGCTGGGAGAGTCGCCGGCGGGATGAAGTCCCGGGGATGCCCCGCGGGGTGGGGACGCCTCCTCCGCAGTAACGCCGTGGGTGCTCTCCTCCCACGGCCCCGCGGGGGTGTACTCCCGAGGACACGCGTCCGAAAGGCACCGGGATCTCCCGCGTGTTTTGCCAGCGAGTTTCTCTGCTTGCGCAGGTTGTTCACAGGAGGACGGATAAAGGGGAAGGCGCAGGGCGGGGCGGAGGTGCAAAGCCTCGAGAATAAACCAAATAAAATCTCTGCAGACGGAGTCCTTCAGGACTCGCTGTCTCTGCGGGGCCGTGGCACGACTCCTTCCTGCCGCTCCGCCTGAAATCAGCGTCCCCGGGTGTCCCCGCACCTCTGGCAGGGGGACCCCAGCCATCAGTGCCCGGTATGTCCGGCAGGGCTGGAGCCGCCAAGGGGTAAATTAACTTATTCTAGTTGGGTGGGGAGGCTTTGAGGAGATTTGACCCGAGTTGTTTGCCCAGGTCACGGAATGGGCTGACCCGCAATTTGTAAACCAACCCGACCCTTTATTCGGAGACAGACAAAAAGATCTTCATTACAATGAGTAAAAAGTAGAATGTGTATCTTTCATTTAACCTGTAAATGCAGAAAAAGCTGCTATTTCAGATTAGTGGGGAAAAGGTCACACGGCGGGATAACGTAATGACTGAGCCAGAGAGGGGAAAAAACCCTCCTTTCCTTGGGACGTAAATCCAGCAGGAACCTCTCTCTTGCTCAGTGCACACAGAGCACCAACATGGGATCAGCCAAACGCATTCAGCAGCAGCAGCACGGCTGGTGCCTATTATGAAAACACATGTCCTACACTCATTTTTACCAGCGCTGGGTGCAGAATATGGAGCAAATGCTACACGAGTTTTATTCTGTGAGCATTAAGCTCTTGTGAACCCCCTTTGCCACTGAAGCATTCAAGATACAGCGTTTCCCTGGAAATAAAAATTATTAATATATTCACCATTTTGGTCCTTGTTAACCAAATTAAACTTTGCTAAGTAGATTTTCTCTCTGGGATTAGCAGAGGGCCACCACGGTCAAAACTGGGGTCATTTACATATAATTTTGCAAACTCCCACTGGTCCATGACAGTCTTTGTATCTTCAATGTTGCTACTCTGGATTTTTTTTTTTTTTTCTTTTTCCTTTTCGTTTTCATTTAGCTGCGGAGGATAAACCCCTCTTTGGCTTTACAATGACTGTAGGATAAAAGTCTCCCACCTCTGCCCCCGTGCAGGGCTCTGGGCTTTTGCAGACTCTGGCTTTTGCCCCAAAAATCATTTTTGCATCTGCTAAAGCCAGCTCGGATCTATGTCTGAGCAGCATGGCACATGGGGGCAGATGCTCATGGGCAGCAGGGTGTGGAGCTCCCCTGGGACAAGCTTCCCCAGTGTTTTAACAGAGATTCAGATTATTTGTTTTTAATTTATTTACATTTTTGTGCCTGGAAGGCAGAGATTTTTTGCCTTTTTTTTCTTTTTTACTTTTTTTTTTTTCTTTTTTTAATTTTCTTTTCTGGGCTTCTTTTAGCTCTGCCATGAGCATCAGCCACCAGCCAGGTGGGAGCAGGTAGAAGATGGATGTGGCCTGTGCAGGGCCAGCAGGTAACTAAAGGCAATACCTGGTGCCAGGTGGGGTGCCCATCTGGGCTCCTCTTCTGACATGGCAGTGCCATTTACCGGTGTCTGGCAGCAGCCGGTATGGGAACAAATAGAGGGGTTTGGTCCTGAAAATAAACTTCTTTACCTTCCAAAGCCCCCAGAATATTCGCTTCTGTGTTACTCATCTGCCTGCCTAAAAATGCTTATAATGAGTAACTTGCTGTATCATTTCCTTACCTTTCCTTCAGCTAGCACCTTTCTCCTTCTCAGACACTCAAAGCTCTTTTGCCTCATCTTACCTTGCCCTCCTTCCCCATGCCTTTCATGCCCTCTTTTCCACTTATTCTTCTTCCTGTTGTCCTCTCTTTTCCTCACACTTTCCAAGTCTTACATATATGGCAATTCTGCTTACCCCAGAAAATAGCTGTACAGTGTAATCACAGGTCAGTAATTTCTGTATGTTGAAAGCAAAGAATTATTTTGGCAACAATGGTTAGCAAAAAGGGAGTTTACAGTTCCATATCTAATACTGACTCTCACTTGTCATTTACCCAGACCTTAGAAGAGTTTACGTTATCTTTGTGATACTATGTTGTTGAAAACATTTCCAACTCACTAATTTATCATGAGGATTTATTTTCACTATCATGGAAGTAAAATTTAAATAAGTAAAAAGGGTTTATAAATTTCGAGCATGTATAACACAGATCAGAATTCTGTCTTCCCATGATTATTGACAGTCTGAAGGCATCATTCAATGATCTGGGGGCTTTGGTGGCAGTGCCACACTGTGGAGTTTCCAGCCTGGAAACAAAGCCCATGCCACAGAGCACAGTCCGTGAATCCAGGCCAACACAATCATTTGGGGGGCAAATTACCAATCAGGTCACCGGCTAATGAGAAAAGTGTATTTTTATGTTACCTTGGGTCAGTGGCCCTGCTCACAGCATTGGACCACAAACAGCTGCATCAGCATATCTGTAGGGGCTGAGCCAAGGGATGAAAGAGCTGAAGGAAGGAGGAGGAATAGAACTGCCAAAGCCTCTTAATCACAGATCTGTTCCAGCAGCGATGTATGTGATAGCCATCTTCCTAGTGGTACAGGTATCACCCCTTTCCCATGATATCAAAAATCCTGCCAGTTTGTCAGTCTTGCTGTCCCACTGCTCTGCGGGATGCCACTGCTGGTCCCACTTCCCTCAGGCTCAAAGGCACCCCAGGGTGGCCTGCATGATTTGACCAGGGTCATACCACAAGTGCTTAGGAGAGCAGAGGGTGACAGATGCCAGAGTACAATGAGCACCTTATACAGATCAGCTTCTTGCCCGGCCACCACGTTCTCAAAGTTAAATCGTGTCTAGAAGCCCAGATGGGTGTCTTCCCTGAATGAAGTGATCCAAGCATGAGGAGGAGGACACCTATGTGCCTGTGGCTCTTCGGAACAGTTTGTGTGTTGGACACATGCTGCTGAAGCAGCTACATGCTTGTCTAGCAACTCACTCGCAAAAACAGTCTTCGGAAAGAAACCTTCCAGCTGACAGCTTCATATTTGCCGAGTATAAGCTGAAGCATCTGATCTCACAGATTTGGCTCCTGCCTTTGACAAGTCCATCCCCTCTCACATCATCATGTTTATTTCTAGCAAACTTGCCTACAGATTGTGTAAGGGACTCAAGAACAAAGGCTGTTTTAGGAAAACAACACCAGATTCTCTTCAAGAGAACATGTAATTACAGTAAGATGCATAAGAATGGCATTTTAATATGTATATAAGTTAAAGCTCAGATACCTACTCACACTGCATATCGAGTGGCATACTAAAATAAGCAAAACTCATTTTTAAAAGGTGAGATAGAGCAACACAAAGAGCAACTTGATGAAACATCAAATGTGAAAAAAGCCAAGTAATTTGGAAGATTCAAACTCAGAATATTAAATCCAGTTCAACTTAGGAAACAGATTGCTTAACATACATCTTCAAGCTACAGCAATTGAAATGAGCATTATATTTCACCAGCAGTAATACAGTTAATTAGGCTGAAATAAATGCTTTTGCTAACAAAAAAATTTAAACTTTTGCATATATGCTCTGAAAAGTTTAAAGGCAATTTAATTTCAAATTACTGTAAGAATGCAACACCTCGAAGTGCAGTCTTAGCTAACGTAATGATTGTGTAATTTTAAAAATGAGTCTCTCTGAACAAGGGAGCCCTGCAAGGCACCAAGGAATTCATGACAGGGTCTGTGACTCAGTTGTTACGCATTTGGTGAACATGATGTAGTTTTACCCTTGCTGACAGCTTAACCCAGGGCATGCAGGAGGACCTTTGTTTAGAGACTATCTCAGTTTGTGTTGCAGAAACCAGGCAGCTCCCAGGCTCTGAGCTCATCTCTGCCACATGTGAATTTCAGCCCATGAAGGGTGCAGGTGTTTACAGTAGGGTGCAGTCCAGCTGAAACCCTTAAGACCAAGATACTGCAGGAAGTGCCTTCACTCCGATTCAATAGCCTGTGCCTCCATCTCCCAGCCCTTAGTTCCTCAGGTGAGGCTTAGACCATTATTTTAGAAAGCTGGAGTCTCAAGGCTGAAGTCTTTGAGGCTAAAAACTGCGTGTCCCTCTTTGGAAGCTCCTGCTCATAATCATTTTGCCCCTCAAAGACACTTCCATCATCTTTGAAGGAAACACCATGCCCTGGTTTTCCTTTGGAAGAAGAGATTAGTTGGTAGTCCATCAGGAGAGGGTTTGATCTCAGGATGCCAAGTAGAAAGAGACATCTGATGTAGAGCTGCAAACACGAAGCTGAGGTCCAGACCACAACAGGGTTTGAGTGGTTTCTCCATGTCAGAGGGGCATGGGGACTATGGTTTTCATAACTCCATTCTCTTCCTCTGGAGGTGAATGTGTCCTGTGTACCATGTGCTTTGTGTACCAAGTATGTACTACTATGTACTACATAACATAGGAAGCCTGTGCAGGCCCTCTTCCATGGTATAGCTGGATTCAGTTTGGCTTTTCACAGTACTTCCTAGTCTAGCTTCCTTGTTCTTTGTTTAAATGTGGCTTTGTTAGACCCTTATAACTTCCCATGCATGCTACACTAGTGCCATTCTAGGGGATGAATTCACAGAGATTAGCCTTCAAAGGTCAGTCTTTTATGACTAAGATATAGGACTGATCTTTTCTTCTTCTTCTCCAAAACTAAAATGTCCTTCAGTGTATCCTAGGGCAACCTCATGGTTTGATACAGATATTCGATACACCTGTACAATCTTACTCAACTACAACAGGTGATACCACTATAGCTGTGAGTAAAAGTTAGGGTACAAAGTTGTTCTACCAAACTGTGGTAGGATGGAAATAATTCACTCTTACTACTAAATCCACTGCTGGGCTTTCAGGACAGGGATCTGTAGAAAGAACAATACAACAAAACATGTAGAACAAACCTTATATAGCTTCAGTTTCAAAATGAGAAAAATGTAACAGGGATCAATGACATTCACCGAGCACAGATTACAGAATTTCAAGAACCTCAAGAGACCCTGAGACAATATATATTACATACAATACAACCATATACCAGAACATTCTAAGGGAATCAATATAACCCAAGTCTTACATATTCCACTATAAAATTCCTTTTAATCACAGGATGCAATAATAACTTTTCTACACCACAAACTTTTTTTCACACAGTACCTTCTTCTCTCTTAAAGGAATGAGAAAAAAACACGTCTTGGAGTTTTATTACTGAAAGTATTGTTAATTCTCTCTGATGTCTGGAGGAGAGAAGGTAATTGGAAAAGGGGCAAGAGCTGCACAATGCCAAAACCTGTTAGAAAGCAAAAACGCATGAAAACCAGTAAAATTATGATTAAAGGTACCACTGTCCACAGCAGGTTACAAAACGCCTGCAGGAAAGCAAATGAGACTCCTACAGACTTTTTAGCTATATGCACATATTGTGGGCCAAACCCTCAGGCAGTGCAGGGAAAAGCTTCCTGCAGATCCTGAAGCTACAGTTGCTTCCATGAGGAGACATGATGGAGTTGCACCAGCAGAGAGCTTACCAAGCAGATATATTTCAGTGGCCCTTATGCTCATTTTATTAATACAGCTATGCAGCCACATGTTTATAAAGAGGTCTGGAAAGTAAATAATCTAGCCCTGACCCTAAACACACAATTACTTTGATCATGAAAGACAAGTCATGTACATAACAGCTTACAGAACATGTCCTACTGCCTTTGGTACTCAGTGCATAAAATATTGCCCCAAGAAAAAACAAACCAAAACACACAACTAGGCACAATAATCTATACTTAAATGAAAGGCCAGCCTCCATCTGCATGCATATGCTGTGATTTATTATGATCACCAAGTATTTAATCTTCTCAAAAGTTATTTGCAACTTTCCATGCTGCACCTTTGTCTCTCCCCTTCAGAAAATTAATCTTCTTAATAGTATCAATTTTCTTAGTCTGTTGTATGTTACGTGCAGTTAGCAACTGTGTTATATTAAGCTTTGCTTTATACTTTCAAAAGGAGCTTCTACCTCCCCTCCACAAAGCAACTTACAGCACTGAATATGTCAAGAAAAATGCAGGTAAAAGACGTACATCCCTATGAGAAGTATATGACATAGCTAAAAGGACAGGTAACTGGGAGAACATAAATACTGTCCTTCCAGTTGTGGGAATATTCTATTTTAATTTATAGAAGATTTTCAAAGGGGGTTTTGGGGTATATTCCGCCAGGTTTTTATGAGCTTCTTCCAAAAAGCATTTGTAAGTAATTGCCTTTTCAGACTGGGATCAAATTTAGAGAGAGAACAGTAAATTCATCGACTTCTATGAGGAGTTACAGGAATTTGGGATGGACTGGAGTTCTGGAACAGAGAGGTAAGCCCTGCTGCCAGCACTTAGCTTCCTAAAGGCCCTTCAAAGAGCCTTCCAGGCACTCTAACTGCAAACAGAAAAAACCCCAAGGTGATAAGTTATTTCAGGAAAAGGACAACATTTGCTAGGGTACAAATCCCCTTTGAGCATCTCATCACAGCTTCCAGGGCAGAAGGTTAGGGCACAGTGTGCTTTGGAGCCTGTGAGTCCACAAACACAGAGGCAGGATGCTGGCAAGTTTCATTCCTTACCAGACTGAAATATAAGGATGGAATGGGACCAGTGGCATTCATTTTTTTTTTTCATTCATGTACTCGGAAAAATTATTTTGTCATAAAGCAACATCATACTATAAAGGAAAAAAATGTTTTCAGTGGTCTGATAAGGAAGGACTTACTGAAAGTTATAAGCATCTGACTTAAAATTGTTAGATATCTTAAAGTTAGACGTCTAAGAATAAATTAATTATTCTAAGCAATCCTTCTAGCTAAGGACAAACAGGCACCTCCAGAGGGTGATTTACCAGACCAGTTTTAGCTTCTCCCTTACAAATGAGCTGATTTTCCTTGGAACATGTATCTTTCTCCTTTTGAATCAGAAGGGAATGCAGGATCAATACATCAGGTTCAGATATAAAAGTAGGGGAAAAATAAAAGCAGGTGAATCCCACTTGCACTGCTGCCTGGCGAAGAGCCTAATATTTCAGAGGGGCTATACATTTCCATGCTAAAATATCATATTTAATTAAGAGAAGTTCAGCCTCCAGTGACTCAGCCAAAAACCTTCCTCAACCTCATCTGCAAGACCCACTGCTAATTTTAAGAAAAGATCACTTTTTTTGTGTGCCTGTTATGCAGACTGCAGATATAGCAAGTCTGGCCACTGAACTGAAACAGTCGATGAGTGTTAAGGACCCCAGTGGCCAAGTATCCCAGCTGACACAGATATTTTTAATGTACTGGTTGGATGTACTCCTAGAACAGGTGGGAAAAATTTTGAGTGAGGAAGAATGGGTTTACTATTTCCCTCCAGCAAGCACTGTTTCAGACAAAGCCATTCGCCACCCACTGAAAGCCAGTGTCATTGCTCCACAGTCCGCTTGTCAAAATACCAGGTTCAGAAGCTTGTGTCCCTCCACAGCACTGGTTTAGCTCCAAGACACCTGCAGGACAGCAGCCACATCGCTCCCCTGCCACCTCTGCCAACATGAAGCAAAGGGCTTCAGGAACTCTGTGTATAAAACACCTACATAAAAAATCAGAAAAGTTATATTCTTAAGTACATGAGTGCTAGGGAAGAATTTTGCTGTTGATTTCAATGGAGACCAATTCTCCTCTTCATTACGGCCACTGAAATTTTACAAGCTCTGGTTGCCAACATGAGTGAACAGAATAATGCTGTATTCTCATGAATGTACTTAGGAACTGGCATTTCATCACAAATAGATACATGATAGGATCGACAACGTTTATCCCTTTTTAGAAAAAATAATTGATTTACCTCTTTTAGGATTCATCACCAGCCAGTTTTGCTGCTGAAGCTTGAGCTCTGTGCATTTTTAAAAAGAAAGCTTATCCTTAGCAAGGTGCTGTTATGGCACTGACTACCCTAGTCATCCAGTTTCATTACATTTGGGGAACAGTGCACCATGTTAGAACACAGTTTCATGACCACCATTTTTTTTCCCACAGAAATAAATTACACTTGTCCACACCCTGACCACCAGGATGCCAGAATCATAGCTGAGCTTTTTCATAACCTTAAGTTATTAGCTCCTTTTTCGGGTGGACAATGCTTGGCATTGGGAAAACATGCAGAGCTCAAGGAGTAGCCAAATGTCCCACGAACTCCTGAAAACCTGATGTGTCAACCTTATGTATAATTAAAGTTTCTCGAGTTTGCAGAATTCACATGTAATTTCAGACTGGATGTCAAAACTTCCCTCAAGACAACAAAAGACAAAATGTAATGGCACTAAAATTAGCAATGAAGACAGATAATAACAACAACAATTTTGAAGAAAAATGTGAAGTTATTCTGATTATTGGCCAAATACTGTGTATTCAACCAGCAAACTGCCAGAAAAGTAATTGGCATCTTAAAAACTTTTTTCTAGGGATCATAGTTTTATGCCAACAGATATCAGACTGCTAAGTGAAGCTGGCTCAGATAGAAAATCCTCTGAATGAGGGATAAGGAGTCAATCTGCAGGGACATCACCACCCACCATAGTTCTAGCTTATTTTTACCAGGATTTCCAAGGTCAGCTGTCTCACCTGTTCCACAGAAGGTAACATGGTCTCCTGAGTGAGATGTCAACAGTTAATTTCATCTAAATCTTCCAACTCCTTTTCTGTTGTTGGGTCCTGTTTATTCAGTGAGCTTTTAATAGCTTGGTGGCGAAAGCATATTGATGCAAAATGTTATAAACAAGACCTTGTCTGTTGTTGTGTTGATAAAATATCTCCTTGTGATTTGTCTCCTGGTGCCCTGAGCTGTCTTGACAGATTTGATATATCGCAATACCATAATTTCCATGTGGTCCAAATGATTTGCTCCAGAATCCACTGTCATCCCAAAGTTTTCCAGACAGAGAGATTACTTAAATTAGGAAGAGTGGATTGAATTTTGGCAGCTACTCTGTCAGCAGGTTAGAAACAGAGAGCAGGTCCCTATTGACAAAGGACCACAAGTCAAAATTAAACCCCACATTACTGCCATGTTGCAGTGGAAAATTTCCTTCTTGTTTCTGATTTCTTCTTGTTTCTATTTTCTTCTTGTTTCTGTTATTCTTCAGACCACAATGTAACTATTACTTTGTACTATGGAGTAGATCACTTGGGTTTTGCATTATTTTATAATATATTCAAGCCAACCACTGCTCAGAATTCATGCCAGCAGAAAGAGCAATGCAGTTCACAGTGTTGACTCTGCAAGGATTTGCACATAAGCTCAGCCTTATGCACCTGGCCTGTTTTATTATACTTTACAGAGGGCTGTTCTACTTGGAGTTCAGAGGAACTGGTGAAAACCAAACGGAGGTAAAGTGTCAGTGTCATGGAGATTTTGGAGGAACTGGCAAATTAGGAAAAAAAAAATAGTGGTCATAATGCTGCATTCCTCCAGCCTAACAAGGACAGTATTCCTGAAAACAGCCAGGACCAAGATCAGTGGCCAGAAAACTGTTGTCTGCTTGCTTTGAAGCAGGACCTCAGCTGCAGCCCTGAGCTTTCCTACCAAATTTTAATTCAGAGGGAGGATAGTCAGTTCTGCCCCAGGGGAAGACAAGCTGCTCTGTGGGACAAAAAGTAGTATTGCAGGAACATGACAAAGGTTTTTCTATAACTGCCCAGGATATCTTCCACCTATGCTTTTTTTGATATGCTTATTTTCCTCCTGTGTCTGTGCATCTTTGTCTTCTTTAGCCTCAGATCCCAGACTGAACTGATGTATCTCATCAAAGAGACTAGACAGCCCTTTTCTGCAAGAGAAAACACAGT
Organism: Nesoenas mayeri; assembly: GCF_963082525.1. Taxonomy (NCBI): domain Eukaryota; kingdom Metazoa; phylum Chordata; class Aves; order Columbiformes; family Columbidae; genus Nesoenas; species Nesoenas mayeri. The sequence goes on from NC_137540.1 coordinate 43,858,120, forward strand.
TGGTTTGCTTCTGCCCCTCTTTGCAATCACATGATATCCCTCCTTAACAAACACACCAGAGCCCAGGTAAGTGAGAAACATTCATTACTGTAATATCTGCCAGTACAGTTTCAGCCTGTTTTTCTTCTTAAAAGGTAACTATGGTGTAGCATAACCGGGTAGCGCTGGTTAAGTACTGCAATGGGGTGCTGTCCTCACGTACAACCTCTGTCATCCCAAGTGAATGCAGGAGCTGGCAACTTTGCATATGCCCTCTGAAGGGCGCGATGCACAGATATTGTGTGTTTCGGGATGCACCTTTAGGTAGCCTCCCTATCCCAACTGGCTCGGCTTAGGACGGCAGGTCAGCCTGCATGTATTTACCTTGCTGCCTGGAAAAGAAAGAGCAGGCCAGGGTGGAACGCAGCCCAGCCACGGCAGGCTCTCAGGGCTGTACTGCCTTAGTCTTGCAAATCCCTCTGATGGTCATAATGTTTGCATGACTGAGACACAAACCTTGATTTCATATTTTAATCACAAAGTGCAAAACACAGAGGCTGTTGGCAGCTGGCAGCCTTGCCTGCCTTTCCACCCGCGCCCCGCGGGAGCGTGGCTTCAAAGTGCAGCACGCCCATGTGTCTCCTGTTCCCCAAGAAGTGGGGTGTAAAGCAGCTTTTAAACAGACGAAGCGTCTCCAGGTGGTTAAGGGCACGGAGACACGGCAGTGAAAGTCTGTGGTGGGCATAACCACAGGCCGGCAGGGTTAAAAGGGAGGCTGTCCAAATTCATCCAAGACCTGCAAATCTTGAAACACGTAAACCCTACATGCGTCAGATAAAGAAGCCAGAAAGAAAGGTGCCCCCTAATGAGTTTTTTTTGCGCTTGGGTGAGCGAAAGGGCTGCTTCAGGAGGCTAATAACTGAAAACCTTCCAGGCTTTTGTCCGGAGAAATGGCAGGCACTTTCCATCCCTTTGAAAAAAAGAAGGCCTTTCGGAGTCTTCACGAGAGATGTGGATTTTAAGGGCGACCTTAGGTCATACAGAACTAATCAAGCGAAAACAATAAGAAAATTAGACTGACAGTCAGCAAGTATCTGAGGACTTTATCAAAAAGAATTAGGAATGGACAAATTCACTGGGAGCAAAGGATCAGATCTGCAAGGTGGCATTGTGTGGTGGGATTAAATTATTTATTCATTGTTAATTTATTTATTTATGTATGTGCAAATGACCTAGCTGCTGCAGGTGCTGAGGAGTTTCTGAAAAGGCCCAGTTTTAGAGCCAAGGCTAGAATATTGGTCCATTTAACTCATTCTTTTCCTTAAGGCGATCAAACAGTGACTTTTATCTAGGAGATAGAGGAGGAAAACCATATGTGTACTGGGAATGATGCAGGCTCTGAGCAGCACTAAGTACCCAAGTATTCCAGTCTCATTCAAGAATGCTGTGCAGTTTAATGTCCAGCAAATTAGCAAATGAATGCTTATGTCAATATGTGAAAAATCCCTAGTTGGTTTAAACAGATAAAAAGCCTCTTGGGAAATGGCAGAAAATGCAGGCTTTCTCTCCTCGTCTTTTTTAAAGAAAGAAAGAGAAACAGTACTTACTAAGTTTTCCCCAAACCTACAAAAAGTTGCAGAAAACAACAACAGTCTACGGGGATGCTGGATCTTATATATGCATGAAATATTTCCAATGCTGCTACTGCAAAAATACAAGAAGCTTTTGCCAGGCACTCTTTGAATCACATACTTGCTATGCAGAAGAAAACAGTTAAAATCTGGGACAGCTACAGAGCCTGTCAGATGCCATCCTGCTACCCCTCTCTTAAAGGTACAGGAGGTCATAAGGCCTGGAGAGGGTTCGTCTTTACATTTTGCCCTCATTTATAAAATTGATCTTGAGGATGAAATCCACAAACACCTCTTGTTTTTCCTTCTCCAAATTTAACCATTGATAGGATAGGGTAAAAATTGTCATCTCATGTTTTCCTTGACCCAGCAGAGCAGAGCCACAGTGGGGACTCTGTGTACGACATGACCCTGGGGAAAAAAGGAACACGAGATCTCAGCATGGGGGTTGGAGGCAAGAAGTCACACATATCGAAAATGACAGTGACATGTCAGTTAAGGCCATGTGATAAGGGAGTCCTGCTGGGTTTTACGTCCTTCTGCAGAGATACAGGTTGAAGGTTGGCTGGTAAGGAAGACTTTTCATTAAATTCAGAAAGGGGTTGCACATATTCGGGTAGGACAGATAATAATGAATTCTCTTTCTTCAGGACAAGCAGTGGTGGCTACGCTGGGGAAAGCAAAACTGCCCTGTGAGACGAATGGAACTGTACACATCTTGAAACCAGATAGGCAGGTTTATGCAGAATGCCATCTTGCAGATTGCTGCTTCGCACATGGTATTTCCCTCCTCTTGGCCATTCTTAAACACTCTTCTCAAAGCCAGCCTTCATGTTATTTTGGAGTAAAGGCCACTACAGAGAAAAACAGAAGGTATTTTAAAGAACAAATGTCTTCAATAATATTAAATTTAAAACATTACCTCAGATCAAAAGTTCAATGTTAGAATTTCCCAGGTCATGCAAAAAAACACAGGTCATGCAGAAATCCTACTTCCTCACTGGAGCACAAGAGCCTTACTTTCTCCCTTGAACATTAATGTGCAAGGATGAATTCAGTCAATACGAATGCCAGCATGTCACTAATACACTCCCACTACCCCTCTGCAGGCCCACTGAGAGCTGTGGCACACTGTGCTAGTCTCACTCCGTGGGCTGCCAGTGCCTTTTACGATGGCAGGAGCCAAAAGCTGCACCTGCTTTTTCCACGGCTATACCACCCTGAGACTTCAGGTGCCTCAGGAGCAAGCAGCACAGGCCAGCCCTCTTCTTGCTCATCATTTCAAATGGATGGAGTCAGAGCTTCTAGATAAATATTTACTATTGGTATGCAAGGACGTGATCTAGTACTATGTACTACTGAATTTCACAGCCTCAAGACTGTTCAATTCACCTTCTATGTTGTTTCTGACTTCAGCTATATTGAAAGTGTTTCTTAGCTTTTTCTCACGGGCATATTTCACCATCACCTGTCTACTTTTCGGGTCAAAGCTATTAGGTAAAATATTAAAGTTAAAGCTTTGCGGAATTTCCATTAGCAGTATGATACTTTCAATATTACGTTCTCTCACCTATCTTCCCACCTATTAATTTCCCTACTATTATATTTACCATTTTTTTCCAGCTTCAGTGTTCACTTTCCAAATTCTGGGGAACTAAATGCCTTTTTGCTGTTAATTAAGGTGTTTTGGTTAATGTCTCACTGATGTTTTACACAGAAAAGTCAAACTGGCTGTGAGTCCTTCTTCTGTTGGAGAAACAGGCTGGCTGGCTACCTAAGTGCAAAGCACTGCCACAAGGCAGAACACAAAGAGGGACTTGCATTCTGCAGGCAGGGCTCAGTGCTGGACCAGAGGGAAGACAAGGGTAAAAGGTGGCTTAAACTGTCCTAGCACTCACAGCACATTTAGTCAAGGGATGCCCCAGAGACCTTCCCCTCTGCTCTACGCATGTGCAATTAATTGCCCTCTGAATGAGCAGCAGCCATTTGTTAATGTTTTCTGGCATTTAGTAGCCCAGCTTGCTTTATGAAGCAGTGGTACAGTAGATTATGAAGACACTAGATTGGGAGGTCTATGAAACAAAATATGGGCAAACTAGAACAGGGAGACCCTGCTGCATCTGGAGGTCTGCGCAGTCACATGGACAAAGAGCTGAATTCACACAACCCAGCACCAGCAGAAGATTCTTCCAGTAACTTCAAGAATCTGAAGCTGAGCCTTGAATGAAATCACACCAGCTAATGCCCTTCTTGTCATTACATACCAAGTCCTGTTGGATGCGGTTGCAAACTACAGAATATAAAATTAGCAGAGGTTTCTGTAGCCTTTCACGTGGCGTGCAAGACCGAGCTTAAAGTAGAGATCTCATACTGCCTACTGTTACTAAATTGTGGCTTCTCCAACATTTTGGGTACGTTTCAGTGTCCTGTTGTTAAAATAACTCTTTGACTTTCAGAGACTGTGGACAAGTACATAAGACACTACGGTTCATGGTTTAAAAGGCTGTGCTCTAGTCCCATCTTTGAAGTTTGAGTTAATGTTTTAAATTTAGTATTATTAAAGACAGTTGTCCTGTGAGGACTTCAGTGGCCAGGATGTAGCATGAGAAACTCAGATTCTTCTCTGGGCCCGAGGGCGGCAGTTCAGGTGAGCTGCAGGGAAGTCCTGGCACCAAGTTCAAGGTGCAGCAGCTGTGCTTTACTTGTTACAGACTTCTGAGAGGTTTGCACTTTATAAATAACAGCCTTCACTACGTAAATAGGTGTAAAGTCACTGTGGAATGGGTGTGCTATTTCTCTGTTCAGCTAAGTGCAGGGATGTTTACACCTCCTGAAGGGAAAAAACCTAACAGCAATTAAAAGGTAGACTAAGTGGTGAGACAAAACAGAAAGTTGTGCCACCTTAAGTGTCAAATAAATTTTTGTCTTTTGTCAAAAGTCTTTTTCAAACAGATCCACAAATTTTACTGAAGCACAAATATTAATATTTATTCTTAATAAGAAGCAAAGTCAATTTAAATGGATGATGACTAGTGTTACAACAGTTTTCAGAAAAAATGGCTAAAGGTAAAGGGGGACAAAAAGCAGAAGAAGAGAAGTACAAAAGCAGGATATCATTAAGGAAGATGTTATTAAAACACTCCCACCAAAGCTGAACAGATTGTTTTCACTAATAAATAAATCAGTAAGTGACCCAAAGAAGCCCCCTTCAAGCAGAGGAAGTTTGGCTTGGCTGATCAGACACTCAACAAGACAAACACCAAGGCAGCAAGTACGGTGCAAATCTGCCCTTTGGGGTCTGATCCGTGATGGTACCACACAAGTGTTTTGAAGTACTCTTCATGTTTTCCCTGCCTCCCAAAATGTGCAAGTATTACTCACTGAAACACTGAGTTAGTCCCCAGCTTCAAAAGTCAGAGGCTCCAAGACACTAGAGCATTCTGAACTAGCAATATATCCATTCCTCGAAACACTGCTCTGCTTAGTGAAAAACCAGAACATTTGGGAACTTAAAAAAAATATTATATCATACGACCTTTACGTTGTGTGGGAGGAAGGGTGAATCTTTAGTATTTTTGCTCTGTGGTTGGTCACAACTTCTGTGTGCTCTTTTATACAGTATATGTTCTTCTGAACAGTGTCTGAGATAATAGATAAAATATATACAGCAGGGAGAAGTTCAGGCACTCAGTAGCTCAGCCCTATTGAGATGTCTTCAGGAAATAAAACCAGGAATTAGAAAGCTGTCTGGCTGGCACACATGCATATTGCAGCCTTCCTCTCAAACAATTTCCTAGGGGTCCTACATAGTTTGCTTTGTTTTACTTTAAAGGAAAGACATGGGGAAAAAGAAGCCACAGAAGCAGGAATTATTTTGCTAGATTCCACTGGAACAGAGACCCTTAAAAAGTCTACAGAAGTAATATTATTTTATAGAGACTGTCCCTTCCAGAAACAATATGCATATTGTTTCTTATATTTTCATCTGGGATAAGCATGTGAAAATACAATCTATACAAAATCAAATACATTATTGATTAGAAGAAAGGGCATTTTCACATTTCATATTGATTAGAAGCTGACAGGTAAAAACAAACAAATAAAATTTGTAGATAAATTTTATTTTTACAGTTTTATGATAGACTACTAAGTGAAGTGAAATACCTTCACAAGGTCTCACTAACTGCAGAGATGCTGCTGTGGTAAATATCCAAGGATTAATTTAAAGTCAAGTGTAAATACACAGCAAGGTGTTTTGCCCAATTCAGAAAGCTGGACTAAATGATTCAAGAGTTTTCTCTAGAACTGGCCTCATCTTTGACTCTTTTTCCTGAGACATCCCATCTAGAAAGAACAGAAAAAAGAAAGAAGGAAAAAAAAAGAAAAAACAAGCATGACATCACATATCCTTGGGATGGAGAACATTTCTTTCTGCTTCTTTACAAAAACACAGGAAGTCGCAGTGGCAATTCAAAGCCAAATTAGAAAACCAGCATGAAATTATGAAACAGAAATGAAAGAAATATTTTATAGACCTCAACTGCTCTTGGAGTATTGGCAATTCATGTGGAAGTGGCTGAAAAACAGGACCAGAAACTAGTTTATTTCTGTGTTCATGATACATGAAATGAAAGGCTGCTGGTGAAAAATAAATTTCTTTTTAAATATCTTTAAATATTTTTTTAAAGATCTCACTTGTAATTACCTAATTGTTACCAGCCACATATAAACTGGAGCAATTCCTCCTAAATACCTGATTCTAAACTGCATGAGTTGGTGAAAGCATCCGAAGGTGGCGATGGAATTACGTGTGGGATGTACACTATGTACTCCTGGCCCGGGGTGACTCTAGTCGTCATGCAGGGACTGATGAGGCAGCTGAAATTAGTAGAGTCGGGCACACAAGTGCAACTGTCTGTGCCTCAGGTACCAGGTCACCAAAGGCAAGGAGAACAGCAGTAAGATGTCTGGTACACCAGCAAGAGGGAGGTGGCAGGCTTATCTTCCTGTCACTGCTGAGATCCCTTGGCCTGTAATTGCTTCAGCCCTTCAAGCTGATTTACTTAGATTTATATGAGAATAAGATGAAGCAAATTATGAATAGAAGAATTTTAAAAAGGGCCCATAGCAACATCCCCTTTACAATATGACTGCTTCAAACCTTTGGGCAGACTCAAATAGAAACTGTTTGGTTTTGCGTGGATTAAATGACATCAGAACACCCTGAGATGTGCATGGGTCAAGTCCAACTGGGACACAGCACCTCATATGCCTCTGCATTTCACTGGCAGTAAAAAGGGTAGGGACTGGTGAAGACACACAGGAAAACGGGAAGATCTATTGTGTTTCTATTTTTGTACCAAACTTGCCTGGCATGCGTTGCCTGCACATCCACGTGCTGTCGGCTGACGGCTCAGGAATGCAAGCGGGCCAGGGCAGCTCAAGCAAGATGTCAGCTCCTGTGGCTGTGCCAGACGGCTCTAGCAGAGGCTGTGCCATAACAATTGTGCTGCAGGCTGGGATGAGATTGTTTTTGTGCACTTGTTTCCAGCTTAGCTTGGCTCATGTCAATGGGGCATGCCACTCACCTGAGGCTGGAGGCTGGATCCTTCTCTTTGCCCCTTAATCTCCTGTTAAGATCGGACTTCAACCAGTTTGGGTTTAAAACACCTTACAGCTGCCTTAACTGTGTTAAAGTTTCATCAGCTGGATTAACTCTCCCTCCTCCTTTTTCACTGCCCTGGCCCCTGCCAGCTGCACCCCCAGCTCTGCAGTGTACAGCAAAGTACCACAACTTTGCTCACCAAAGATTTCTCTGCAGAGAGGGGATATCCAGATGCAAACTAGGGTGGCTTTCCAGATATTTAGTAACTCAGGATCTACCCCACTACACGGACTGAACAGCCAAGATGGAGAAGTGTCACATGAATGAACAGCAGAAAACTGAAGGTTAAATGTGGGTGTGCTGAGCAGGCAGTGAAACAGACGCGTTTTTCAGATTATCCTCAGACATGAGCGAGCTGACAGCTGAACGCTGGTAATGTCAATGTCAGAAAATTTGGCAGGGGAAAGCGCTGCTGCCCCGAGTGCCGGACTGAGAGCAGACTGAACAGGACGGAGTTCCACCGACTGCTGAAAGTGCCCACGGCCACCTCACAGCAAACACGGCCCACTGACTCTGACAGCATCTCGAACCTTTTCCTGCACTTCTACCCTGATCCAACTGACCAGTGAGAAAAGGAGAAAAAAAAAAAAATTAAAAAAATAAAAAAAAAAGAAGAAAAACCCACAACCAAAATCCCACTTTCCCACCCCAAAGCACGTGAAGGAAAAGCTCGGGAGTTTCCGAATTCACAAAGAAGAGCTTTGCAGCAGGTCTGAGCCAATGTCCCCGCCCTGCGCGCCCCTTGGTCCCCGCGGTTTGGGGCCGGGGGATGGGAGTGGGGACAGGGGGGCGGGGCTCCGCTGGGCCGGGCCCGCGCAGCCCGGCGGGGACGCTGCGCCCCCTGCAGGCCCCGCCGAGACAGCGAGCTCGGGCTGCGGCGAACCGCGGTGTGAAAGTGTCGCTGTCACCGCCGAGCCCGCCGCAGCCGTCCCCTGCGCCTCAGAGGGGCGAGAAGGAAAGAGGTGTTTTTCTCTGAAACGTTTCTGTTTCTGCCCCGCAAAAATGAGGGAGTCGGATGTCGCTTTCTCAGCTCATCCGTTATATAAAAGCCAGCCTTTTGTGTTCCGTTCCACCACAAGTAATTAACATGACTGCGTAACACGTCCTTCCGCTGTCAAAAAGATATTAAAAATAAACATTGCAAAAGCTAATTTTGATCTTAAGCTCACCACAGACTTTTGGAGGAGTAAGTAAGAAGCCAAGCCACGGATTTGAAACTGATTTGCTGCAGAAAGCTCTGCCAACAGGCAGCCTCCGCTTTTCTGTCAGGCCCTGTATTTCCACCGCGTTTTACAGCTGCTGTGACTGAGGTCAAGTGATATGTCACTCTGTCAGATCACACAGCGAGTCAGTGGCTCTTCTCGGATTAGAACAATTCCACACGGCCCTCTGAAAAGATCTGTAACAAATGTCAGCGCTGACCGTCCACTGTTTAAAGCATATGTTTAAAGCTCTTAGACATCTCAGTCAAAAGGTATTGTAAATATAGGGACAAAGCTAGTGAATGCTTCGCTGTGGAGTTTTAATGATGGCAAACGAGAATCTAGCAGGGATAAAAAAACCCTAAAACAGGTCACCTTCTGCAGGGAAATACACGTTCTGTTTTGGAGCCATTCCAAGATCAGGAAAGGATTTCTTTTTTTCCTCCAGCAGTAACCAAAATGGTCAAGATGTTACTGGCTCAGCACAAGTCGGTAAGGTCACAGGGCCAGAAGGCACAAAATAATTTGAATAAAACTTTATCACTTCTTGTCATGCCTGGCCATTGCTTTTAGTATCTTCTTTCGTAATAAAAAAGGAAGCACGCTTGATATGGTCATTCTGTTGTGCACAACACAGATAAAAATGCCTAACACTGTGGTCTTGCCATGATTCTTTACTAATGTCACCAAAATACAAGAAATGTCCTTGCAGAAATCTTACACATGTAGATATTGAACATGACTATTAAGTGAAATCACAACCTAATACACAACAGCACCCCTTTATAATCTCATCATTTTAGCAAGAAAGGAATATTCCAGTTACTTAGAAAAAGACCATCACAAGGCCCATAGCTGATTCAGGTCCCACTGGAGACTTGTTTGAGGTTTAGAAGGAGTGTGGAAGTTTAAAACTGTGTAGCAGGAATGTGACTAACATGCTGGTTCTGAAGCAAAGATAAAGCTGGGAAGACTAAAGTGAACTCCTCTTTCGAAATCTCGAGACAGGTCAAACTAAGATAACATCAAAAGATGTGCATAACACACTATATCTTCATCACACCATGTGAAATCTTGCCATACTGTCATTCTCTTTGTCCTTTTTAACAATCTCTCTGAGCTTCTGTCAGAAATATCAATCACATTGTGCCTCTTGTCCCACTCTTTATGCCTGAAATGTTCTATAAAAAATATGGTTGTGAAGTAACCCGAGAACCTACTGTTTACTTTAAGATAGGAAAAGATGAGGGCAAAAGAAAAGAAAAATCTTCAGACTGAACTTTTTGTTAAATATTTACCGAAAACACCAAAAGCTGCCAAATCTTACAGAGATTTGTACCTTCCAGAGAGCGCCTTGAAAACTCACAGGAATGTTTATTCCTTATAAGTTGTTGTTGTTGTTTTTTGGTGGCTATTGTTGTTATTTTTAAGGTAAACAATATACCTAAAAACACAGTGAGAATTTTAGGATGTAACACTTAGGGTTTTGGCTGCTCTGTTCAGCAAGAGGCCAAGAGAAGGCAATACGCATGGCCCTCTCATAAGGGACTGGTGCTGACCTTCTCTTTTTTGTGCAGTGGGTCATAGATGACCTACTCTTCTCTTGCACCAAGCAAGAGAAGTCAATGAAGGATCTGTCTACATAAATACACTGGATTCAGTGATGGATCCCAGCTGTGAGATGGGCTGCCCTTCACTGAAACTGGCTCCCTTCCAATCTTACCAATAAAATTTGCAAAAGTTACTATATTGCATAACTTTAGCCTCAGCTTCATGCTCATCCCATTGAAGTGGTGACAACCCTGGAATCATAAAGAAACCAAAGCCAGCTTTGACAGAGCTGCCAGAGGTGAAGGGAGAGGCAAGGAGCAGCCCAGAAGAGAAGATCTAAAACTGCAGTTGGATTTCTTGTGGATGTTCTGGGTTTTTTCTCCTTTTCATCTTCAAAGCCTCTTTCCCATAGTCCAGAATTATAGACTTTTTTCTTTCCAGGTTTTGCTCCGATCCATGAGCTATGTGGTGGTGATGGGATTTTATTTTAGTTTAGTTTAGTAAACTGTGAAGAGAGATCTTAAATGGCAAAGTGCTTAAACTACGTCTTCTCCCACATTCTAACTAACCAAGCAGGACTTCCTCTAAAACAACCCCAAAAAACAACATAGCTGTGCCACTGCTCTTTCCTTATGCTACCCTATCAACTTGCTCCTTTGAGGCAAAATAGTGACTTCAGATTTTGCCATCCTTTCTTAGTTTTGTATAATGCCTTTCTTCATAAATGTTCCCTAACACCACCAAAACTGCCAGAATTAGACCCACGATATTAATACCATGGCAATAAACATCCCACCAAATAGCATATGCCTTGCAAGTACTAGATCAGTGATGAACATGACCGGCACACTTGTGGTTTGTTTTAAGCAATTGAACATAGAATAATTTCAGTTGGAAGAGACCCTCAGGATCATCAGGTCCAACCATAATCTAACCTAACTTTAGCACTAAACCATGTGACCAAATGCCTCCTCTTCACATAGGCTGTTTATAAATCAGAGAGTAAATTTGTTATCTGCCTTGAAAATCTCCAGACACCACTAAATAAATACTGTATTGGCTGGTATGCCTGAGGTTGGGCTGGATTTGGGACACTTCCTGCTACCTGAAACCTCTTGGTGGCCCAGGACCTTGCCTGCATTAGCTGAAGACCATGTCTTCATAGAGCTGTTTGGTCACACGAGTCATTACTGGCTAAGACATTTAATGTAGCTGATGTTCTTCCTATAA